>NC_077230.1:354883530-355505053 GCF_027887165.1 Monodelphis domestica
TCTTACAGGATCAATTGGCAAACATCCACCCTACCAGAAACAGATCTGTTTCAGAACCTTTGAATGAGGAAATTTCCTTCCCTGAAATAGAGATAGAAAACACATTCCCTATAGCTCAGTTAACAGACTGCTTCTCTCATGTAGTGCAAATTTTGACTGAATTTAATCCTCAAAACCCTTCCCCTGCAATCCCAGTTTCTCATGTTCCCTCTCCTACAGAAAACCAAATTCTGTCCCAAAGGAGATCTTGCCCTCCTAGAGAAACTTGTCCTAGTCAAACTGACCCACAGGTACAAAATTCAACTAGAGGCCTGTTTCCTATAAGAGAAGTACCTGAAATAGGATGGAATGGGGATGTGGTGACTTTAAGACATAGGATACCATTTACTCCTGTAAACCTCAAAATTTCTCAGACTTATGAATGTTAGGGGTTTCCCCCATTGGGGAATCTTCTACTTAAAAAAATTCCCTAGCAGATGGTGAGAACTCTACTTGAGTGTGGGGGCTCCTAGCTATGGGAGTGTCCCTGCTCCACCCTACTTAAGACTGCTTTAGGACAGAAAACAGCTTGCTAAACAATGAAAGTACTTTGATCCATGCTTATGGAAGGGACAGGAAGTTCTTTGAGTCATGACTGTTTTAGAATTGATACAATGGGATACTAAGTACCTATACAGGTGGGGCAACTTGTAAACTACTTAAACCTAAAAGGGTGATAACTTATTCAGAGGTTTTTTCTTAATGAAATTTGTTGACACAGCAGCATTTTTTCCTGACTTACTAAAGAGATTAAAACTACTCAGCTGTGAATTCAAAATGGGTGGTGCTTTAGAAACATCTACAGTGATTGGTAGATGTAAGGACTTAGGGGAGGTGACAGAGGAGATTTTGCCCTTAAAAATAAGAGCTCAGAGAAGAGCAAGGATCTCGATTTCTGACTCTCATTCTGGAGGAGAGCTCCTTGAGGAGCTCCTCTGAGGGGCTCTGTCCCTCTGGGGTAGGAGCTCTGGAGGCTCTTGAGAGAGGCCCTTTGAAACAATCTCTGGCTGGAAGACTCTCTGAGGAAGGATGCTGGCCTGGTGTCACTAGTATCCTTGTTTAGTCAGACCTTGTGGTGAGTGTTAAAAAATTGACTGATTTTTCTTTTAAGACTCAGGTCTAGGCCATATTGGCTTGAGGCCCTTCATACTTATTCCTTTCTTACTCTCTCTCTCTTTCTTTGATTACTCATTGTATTGTTAATTAAAAATCTCTATAAAACCCAATTGACTTGGGTATTTGAATAATTGGGAATATTTCCCTGGCAACCACCTTATATTTGATTTTTAAACGCAAGACACTGTAGTGAAACATATTTCTGTGGTCAAATTTACTCACCCTCTCTTATATCTATCACAATTTATATCTTCCACCATTTTAACTCACTACAGTTTAAGACCGCAACCATTTTAAACCTCACACTCCCCAAGAAATAAATGAATTTACACAAAATATCCCCACATATGAACAAGGTCCCTTTCTAGAAACAAAAAAGATGGGAGACATATTTTTTCAGTATAATCCATCTTACAAGGACGTTGAGAATTTGCTACAGGATTTTTTAACTGAACATGAGAAAAATAAAATAATTGCTCATGTCAACAAAACCCGGGGGCATAATGAAGCACATTAACCATCTCAGGATCCCAAATATAACTATAACAACCCTGAGGATTATCTACAACTATACAGTTGTAGAGAGGCCATCCTTAGAGCAATGAAGGAATGTGCAGACAGTATAGATAAGTTGATGGAACTTGAAAAAATTAAGCAAAAGGAGGAAGAAACACACTCCAGATTCATGGATAGAATAATCGAGTTTGGGGACAGATACCTGGATTTTGATCTATCTAAAGAGAATAGCTTAAGACAAGTTAGAAGGATATTTGTCAATAACTCTTGCAAAGCGGTTAAGGATTATTTTAGAACAAATTGTCCAAGATGGTCAGAGATGGACCTTGAAGAATTGCAAAAACAACTATATGTGTTTTTAAGGGAAACGAAGAAAAGGAGGCAGAAAATAATGATGCCATGGGGGAAATGAAGAAAGAAATGAGATGTTTTAAAGATAAGATAGCTAAACTAGAAAGTGGGCATGATAATGAACCAATGACACTTTCCCCTCTCCAGAAATCTAATTATCAATCCATTACCTGACACTTCTGTGGGAAGAAGGGCCACAATATGGTAGAATGTAGAGCTTTTCTCAAGATTATAGGAAGGAATATGCAGTTTAATAACAACTACAGAAATGATAATTATAGAAATAACTATAATTATGACAATGCAAACCACAACTTTAGGAATGATGACTATAGGAATAGATATTGGGAAAATGATAACTCAAATCAAATGACTCCACAACAATATTTAAAAAATGGTGCTAGTTCAAAAAATACTTGAGGTGCTAATGCCCCTAAGGGGGGTGCCCTTCAGGGGGGTTCCCTTCAGAATGCAAGGAACTTCCCAAACACAATGAAGGTGTCTGGCGGGGGCTGGGGCACAGGAATCAGAGGATACAACCTTTGATTTTCAGGACCCTGATGTCCTACTAACCGTTGTCCCTAACCACTACCCCCCATATTAACGAACCCCATGTTACTTTGAAGGTGGGTAACATCTATTATGATTGTCTTTTAGACACTGAAGCTTCCTGGTCTGAATTAAAGAGAACACCTGATTTACATTGTTATTCTGTTGGCTCAGAGAATGTAATGGGAATATCAAGAATACCCGAAAGAGTTAAAAGACTTCCCCCTAGAATGTTGTCTGTAGGATTCCTAGAGGTACAACATTCCTTCCTTTTGATACCTGACTCCCCTTTAAATTTGCTGGGGAGGGACCTTCTATGTAAACTCAGAGCCACAATAACTTGCTCCCCAGATGGTTCCTTATCATTGGAAGTACCAGAGGAATCTTTAAATTTACTTTCTGTAATTCTCTCAGAGAGTCAGGAGGAAAAAGAGCATTATACCCTTGCAATACCTGAAGAAATACTGGAGTCTCTTTTTTACATCTTCTTCTGATGTAGGCTTGCTTAAGTCGGCTGTTCCTGTGCAGATAAAAATGAAATCTAGCCCATCTCCTTCCTCAGAATCCCCTCTCAAAAGAGGCAATTGAGGGAATTACCACAGTAATTAACTCATTAATTGCACAGGGAATAATAATCCCTTGTAAATCTGAATACAACACGCCCATCCCGCCCATTAAAAAAAAAACAAAAATAGGGTCTGATGGCAAACACCTCTATAGATTCGTGCAGGATTTGAGGGCTGTGAACAATCACATTATAAAGAGATACTCTGTAGTTTCCAGTGTCAATACTACTATTTCTTCTATTCCTAGAATAGCTACATACTTTACAGAAGTAGACTTGTGCTCAGCCTTCTTTTCCAAACCCATAAATGAGAACTCCAGGCATAAATCTTTGCTCTCACCTGGCAGGGCCGTAAATACTCCTGGAGTCATTTGCCACAAGGTTTCTTAGACATCCTGAGCTTATGTGTGCAAATTTTGAGCCAAGATACATATCATATAAAATTTAAAAACAGCAAATTGATCAAGTACATAGATGATCTACTCTTGGCTTCAACAGATACGGAACCATGTCAGGAAGATAGCAAACACCTTCTTTTGGGATTGCACAAAAGAGGGCATAAGATCTCAAAGGATAAGTTTCAGTGGTGCAGCCCTAAAGTAGAATATTTGGGGTTCATCCTGACTGCAGGTGCCTGCTTTATTTCTCCCAAATGAATTGAGAATATTCAAAATTTAAGTGCTCCTACCACTAAGAAACAGTTAAGAGAGGGCAGCTGGGTAGCTCAGTGGATTGAGAGCTAGGCCTAGAGATGGGAGGTCCTAGGTTCAAATCAGGCCTCAGACACTTCCCAGCTTTGTGACCCTGGGCAAGTCATTTGATCCCCATTGCCTAGCCTTTACCACTCTTCTGCCTTGGAGCCAATACACAGTATTGACTCCAAGATGGAAGGTAAGGGTTTTAACAACAACAAGAAAAAAAAGAATAAAATAATAAAAAAAAAGAAACAGTTAAGAGCAATTTTGGGAACAACAGGGTTTTGTAGACAATGGATTCCTGGCTATGGGGAAATTACTAAACCCCTTATGACACTAACAAGGGATTCAGTCCCTGAACCCCTCAAATTAGAACCAGAACACCTGTCAGCTCTATCAGATCTAAAAAAGGCTATCATTTCTTCCCCCACTCTAGGCATCCGAGATTACAACAAGCCATTTACTTTGCATGTACATGAGCAAAGAGGGGTAGCTTCAGGTGTTTTAACTCAGACATTGGGACATTCTCAGCACCAAATTGCTTATTATTCTGCCCAACTGGACCCAGTAGGATCAGGAGCACCACCATGTCTTAGAGGAGTAGCTGCTATAGCCTTACTAGTGACACAAACTGTTCATCTAGTATTGGGATACCCATTAACAATTATTTTCCCACATGAGGTAGAAGTATTGTTGCTAAGACATAGAACACAGGCATTTTCTGATCAGTGAATTACAAGGTATGACATAACCTTGTTAAACAATGAAAACATTACCTTGAAGCACTGTTCAACTCTTAACCCTGCCACCTTGCTTCCAGATTTACCTACTTCAGGAGAACCATTACCTAGTTGTGAAACACTAGTGTTGTGAATTTTAAAAGTCTCCATCTTGGTCTAGCACCCAAAAATTGTGCACACCCACCTACACAGGCATGCGCTAGTCAATGACTAATCAGAAATAACTAACTGCCCACCTGGGCTGTCCTAAGCCAAGCTAGAGCCAACCATTGGATTTGTGAGACACAGGAAGTGAGGTAGGGAACAGCCTCTGGAATTCGCGGAACTTCCTGTGGAGAGAGCTAGGGGGAGTGGGTGTTAGGAGCTTGGAGAGAGAGGACGCCCGCAGACAGCTTTCCTTCAGATCGGTCACGTGAGTTAAGGACTGATTCTTTCCACCTGGGCCTTTGGGCCTAAAACTCCCCCTGCCTTGGTCAGAGGTTGAGTAGCCCCTTTTCCCTTTTCTCTTCTCTCCTTCTCTCCCTCTCCTTTCCCTACTCCCGTTGTGATTAAACCTCCATAAACTCCATTCTGACTTGAGTGTTCATTTTAGGAATTTCATAAGTAAATTCCTTGGCGGCCATTGTTAAATATTATATAAATCTTGTAGCCACATTTGTAACCATTACTATATTATAACCTTCTCCCAGAAGCCTTAAATTTCCACATTACAGTTTTGGCTAACCACTACGGGAAAAAAGAACCTTATCAGTCTTCTGATCTCCTTACTATCACCTGGGAGAAATCCCACCCCGGCTACCCCCTCTGGCTCTTGGCCCTGCCTTAGTGCTTGGAAGGTTTCTAGAACCTCAATAAATTTCCTGAATTTTCTTGCCCTTTCACCCCACTTATTACTCACTCCGTCAGTCCTTTTACCAAATACCTTGGCTTAAAGACACAGCTGCCAGAACAGGTGAGTATAAAATACTTTTTTTCTCTTTTCCCTTTACCCCTTAAGTTAAATTGGGGTCAACAGGATTTTTTTTCTTCTCTCTTTTTTTTTTTGTCTCTCATTTCCGTCTCCTTTTACTTTAAGGAGGTGGCTCAGTAGATTATAAGGCAGGCCAGACTTAGCTAATCAACTGATCAACAACGAGGAACCTCAGGAGAGGAAGCTCTTAGGAGCTCCTAGCCCGCAAAAATCAGCTGAATACAGCTAGGGAGCTAACTTAAAAACCATTTTTTTTTCTGTTTCCTGGCCTTTCTAGTCTTAAAAATTTAAGTGGGCTTTGCTGAAGGAAGATAGCACATGATCCTAGCAGTTTTAGCCTGAGGTCTAAAGAAGATTGCTGAGACCCACCCATATACAATTTACAATACAATAGGCCCTTAGCTTGTATAGGGGTTGTAGACTAGGGAGCCACCTACTGTAAAAAAAAAAAAAAGCCTGTGGAAAGTTTGTTGCTTTGCCCTGCTCCCCACTTGCTTTGTGAAGTTACAAAATATACATATAAAAATGAGTACTATATCCTTTGACAATTATAAGGCAGCTGAAGAAGTAGGGGCATTGAGGAATGAAGAATACCTCCAAATTTTTATATTAATAGGTACTGTCATTTTTGTACTCCTCAATACTATATTTAGAGATGAAAAAATAAAAAAAATTGAGGATAAAATAAAACAAAATGAGGAGAAAATAAAACAAAATGAGGAGGAAATAAAGCAAAATGAGGATAAAATAGAAAATATTGAGGATAAAATAGAAAATGTTGAGGATAAAATAGAAAAAATTGAGGATACAATAGAAAAAATTGAGGATAAAATAGGAAATATTGAGAATAAAATAAAAAAAATTGAGGATAAAATAGGAAATATTGAGGATAAAATAGGAAATATTGAGAATAAAATAGGAAATATTGAGGATAAAATGGGAAATATGGAAGATAAAATAGGAAAAATTGAGGATAAAATGCAAGCCCAATTAGAAGATCTAAAAAGTTTCTTACAGGATCAATTGACAAACAACCACTCTACCAGAAATAGACCTGTTTCTGAACCTTTGAATGAGGAAATTTCCTTCCCTGAAATAGAGATGGAAAATACCTTTCCTATAGCCAAGTTAACAGACTGCTTCTCTCGTGTAGTGCAAATCTTGTCTGAATTTAATCCCCAAAACCCTTCCCCGGCAATCCCAGATTCTCATGTTCCTTCTCCTACAGAAAACCAAATTCCAATGCAAGAGAGATCTTGTCCCCCTAGAAAAACCTGTCCTTGTCAAACTGACCCACAGGTGCAAAATCCAACTAGAGGCCTGTTTCCTCTAAGAGAAGTACCTGAAATAGGACGAAATGGGGATGTGGTGACTTTAAGACATAGGATACCGTTTACTCCCCAAGAAATAAATGAATTTACACGAAATATCCCCACATATGAACAAGATCCTTTTCTAGTAACAAAAAAGATGGGAGACATATTTTTTCAGTATAATCCATCTAACAAGGACGTTGAGAGCTTACTACAGGCTTTTTTAAGTGAACGTGAAAAAAATAAAATAATTGCTCATGTCAACAAAACCCGGGGGCGTAATGCAGCACATTGGCCATCTCAGGATCCCGAATGGGACTATAACAATCCTGAGGATTATCTACAACTATACCGTTGTAGAGAGGCCATCCTCACGTCCATGAAGGAATGTGCGGACAGTACAGATAAGTGGATGGAACTGGAAAAAATTAAGCAAAAGGAAAACGAAACACCCTCCAGATTTATGGACAGAATTATCGAGTTTGGGGACAGATACTTAGATTGGGACTTAACTAAAGAGAGTAGTTTAAGACAAGTTAGGAGAATCTTTGTAAACAATTCTTGCAAAGTAATTAAGAATTATTTTAAAACACAATGCCCAAGATGGTCAGATATGGACCTTGAAGAATTGCGAAAAACAGCTATATATGTTTTAAAGGGAAACGAAGAAAAGGAGAAAGAAAATGATGATGACATGGAGGAAATGAAGAAAAAAATGAGATATTTAATAGATAGGATAACTAAATTAGAAAGTGGGCAGGGTAATGAACCAACGACAATTGCCCCTCTCCAGAAATCCAATTATCAATCCATTACTTGCCACTTCTGTGAGAAGAAGGGCCACAAAATGATGGAATGTAGAATCTTTCTTAAGATGATTGGAAGAAATACACAGTCTAATAATAGCTTTAGAAATAATAACTATAATGAATATAGAAATAAGAACTTTAGAAACCAGAATTATAGAAATAGGAATTGGGAAATCAATGACAATGCTCAAATTGAAGAAAATTTTAATGATAATACTCAACAATATATGAGAAATGGCGCTCGTCCAAAAATTACTCGAGGTACTAATGACTCTCAGAGAGGTGCCCTTCAGGGGGGTGCCCAAGGAATATCCCAAACACAATGATGGTGCCCGGGGGGGGCTAGGGCACAGGAATCAGAGGATACAACCTTTGATTTCCCGGACCCTGATGTCCTACTACCCGTTGTCCCTATCCACTGCCCTCCCCATACTAATGAACCCCATGTTACCTTAAAGGTGGGTAACACCTATTATGATTGTCTATTAGACACTGGAGCTTCCTGGTCTGTATTAAAGAGAAAACCTGATTTACAATGTTATTCTATTGGCTCAGAGAATGTAATGGGAGTATCAGGAATAACCCAAAGAGTTAAAAGACTTCCTCCTAGAATGGTGTCTGTAGGACCCCTAGAGGTACAACACTCCTTCCTTTTGATGCCCGACTCCCCTTTAAATTTGCTGGGGAGGGACCTTCTATGCAAACTCAGAGCCACAATAACCTGCTCCCCAGATGGCTCATTATCATTAGAAGTACCAGAGGAATCTTTAAAATTGCTCCCTGTACTTCTCTCGGAAAACCAGGACACAAAAGAGCCTTCCATTTTCGAAATACCTAAAGATATACCTGAGTCTCTTTGGGCCATATCTTCTTCTGATGTAGGCTTGCTTAAATCTGCTGTTCCTGTGCAGATAAAAACTAAATCTAGCCCACCTCCTTCTATCCCTCAGTATCCCCTCTCAAAGGAGGCAATTGAGGGTATTACACCAGTTATTAACTCATTAATAGAACAGGGAATAATAATCCCTTGCAAATCTGAATACAACACGCCCATCCTACCAATTAAAAAACCAAAAAAAGGGCCCGATGGCAAGCACATCTATAGATTTATACAGGATCTAAGGGCAGTAAATAATCACGTTATAAAAAGACACTCCGTAGTTTCTAACATACATACTATTATTTCATCTATTCCTAGCACAGCTACATACTTTACAGTAGTAGACTTGTGTTCAGCCTTTTTTTCCATACCAATACATGAAAACTCCAGACATATTTTTGCTTTCACCTGGAAGGGCTCACAATATACCTGGTGTCGGCTGCCACAGGGTTATGTCGAAAGTCCGAGCTTATTTGAGCAAATTTTGAGCCAAGACACAGACAATATAACATTTAAAAATAGCAAATTAATCAAATATGTAGATGATCTACTCTTGGCTTCAACAGATGCAAAAACATGTCAAGAAGATAGCAAACACCTTCTTTTGGAATTGCACAAAAGAGGTCATAAGATCTCGAAGGACAAAGTTCAATGGTGTCTCCCCAAAGTAGAATATTTGGGGTTCATTCTGACAGCTGGTGCCCGCTCTATTTCTCCCAAGCGAATTGAGAATATTCAAAAATTGAGTGCTCCTACCACTAAAAAACAGTTAAGAGCAATTCTGGGAGCAACAGGGTTTTGCAGACAATGGATTCCTTGTTATGGGGAAATTACTAAACCTCTTATAGCACTAACAAGGGATGTAGTCCCTGAACCCCTCAAATTAGAGCCTGAACACCTGTCAGCTCTATCAGAGCTAAAAAAGGCTATCTTATCTGCCCCTGCTCTAGGCATCCCAAATTACAACAAGCCATTTACTTTATATGTACATGAGAGAAGAGGAGTAGCCTCAGGCGTTTTAACTCAGACTCTGGGGCCTTCTCAGCGTCCAATTGCTTATTATTCAGCCCAGCTAGACCCAGTAGCAGCAGGAGCACCACCATGCCTTAGAGGAGTAGCTGCTACAGCCTTACTAGTAACAAAAACCGTTGATTTAGTATTGGGATGTCCATTAACAATAATGTGCCCACATGAGATTGAAGCATTATTGGTAAAACATAGAACACAGGCATTCTCGGATCAGAGAATTACAAGGTATGAAATAACCTTATTAAATAGTGAAAATATTACCTTGAAACGCTGTTCAACTCTTAACCCTGCCACCTTGCTTCCAGATTTACCTACTTCAGGAGAACCACTACATAACTGTGAAACATTAGTGTCCATGGCAGAAAAGCCTCGAGATAATCTCTTGGACACTCCCTTAGACAATGCAGATCTGATCTTATTTACTGATGATTCTTCTTTCATGAGGGATGGCATACGTTACACTGGAGCTGCCGTAGTCTCAGAATTTGCCACTGAATGGTCAGCTTCACTACCTTCTAACATTAGCGCTCAAGGAGCAGAGCTCATAGCTCTGAAACATGCCTGTATAATTGCCAAGGATAAAAAGGCAACAATTTATACGGATTCTAGATATGCTTTTGGCATTTGTCACTCAGTCGGAATGCTATGGCTCCAGAGAGGATTTTTAACCTCAGCTGGAAAATCCATAGCTAATGCAGAAATTATTAATGAAGTTCTTTCTGCTCTCAAACTGCCTAAAGCCCTAGCTGTAGTTCATTGCTCTGCCCATACAGGTGGCTCAGACCCTGTCTCTAGAGGAAATGACCGAGCAGATGCCGCTGCAAAACTAGCAGCCATAGAAGGACCTGGATTAATTTTAACATTAACAACCACTGATAATTTAAATTTATCACTCTCCTATAATGAAAAGGAAGTGGAAAAATGGAAACAAAAATTTAAAGCAAAACAAATTAATGGAGTATGGGTGTCACCTGAAGGAAAACCCCTGCTCCCTAGAAGTTTCTATAACCAAATTTGCCAATCTATTCATAAAAATGGTCATTTTGGTACCCAGGGCATCGTGGACTCTGTTAAGAGAGTATGGATAGCCCCTGGTATAACTACCATAGCCTCTAAAGTGTGTTCATCCTGCCCTACCTGCCAGGCATATAACCAACATGCCTTTCGTGGTAAAGCCTTTGGTGGACGTCCTCTGGCTTACACACCTTTTGAGCACCTGCAGATAGATTTTATAACGATGCCAAAGGCTGGACAATATAAATTTTGTTTGGTCATAGTAGACCAACTGACCAGATGGCCGGAAGCATTTCCTACAGCCCGAGCCACAGCAGCTTTTGTTGCTAAGGTGCTTTTAAAAGAAATTATTCCTCGTTTTGGCCTACCAGCACGTATTGACTCCGATAGAGGGAGTCATTTTACCGATTCTGTCTTAAACCAGATATATTCTTGCTTGGGGATAACTCCAAAATTCCATGTTCCATATCATCCCCAGAGTTCAGGCCAAGTTGAGAGGATGAACAAAGAACTTAAAACTATGATTGGAAAATTATGCACTGAGACCCATTTAAAATGGCCTGAAATTCTCCCTTTGGCCCTATTTTATCTTAGAAGCAGGCCTAGAGGAGACTTACATAACTCACCATTTGAGATGCTTTTTGGACATCCGCCTATACAGGCTAAGCCTTTCTCCCCGGCTTATACATCGCTATTAGGGGGAGATACTACTATTGCTTCCTATATACAGGAATTACAGCACAAACTGCGTGAGCTACATGAATCCGGAGCTGCAGTACAAGCTGGACCACTAGACTTCTCACTTCACGACCTGAACCCAGGAGACAACGTGTATATAAAGAATTTCAAGCGTACTGGAGCAACTGAACCTTCATGGGAAGGACCATTCCAAATATTGTTAACTACTCCAACTTCTATAAAGGTTGGAGAAAAGGACTCTTGGATTCACTGTTCTCATGTAAAGAGAGCATCTTCTGTTGAGACTGATTGACTCTATCCTATACATGCATTGGAGATAACTATACATTGACAAGTGGAACTGTTTTTATTCTGCTTTTGACACATTGAATTCCTAAATTTAATTTTTTTTCCTTTTTTCCTTTTTTTTCTCTTTTCCTTATTATTATTATTATTATTTTTACATTATTTTATTTTTTTCCCTTTTTCTCATTTCTATGTACTTAAGGTACATATGATCAATATTAATTTTTATTCTATAATATTAGTTTAAATATATATACTTGCTGTTATTATTAATACGCACCCAAACAGCTTTAGACTATGGGAACCTGCCATTTATTGATAATTGTTGTGGGACTATGATTAATGTTTATGTCTGATTCTAGATATGAGATTAAAAAAGGAGCACAGAGATGACCTGGATAATGCCAAACGAGCTCACAGGTCTAAAAATCAAAAGACCAATCCAGGAAGAATTAATGCATTTCTAAGCCAATACTAAGGACTTGAACCTAGTGTGAGACTCGGGGTTGCGACACTTGACAGACGTTAAGATGTAGGCCTTCCCTGTATCCACACTCTTCGTGAAAATACCTACAGACAAGTACCTAAGGTTGGCTACCATCCTGGCTCCATCCATCCCTGAGAACGAAGGTAAAAATCAGACAAGGGGATAACACTTCCCTAGATATAAAATAAAAATCTGGTCCTCTTTTTTCTCTCCTATAGTATGGCAACTTCCTGTAGCCTGGGCTGCAAATGGGGAAGTAAAATATACTGCATTCTGTCCTACAGACTTGTGGGATTAGAAATTACTTAACTGGACCCTAATACAGAGGCCTGTGGAAAAAAAATTTCTTTTTATTCTTGCTTTCTCAAATTTTGTATACATAGATTTTTTGATTTTGATACTGATTTTGAATTCTTTAATGTAAATATGCATATATAAAGGGTTATATTTTTTCCCTTAATTTTTTCCCCTTTTCTTCTTTTGATTTTGATTTTTGATTTTATTTTCATATTGTTTTGTTTTTCTTTTGGATTAACTCACACACCCCCACAACTAAAACTTGAATCCTCAGCTGGACTCAGTGTTTTTTCAACACGTTCTTCAGGGGGGATTGTATTTCATCAAATCCAAGATTTAAATTTTGTTCGAGAGAGAAATCTTCAGAGAAGCTTGCTAACTAACTGAATCCAGAGAATGAACTGTTTGCAGAAAGATATCTAAACCTTTTCACTACAGGAAGATCCAGAATGAACCTTGGGGTGTGGTTGATTGAACATTTTTTTGAATGTACACTCTTATGCCAAAGGGGACTGCCCCCTAATTGGCTTTTGTCAATGCGCCCAGCAAAACATTGGTTTGCTGTCTTTCTCTCTCCTCTATTTCCCCATATTTACAACTATTATAATTTTCCTCTTAGTGGGTAGAAAAAATTTTTGTATACACTTATAGTTAGAAATTTTTGGGGTGCAGTATGCTTATGTTTAGTGATCAATTGGGGAGACTAGTCTCCCAATCATCATCAGGGGGGATTGTGAATTTTAAAAGTCTCCATCTTGGTCTAGCACCCAAAAATTGTGCACACCCACCTACACGGGCATGCGCTAGTCAATGACTAATCAGAAATAACTAACTGCCCACCTGGGCTGTCCTAAGCCAAGCTAGAGCCAACCATTGGATTTGTGAGACACAGGAAGTGAGGTAGGGAACAGCCTCTGGAATTCGCGGAACTTCCTGTGGAGAGAGCTAGGGGGAGTGGGTGTTAGGAGCTTGGAGAGAGAGGACGCCCGCAGACAGCTTTCCTTCAGATCGGTCACGTGAGTTAAGGACTGATTCTTTCCACCTGGGCCTTTGGGCCTAAAACTCCCCCTGCCTTGGTCAGAGGTTGAGTAGCCCCTTTTCCCTTTTCTCTTCTCTCCTTCTCTCCCTCTCCTTTCCCTACTCCCGTTGTGATTAAACCTCCATAAACTCCATTCTGACTTGAGTGTTCATTTTAGGAATTTCATAAGTAAATTCCTTGGCGGCCATTGTTAAATATTATATAAATCTTGTAGCCACATTTGTAACCATTACTATATTATAACCTTCTCCCAGAAGCCTTAAATTTCCACATTACAGTGTCCATGGCAGAAAAGCCTCGCAATGATCTCTTGGGCACTCCCTTAAACAACTCAGATCTGGTCTTATTTACTGATGGCTCTTCTTTTATGAGAGATGGCATACACTACACTGGAGCTGCTGTAGTCACAGAATTGGCCACTGAGTGGTCAGCTTCACTGCCTCTAATATTAGCACTCAAGGGGCAGAACATAGCTCTCAGGGATGCCTGTATAATTGCCAAGGGTAAAAAGGCAACAATTTATATGGACTCTAGATATGCTTTTGGTATTTGAAACTCAGTCGGGATTCTATGGCTCCAGAGAGGATTTTTAACCTCAGCTGGAAAATCCATAGCTAATGCAGAAATTATTAATGAAGTTCTTTCTGCTCTCAAACTGCCTGAAGGTCTATCTGTAGTTCATTGATCTGCCCATACAGGTGGCTCTGACCCTATCTCTAGGGGAAATGACTGAGCAGATACTGCTGCAAAGCTAGCAGCCATAGAAGGACCTGGATTAATTTTAACATTAACAATCACTGATGATTTAAATTTATCACTTTCCTATAATGAAAAGGAAGTAGAAAAATGGAAACAAAAATTTAAAGCAAAACAGATTAATGGAGTATGGGTGTTGTCTGAAGGGAAAACCCTGCTGTCTAGAAGTTTCTATCACCAAATTTGCCAATCTGTTCACAAAAATGGTCACTTTTGTACCCAGGGCATCGTGGACTCTGTTAAGAGAGTATGGATAGCCCCCGGTATAACTACCATAGCCTTTAAAGTGTGTTCAGCCTGCTCTACCTGCCAGGCATATAACCAACACACCTTCCATTACAAAGCTTTTGGTGGGCATCCTCTGGCTTACACACCTTTTGAGCACCTACAGATAGATTTCATAACAATGCCAAAGGCTAGACATTATAAATTTTGTCTAGTCATAGTAGATCAACTGACCAAATGGCCTGAAGCTTTTCCTGTGACCCGAGCCACAGTGCCTTTTGTTGCTAAGGTGCTTTTAAAAGAAATTATTCCTTGTTTTGGCCTGCCAGCACATATTGATTCCGATAGAGGAAGTCATTTTACTGATTCTGTCTTAAACCAAATATATTCTTGCTTGGGGATAACTCCAAAATTCCATGTTCCATATCATCCCCAGAGCTCAGGCCAAGTTGAAAGGATGAATAAAGAACTTAAAACTATGATTGGCAAATTATGCCCTGAGACCCATTTAAAATGGCCTGAAATTCTCCCTCTGGCCCTAGTTTATCTTAGAAGCAGTCCTAGAGGAGACTTACATAACTCACCATTTGAGATGCTTTTTGGACATCCTCCTAGATAGGCTAAGCCTTTCTCCCCGGCATATACATCACTATTAGGGGGAGATACTACTATTGCTTCCTATATGCAGGAATTACAGCATAAACTGCGTGAACTCCTTGAATCTGGAACTGCAGGACAAGCCGGACCACTAGACTTTTCACTTCATGACCTGAAACCAGGAGATAAAGTTTAAATTAAGAATTTCAAGCATACTGGAGCAACTCAGCCTTTGTGGGAAGGACCATTCCAAATATTGTTAACTACTCCAACATCTATAAAGGTTGGAGAGAAGGACTCTTGGATTCATTGCTCACATGTAAAGAGAGCATCTTCTGTTGAGACTGATTAACTGTATCCTATCACATGCAATGAAGATAATAATCCATTGACAAGTGGATGATATTTTTCAAATTTTTTTATATTTATATATATATATATATATATATATTATATTTCAAAAAAAACATTGAATTCCTGATTTTTTTCTTCTTTCCCTTTTTTTATTATTGCTATTCTTTTGAATATTTGATTTTCCCCCTTTCCTCATTTCTTGTACAAAAGGTACATACAATTAAATTTTCCTCCCCCTCTGCAGTAATATAAGTTTAAAATATACATACTTGCTATATTATTAATACATAACCAAACAGCTTTAGACTGTGGGAACCTACAATTTATTGAAAAATTGTTATGGAACTATGATTAATGTTTGTGTCTGATTCCAGGAAATGGGATAAAACAAGGAGCACAGATTTAACCTGAATAGTGCCAAAAGAGACAACAGGAAATATTAATGTGGACTCGAGATTGAGGCGCTTGACATATGTTAAGTCATAGGACTTCCTTGTAGCTACACTCTTTACGAAGTACTCATATAAGTACCAAAACTTGACTATCATGCTGGCTCCCTATATCCCTGAGAATGAAAAAAATCAGACCTGGGAATGAAGCTTCCCTATCAAAATAGAATTCTAGTTCCTTTCCTTCTCATAGTATGGCAACTTCCTGTAGTCTTGGCTGCAAAAGGGCAATTGAAATATTACTGCATTCTGTCCTACAGACTTTTGGGATAAAAATTACTTTAAATTGGACCTGTACAAGGGCCTATTATGAATTTATTCTTGCTTAATCAACATTTTATATACATAGATTTTGGTGTTTTGATTCTGATTTTGAATTTTTTTTCTTCCCTTTCTCCCAAAAGTTTAACTTTCTTCCATATTTTTCCTTTTATATATTTTTATGTTTTGTTTTTTGTTTGTTTTTTATTGTTTTTGCATTATTTTAATAACTGACTCATACACCACCATAACTCAACAATGCATCCTGAGCTGAACTGGATGTTTTTTTTTTAACACCCACTTCAGGGGGTATTGTATTTTAATAAAAATCCAAGATTTTGAAAAGTTGTTTTTGTTTGAGAAAGATCTTCAAGAAGAAGCTTGCTAACTCCTAAATCCAGAGAACGAACTGTTGCAGAAAGATGCCAGAAAACCTACATTACATCAAGATCAAAAATGAACCTTGGGGTGTGGTTGATTGTACTGAAGGTTGATTGAATTTATTTTGAATGCACACTCTTCTGCCAAAGGGGATTGCCCCCTAATTGGCTTTTGTCAATGTGCCCAGCAAAATATTGGTTTTGTTGTCTCTCTCTCTCCTATTTTTCCCTGATCTCTAACTATTGTAATTTCATTGTTGGTATGTTTACAAGACCCATTGGAAAGACTAGTCTTCCTTGGGCCTCAGGAGGGTTTGTGAATTTCAAATCTACTCCACCCTATTCAGACCATTCTTTAGAAGATCGGATTTACCTATTTCCTGATCAACAACAATAGAGATACTTGGAATAACAGAATCAGGTCTTGGAAACTACATTCTCCACCCTACTCAGTGTTTAACAAGATTAGGAAGGGCTTCAGCAAACTCAAGATTTAATTATTTGAGAATATGGCCTTCAACAGAAATGTGCAAAAAAAAGGACAGACCTCTGGATGGTCCTAGGTCAAACTTGAGCCACCATTGGCACATGTGAGATTCAGGAAGGGAGGTAGAGGACAGCCTCTGGAGTTCCTGTGAGGAGAACAAGAGGGCAGTCGAGGCTTGTGTTTGTTGTTGGAGGAGCCCCACAGACTGCTTTCCTTCAGATTGGTCACATGAGTGATAAGGACTGATCCCTTTCCCTGCCTTGGCTATCCAAGGCCTTAATGCCCTCTTTGGCTCAGCCTGAGCCAGAGTTCTGAGTTAAACTTCTTTCCTTCTCTTCCTTTTCCTTCCCCCACCCCCCCCCCCCCCGCCTCTCTCTCCCTCTAATACTTTCTTCCTCCTGTTGTAATTAAAACACCATAAAATTTGGCAGCTGACTTGAGTGTTTCATTTAGGAATTACATAAGTGAATTCCTTGGCGACCTTAAATTAACATATATATATATATATATATATATATATATATATATATATATCAGTCTTTTAAAGTGATTTCAATATCACACTGTCCAACAATCCAACATCTCCTATTTCCAAGTCACTGAATTCATTCTTTTGGGGCTTTCAGCCATTCACAGCTGGCAACACTGGTTCTCTCTGCCCCAGGCATTCCTCTACCTCTCAGCTCTGGCTGCTAATCTTCTCATCCTGCTGATCATCTGGAAAGAGACTGTCCTGCATCAAACTATGTATGAGTTCCTGGGCATCCTCTCTGTTTTGGACATAGGCCTAGCCACCACAATCATGCCCAAGATCCTGTCTATCTTCTGGTTTGATGCCAAAGCCATCACCTTCTCTGGGTGCTTCACTCAAATGTTTGCCATCCATTGCTTTTCGGGCATGGAGTCAGGCATCTTCTTCTTCATGGCTATTGACAGATACATAGCTATTTGCAATCCTCTCTGCTACCCCTACATCATCACAATCACCTTTGTCTTAAGAGCTTGTGCATTCTTAGTGCTTAGGAATGTCCTATTGGCCATGCCAGTGCCTGTATTGACTGCCCAGAGGAATTACTGCCTTAAAAATGAGATGGATCACTGTCTATGCTCGAACTTGGGAGTCACCAGCTTGGCTTGTGATGATAACAGACTCAACCGTATTTATCAGCTGGTCCTGGCCTGAATGGTAATGGGTACTGACTTGATTATAATCATCCTTTCTTAGATACAGATTCTTCACTCTGTGCTGAGAGAGAACTCTGCAGAAGCTGCATCCAAAGCCCTGAGTACCTGTAGCTCCCACCTCATTCTCATTTTCTTTTTTCTACACAGTCATTGTTGTGATTTCTGTAACTCACCTGGCAGAAAGAAAATATTCCCTAATCCCTGTGCTCCTTGATATACTGCACAATGTCATCCCCCCAACCCTCAATCTGATGTTGTATGTACTCAGGACCCATGACCTTAGGGAAGGCTTCTATAGAGTGCTGAGACTATGTCCATGAGCAAGCCAATCCAAAGGAATGGGGTTCACAAAGGACTCTGGAAGCTTGAGAAGGTTTATAATGCATCTCAGTGAGACCAGAGGCTCACTCAAGTTGGTTTTTGGTTATGATTATGATCTTTTTATTGATAATTATCACAACCCATTCTTACTCTTGAATCTCATGAAACCCCCCACAGAAAAGCTACTGAGTGTGCTTAAGGTTTCCTATCTCTTGAGCTTTCCTTCCACATTCTATGGACACCATTTATTAATATATAATCTCAAAGATTCTTTCACTCCATTATCATAAGTCTATTAATATCAAATGAGATGTCAGAGATGATCACCTAAAGGATTTGCCACTGATAGGAAGGATATTTCATGCAGAGTCCAAACGGAATCTACAATCTTTTTGAGATTCTTTACATATTCCTGTCTGCAGGTGACATTGGGCTGATTTCTCCAGAATCCTAAAGGAGCTACTTGGTGAAAACCAAGATCACTCAAAAGACTGCCTCTTATAATTTCTGTGTTCAATGGGTACTCCCATTTTATCATGCTCCAAAGCTTAATAAGTTCTTCTGTTGAAAGAATTTGTGATTTGGGAAGTGCAGGTACTATTTAACATCATATATTAAAGAAAATAATACCCAGATCAATGAAAAGCATGGTCCTTGTCTACCAAGACATCAAAAGTGAAAGCTGGAATTCAACAGCACTTATTCTTACTACAAGCTGCAAGTATTTTCTCCTTAAGAAGAAAAATGTCAAACTTTTAAATTTGGTTTAACTAGAATTATCTACTTTATCTTTTATGGTCACCTGTAGCTTTGTTTTGTTTTGTTAAGAATTCTACCTTTTTACATGAATATAATTGAACATTATTGTGTTGTAAGAAATAAATGAATATGATAAATATTGGGATGACCAGGAATACATATACAAACTGAACCAATGTGAAGAAGAACCAGTAGCAAAATATACACAGGCTACAAAAATGTAAATAGACAAGAGCAAATCATAAAATGAATGCTGTAGAATTATGACCAAGCTTGAATCCAAAGAAGAGACATAAGGATGCACCTTCTACCATTCTTTGCAGATGTGAAGAACTTTGTGCATGAAATAATACATGTAATGTACAATTTTGTTTATATATTTGTTAATTTTGCTCAACATTTCTTTCTTCCACTTTACCATAAAAAAATAGTTGTCTCATAGGGGAAGATGGAGAAAAATATTTGGATATATAGGTTATGTGAGCACAAAAGAATTCAATAAATAATGAAAATAATAAGATAACTAGAATTTATATAGTGCTTTTACAGTTCGTAAAGTGCTTTATAAATATCATCTCATTTTGTCTTCACAACAATCCTGGGGGATACATTCTAAATTCTCCATTTTATAGATGAGAAAATCAAGGTAGAATGAGGCTAAGATTATTTCATACTTGTAATATGAATCTTAATTATATCTGGTAATGTTAACTCCAAAAGAAATTTTATGCATTTTGTAGTTCCTTTGAATGCAATTTCCTTCATCTTATCTTCCTGTTTTGTTAATACAATGTAGAAATGCAAACAATTCTGTGGATTTGTTTTACATCTTGCTACTTTGCTAAATGTATCAATTGTGTCAATTAGTGTTTTAAGTGAAGAGTTTTCTAAGTATCAAACTCCTTTTATCCACCTGGCCACTATGTGTTCAATCAAGAGTGCTTCTTTTTCTTTTGTATTTATTCTTCCTTAAATTTAGGTGAATGAGGATCCTGAAATGGACTTTTCCAGGAAGATATTTTATGAATTTGGTAGATTTTGATGTTCAATTCAGAAGTCTTGTCAGAGGCCTTCCTGTGACTAGAGTCAATATCAGTCTATCAGAGTGGTAGTGACTACTAACAAAAGAAGTAGCTGCAAAAAGATATGGAAAGATAGTCACCCAGGCCCATCAGAACTTTGAGAGATTGAGATTGGACTCTAGACATCAATGGACTCTAAGAAATTACTAATCTGTGGATCTTAGCAGAGAGTTACTCCTAAGGGAATTTCATGGGGAGAAAAAGACTTAAGAGTCAGGAGTAAGGAAATTCGCCTTGGCCACATGTTATTTGTACATGCGTTATTATTAGTGTATTTTCTTCCCATTAATGACTATTATTAGTCATTCTTCCCAATTACCTTGTGTGTGCAAGGGAATTGTACCAAGTTTGAGAATAATTCTTTTGTAATTCCTGTTCTAGCTATGTATTTTCAGTAAACCCTGTCTGTAAAAGTATGAGAGTTTGAATGGTTGGTTATTAATGGAAAGTACACTGGTGAGGGCTCCGAACATACAACAATAGAAATCTCAGATGCTCAGAATTATCTTTAGAACCATTTGGGAATCCAAACTATGCAGTTGAATGTCAGGGAAATGAACCTAGGGAAAGGAGAGGTGCTATTATCATTGTATCTCTTGTAAATAATGCTGTACTGTTGTGATTAATTCCTAGAATGAGATTTCTTTCTCTCCTGTGTGCTTGTAAATTTTGTTGTTTGATACTATAATTGTGAAGTTTAACTGGGATATTTTTGATGAACTTAGAATTCCTGTTGGTACATTTTCCAGAGTTTTATTTTGCTATTTCCTTCCAATATGTTTGGACAATTTTTCAGTATGGTTTCCTAAAAGATACAATTCCTATTTTTCTGGAAGATCTTTGACGCTGGTGTTATCTATTATCATCTAATTTTCAAGCGTGAATAGGACATGGTAACACCAAGAACACAAGGCTGATGAGCAAATATTTAGTTATTGTTTTTCTGCCAAAATTACTTTGTATGGCTTCCTTAAATTTTCCCCTTTCTGTCATTGTTATTGTTATTCTCTTTAGGAACATTCTTCTCATAATATTCTTAATGAATAAAGAAATAAGTGTAGAGTTAAATTATACTGTATTTAAATCATTCAGTACTTGAGTGAAAACCTCAAAAAAAAAAGGCATAATAATGCCATTTTTGAAGGAATGTTCTAGTAGCATGTACCAGGAAATTATGCTTTATTATATTGTGTTTAATATTCTCATTGGACATGGATAAAGATATCCCTTAAATTGATATCCCTTTAAAATTTAGATATGCATTATGAGAAGGTACACTTAGGTCATTGGTGATGGAGTCAAACTGCAAAAATATCAGGACAAGCTAAGACATTGAATTAAATGTAATAAGATAAATTTTATTTTAAAAACTATAAAGTCTTATCATTGGGTTTGAGAGATAAGAGAAAGACTTAGAGTCTAGGGGTGGGTTTATGGTTGTTCTAAGCTCTTTTCTCTTCTTGAAACACCTATAAAATATTATATTCATTTCTCAATGCCACCATTTAGGAAAATCTTAACCCAGAGAGCATCCATAGGAAGGTGACAAGGATGGTGAAGGCCTTTTATGCCATATCATAATAGGATTAGTTGAAGGAAATGTATTTTTTTTTTGTCTCACAGAAGAGAGGGTGTGGGGATGCAATAGCTTTGTTCAAATACATGTGCTGAACTAGCATGTAGAAGAAGGATCAGACATTTTTTAGTTAATCCAAGAGGGCAAAACTAGAAATAAAGGACTAAAATTTCAGAGTCAGATTTTGGCTTGATGTATGGAAAATGTTCTTGAACACAGAACTATTCAAATGTGGAGTGGTTCAGGGAATGGTATGTTCCCTAATAGAGAACTTTAAGTAGAAGCACTAGTTGTTTGTTCTTTGTTTCAAAGAGGACCAATGACCCCACAAGGAGATGTCTTGACTTGCTCTATGAATTGAATTTGTGAGGCAGAATTGCACAAAGTTATCAGTCTCATTCTCTCTTCTGGGATCATCCAATGTCCAATGGCAAGACAAAAGACAGGATGACTGGTGATGGCCCAGGAGGCAATGAATGGCCTTAATATCTTTGTTGTCTGATCAAGCTCTGAGTATTCCACAGCACCTGCTTCAGCCACTTCCATGCCTTTGGAACAAGTTTTCTGTCAGGGAAAGTCTTCACATGCTTGGGGTAAACATGTCCCTATCTCACAAAAGGGTTTGAAGCCTGTTTTACCCATTGCTTTATCTAGTTACCTTAAGAGGTAATCACTGGTAACATCACTCCTTGCTTCCTGTAGTTTCTTTCAGATTAGAAGAGAATGATCCCATAACTCTCCATTTTGGGTTCTGAATTTAGGCAGAAAACATTATTTTAAGAGAGTAGCAGGGCTTATAGTTTATTATTATTCAGTTGTGACCAATCCTTTATGACCTCATTTGGGGTTTTCTCATCTAAGATCCTGGAGTGGTTTCCTTCTCCAGATCATTTTACAGATGAGCAAATGAGGCAAACATGGTTATGACTCACCCAGGGTTACACAGCTAGTAAGTGTTTGAGGTCAGATTTAAAATCAGGTCTTCCTGATTCTGAAGGAGGTCAGAACAACCTCCCTCTGGGGGTCAGGAGTAAACTCTTGCCCAAGTCAGCATAACCATTCCAGCAGCTAAGCAGACACTCCCTGTATTGTGAACCCCTCAGCTAGCTGCAACTGCCAAATCATGATATCCTATTGTTCAACATTTCATGGTAGCCCCCTATACTATAAAAGGTGTTCCCCCAGTCAAGCCAGGGCACCCCCCCTTCTTTGGGGAAGCCCTAGCATGCGCTAGAAATAAACGGTGATCCTTTGCTTACTTGCATTGTCTCCATGTCTCCATTCTTGGGGGATTTTCTTGAACCCTACATTTGGTGCATTGGCCGGGAATCCTACACAAGTGGACCACTGGAACACGGACACCAGGTTAGTGTGAGTGTGGGCAGTAGCAACGTGTGACTGAACATCCAAATGGTCTTTTATGGGGGGCTGGCTGACTCTTGAGGATATATGGCTTAGTGGTTGGGAGATTTCGTGCTCTGCGGATTATATAGAGACAACCTATGCCAAGTCCTGAGGCTAAAGTCTCCAGTCCTACCAGTGTGTGAGTGTGGATTCCCTTAGTATCTGGTTCCTGTGTCCCACGAGGGGCCAGGCCAGAAAGGCTGAGAAGCTATTTGGTGATGAATGTTTGAGTTTGTATTACTGCCAAGAATTTTTGTCTGTGACATCGAGGATTTCTGCCTGAGATATCGGGGGGGGGGGGGGGAGGGGGCTGGTGGCAGAAAATCCTCATTTGTTGTTTATGCCCAGAGGATTTCTGCCTGAAATATCGGGGGGGGGGGGGCAGAAAATCCTTGTTTGTTGATTTTGCTGAGAGGATTTCTGCCCAGAATATGGGGGGGCAGAAATTCTTATTTGAAACTTTTGCCCAGAATATAGGGGGTCCCTCTGCCTAGTTTGGAACTAGGGCTCCGAGGCTGGACCTCAGTTACAGGGGTTGGAGTCCCCTGGGGCTTAGATCTTGTCTGTGAGGGCTTAAAAAAATCCCCTGGGGCTCAGAGCCCAACTTCGAGATTCGTAAACTTGCATGAAATAGATTTCTGGGTTAACCCAGAATGACAACTGGGTCTCGTCTGTCAAATCAATACAATTGAATATCAGAAAAATAAGAGACCCTCATCTCTTCCTGTTTCTCCAGAGAACTTGCTGTCTGTCTCTTTGTCTGTCTTGTTCTTTTTGTTATCTGTGTCTCTATAACCCTAAAAATAGGACAGGTTCCCTCTACTCCCTTGCTCCTAGTTTTAGCTCATTGGCCTGACTTCAAAGTCAAATTAAGGGCCATGACTGTGCAGCTGGAGACACCTCCACTGCCTCCACCACCTACCACGCCCCTGCACATTGGACAAGGGGACAAGGCAGGCCCATTTCCCCTAACCCCAAGAACAACCCCCTTTCTTCCACAATGGCCCTCCCCACCCGAACAATAGGGCCGATGGTTCCAGGGTTTTTTTGTTTGTTTGTTTTATCTTAAGATTAATTCTAAGGGTTGATGCGTACAACTTGAGTGGATTGCTAATGATTGTGATATGGTACAAATGTAATTTCATGTATTGTGGTAACTGTCAGTTAAATGTGAAATGTTAGATTTTATGGAGCACAACAAAACTCATGGTTAGATGGTTTTGTTAGATGTTGCAATGCATAATGGTTTCAATGAATTTGAGAATTGTCTAAATGTGATTGATAGCCAGCCTGACACAGAGTGGGAATGTTTTATTCTATAAGGACAGAAATTGTACTGGCTATTTTATAGATGTAAAAGTTATCCAGAAAAAGTTGTTATGTTGTTGAGAAGAACTTATTCTAGAATTTACACTTGGGATTTTTCAAATCAGATGTTATTTTAATGTATGTGCTGTCAGAACTAGCAACAAGAAATCATATGCCACACAAGAAGTTTTTAAAGTGATTAATCTGTGCATGGGATTTAATAATACAAGTACTAAGAATTTGGTATTTTGCAAAAGAGGGAATTTCTAAATGGTGTTGTCTTTAACTAAGGTTATATGGATTGTTTTTAAAAAATATGTGCACAATGTATAGGAAGGAATTTGTGATCTAGAGATGAACATGTATTCAGATACAAATTAAGTGTGCATTTGTACTATAGAGAGAATTAAGTTTTCCACATAAAGAGGTTAAGGGTATATGATATGCAAGCAGTATAAGACAAATTTGACCAGCCCTGAAATCAAGAAGGGCTTGTCATGAGGATTAAATACAATTCATTACAGTACCTTTCTTCTACTTAAAATAATGGTAAAGAGGAAGAGCCAGAAGAAATAAGAGTAATGGATAGGGTTGCTAGTTGATGCTATGAATTCTAGTGTGAAATAGATACAACAAATTATAAATTGGAATAATGTTGATGTAATTTAATCAGGTATGTGGTAATGTTTTGAGCTAAAAGAAAACTAAACTGGAGGTTCTATTCTACTTTAGGCAGAGGTTTGAGAGGAGTACAGGTAAATGCTTTGTACTTCAATTTGGTTACACATTGAAAGATTGCTAAAGGACTTAAGTTATTTGGAAGTTGTGGAGTTCAAACTATAATCCACTGAGAGTAAATTATTATGAAGAGAGTTTGATACATTCAAAATTTTAAATTGTGGTAAGCTAAGCTGTAAACCTTAAAATTTCTTAGACTTGTGAATGTTGGAAATTTCACCATTGGAATGTGAACCCCATTGGCAAGGGAGGTTCCTCCTCCTCCCTTCTTAAGATTACTTTAGGACAGAAACCTTTTGCTGAACAATGGAAAGGGCTGCAGCATAGATCAAAATTTAATTATTCCAATCTCCACCCTACTCGGGGTAACAGGATTTAGGAAGGGCTGCAGCAAAGGATCAAGATTTAATTATTTGAGAATATGACCTTCAACAGACATGTGCAAAGCCACAGACCTCTGGGTGGTCCTGGGTTAAGCTAGAGCCACCATTGGCACAGGGAAGACATGGACAGTGATTGGTAGATGTGAGAACTGAGGGGAGGGAACTTGGATGGTTTCCTTAAAGATAGCGAGGTCTGAGGACAGGGGGTTGTTGGTTGGAGAGGTTTGGCTCTGAGAGGTGGTGCTCTGAGAAGGCTGGCTCTGAAGGAAGCTGGAGGTGGAGGCCCCTGAGACTGTTTCTCCATTTTGGTCACATGAGTGATAGGGACTGATCTCTTTCCTTTGCCTCAGCTATCTAAGGGCTTGGGCCTTTTGGCCCAGCCTAAACAGAGGGGGTATTTAAGCCCTATTCCCTTCTCTCTCTCTCTCTCTCTCTCTCTCTCTCTCTCTCTCTCTCTCTCTCTCTCTCTCTCAAATACTTTTCTTCCTCCTGTTTGTAATTAAACTCCATAAAAGGTTGACTGCTGACTTGAGTTTTCATTAAGGAATTACATAGCTGAATTCCTTGGCGACCTTAAATTAATATATATCAGTCTTTTAAAGTGATTTCCTTGTCACAAAGCTCACTTGTTAAAGAAGGATGGGACAATGTTAAAACCTAAATCGAGCCAAGCAGCCTTAGGATAAATTGCTCATAAGCCATTAACCCCTTCCTCTCATACAGGAAGGAGAAAGAAGTGCATCTCACAAGCTATTAACCCCTTCCTTGCACACAGGAAGGAGAAAGAAATTCTTATAATTGTTCCACACTGATACTTAGGGACTGAAATAGGGACCTCACAGAATTGACAACCACTGTGTGATAGAACTTAAAGATGAGTAGGGAGGTGAAAGAGAACAGATAGATGTTCAACTCTTATAATTGGATCCCTGACCTAGGGATAATTTCTAAAATTAATATATGTGTTGTGGGAAAATCACATATGATTCTATAATTTCTCTGGACAGTTACCCTAAAGTGATTCCTGTATGGCTTTGTCTTAGTCTTTCAGATGGCCTAGGTCTAAGAGATGATACATCTCTGATTTATATTACTATTGTGACAAGGAAATCACTTTAAAAAGACTGATATATATTAATTTAAGGTCGCCAAGGAATTCAGCTATGTAATTCCTAAATGAAACTCAAGTCAGCAGTCAACCTTTTATGGAGTTTAATTACAAACAGGAGGAAGAAAGGTATTAGAGAGAGAGAGAGAAAAGGGAGAGGAGGGAATAGGGCTTAAATACCCCCTCTGTTTAGGCTGGGCCAAAAGGCCCAAGCCCTTAGATAGCTGAGGCAAAGAAAAGAGATCAGTCCCTATCACTCACGTGACCAAAATGGAGAAACAGTCTCAGGGGCCTCCACCTCCAGCTTCCTTCAGAGCAAGCTTCTCAGAGCACAACCTCTCAGAGCAAAACCTCTCCAACCACCTTCAGTCCTCAGACCCCGCTATCTTTAAGGAAACCATCCAAGTTCCCTCCCCTCAGTTCTCACATCTACCAATCACTGTCCATGTCTTCCCTGTGCCAATGGTGGCTCTAGCTTAACCCAGGACCACCCAGAGGTCTGTGGCTTTGCACATGTCTGTTGAAGGTCATATTCTCAAATAATTAAATCTTGATCCTTTGCTGCAGCCCTTCCTAAATCCTGTTAGGACTGAATGAGGTGGAGATTGGAAGTTCCAAGACCTGGTTCTGTCATTCCAAGTATCTCTATTGTATCAATTCTAAAATCAATCATGACTCAAAGAAATTCCTGTTCTATGCTTAAGCATAGGTCAAAGCCCTTTCCATTGTTCAGCAAAAGGTTTCTGTCCTAAAGTAATCTTAAGTAGGGAGGAGAAGGAACCTCCCATGCCAATGGGGTTCACATTCCAATAGAGTTCCCACTATCAGTAGGAAATACTTCAAGTATGAAATTTCCCAATGGTGAAATTTCCAACATTTATAAGTCTAAGAAATTTTAAGGTTTACACTATGGAGCTACTCAGTTCAGCAGTCATATTCATTATTTCAGGTTTTTGTGACTAAAAGTGTGATATGTTAATTATTGCCAAAATACATAAGAATAATTGAGTGATCAGCCTTGTAGGGATATAAAAGGCTTGTTTGAAAGTATGGAAATCTGTTTCTGGACTGCTGGTAAGCAGAATTTCTCTGAGCTGTAATGGGTGAGACTTGTCTTTTAAGGAAAAAGAAGGCTTCTGGGATCTAATGGTGACAAAGTACACAAAGGACAGAGAATGTGCTGGGATGGTTACAGAGGCATGTTCTGGGCTCACCTGGGAATGGAACTTTTCTGACCATCTAGGCTGTTAATCCTTGAGTGATACAATGATAACATGAGCCAATGATAGCTTTGGCCTGTACATGAAGCCTTCACTGTGTGTCCCTTGGAACATGAGGAAATATTTTCCCTATCGGCCTTTTCCTTTGTGACAAATTCCCATAATCAGTTGTAAAAGTAAAGTTTCCAATTCCTCAAACAACCTTAATAATTGAAAATTCTTAAATTGTTAGGGAACATACTTTGAGAAGTAGGTGAAGTTTATTAATAAATGGCTTGTATTGGTAGCCCTAATTTGCCACGGTTGAAGTTTGGATCTTGAGCTTGGAAATATAGCTCAAAGCTTTCTTGAATTTCCCCCAGAATTTGGGGTAAAGAAATACATCTGTAAAATATTCTTACTCAAGTATTTATAGTTGATTATAGCTAATGTGTACTTTGCAAAAGGATATTCTTTAACTGAAACATCACATATCAACTCTGTAGACAACTCAGGAATCCAATTTCCTAAATTTCCTAAAAAAAAAGGGATCTATTCCTGTCAGAAGATGATTTCTGAAGATGGAGTCTATTGGCTTCTCTGTTTCTATCTGGTGTTCTAGTTTTTGCCCCAGTCCTGGTTTTTACACTTCTATCTTAGGGGCTGACTCTTCCCCCTTGTGACCTGTCTGCCAACCAGGGGAAGCAGTTGCTGGACATCCTTCAGATCTCCAAGCAGATTCCCCACCTACCTAGGACCCAGGCATTCACTGAGGACACGCCCCAAAAGACCCTGTGTCCACAGCCTTTCCCTCCCTGTCCAAGTTTTGGCTACTCCCCTGTGGGATATGTGGGCCTTGCATTTGTAACTTTGTCACTTCTCCAGTTGCTTCAAGGGTAAAAGCACTCATGGAGGTCACTCAAATGCCCCTGTAATCTCGACAACCATTCCAGCCTGTAACAGTTAAATATTAGTTTCTCTGCCAAAAGTATTGTATTTTTATGAGGTTTATTAAAGATTAAGAAATAAAGAAAATACAAAATAAGAAAAGCACATGTCTAGGAGGACTGAAAAGCCCATTCAAGTTCACTTACTACATCTTGAGAGACGTGTGTGCTTAGAAGCAGAAACAGGATGAGAGGCGAAGTAGATGGAAAGTCAGTCTAAATACAAATTGTGTTCTCACACTCAGGTGAGGACTCAGGGTGATATTATAGGGAATTCTGGGAACTACCAAGGACTTCTGGGAATTGGAGTCTGGGGTTTAAATCTCCATTTTACAAGCCTGAAGTCCTGGACATTGCCTACAGCCAATACCTCTCTCCTAACAATAGGCAGGGACAGAGCTACAACCATTCTCAGCTCTGAATAAGCTATAGAATACTGAGACCATCACCCCCTTTCCCTTAGATATTTGGAGAGTGTTATGATTGAATTTTAGGGGAAATTTCAGAGGGAACCATTCACCCCTATACCCAGGCCAGACAACTGATTTGCATGTCAGGACAGCTATGGACCTCCACCAGAGTTTCCTCTGGCTTTGCCCTGCCCAGGCATAGTTCACCATCTTTCAGGTCCTAACACACACACTCATGCTCCACCTCCCCGGCGGGGCAGGCGAGAGGGGCTGGTGGTGCGCCCTCAGCAAGAAGGGAAGAAGGACCAAGGCCTTGGGATCCCACTTTGGCCAGTGGGTGCCAGCCTTCACCTTCATTGCACGACGGGTGGCTTTCGTGTGAGCCCCTGACTCGCACGCGTATTAGACTCCTTGGTCCATATTTCAAGATGGGTCAGGTGGGGGGCCGACATCGCCGCTGACCCCGGGAGCCTCAGTCCTTCTTCCCGTCCTGCCGAGTGCGCCCCATCGGCCTGTCTCACCTGCCCCGCCGGGGAGATGGAGCATGAGCATGTGTGTTAGGACCCGAAAGATGATAGACTTTTTAAAAAATGCCAACATAGGGAAATGTAAAAATGGTGATTTGAACTCCCAACTCCAATCCCCAGGAGTCCTTGCTAGCTCCCAGAATGCCCTCTAATCTCACTGAGATTTCCACCTGGGCAAGGTCAAGAATTTCTATTTAACCTGGCTGTTAAGGCTACTGGGTCTCTTTCCTACTTCCACTTCCCAGCAGACTTGTCTCTTTCATGATGTAGGTGAGGTTGTCTAGGCCTCTCTAGGCCTAGACATGTGCTTTCTTATTCTGTATTTTCTTTAATCCTTAACCTTTAATAAACCTCATAAAAATATAATACTCCTTGCAGAGAGAAACTAATTTCTACCTGCCTCAGCTTGGCCCCTAAATTCAATCTTTACAAGAAGGGGGAGATGACATGAGCATTGTACCCCCAGAAACTCAGGCAGACTATTGACAGGGAAATTCTTCTGCTCCCTTGCATCCTTGTGACTCCTAGCCTAAGGATTCTTTGCTTTTATGCTGATCATCCAGGGCTAGTTCCATGCATTCTTAATTGCCTAGTATCCTATTAGCCTTTGTCAAGGATCACATTAATACTGTCCAGCTATGGTCCTTCACCAGCAATATCAAACTGCCTCTGACTCCCACCCCTTATGAAAATACGGTCGCATGAGAAAGATTCCTCATGTACAGTAGAAAAAGTGGGAAATGAAGGAAGTCAGAACAACCTCCCTCTGGGGGTCAGGAGTAAACTCTTGCCCAAGTCAGCATAACCATTCCAGCAGCTAAGCAGACACTCCCTGTATTGTGAACCCCTCAGCTAGCTGCAACTGCCAAATCACGATATCCTATTATTCAACATTTCATGGTAGTCCCCTGTACTATAAAAGGTGTTCCCCCAGCCAAGCCAGGGTGACCCCCCTTCTTTGGGACAGCCCTAGTGCCGCTAATGATCCTTTGTTACTTGCATTGTCTCCATGTCTCCATTCTTGGGGGATTTTCTCAAACCCTACAATTCCAGGCCTGGCATTCTCTCCACCATGCCATATAGCTGTACTGGCTCTGGAATAACTTTAGAATTGTGAGTTATTAGTTTTAAAAGAAATCATGAGGTGGCTATAGTGGCCTATCTTCAAAAATGTTCTATCAGAGCTATAGCTCTCTAAATTTTCTCTCTTTCTGGTTTTGCTGATGTATAAAATCAGGGCTATATTCCTTATGATAGAGTATTTTAAGGTACTATTACATAAGGCATGTTAAATCATATGCAACATCATAGCTTTCCAGTGGAGTGATGAATTTGAGAGTAAACCAAAGTCTGATGTGATTGTTTTCTCTTAAAAATCTATGATCTTGTTATAAGAAACAATATTTTAACAGTATTTGAGACAATGAAAATACCTTATTTCCCAGTTTCACTTGTTTTAAAGAAGGTTGTTCTCCAGAACCTGAACTACTCTGAAACATCCCTATGGGACAGAAGCAAGGGACCATTAAAAATCAGAGATTAGGAAACCCCAGAGGCAAGGCTGCAGAAGGAGGAAAATTTGTTAACTTTATATCCTCTGAGTTTATTTCAACAAAGAACTCAGAGAAGTTGTACCAGAATCAATCTAAATTTGTCTTCTCCATACTCCCAGATGTTTTAAGTATTTAAAATAATCAAAGAACAAAAATTGACTTCAGAACTGCATACTATGGAAGAGATTAGGGAAAAGAAAATGTCTCTGAAATGTCTGTTTTGAAGGGTCCTGCTTGAATTCTGAATTGGGGGAAAGAGGTAAAGAAAAAGAGAAAGAAGAGAATGAGAGCATGAAAGGTAAAGGAGATGGAGGGAGGCATGGGAGAAAAGGAGAGAGACGGAAACAGAGAGATGGAGATAGGAAATAGAGGCAAGACAAAAACAGATGGACAGAGAGGGGAAGAAGAAGAATGAGAAGAAGGAGGAGGAGGAGGGGGAGGAGGGGGAGGAGAAGAAGGAGGAGGAGGAGGGGGAGGAGGAGAAGGAGAAGGAGAAGGAGAAGGAGAAGGAGAAGGAGAAGGAGAAGGAGAAGGAGAAGGAGAAGGAGAAGGAGAAGGAGAAGGAGAAGGAGAAGGAGAAGGAGAAGGAGAAGGAGAAGGAGAAGGAGAAGGAGAAGGAGAAGAAGAAGAAGAAGAAGAAGAAGAAGAAGAAGAAGAAGAAGAAGAAGAAGAAGAAGAAGAAGAAGAAGAAGAAGAAGAAGAAGAAGAAGAAGAAGAAGAAGAAGAAGAAGAAGAAGAAGAAGAAGAAGAAGAAGAAGAAGAAGAAGAAGAAGAAGAAGAAGAAGAAGAAGAAGAAGAAGAAGAAGAAGAAGAAGAGGAGGAGGAGGAGGAGGAGGAGGAAGAGGAAGAAGGAGAAGGAGGAGGAGGAAGAGGAAGAAGGAGAAGGAGGAGAAGGAGGAGGAGGAAGAGGAAGAAGAGGAGGAAAGAGAAGGAAAAGGCAGGTAGGCGGATAGATGCAGAGAGAGAGACAAGAAAAAAAAGACAAATACATAGAGGCAGAGACAGAAATGGAAGAGATAATGTAAAGGAGTAAGAGAGAATGATTGAGTCAAGTCTGTATCTAGAGACTAGGAGAATCCTTTTTTATAATGAATCTGTTTTTTCCATTCATAATTTCACATATAAGGTATGGGAATGAAAGATGATGACCAAAGATGATGACTTGCTTTTTGCAATGTTATACAATTGATAGAGTAGGGATTTTGCTGTCTCATATATTGAATTTATTATCAAACCACAGTTTATTTTAGATTACTAAACTTCCAGAAGGAGTCATCAAAATCACAGGTCTAGTTCCTAACTCTGTTCTTTCAGGAGTGTTCATGATTGAGTCATAGAATTCTAGAGACTTGAAGAGGCATGTACTAGACAAGGGTAGGCAGGTTTTATTCTGCATCATTAGAAGTACTTAGAAATATTAGTGAAATAATAAATAAACAGAAGTATTGAAGCTTAATGTTCTTTGAGTAATATGCAAAGTAAAAAGTTAATATAATACTCCATACTTGAAGTATGGTATACAAAGGGGAGATTGAGGCATAATTCAAAGAGAAATAATTTGAGATGACTGCATAGAAAGACCAATTCAAAGGTCAAGAAAGAATTCTTTGTGTTACCAGAAAGCAATTATCTTTTACACTTTGAAGAAGAGGCTCAGTGGGTTGAAAGTCAAGCTTAGAGATGGGCAGTTCTGGGTTCAAATGGGACCTCATACACTCCCTAGCTGTGTGACCTTGAACAAATCATTTAACCCCCATTGTCTAGTCCTTACTACTCTTCTGCCTTTGAACCAATACACAATATTAATTCACTAAGACAGATGATAAGGGTTTTTCAAATATATATATATATATTTAATTTAAGAAGATGAGTCCAAAAAAAAGTATTTCCTTTTTTTTATCTTTGCTCATTAGCTTCTGGATTATTTGGCATGTTATAGCCAATTTGGAGTCCTGTTTCTTACTAAACTACATTATGCTTTCACTGTGGGGCAAGGGCAATTTACAATAACATATAGAAAGAAAATAATATTTTACACATTCTCTACTGGAGACTGGTGCTCTGGCTCTTGCTGACTGGAGAGATCCCAGGGACTCAAGGGCTGAAGAATTGAACAGACTACCTTAGCACCAAGCAGAGCAATAGATTTATCTAGTATCCAGCTTGCCTTCAAGAACACCAAGGAAGAAACTCTAAAGAGGAAGAGTAAAGAGCCCAATACAGAACCTTAGTGGACACCCACACTTAGTTGCGGTAACAGAGGGGAAAAAATCCAGGCAGAGAAACACAAAAGAATAAGATAGAAAGGAAGATAGGGCAGAAAATCCAAAGAATAGAAAATACCCAGGAGAAGAATATGGTCCATAATGTAAAATGCTTCAGAAGTGAGGAAGGAGAAAAGACCATTAGATCCAGAAGTTAAGAAATTACTGCTCACTTGGAAAGGCATAGTTTCTTTTGAATGAGAATATAACAGATTACAGAGAGTTTAGAAGAATCACAGAACTCTAAGATTTGGAAATGAATCGAAGATACTACCTAATCCAACCCATATCTGAAAGGAACCCCTAAAGCTGCTAGGTGGTTCAGTGAATAGAGAGCTAGACCTGGAAACAGGAGGTCTTAGGTTCAAATACAGTCTCAGGGCGGGCAGCTGGGTGGCTCAGTAGATTGAGAGCCAGGTCTAGAGATGGAAGGTCCTGGGTTCAAATGTGGCCTCAGATACTTCCTAGCTGTATGATCCTGGGTAAGTCACTTGACCCCCATTGCCTAGCCCTTATCACTCTTCTGCCTTGGAAACACAGTATTGATTTCAGGACAGAAGGTAAAGGTTTAAAAAATATATATGGCCTCAGAAACTCATTCCACTTTGGGGCAAATCTAGTTACAGTAGGGTCCCCCTACATCCCAAGACCTGCCTCAGATGGCTGAAACCTCAGATATAATGGAACATTTGCTAATCCATATATATATATATATATATATATACATATATATATATGTTTTCTCTCTACTCTGGCTCAGTGTTCCATGGCCTTCTATCCCCCTACACACACACACACACACACACACACACACACACACACACACACACACACACACACACACACACACACACAAATAAAAGGAAAAAGCAGAAGAGACTGGCAGGACTTGATGCTTGTGTTGGAGTTCAAGTGTTTCCCAGGTTGATCTAGGATGACTGAAGCCAGGCTAAGTGAAATGGCAGATGGGGGTTAGATTTTTTCCCAGGAATCAGTCAGGCTCGCTATGCTACCATTTTAAGACCATCCTCTTTCTTCTTTAGAAAATTAAATTTTAAAATTGCCCTTCTCCAGTCTTAAAGCACCTCTCCCATATTCCTCTCACTTTTAAATACCATTGTGTGTGTGTGTGTGTGTGTGTGTGTGTGACACTTGGTTCAGTGCAACAGTTTGGCCAAGTGACTTAAATTCATGAAGTGCAAATTAGTGACTCTCAGAATCTGCTTACTCATCTTTAATATCAGCTTCGTTTTCTGGTCATTTCCACTATAAAGATCATTCTACTTTGCAGAGAAAACAGAAAAAATAATAATAAAGCAGTTCTCTTTTCTTATGTCAGTTATATCCTTTCCACCCTAAGTCAAAGTCCTATTCCCTTTTTCTCCCTACATAGCTAAACTACAACATTGAAAACTATTTCTATTGTCTACTCTCCTTAGACAGTCTCTGCTCATTCTGAACTATAGGATTACTGATTCTATTTTTTTAAATCCTTACCTTCCATCTTGGAGACAATCCTAGGCAGAAGTAAGGGCTAGGCAGTGGGAGTCAAGTGACTTGCTCAGGGTCACACAGCTGGGAAGTGTCTGAGGCCAGATTTGAACCTAGGACCTCCTGTCTCTAGGCCTGGCTCTCAATCCACTGAGTCACCCCATACTATTTTTATATAGGTTTTCCATATTCATATTTATTCTGATATTTGTCCTTGCTTCCTTCTCTGGCCATTTATCATTATTTTCCTTAATCTAAATCAGATTACTGAGTATCCCATATATACACATCAGTCTTTTGGGGATGAATTCTACTTTTGCAATTCATTGGAATTATTTCTTTGTGTCATCATTTCATCTTTTCTTCAGCATTTTTCATTCTTCCTAAGACTGACAGGTAAAATTATAAGTGGACAAACCATCAATTGGGGAATGGCTGAACAAATTGTGTTTTATGTTGGTGATGGAAAGCAAGATGATTTCAGAAAAAGCTGGAAAGATCCACATGAATTGATGCAGAGTGAAATAAGCAGAACTGGCACAACAATGTGTGCTGTAAGAGATAATGCTGCACGACGATTATCCATGAAAACTTGGCTCCTCTCAGCAATGTAGTGATCTGGGACAATTCTGAAGGACTTATGATGGAGAATGCCAGCCACCTCCAGAAAGAACTGTTGGAGTCAGATGGATGTGGATCGAAGCATACTATCTTTTCCATCCATGTATTCATGGTTTTATTTGGAGGGGTTTTGTATGAGTGCTCTTACAACAATAATCTATATGGAAGCGTTTTGCATAATTTTTCTAAAAGATTTAAAATATATATACATCTATAAATGGACAAAGTAGTTTAAACCAGAGGATAGTGCAGAAGGGAACTGAGTCACTATTAGCAAGGAGGAAGAGTAAAATCAGAGCAGGGTTGCTAGCCTGGGAAAGTCTTCAAGAGGGTGAAGAGAATGGAGGTCATGGTGCGAATGATGAAAATGTTTAGGAGTCATGGAGAAATAGAATAAGAGAAGATTATTGTTGTTTAACCTTTGTTTTTGATATTTTGACTTGCCTGTGAACTGGATTTATGTGAAGCAAAATTGCTTGCTCTCTTCCAATCCTTTCACTGGACTATGAGGGAATATTAAGCCTGGAGTCAGTGGCTCTATGCAATATGGCTCGAACCTAACTCTCCAGGCTTATTTCCTAGGACTGCCTATCACCCACCCTTTCTGAAAGCCTGATCAGCAGTCTCTAAAAGCCAAGGGTACCTTCTGCCTAGGTGTGGCAGTTCAGGAGGATAATGATGAGATGGGAGACCACTGAGTGCTCAGACCTGGAGTAGCTAGGTATGGGGTTCAAGTGTAATTTAATACCGACCAGCATCAGGTATCTTTCTAATTTCTAAGTTGCGTTTTGCTTTATGTTTCACTCAGGCATTTAGTGATGTTGCTCTGGTTATTGTACACAAGCAGATTCAGTGAAGTGTGTCAGCAGCTTGTGTTTTAGAGTGATTGATGTGGTGCTTGTGTGTTTGGCTAGCATTGGTTGTGGGGCGACTAAGTGTACCTCTGCTGAGAGAAAAAGGAGGGGGTAGTGCATAATGATCTTTAGGTTTTAATTCTGTGAATGTAATCTTTTTGGGGGTAATGAAAGGAGGGGGTAGTGCATAATGATCTTTAGGTTTTGATTCTGTGAATGTAATCTTTTTGGGGGTAATGAAAGGAGGGGGTAGTGCATAATGATCTTTAGGTTTTGATTCTGTGAATGTAATCTTTTTGGGGTAATGAAAAGAAGGGGGTAGTGCATAATGATCTTTAGGTTTTGATTCTGTGAATGTAATCTTTTTGGGGTAATGAAAAGAAGGGGTAGTGCATAATTATCTTTAGGTTTTAATTCTGTGAATGTAATCTTTTTGGGGTAATGAAAGGAGGGGGTAGTGCATAATGATCTTTAGGTTTTAATTCTGTGAATGTAATCTTTTTGGGGTAATGAAAAGAAGGGGTAGTGCATAATGATCTTTAGGTTTTAATTCTGTGAATGTAATCTTTTTGGGGTAATGAAAGGAGGGGGTAGTGCATAATGATCTTTAGGTTTTGATTCTGTGAATGTAATCTTTTTGGGGTAATGAAAAGAAGGGGTAGTGCATAATGATCTTTAGGTTTTAATTCTGTGAATGTAATCTTTTTGGGGTAATGAAAGGAGGGGGTAGTGCATAATGATCTTTAGGTTTTGATTCTGTGAATGTAATCTTTTTGGGGTAATGAAAAGAAGGGGTAGTGCATAATTATCTTTAGGTTTTAATTCTGTGAATGTAATCTTTTTGGGGTAATGAAAGGAGGGGGTAGTGCATAATGATCTTTAGGTTTTAATTCTGTGAATGTAATCTTTTTGGGGTAATGAAAAGAAGGGGTAGTGCATAATGATCTTTAGGTTTTAATTCTGTGAATGTAATCTTTTTGGGGTAATGAAAGGAGGGGGTAGTGCATAATGATCTTTAGGTTTTAATTCTGTGAATGTAATCTTTTTGGGGTAATGAAAAGAAGGGGTAGTGCATAATGATCTTTAGGTTTTAATTCTGTGAATGTAATCTTTTGGGGGTAATAAAAAGAGGGGGTAGTGCATAATGATCTTTAGGTTTTAATTCTGTGAATGTAATCTTTTTTGGAGTAATAATCTGGGGGGATTAAAGTGGGACATATGTGTATTAACCCTATAAGTATTTGCTTTCACATTATTTCTCCTGCATTGAGGAGAGAACAATAGTCATAACAATTTCATTAATGAGGGAAGTTAGTGGGAGAAATCACAGAGAGGGGGGGCTGAGTGGGTGCTTCATCTTTTATGAAGGCAGAGAAGCCCTCATTCCCCAAACTGTGACTCTGTCAGACAGCGTGGGTATGATGGCTCCCCACACACCCTACAGTCTAGTTAAACTTGACTTTTCAGGCATCCTTTCTCCATCTTCTTCGCTTTAGTACAAGTTGACAGTTGTTTGAAATGTCCTTCCTCCACACTTCCGCCTCTCAGAATCCCTAATTCTCATGAAGGCCTAAGCCAAGTGTCATGGATAGTGTCCTGGACAGAAAGTCAAAAGTCCTATCTCAGATGCTTAGTATCACTAACCTTTGGCCTTATTTTTCTCATTTGTAAAATGGGTATAATAATCATTATTGCATTCTCTCAAAGGTTTTATGCATTCATCAAATGAGATTGTAAACAATTGCAAACTTTAAAAGCACATCCTATATGTCTATTATTATTCTTGGTTCCTTTAGAGGTTAGTTTTTTCTCCTCCTGGCTTCTCTAGCATCTAGCCCTGGGCTTATACATAGAAGGCACTTAACAATAGTTCGTTAAAATGCTAAATCCTTTTGGTAATCAGAGGTCATATATGACACCACCACCACTACTAACTAGTATTTACATAGTATTTTAAGTTCTGCAAAATGCTCTACAAATTTTCTCGCTTGATTTGTACACTATGAGGTGGGGACTATTATTATCCATGTTATCACATGAGGAAACTGAGGCCTAGTACAGGCATAAAAATACATTCTGAGGTCACACAGCTAAAAAAGTTCTTAAGGTAAACCTGAAGTCAAGTCTTTCTGACTCCAACTCCAGTGCCCTTTTCAGAGACCAAAGACAGATATGAGGACCCCCAAAACAGAAGGGGTTACCCTACTACCCCATGAAGCTAAATTCAATAATGAAAAGGAAATTCATCCTGAAGGGAATTCACTGTCACTGTCTAGACTGCTTAGATTCTCCCTTAGGCCCCTCATCTCCAATTCTGTCCTCTGATGTATTCTTATAAATTTAGGAAGCGCCTTTATACAATTGTTCTCTAGGGTTGGAATTATCAAAGGGATTTGGTACTGGCAAACAACTTCCACATAAAATGGCACATACATGGATTCCATTTCCAAAAAAGCTCATGGCCAAAACAGATTCATTTGAGGAATATTTTTGGATGATCTTTACTCAGTGAAGCCTGAAAAATCTACCTCTTCAGCCCCCAAATGCAATGAGGAAGTGATAGAGGGGGAAGATGATGACCCCATGGTCCCAGTCAAGAATTGAATCCTATCATTCTATTGAGGTGATGATCTCAGCACAACAGAGGTAGGATCTGTCAACAATTTTTAGACTGGCACTAAGACTTGAGGATTTCAATGTATATTCATTTCTACCCCTCCCTGAGGAAGGCAAAATAAGTGTGCTCTCTTTCTCTGTGCTGGAGTTAAGAAGTCTGAATGGAATTCAAGTCATCCTTACTCTTGGAATGGGAGATTTGTACCTCTTTGCAGCTCTACTAGGAACGGTTTTGCTACCTTCTTGATTAACGTAAACATGTTGGGACATATTTTAATTCAATTTATTTTATTCTAATGTCTTTAGGTACTTAGTAAAACTGATTGATGGTAGTTGTTTACCTAAAAGGAGTTGATGAGATTATATAATCATTACCCTAAATTATATGCTTACCTTTTAAACTAAGCCTCTGCTCATATTAAGTTGATTATTATATTATTTGAAAACTCAATTCATTGTTGTTGGGTTTTTAAATTTTTTTTCGGTCTTCTTAGAATAAAAATATGTGTATATATTATTTTAGACGGATATATAAATTTTTAAAAACCTGTCTGAAGAGCAGCAAGGGCTAGGTTAGAGTTTAAGTGATTTGTCTAGGACCACAGAGATAGGAAATATCTGAGACCACATTTGAACCCAACTCCTATCATCTCCAAGTCCAGCTCTTTCCTACTGTGCTAACTAGCTCCCCTTCTATCCGTTGTTAAAGGTACAATATCTGTGAAACCTGACCTCAACTGGTCTAAGAAGTGGCACATACAGTGTGGCTAGAGACCTTAAACTGATATATTGAAGTTTAGTATCAGGAAAAACTTCCTAAATTTTTAGAGATATATACAAGCAAAAGGTTGAGTCTGAGGTAGTGGAGAATTGCCCCCATTTTGAGAGGGACTTCAGATGACCACCTTTCAGGTATTCTTGAAAGGATTCCCTTGCTTTTTTAGTTAGATCTAGGAGGCAATTGAAACCTGTCTGTGATTCCCAAGATACTGTGACTTTCTGTTGCAAAGGGACCACAAAGCATCTTGAGTTAATGAAAGGAACAGAATGGATGCATCTAAGAAGGCTGACATTTAAAAAACATGTCCACAAGTGAATTTAAGGTTACCAACCCAAAGTGCTATGAGTTTAAACACTAGTAATTCATTCATAACCATTCAGACATTTCTGACTGCTTCCCAGAAAACAATGCCCACCAACCTAAGTACTTGCAAAGAGCAAACATATTTCCACCTCATTTTCATCATTATTATACTATACTTCTGTTCTGGTTTGTTTTGTTTTTTAGGGAAGACGGGCTCTTCTAAAAGATCAGAGTTCAATGATTAAACTTCAGTAACAATCAGTATCACAGAAAGTGCATATTCCACAAATGACTTAATTGAAACTGTTCAAACAAATTTGATTTATTGTGGTAATAAATCAACATATTATACATTGAGAATGGTAGAAAACAAACCACTTGAGAATATTTCAATGCCCTTAAACTGGCATTGCTACAGGCAGTCTTAAACTTGTGAGCAAACTGGATCCTCCTAAGGGCTAATCTTCAGCAAAAGCTGAAATATCTCTGCCAAGTTGACCCTATTTTTATTCTTTATAGCAACCATAAACAGTGAGAAGCTTGGCTTTTCTGAGCATTCCTTCACAAAAAAGAGATGCTCATGGTCAGAGACAGGCGTTCCCACAAATATTACATTTCACTGGACAGATGGTCATTGAGCCAATCTTTGTTCCTAGCATTGGGGGGCAAGGACAGAAGAGAGGCCTGACAGGCTCTTTGAATGGCATAATGTGCATTTCATAGATCAAAGATGCTTTGGTAGCATTATAGAACAGGAGAGTTCTGTCATTACAATCTAGATAGATGCCAACTACAGGCACAGGAACTTTCATTAGCTGGCAAACTAATCCTGGTCGGGTGACCAGGTAGAACTCATTTCCCCTCTTCTCACAGCGAAGCATGTACAGATACCCAGCCGTGTACTGGATCGTCTTCCTCTTTTTGAGACACTTGACAGAGATGCCCAGTGCCCACTGAGGCTGCTCACTCACATCCACCTCCCAGTAGTAGGCACCAGAGCTGAATGCCGGCTGACCAAGGATAAAATGTTGAACTTTTCCTGCACAGTCTGGCTGATCCAGAGAGTTGTTTTTAAGTTTTACACTCTTCAGATTTTCAGACAAAACGAAATAGGGATTGACTGTTGTAGGATCCATAGTGACATTTACTGCAGAGAGAAGAGAGGGGAAAGTTAAATGACCTCAGAGGCAAGGTGCAGAGTGCAAGAGCACAGCTCAGTCAGCACCTCCTCTGACTCCTAAGAGGCTCAAAGCCCCTTTCCCAGAGGGATATCTAAATCTAACATTTTCAAGACTGCCTCCTTTTTCCAAAATAAATTTGCCTCCCCTCTACCAGGGCTAGCACTGATGCAATTGCTGGTGGCTTGGTGTAGAAATCTACTCTGAAACAAGCCAACAAAATGACCATTTCTTGACTCTTCCATTCTCTTCTTTCCACTTTCATTTTTTTTAAACCATTCCTTTCTTACAAACAAAAGACAGAAGGGAAAGGGTTAGGCAAATGGAGTTAGGTAACCTGCCCAAGGTAACACAACCAGGTTTGAATCCAAGCCTCTAGATCCCAGGACTCTTTCCTTCCACTCTTCATGTGGCCTGGACAGTCACCAGTTTCTGGGTTCATTGGGCAACTCAGTTTTTTTAAAACTAACAGAAAAACAAGTTCTCATAGAATTCTAGTAGAGTCTGCTGGTCAAGCTAGCTAGAATACCCATTACAATGTTCATAAGCAAATGTCATGATCTTTAAGAGTCCAAGAAGATGGGCAGTGATCTATAATCAGCACAGATAATCAAGTACATACAGTATAGAATACAGAGGAATACCTAGCCCTGGAATGTGTGCAATTTGGAGGTCTGGAAGAGAGAAGAGGTTCAGAGATAGCCAGAAGGCAGTCCAACCACTCACTAATACAGTTCCTTCCAAATAGGAATGACTGGGAAATGGGTCCTTAGGAATGGTGGAAGGCCATGTGATTGTCTGGATTTAATGGGTGACCCAAAGTGAGATGAGGGGTAAAGAGTTGATTCCCTTGCACCTCTCCCCACCAATCAGGGAAAAGTAGATTCCCCCAACCCACCATGCTGTTTTTCCTTGTCCAGAGACCAGTTGCCCAGAACTAACTTTCATTCATGTGAAGGAGGTTGGAGGTGAGCATGAGGCTTCTACACATTTAGCCATGGATAATCCCATAGGTAGATTAAATGACAAAGGATAGTTTCTTACCTCTGAATTTCTTTAGCATGTCCTTCATCCCAACGACAGGATATTCTCTTAGCTCTGGGATGAAAGACTTGGGCCTTTCAGAAAGCATTGATTCACATCTACACCAAAAAGAAGTCCGAGTTACTCTTCCTGCTCTGTATAAGCCCCATAGCCACCATGACACACCAGACCCCAACTGGACCACAAATAGAAACTTACGTTTGCAATAGCTCTTTCCCTTCCTGTGGGGAAACAAAGGATTAGTTTAGTTCATCAAGAAATAATAATGAAAACAATGATGATGATGATGATATCTAACATTCATATAGCACTACTATGTGCCAGGCACTTTAAGTCTAGCTCTCTATCCACTGTACCACCTAGTTGCTCTAGAAACTCTATTCTCATATTTCAGTTTCAGAATTGCCACTTTTGACCCTTTGGACACCATTAATTACCACTTTAAGGATAAATTCTGATATATTTTGTTAATTTTGAAGCAAAGGTATTAAATAAACCAGGACCTAAATTAAAAGAAATCTTGAGAGTGGATGAATCGCATTAATGGAAAAGTATGGGCAATGCCCAAATTGGGCTTTTAAACACTGCTTTGAGGCAACAGGACAGAAGCCTCATGGATTTCTGCCCTGGGTATATCCTCCTCCACCTGGGGCTCTGCAGTTTTCCCTAATCCTCACCTGAAGGAGCTCTAAATCAGGTCTTCTCTTTGTCTCCTCCATCTCTCGGACAGTATCTTCCATGTTTTTAAAATGCTGGTGCAATTCACTGTAGTAGCTATCCATTAACTGGTTAGTCATGGCTTCATCATTTGTCACCACATCGAGGCATCTGTGCTCTTCCTCTTTCAGAAACTGGTGCATTCTTGCATATTCCCCTCTAATCAGCTTTCTCCACTTCACTTCTCTCTGTAGGAAAAGGACCTTATTAGGTGACATCCAAAACTTGGTATCTTCTCTCCAAATTTCCAGGTCTTGGCTTAATTTTCTTTGTTGCTACCAATAGATGGCAGCCTAGTGTCTTCCTCAACTAAGACAATACTTTTGCAGAAACAAACTTCTGGCAGATCTAATTTCCTTCTCTAAAGTAAAGGGCTCTGCCAATGTCACTGTCACCCAAATGGTTATTGCCTTCTTTCTGCCATACCACCACGCTTTCTCCCCTAAAATGCTCAGGAAACTAACCTCATTGAGCTCATCTTATTCTTTTCTCATTCGCTCAGGCATATGGGTATGTGTAAAAAATATATTCATATACTTGTGTGTGTGTGTGTGTGTGTGTGTATATATATATTTAACATACACATGAACTGTTTAAACTTGTATTTCATTCTAAATTGACTTATAATTTGTTTTGCATATATGCTTTTTCCTATCCCTAGAAAGTCTTCTGATTTGCTCTGGAATTGGATGCCCCAAATAAATAAGATACAATGAATGGCATTTGACTGATTTAGGACTGACTCCATCTTCATAGATTCCCAAGGCAGGCTGGCAATTAGAAGATGGGGCTAGACACTTACATCCTTCTTTGAAACATTAAGTTCTTTCAGTTCCTTGATCTTTTTTCTCAAACTGGGCATAGTGTCCAGGAGTTTCTCCTGCAATGGACAAATGAATGAGAGATATATTAAGGGATAGGTTAACATTTGGTCTTACATGGACAACTTGAATGAAATTCACAAAAGGAAATGGTTTATAATTATTTGCTGTGGTGTTATTATTAAAGGGACATTTCCAATGAGTTGGAAAACACGGATTAGAATTCAAATTGTGAAACTTTAGTACCAAAGGGGAAAAAAGGAATGAAAGAAATAACATTGACACTAGGTGTTATGGTGACAATCTCGGGTTTCCTTTCAATGTGAATCTAGTCTCTTTACAAGATTTTTAGCTACAACTTTCTCTATAAAACTTTGATAGTCTTAATCCAATATTTCTTTGAAGAAGGAGGTAAAGAGATGCATATATTTGGGGGAATAGAAAAGAAAGGTGGCCCAGAGAAACCCTAACCAGAAACAAGGTATGAATTCTATTTCATTTCAGGCCTTTTATTTTGTATATAAGAAGCTTGATATCTATTTAGATATCATCATCATTAGACTCATCATCAGTAAAGCACACAACTATGCCCTCTGAGGACTCTGATCTCCTGATTTCCAGCCCAAGGACCTTTTACTCTTATTCCCTACTGCTGCCTTCCATGGTGAGATTTGAAGTCTCAAGGAGGGATATCAAAGTGTTAAAACCTTCCTCTGCCCCATGTTACTCACCCTGAAGTTCTGAGCAGCCTCATCAATGGGGGAAAGGGTGTGGGTCTCATGCTCCTGAGCTTCAGTACAGGTTAAACAGAGGGTGGTCTGGTCCTCCTTACAGAAGACCTTAGGGACCTGCTGGTGCTCCTGGCAGCAACGCTGTCCCACAGGATTCTGTAGGTTCTGAGCACTAAGCTTCTTGCAGATGGCAGCCAGTTTTGACAAGCGCACATTGAGGCCAGGGAAGCTCTGGCAGACTTCCCTGCATTCAGGGCAAGAGAAATGTGTGACCCCAGCCTCCCTGCTTCTACTCAGACAAAACTGGCAAAAATTGTGCCCACAGTTGAGGGTGACGGGCTTTGTAAAGAATGTCAGACAGATGCCACAAGTGGTCTCCTGCTGGAGACTCTGGACCAGGGTGACAGGATCCATATTCCTGGAAAAGAGAAACAGAGAAATATCCTGAGAATTTACCCAGCTTAGAGTAGAGTCATCCATGTTTTTTCCCTCTTCAGAAAACATACATATGCCAGAGAGCTAATTTTTCCCAATTTGAATCACTGTTCCAAAGTATTTGCTATATTTGGTAGGTCATAAAATGTAGATAAACTATTTAGATATCAAAGGGGACTGATCTACCTCTCAAGCCCTCCCTAATGACCATATAATTCTACCTCCCTTCCCATCCCTTGCACAAAGCAGAAAACTTCTTCCCTATAGAAACTAACAGATTCCAGGCCATTCCTATTCCCATTCCCCTCCCCCTCCCCCTTTCCCTTCCCCTTCCCTCATGTCCACTCTCCTAGGTCTTGATCAGATTAGTCCTGGGGACTGGAAGCCATAATGGTAGAAGGGGAGAAAACGTTCTTGTCACCAGCTTTCAGATGTTGGTAGAGAGGCCAGGTGGAAGAATCTCACTAAATTGAGGGCTCCCAGCCTATAAATTGCCTTCTACTTTCCTGCTAGGGCACTTGGGTAAGTCTCCCTGGCAGGAATAGCAATTTTACCTTCTTTCAAATGGACTCTTGACATTTGCATTGTCTTTCTAGGCTCCTTTAGTCCCTGTCTTTGGCCTATTCAAATAGTCAAATTTGTGGCTTCTTAAGGAACTAGGCTACCTTCCTTTTTAAAGAGATTAGCCCTTCCCTAATCTTTTTTTTTTAAAGGTGTGAATTTGCCTCCTTTCAGTTTTTATTGACTCCAGGACTAAAGTTGGCCTGAGTCAGGCTATCAAAAGAATAGTAATTTGACTCCCTCATTTTTTTTTAAACATAGCTGCCCCTAATTCCTTCAATTATTGCAAGGAGGGAATTTGTTTTGTTTGACTATGCATATCTGTTACAATTATTTCTTTTTTTCATTGTTTTCCAATAGAAGACGGAGAAAAAATACTTTGTTCAAAGTTTAAAATAAAATTTTAATTAAAAAAAAAAAGAATCCTGACACATCCTAAAAGGCTTCAACTCTGGCCCCAGTAATTGATTTAATGTTTGGCATCAGAGGGCCAAACACATTCACAGTTAGCTAAGTAGCTCAATGGATTGAGAACCAGGCCTAGAGACAGAAGGGCCAGTGTTCAAACACATCCTAGCTGTGTGATCCTGGGTAAGTCACTTGACCCCCATTGATGAGCCCTTACTTATCTTCTGCCTTGGAACCAAGGCACAGTATTAATTCTAAGACAGAAGACAAAGATTTTTTTTTTTAAACAGAGGGGTGGGATAAATGACAATCAATGCATTAATGACTCCCTTGCCTAGTTTTCCTCTTTGTGAATTGGAATCCCCCACCTAATTAACACAGAATTCCCAACCATATGAATGTAGTGATATTGACTTGGTGTTGGGAAAATTTGGGTTCAAATTTTGCCTTGGTATATTAGCAGCTATTTGATGGCAGACTTTTCAATAACTTTCTGAGCCTATTATTTCAAATACAAAATGTAATAAAATATTACCATATGTCTGCTATGAAAAAATATGCATAAAAGGCTTTGTAATCTTTATGGAGAATTTTTCCATGATCCCTGTTATCAGAGGAAACTGAAAACCCTCCCAGGTTTTATTTTCCCATCTAGATTTTTGCCCAGCCCCTTCAAATAATATTCCACAGAGGTTCTTCCAAATATTCTTGAGGTCTTCTGGGGCTTTGTATTTTTCCCAAATCTATTCCTAATTACATAAAAAAAAATTGTCCAGAAGCTCTATAATTCCCATTACTTATTATGTCATTATTACATTGTCAATATTAATTGTTGTCATTATTATAGTTGTTTAATTAAAATCTTGACTCTTAGTGAGCCCATCTGGGGTTTTCTTGGCAAAAATCCTGGAGTAGTTTACCATTTCCTTCACCAGCTCATTTAAAGATGAGAAAACCGAGGCAAATCAGATGAAGTGACTTGCCTGGAGTCACACAGCTAGAAAGTGTCTGAGACCAGGTTTAAACTTGGGCCTTTCTGACTCCACAACTGTACACTATCCACTGTGTCACCTTGCTGCTTATATGCAGGTCCTCTTTCCAGAAAGGCAAGCATGAATACCTCTAGATTTGATATGCTGATCACCAGTTTCTCTGTTCACCAAAACATTACTGAAGCTCCACAAATGGATATGGGAACTCTACAATGGGGGATCCTCTGATGCCAAGCAATAAATCAACTGCTAGGGCCAGATTTGAAGCCTTCAGGACCTGTCATACGTAACACATACCAGGCTGGCACAGCTCTAAAAGTTGGCAAAGTAAGATTTGGGGGAAGGAATTTTTCCCCACACTTAAGATAATATTTGCATCCCACTGCCTAGCCCTTACTGCTCTTCTACCTTAGGACCAATAAATACACAGTATTGACTCTAAGATCAAGGTAAGGATTCTTTAAAAAATTTTTTAAAAAATTTTAAACTCTTATGCCCTTAAAGAACTGAATTCTACACAGATCATATACCATATGCACAAAACAATCAATAAGCAAACAAATATCTAATATTTGAGAAGGAAATGGGTAGAGGAGGGGGAGAGGGAGGGAAAGAAGAGAGGGAGGGGAAGGGAAAAGGGGGGAAGATAGAGGGAAAAGGAGAAAAGGAGGGAGGAGGGGGGAAAGGAGAGGAGAAAAAGGGAGAAGGAGGGGAAAGAGCAAGAAGGGCAGATTTGAACTGAAAGCCTTTGATCTGGTTGAACCTTGAAAAGTGAAAGGCAGAGAAGAAAAGCTCAGAGAATGAATAGCAAAGGAAACCAACTTTAGAATCCAAATGTGGGCTCTCTGGGCCTGGACTTCCCCAAGCATTTACAAGCCTGTCCGGCACCTCAGAGAGGGTCTCCGGGATGGAGATAGGACACCCACCTTTACAAAAACAGTCCCCTGGCCTGGAGTTCTTTCTCTCTCCATCTACTACCTTCCTCCATTTCTCTTTGCTCGAGGCTGTTTGCCTGGAGTCTTCCCCCATTAGACCGGAAGCTCCAGGAGGTCAGGGCCAGGTTTTCACCTTTCTTAGAGCTCCCTTATCTCCCCTAGAACAATGCCCAGAGCACAGGAGGTCTATAAATAAGCTTAGTGACTTGGACCCGCCCAAGGAGCTTTCTAAAGCACCCTAAAGGTGGGCCTCTGTCACCACCTACTCCACCAACCATTCAACAAACTCCCAATAGCCCCCACCTCGGGATTTGGGGACTTTCTGAGCCCTCACACCCAGCAGGCACTTGGTCCACCCGTCTCCCAGTAGGTACAAGAAGCCTTTCCCCTGGATCCTCAATGCTAGTCTAGGGACTAAATTACCTCCTTTATCTTATTTTAAGAGGTTTCCCGTAGGCACAGAACAAGATGTAGTAAATACCTAGAAACTGCTTTTGACCCTTGAAGGGCTGGCTCCCCGTGAAGACGTTCCACTGTGGCCTACATCAAGAATAGCCTGTTTAAAACTACTCCACAGCAGGGAAGGGGGGAGGGGGGGGGGTCAGTGGATTGAACAACAGGGCTAGAGACGAGAGGTCCTGGGCCTCAAACACTTTCTAGCTGTGTGACCCTGGGCAAGTCACTTAACCCCATTGTCTAGGCCTTACCGCTTTCTGCCTAGGCCCAGTACAGTACTGATTCCAAAATGGAAGGCCAGAGTTAAGAAAAACCCTCCACAGTGAGGCCAGTGTAAATCCTGCTGTGTTGGGCAGCTGCTGAGCTTCTCCCCAGGGCCAGCCCCAGGACGGAGCCACACCAGGCCAGACCCTGCCTGCCCTCAAGGAGCTGAAATGCTGAGACAAACCCCAAGAGGGGGAGGGGAAGCTCCCTGCAGGGCCTGTAGGGCCTGGGCTTCAGGGAAAAGCTCCAAGTGGCCTCCCAGACGGGCCTCAGGGAAAGCCCCCAAGGCCCAAGCAGGGGCTCTAGGGCTCCCCTCCTTCTGGAACCCCAGCCAGCCCCTCACTGCTAGAGGGCAGCTTTCACTTGTCTAGAATTATTACAGCAGATTCCATACAGCCTCTGACAGACAGCCTTCTGGGGGAGGGGGGGGGGAAGGGAGGTGAAAGGAGGGGGAAGGAGGGGGAGGGACTGACCTTTCCTGGAGGCTTTCTGGCTGCCTGGGTCCTACTTGGGGCCCTCCTCCTCTTCCTGGGACTCAGGCTCCTTCCTCAGGAGGCCTCAGCAGCCTCTAGGACTCCTCACTGTAGCTTTATGCAACTGAGCTGAGCCAGCCTCTCCCTTTTATAACAAGTGCAGAGGGCGGGACTCAGACTCTGATTGAGTGGGGGGGCGGGGAGGAGGGCCTGCCTGGTTCACAATCACTTCTGATTGTTGGATACAATCAAAACAAGCTTCTCCACCTAGGCTCCAGCCCCACCGGGGGCTTCTCCCACAGCCTGAGCAGCAGAAGAAACTTTCTGCCTTCCTGGGATTTCCTTTTGACTGTGGCAAGTCTGCAAATGAGATTGCAGGGATGGGTGGGAGCAGCAGGGAAGGTCTTTTTTATTAGTGCCTCTGGAGTACTAGGGAGGCAGGGAAGGTTCCAGTGAGGGGGCGGGCCGGCTCTGCAAGCCTCAGAGCAGCTGGGGGAGCCTCTGTAGGTCTCCTTTGGGGAGAGGGGAGAGGGCTTGCCTCTGGGGGGGCGGGGGGGGGGGGGAAGGCTGTCAGGAGCAAAGGAAATACTCTTGGTGAAGTTTAGCACAATACCTGACAACTGATAAATGCTTAACAAAGTCTCTGTTCCCTCCCCAACTTCCCTTGGGGAAAGGGGGCGGGGAAAGACCTTTTTGTTAATTTGGCATCTGGGTCCCAACATTTCATATCATTGAGAGCCAAATAACTGATTTTTAACTAAGATAAAAAAATTAAGTAACAAGTTTAAAAAAATTAAGCTGTCCTTCCTTTAAACTCACTATGTGAAAACCCAAAGAAATCTATTTATCTACTTACCTATCTAATATCTACCTACCTATCTGTCCATTGCCCTTCTGTCTATCCTTCCATCCATCCATCCATCCATCCATCTTTCTATCTACTATCTATCTGTTTCTCTCTCCCTGTTTCTCCCTCTCTCTCTCCCTCTCTTTCTTTCTCTCCCTCTCTTTTTACCTCTTTCTCTCCCTCTTTCTCTCTCCCTCCCTTTCTCCTCTCTTCTTCTTTCTCCCTCCCTCTCTCCCTCTTTTTCCCTCTTCTTCTTTCTCCCTCTCTCTCCCTCTCTTTTCACCTCTTTCTTTCTCCCTTTCTTTCTCCCTTTCTCTTTCTACCTCTCTCCCTCTCTTTCTATCTTTCCTTCTCTTTCTCTCTCTCCCACTCTCCTTCTCTATCTCTTCCCCCCTTTCTCCCTCCCTCTCTCTCTCCCTCTCTCACCCTCTTTTCCCTCTTTCTCTTTCTACTTCTCTCTACCTCTCTTTCTCTCTCTCCCTCTTTCTTTTTCTCCCTCCCTCTCTCTCTCCCTCTCTTTTTACCTCTCTCTCTCTCTCTCTCTCTCTCTCTCTCTTTATATATATATATATATATGTATATATATATATATATATATATATGATTACCTTTCTTTATCTGTATGGATGTAAATGTATGGATACAGAGTCCTGAAAAACAAATTCTCACATTAGCTGTCTTGGGAAGTATGAGTTTTCACCTTTTCTTAGTTCTAGGAGGTGTGTAGAATGTTTCTTCTTCATTCTGGTGGGCTCTTTGTTTATTCTGGTAGTAAATCTTTGATTAATTGTAAAGTCTTTCAAAGTGATAATGATTCAAGTGCTTTTAATTATTTTAATTGATTGACTAGTTAACACCTTTTTAGTGACCAGCTCTGAAACTCTCAATAATACAAGACAACTGGGTGTAGATAATGGATTAAGAGCCAATCCTAAAGCCTGGAGATCCTGAGTTCAAATGTGACCTCAGATACTTACTATGTGATCCTGGGAAAGTCACAACTCCCATTGCCTAACCCTTACTGCCCCTTCTGCCTTGGAACCAAAACACTTCAATAAAACACAAAAATTCTTTGTAGAGAAACTATTATTCCAAGTTCAAGGTTCATTACTAGTGAAGTTCTTTTTTTTTTAAAGATAAATATGAATTTTTATGTGTACTTAGACATTTGTTAACCAGCACTTAACAGAATCTGGTTAGATGATCATTATTTAGAAATGTTTCTATGTCATTGTGTCAAAAGTTCTCCAGTGAAGTACCCCAGGGATCAATAATAGGCTCTATCAATAAACTTTGAACATTTCGTAAATGTTCATAAGATTTTCAGAAGATACTAAGCTGGAAAGGATAGCTAAGAAAGTAGATGAAAGAGTGGGAATCTAAGAGGATTTTTACAACCTGGAGCTTTCAGATGAATCTAAAAATGAACTTCAATAGACAGGGATCAATGGAAAGTTTTACATTTGAATAAATAAACCACTTCCAGAAATATAAAAAGGGAGTACATGATAGGCTAGATCTCAATTTTTCTGAAAAGGAAATGGAGTTTTTAATGAAATTAAAGGTCATTATAAATCAAGAGTGGGAACAGAAAAAAAAAGGAAATAAACATTTAAGTACCTACTACAGTCTATCCACTAATCTAAATCCTTTACATTATTATCTAATTTGATCCTCACAGCAATCCTTATTTCCCAAACTAAGGCTGAAAAACATTGTGAATTGCCTAGGGTCATAACTAGTAAGTGTCTGAGGCTTGATCTCAGGTGTGAACTCCAGCCTTCAGGAGTGTTTCTCTAAAAGGAAAGTCCAGTAGGCAAAAGCTGATGCCCTTCATCCATGCTTCTGTCCAAAAGCAGATTCTTACTTGTGCCCAAAAAGCAGTCTAGCCATAAGGAGTAGGAAGTCATGGGGTGGGAGCTCCCCTAAATTGATCTTTCTTTTAAAGCTGTGACCCCTGTGAATCAATTAACTGTGGGGAAATCCTTGCAACAAGAGTCTATAATAATACATATATAATACATCCAGAACATATAAGGAACTGATCCAAATGTATACAGATAAGAGCCATTCCCCAGTAAGCAAAAGGTCAAAGGGCATTTTCAAAGGAAGAAATCCAAGCTATCAACAACCACATAAAAAAGTGCTCCCAGATTACCAGAAATTAGAAAAATGCAGATTAGAATAATTGTGAAGGTCCACCTCATATCCATCAAACTATTATATGACAAAAGAGGAAAATGTCAAATATTGGAGGAGCTCTGGGAAAACACTTGACACTAAATATAGACACACATGTACACTTAGAGGAGGAGCCAAGAATTATGGTTAGTCTTGCCTTTCTGAAAAGCAATTTGGAATTATGTCCCCAAAGTTCTTAAACTGAATGTCCTTTGACCCAGATATTCCATTACTATGCCTAAGTCAGAAAAGTATCAATGAAAAAGAAAAAGGACCTGTGGCCCAAAATATTTATAGTAGCTTTTTTTTTTTTTAAGACTAGCTCAAACTGGAAATTAAAGAGGTATCCACCTATTGGATTAAAACTAAATAAATTAGATTTTATGAATGTAATAAAATATCATTGTGCCATGAGAAAAAAAAAAGAATAGCATTATAGGAGTTTTTCAACCTGAGTTCCTTGGGAGCCCTACCCTTCAGAAGGTCAAATAAAGTAAGTAGTCCAATTGAAAGGGGAAAAAAAAAACTTATTAAGGCACTAAGGAAGATTTTTTTATTCACTCAGTACAAATCCAATTAGTTGCATTTCCTGGTAGAAAGGAATTGGGAGGAAAATCTGAAAGCCTTAGAGCCACAGCAGTTGCAAGAGGTCAGATGTATTCCTTTGGGGAAACATTTTTGTCTGTGCTTAGTCTTTTTTTTTTCTTAAACCTTTACCTTCCATCTTAGAATTAATACTGCATATTGGTTCTAAGGCACAAAGAACAGTAAGGGTTAGGCAATGGAGGTTAAGTGACTTGCCCAGGGTCACACAGCTAGGAAGTGTCTGAAGTCACATTTGAACCCAGAACCTTCCATCTCTGGGCCTGTCTCTCAATCCACCGAGCTACCTAGCTCCTTGTGCTTAGTCTTATTGGAATTCCCAATGTCTGCAGGAAAACCATAAAATGGCAGAGGATTCTTTTAATATAGAATCATTCTTGTTCATCCTTTTGTTATCAATGAGGGACTCTAAGAACAAACTCCAAATCTCTTTTTTTGTGGCCTCTAAGGTTTTTTGTTTTTGTTTTACCCTGGAAGATCTTTTCTCTAAACACACAGAAATTATGTCTATCCTCCTCCCCCACAAAGGTTTCAAAGGAAATTTGGAACTGAAGCAAAATTAGAACAATTTGCCTTATCAAGAAGGGCCACCTCTTAGCTGGATTCAGGAGTGAAGGACGACATAGTTGCAGAAGGCATATATGTGGTAGCAGATGAAGAGGGAGGAAAATGGATTCAATTTTTTCAGTGAAGTATAAAACAAGGTTCTCATTTGAAAGAATATTCAGCAGGAAAGTCATGAAAGATTAGAGAAAAGCAAAGGTTTAGAAGAGCCTCTGATGAATGGGATAGGCAATTAATCAGGGAGATATAAAAAGCTTGCCTTGCAGCAGTGAGGATCCATTTGAGGTTACATAACAAATTTATAGTGGACTTTGTCACAATGGTTTGGTGATTTTCTCCTCCTTCATTCAGCTGCACCCCTATATATAGAAGCTAAAGTAGAATATCATGGGGGAAATCCAAGGCTAGTAGAACAGAGCAGGATTTGCAATATGATAAAGGGTCGAGGGCCCCAAGAAAAAAGAAGAGTGTTTTGTTGAACTGATTCATCAAGTGGTCAAGATGACAGAAGGGAGGCAAGTATGGTTAGTGATATTGTGTAGGAAAGAATTTAGGGATTAGCAGACAGTTCCTAGCTGTGTGAACCCTGGGCAAGTCACTTAATCCCATTTGCCAAGCACTAACCCTTCTGTTTTAGAGTTGTTCCTAAAATATAAAAGGAGGTTTTGTGTTGGTTTTTTTTCAAGATTAGTGGTATGAGAGGTCTTTGTGTTGGCTAAGGTAAGATGGAGCGGTAGGTCATGGGAAAATAATAAGCTGATGACTATGGAATTAGGTGTAAGACAAAGTACAAGATGTATGTTGAAATCACCTAGTTTGAGGGCAAGAGTTAGGGGGTAGAGATTGTGAGCCAGGCACTACATTCATTGGGCATGGGAGATATGATATAATATGATATGATATGATATATATAATATAATGGAACATGATGTAATATAATAGCCAACATATAGAAAGAATTAATATATATAATACCAGTAGGCATTTCCTAATAGATAAGTGGTCAAAAGTTTAGGAACAACTTGCAAAAGAAAAGTTATAGAGTATTGACAACTACATGAAAGAATGTTCCAAATCATTAATAAGAGAAATGCAAATCAAAATTGTCCTGAGATTTTTTTTTTCAAACTTAGAAAATTTGCAAAGAGTTCAAAACATGGCAATAGTCAATATTGAGGAATTCTGGAAAGATTAGGCATTGCTGATAGAGTTGCGAATTATTACAAATATTTTGAAAAGCAATTTGGAATTATGCAAATACAATAACTAAAATATGTCCATAGCCTCTGTTCCAAAGATTCCATTACTAGGCTTATGTGCCATTGGTAATTACCAGTGTGCCAATGGGCCATTGATATGAAAAAAAGTCCACATAGACACCAAAATGTCTATAACAGTGATGGCAAACCTTTAAGAGATGGAGTGTTGGGCCCTGCTCCCACCCCCACCCCCCAAAACAAATGTCATGCCATGTCCCCTCACATAGCCTGCCAAGCCCCCTTTCTCCCAGATAGGGAGGGAGGAAGCACTCCAACTGGCTACTGGACAGGGCAGGGGAGGGGGAGGGGAATGGCTCCACACTAGTGTCTCTGGCTTTCAAGTAACAAACTGTGTCAAGCGACTGCAGGCATACCTTCAGAGAGGACTCTTCATGCCATTTTTGGCATGTGTGCCATGAGCTTGCCATCAGGGTTCTATAACAACACTTTTTATAATCACAGAGAATTGGAAACAAATAGATGTCCGTTGATTAAGAAATAGATAAATACATTGCAACACATAAATGTAATGGAGTACTATTGTACTCTAAGGAAATATGAGTATAATTAATACCAATAAACCTGGAAAGTTCTATATTAACTGCTGCAGAATGACATAAGAAGAGCAAAAAATAAAATAAAAATAATATCAGTATACACAATAATTACAAGGCTTCTTTCTAGTATGAATTCCTTGAAGTCACATAAAGTTCTACTAAAGTAAAGCCTTTCTCACATTCTTTATATTTTTAAGGCTTTTCTTCCATATGAACTAAATGATGCTGAATAAAATGTGAAATTCCACTTCATAATTTCCACATTTGTTACATTTAAAAGGTTTTTTTTTAACATGAATCATGATATTTCATGAAGTTTGACGTATCAGAGAAGACTCCCCACATTTGTAAGATTCATGAGGCTTCTCTCCAGTGTGACTTCTTTGACATTGAACAAGTCTTAATGAATGAAAGCTCTCTCACATACATCACATTTATAAGGGGGTGTTACAGGACTTTTAGGGAAGGCTAGAATCTCTGGTGTGAGGATTTGCTGGAACCTTTCTAGAGCTACCTTCCTCTTCCAGTGTCTACCTGTCACCGTGCTCTCACCTATGGCTCCAAGAAACTGTAGCAAGCATAGAAGCTACATCCAGGTAAACCATCTGGGCAGGTGGGCTAAATCAGGTTGAGAGCAACCTCTAGTCCTCAGACTTAGTGGTGAATTAGAAGGTTATATACCCTAGACATGTGAAGGGGAGGATGAGAACAATTTGTTCCAACTGCCATGAAGACAGGGGAAGCTTCTGCTATCCTTCTTCAGATTGCTCAAAAAGAGAGTAGCTAAAACCACCCTTCTTTAGTCTTTCTAATTTCACTCCCTTGAAGATTCTTCTGGAATGTTGTCCTTTGTAGTCAACTTTGTGTTTTCTGTCCTGGACTATAGGTCTGAAGGAGGTGAAGACAAAATATAAATGTTGCCTTTTCCCTGAAATAAGACTAAAGAATCTGAAAATGAGATAAAAAAATGAAAATGGTTCCTACATAAAAGAAGAATATATTTGGGGGCAATTTCACATATGGCCCTTTTCTCTGGATAGAAACAAGCTAGGACAAAGGAGACAGAAAGATACTCCAAAGAGATGAGAAAAAGCCTGATATCTATGTTCTCTTGTTATTCAGTTGTTTCAGTCAATCTCTGAGTCTTCTTGACCCCATGTATATTCCAGATGAGAACAGTGGGAAAGGGGAACCCTTACAAAAGAATTGGAATCTGAAGACAGGAACAAAAAGTCAGCAAAAAATTACTATCCTGGACTAACTTAAGGTGAAAGAATCAGAAGACAATTTCAACAGGAGAGCAGATATCAAGGAAAAATAACTGAATCAAAACCCAGGTTTTTATAACTTTATCACTGAGGAAAGGCACCACAGAAATTGCCTGGGCTTTGGAATTAGATCAGAGTTCCTGTCTAGCTCTGTAAATTCTTATCTTTGTGACTTGAAACAAATTTACTTTCTTCTCTTAAATTCCTCTATTTGCAAAATGAGAGGATAATACAAGGAGATCATTTAATTTTTCATAATTTTATCACTAAGGGAAGGCACCACAGTGTCACAGAAATTATCTTTGGAATCAGATCAGAGTTACTGTCTAGTTCTGTAAATTCCTGTCTTTGCAACATGGATAAACTTTCTTCTCTTAAATTCCCTCATCTGCAAAATGAGAGGATAATACAAGACTATTGTTTAATCTGCCTTTCTGCACCATATATCCATTAGTCCTAGTGAGCACAACAAAATTATCTGACATAGAGATGAGGTTCTATGTTTTGGCAAGAGTGTTACTTCTGTCCTATCACATTTGAGTCTCTGATGAAGGCACTAACAGTCTTAGGTATTATCCACCATTTAAAGAACAGAAAACTGAGATACAGAGAGGATAACTGCATGGCCAAGGTTCCCAAAGGAAGAAATAATAGCTCCCATTCTTATGAAATTTCAGGTGGGCAAAGCACTTCTCTCACTGAAATCCTGGAGTAGGTAGATTCAGAATAATCAGTTCCATTTCATGTTTTAAATCCCTGTCTGAATGGGCTTCCTTTAATAGTCTATAGATATTTCTCCTTGTGTATTTATCACAACCAAGAATAAAGACCAGAAATGAAATAATTTAGAAATAAATTTATTATTTGGTGAAGGAAAATTTCAAAAAAGAAAAAGAGTGCCCTGCTCCCCCGGAGTTCTGCACATTGCATATTATACAGGATTCAAACAAAGGAACAAGAAGATTCTAGTACAATGGCTTTTTCCATTTAAGACACATTCGCAATCTTGAGGTCCCCTGGAAGGTTCTTTTTGGGGTCAGAAAAATCAGGAGTTGTGAGTTAAGCACTAAACAAATTTGGTCTATAAGCAACAGGTCTAGTTTCTCCATATACAGGTCTAGTTTCAAAAAATGCAATAAAATTTCCCCCCACCATGCTCTTGACCCCAAGCTTAGTGGAGTGTTTCACAGACCCCATATATAAGGTGGTCTGTCCTTGTGTCCTACCTTGCTTCCTGTATTCCTTGGTCCTTTGGCTGGCAGTCATAGTTCAGTGCTTTTCAGCATCGGTGCTATGGAATTATCTGCTCTTGCTAATGCCACCAGGTTGGCTGCCCTAACGCTGACACTGCAAGTGTTACAAGGTTGCCCATCCTGGCACAGGAAGTTCAGAGCTTCCAGCGCTGGTGTGATGGGCTTGGGGCTCCTGGCAGGCTTTTGCTCCTGCTGAAGCTGGGCCAGAGAAAACTCCACAGCCTGGAGCCAGGGTATCCATCGAACAAGAAAAAGAAATAGGTACCAAGGTGTGGGGTAGATTTCAAGCTTGTATCATGTAATAACTGCAGATTATGGTTGGGAATATTGCAGGCCAAATGAGCAATGTGGCTGACACTTCTAGACAAGATTTAAGAAAGAGGTATAGAAAATGTCAACAGCAAATCTGACCTCAGAAGCTTCCTAGCTGTGTTGCCCTGGGCAAGTCACTTAATCCCCAGTTGTCCAACCTTTACTGCTCTTCTGTCTTGGAAACAATATTTAGTAGCAATTCTAAGACAGAAAGGGAAGGAAGGAAAGAAGGAAGGAAGGAAGGAAGGAAGGAAGGAAGGAAGGAAGGAAGGAAGGAAGGAAGGAAGGAAGGAAGGAAGGAAGGAAGGAAGAGAGATAGGGAGGGTGGGAGAGAGAGAAAGAAAATGTTAATAATAATACAAACTAAACTTTTTTTTAAATTGTGTCTTTTTTTTTCCCTCAGACAGTTGTTTGTTGAATTTTATCAGCACATATTTAGAGTTGAGAAGATTGCTTTGAGGAAGATAAAAGCTGGGATGCTTGTGTTGTTGGATTATAGTACACAAAGTGTAAAAAGATAGGAAAGAAGGGGCTGAAATATGAAGAACATTAAAAGACAAACAGAATTTTATATGTGATTCTAGTGACACAGTGGATAGATTGCTGGTCCTGGAGTCAGGAAGGCTCATCTTCAAATCTGGTCTCAGACATTTATTAGCTTTGTGATCCTGAGCAAGTCATTTAATCCTGATTGCTTCAGTTTCTTCATCTGTAAAAATGAACTGGAGATGGAAATGGCAAACCACTCCAGTATCTTTGCCAAGGATATCCCACATTGGATCACAAAGAATGGGGCATGACTAAAATGTTGGGAAAACAAAGATAATAAAGAGCCATTAGACTATATTGAATAGGGTGTGCTTTAAGAAGATAATTTTGATGCTCAAGAAGAGGATAAGATTAGAGTGGAGGAGTGGGGAGAGAGAGAGAGAGAGAGAGAGAGAGAGAGAGAGAGAGAGAGAGAGAGAGAGAGAGAGAGTTCTGTTTTCAACAGGTTGAATTTAAGTCTAAACACTGGGGTTAGAAGCAGTTAGACTCATCTACTCATCTTCCAGAATTCAAATCCAGTCTCAAAGACTTACTAGCTGTGACCTTGGTAAAGTCACTTGACTCTATTTGCCTCAGTTTCTCATCTGGAGAAGGAAATAGAGTCCAGTATTCTGCCAAGAGAACACCAAAATGAGGTCATAAGGGTTAGGCCCAACTGAAATGACTCAAAGGCAACCAGATGGTTCACTATGTGAGATGATGTCAGGAGAGAGTTTAGCTCAGCAGATGATAATTAAATCCCTAAGAACTGAGAGATCACCAAGCAAAAAAATAGAGGGAGAAAAGAGAAGGAGGTCAGGAGTTTCCTATCACATAGTGACTTCTCTTTAAATAGAAGAGATTCTTTTTGACAAGCAGAATCTGTCTAATCCCTTAGCAGGCAAAGAGTGGGGGGAAATTATCCTGAAATGGGTCAAATCTTCCTTGAAATGTTCTTCTCAGGAGATAAACTTTGAGAAATGAAATTTAGAATATATCAATAATAATGTATTTTAAATGAGCACTTCATAAATTCTTCCTATGTCTCTTATATCTGAAATTTTGTTAAATCTACTTATTTGATAATGACTCCTGAATCTTTTAAAATATTTTAATATTAATTTTATTTTTCTCAATTACATGTAAAAAGTGTCTAACTTTTTCCAAAGAATAATGAGTCTCAAATTCTCTCCCTCCTCCCTCCCCCAACCCCTTCCCACCACCTTGAGATGATAAGCAATCTCATTCAGATTTTACATGTGCAATCTTCTAAAACATTTTTCCATACTAATTCTTTTGTGGAAAGAAATTCAAATAGAAAAAAAATTAAGAAAGTGAAAAAAAGTTTGCTTTGGTCTGGATTCAAACTCAGTTCTTTTTTCTCTGAAAGTAGATGACATTTTTATCATGAATCCGTTGGGATAGTTTTGGATCATCATATTGCTGAAAATAGTTAATATTCACAGCTGTTCATTGTAAAGTATTCCTGTAGCTGTTCAGTGTACTCTTGGTTCTGCTCGTTTCACTCTGCTTCAGTTCATGTAAGTCTTTATAGGTTCTTCCAAACTCCTCCTGCTTGTCATTTCTTATAGCACAATATAGCATTGCTTCATAATTGTTTAACTAAGCCATTCCTCAGTAGATGGCTCTCTCTTTACTTTCCAAATCTTTGCCCCCCTAAAAAGAGCTACTTTAAATATTTTTGTACATATAGGTCCTTCCTCTTTTTTTTTATCTCTTTGGAATACAAACCTAGTAATGGTATTACTAGGTCAAAGGGTATGTACCACTTCATAGCCCTTTGGGCATAGGTCCCAATGATTCTCCTGAGTAATTGAATCAGTTCACAACTCCCTCAACAATGCATGTGTGTCCCAGATTAACTATATCCCCTCCAAATTTTGGATTGCTCCTGAATAGTGACTGCTTTGGCTGTCTACCATTTTGTTTACTCGTTTCAATTTTCTTTAATAGCATTATCCACTGGGGGAAGCTGGGTGGCTCAATGGACTGATAGCCAGGCCCAGGAATGGGAGGTCCTGGGTTCAAATTTGACCTTATACACTTCCTAGCTGTGTGACCCTGGGCAAGTCACTTAACTCCCATTGCCTCGCCCTTACTACTCTTCTGCCTTGGAACCAATATACAGTATTGATTCTAAGACAGAGGGTAAGGGTTTAAAATAATAATAATATTATTATCCATTGTGTGTATGATTTGTTCTTTGGTTCAGAAATTCTTTGTTAGTATTCAGTTTCCAATTAATTTTTAAATCTATTTTTCAAAAGTGCTTTATTGAATAATTTTTTACTTTTGGTCAGGAAGAATGTACATTTCTTCTTTTAAAAATTAATATAGGATTTACCTTCTCTCTTAAATCCTGTAAATTAAACATTTATGAAATCATGAGGGCACACTGGTTTCTTTATCATTATTATACTTTAATAAAATTTTACATTTTATTAAATGGTATACTTAAAAAAAAAACCCTGACCTTCCATCTTAGAATCAATACTGTGTATTGGTTCCAAGGCAGAAGAAGTGTGAGGGCTAGGAAATGGAGGTTAAATGACTCACCTAGTGAGTAAATGTCTGAAGTCACATTTGAACCAAAGACCTCCCATCTCTTTATCCACTGAGTCACCTAGCTGCCTGTTATTACACTTTAACAAAGCACCAAGGGAATTGGGGCAAACGACAGAAAATACAGGAGAAAGAGGCAAGAACTGCCATTTTGGAGACAAAGGATGGGTGATGAAGGAAAGCAGGCAGTAATGGGGAAAGGGGACTGCAGCAGGGATTGAGGGGGATAGTGAAAGGCACAAATAACCACTCATGTAACCATGGATTAGAGTTGGGAGCACTGGACAACATGGCCTCCTCACTGGAGATGGAAGAGCACTCAGAAGTAGGAGTTTGAGTTCTCATTGTTTTAAGGTTTTGTAGGAACAGACTTACTTGTGTCATCATAGGTTTAATTTATTAATATATCCAAACCCTCCTAGTAAAACTTTATAAAGTTTTTATACATTTGCATCATCTCAAAAATTATCTATATTATTTAGTGTTTTGCTGGTCTCATTGCAGATTATCTGAAATTTTTCTGAGATTTACATTATCATAGGACCAAAAGGTCCTGACAGCAAGGTCTAAATGACTTTCCTGATTAAGCATCTGTTTTTACTAGGATGTGAAATTTGGTTAATATGATATAAGCCCTTTTTTAAATTATTTTTATTAAGTTATTTAAAAAATATTTTTCCATGTTTCCATGATTCATTTTCTTTCCCTCCACACTCTCAGAGCCAACAAGCAATTCCATTGGGTTGGACAAATGGTATCACTTGATACTATTTCCATGTTGTTCATTTTTATTATGGAGCTATCTCTTAATGCCAAAATCCCAAATTATATATCCATATATACAAAGTGATAAGTGATAATTCATATGTTTTTCTTTTGCCTTTCTACTCCCATAGTTCTTTCTCTCAATGTGGATAGAATTCTTTATCATAAATCCTTCATGAGTGTCCTGGATAATTGCATTTCTACTAGTAGTAAAGTCCATTACATTGGATTCCACAATGTTTCACTCTCTGTATATAATGTTCTCTTGGTTCTGCTCATTTCACTCTGCATCAGTTCATGGAGGTTATTCCAGGTCATATAGAAATCTTCTATAATCATCATTCCTTACAGCACAATGGTATTCCATCACCATCAGATACCACAATGTGTTCAACCATTCCCCAATTGAGGGATATCCCCTCATTTTACATTTTTTTACCACCACAAAGAGCATGGCTATGAATATTTTTGTACAAATATTTTTCATTATTATCTCCTTGGGGTACAAACTCAATAATGCTATTTCTGGATCAAAGAGCATGCAATCTTTTAAAGCCCTTTGAGCATAGTTCCAAATTGCCTTCCAGAATAGTTGGATTAATTCACAACTCCACCAGCAATACATTAGTGTCCCAATTTTGCCACATCCCCTCCAACATTTATTATTTTCCTTTACTGTCAATATGATAAAATTTCTAAACTATGCTTCTTTGATCTATCTTTGGGACTATTTGCATATGATTTCTAGGTTCTTCCTTGGAATCTTCCTGCTATTGCTAAAGTACTGGCTCCTCATAAACTTTCTTATTATACTAACTAGGCTTGTGGGAGAGTGTCAGGTGAATGAGAGAAAAAAACACACCTCTACATGCCACAGGCTTTCCCCTGAACTACCTGGGGAGTTGGGGGGGGGGCGGGGTTCCCATAGGTTGGATGAGATATGTTGGCTGGCAGAAAAGACTCCATCATGTCAAGACAGGATAAAGCTCCTGATAGCATGGAGGTTCTTTGGCATAATCAATGAAACTTCCAATTCTGATTCTGATTCTGGAGCCAGCTATTTCCCTAGTGGTGCTCACTCTGATGATCTTGGCTTCTCTGTCAAATGTCCTTTAAGATGGTGCTAGTTTGGGAAGCTACATCCTGGGACAAGTAAGGTCAAGGGACTAGATGCTGCGGAACATGTTGGATGATATACATTTTTTTTTTGGTGGGGAATGTGTTTTTAGCTCCACTGCAGATTAATGGCTGACTTTGCAGTTCCTCATAAAAGGGGATAGATAATTGGCCTAGGGGTACATCTTAAAGGTTGAAGCTACTGAACAGAGATGACAGAGAGGGCAGGATGTGTTTTCTACAGTTGTTTGGTTTACCTTAACACATGACAAGGTCAGTTTTTGTAAAAAGGGCCACATTCAGCTAACAAATACATATAATCCTTTTTTTCCTAATAATTGTTTCTGACATTTTGTAATCCATGTTCTCCCCCTCCCATCCCTCTCCCATCCCCAAGAGAGCAGGTATTGATATAGGATGTACATATGTTAGCATACAATACATATTTCCATGTTTATTATGTTTTTAAATAAGACATATTGCTTGCAACTAAAGAAAAATTCATGGAAAAAATAAAGTAAAGAATGGTATGCTTCAAACTGCATTCCAACTCCATCAGTTTCTTCTGTGTGCATAGCCTTTTTCATCTTGAGTCTCCTTGAAGCTGTCCTGGATCCTTGGCTTATTTGAGCATATAATCACTTTGATCACCACTGACCTTTGATGAAGAATTGTAAGAACTCCAAAGGCTCTCCTATTTCAATTCCTACTGGGCATATGTGAAGATTGAATTTAGCTCTCCCCCATTATAACAATGAAGGTACTTAGCTCTTCCATGATTGTAAAGATTTAAATTGTAACTCATGTCTATTTTTAGATTTCAATCCCCATAAGTATAAATATCATAATTAGATAAGAATGGAAACCTGCCTGTTTTTAGATTCAATCACAAAAAGTGCAAATGTGATACTTAAAGTTAAGTGGGAAGATCTGCCCATGTTAGATCTAATCACCAAAGGTGTAAACATCCCAATTAATCATTTAGTGGGAGGTCTGTGGCCCACATGTGAAATAGTGGGTAACAAATCAGAATCTACTAACTGTCTTCTGGGCTGTCCTAGAGCAGAGCATCAACTATGATTGGTAGTTGTTGTATAAATGGAGATTTTGAAGCTTTGACTTCATTCCCCAGAAGTCCTTGGTATTTCCCAAAATCCCCTATAATCTCTCCTGTGTCTCCATGTTGGTGAGATCATGCTATTGGTATTTACCTGTCTGTAACTCCTCCCACATACTCTTTTAGCTTGCAGTCAGTGGTGATGGTGGTAAGGTGGGGATTTTGAAATGGCTAATCAGCCATGGGCATGTGGTTTTTATTTTGTGTCCTCTTTATTACTTGATTTCTAATGATCATTTAATAAACCTCATATAACATTTTTATTATTAGAGATTTAAATTTAAATTTTATGTTGTGGAATTGGGGAATTTACATTGGGGAAGTGATGCAAGAAAAAAGTTCTTTAAAAGAAAGAGACAAGGGCCTGAATGGAGTCTTCTGGGAGTTCGACTTGGAGACCCTTGGAGAAGAACCTCCTGTGAGAGGACAGTTCTTCAGCTTTGGAAGTGGAGACAGGAGGAATTCTTCATGATTTTGAGTTGAGGCTGCTGAAGAGGGGCAGAATGATCTCCTGACTGGATTGACACATGGTGAGTAAAAAGGCTGACTCCTTTTCCCTTGGCCTTTCTGGAGGCACCAGATTCTGGAAAGGCCCACCATCTTGAGACTCCTTTCCCTTGGCAGGGACCTCTGAACCCTCTCTCTTCTTCCTCTCTTTCTCTCTTAATATCTTCCCTCTTTATTGTAAAATAAACTACCATAAGACCCATTCTGACTTTATAATTCATTTGGGATTTAGTAATTAAATCCCTGGTGACCAAACTCTTAAATAACCAAGTCCAACCCTTTTTAAAAATAACCCCTTTTTCTCTTGTACCTTGATTTTATTATTCATGACCACAGCCCTCAGGATGACTAGAGATTTTAATTATAAACCAAGAAGAAATTTCTCCTAGGTTTTCCTGACTTCAAGTCAAGTGTTAATCATTTTTGTGGGGTGTGGGACAGTAAAACAAGATGAGAAAAAAAGTAATCTACATCCAAGAAATAAATTTATGAAGTGTATATTGTATCTGTTCATTATCCATGAGCCACATTTTCAATAGTAAAAATAGAAATATATAACTAATGAATCTAGTTAGGACCACTTTGTGAATTTTAGTTTTACTCTACCCTGCTTAGTCTTTAGAATTCTAGCAACCAGGAATTAAGGATTAAGTGTTGGGGGTGTATGGAAACCTGCCAGTTATTGATAAATGTTATGGGACTGTGATTAATGATTGTGACTGATCCTAGAAGAAAGGAACAAAAGAACCACTATACAGTGCCAAGGAGCCCACAGTCAACAAGGCCCAAACCGATCAATGTGGCTTTGATGAACTTCTAAGCCAATACAAAAGGACTTGAACCTAGTGTGAGACTTGAGGTCGACGCTTGACATATATTAAGACATAGGACTTCCTTGTGTCCACATTCTTTGTGAAATTCTCACTGACAAGTACTAAAGTTTGGCTATCATCCTGGCTCACCTTATCCCTGAGAATGAAGGTAAAATCAGACCAGGGAATGATACTTCCCTATCACACACACAAAAATCTAGCCCTTTTTTCTCTCTTATAGTATGGCAACTTCCTCAAATGGGTAAGTGAAATATTACTGCATTCTTACAGATTTGTGGGATAGAAATTACTTTAATTGGACCCTAATACAAGGACCTGTTAAAAATTTATTAAACCCTAATACAAGGTCCTATTATGAATTTATTCTTGCTTACTCAAAATTTTGTACATAGATTTTTTTATATTTTGATTCTGATTTTGAATTTTTTTTCTCCAAAATGTTTAATTTTTCTTCCATTTTTTTCTTTTATGTTTTTGTTTTTCTTTTGATAATTGACTCACACACCCCATAACTCAACCTTGCATCCTGAGCTGAACTGGGTGTTTCTCAACACCTGAAGCTGGGATTATATCTTCATAAAATCCAAGATTTAAATTTTTTTGTTTGAGAAAGATCTTCAAGGAAGCTTGTTAACTCCTAAAATCCAGAGAATGAACTGTGTGGGGTTGAATGCATTTGTTTTGTATGTATACTCTTATACATACAAGGGGACTGCCCCCCCCCCCCCAACTGGCTTTTTGTCAATGTGCCTAGCAATTATTGGTTTTGTTCTCTTTTCCTCTTCTCCTCAAATTATTGTAATTTCATATCTAGTATGTTTACAAGACCACTGGAGAGACTAGTCTTCTGCAGGACTCAGAGGGGAATGTATAAATGGAGATTTTTAACCCTAGACTTCATTCCCCAGCATTCCCTATAATCTCTCCTGTGTCTCAAAGTTGGCCAAGATCATGATTGGTATTTAACTGGCAGTTAATGCCTCCTACCAGCTCTCTTCTTGCATGATGATTCAGCAATTATGGGGTAAGCTAAGCATAGGGATTTTAAATGAGCTAATTAGCCATGGGCATGTGGTTTTTATTTTGTACCCCCTTTATTCCTTGGTTTCTAATGATCTTTAATAAACATCATAAATATGTTTTTATTATTAGAGATACATTTAATTTTTACAACTTTCAGGTATTTTGCTCAATTTAAAAATCAAATAAAGCTTTTGGTGGCTCAGTGGGTTGAGAGCCAGGTCAGAGATGGGAGGTCCTGGGTTCAAATTTGACTTCAGATACTTCCTAGTTGTGTGACTCTGGGCAACTCACTTAACCCCCATTGCTTAGCCCTTATAGTCCTTCAATATTGATTGCAAGATGGAGGTAAGGGTTTAAAAAAAATTAAAGCTTTTAATTTTCAGGGATTCAGTAATAGAGAACAATTTCCAGGTGGAAGAGTTTCCTTTTCCTTAGATATCTGAAGTATACCAATTCAATTAAGGAACATTTTTTTCATATTTTCCTAAGGTCTATACACAAACTTGCAACTAAGACTGTGAAATTCCACTAAAAGAATGGTATGTAGGTGATAGAGTGGGGAAGATGTCCCCATGGTTGTGGCCAGGAAGAACTGAATGCTATTGAGACCAGGATGAAACCAGCACAGCAGAGGAAGCGGATATCAATCACTGAGAAGACCAGAAGTTTTCGGCGTACACTTGGTTTCTCTGCCTCCCTTGTAAATACACAATAAACATAACTCTTATAATGAAGAGTTAAGGAATCTGAATGGAATTCAAATCATCTTCCATGGAGTTGACTCATGCTTCTATGGGGCTCTTGGCAATGTTTTGCTACTTTCTTGGTGAATATTTTGCTAAACTTGTTGGGCAGTCATATGGTACAGTGAATAGAGTGCTGGACCTGAAGTAAGGGAAGCCTTATTTTCATGAGTTCGAATCTGACCGGAAGTGTCTGCCCTTAATAGGGATGCAACCCCGTGCAAGTCACTTTGCCAAGAAAATCTTACACAGGGTGATGAAGAGTTGAACACAAATAAAAATAACTGCACAAACTTGTTCAAGTTATATTTTAAATCAAATATTTTTATTCTATTTTCTTTATAGAACTAGTGGTAGTTTTGTTTTATTTTTATTTTTTTAATCTCATAGGGGACAACTGATGGCATCAAATAATTACCACCCCAAATTGCATGTTAACTTCTTTTAAAAAATAAGCCACTGCTCAAAAACATTGTGGAAAATTGATTATTTGGAAAACTATTCATTGTTAATGGTATAATATCTGAGAAACAGGTCTGACTCAAGTAGAATTATAGGCATGTTTAAGAAGTGGCAAGAAGTGAAGTGTCAAATTGAAACTTGACAAGAGGAAAAATTGGTTAGTCTTAAGAAGTGGTGGATTGTTCCCATTGTGTGTGTGTGTGTGTAGGGGGAGGACAGGACTCGAAATGAGGCTTGATGACCACCTTTCATTCAGGTATTCCTGAAAGGATTCCTTTCTTTTTGAATTGGGTCTAAGAGATTATAAAGATCCCTTTTAATTCTAGTAACTCAATGATTCTGAGATATTGTGATTTGTATTGCAAAAGAAGAAACCACCAAGCAATTGGAGTTAATAGAATGAATTAAAATGGATGCCTTTAGAAGGCTGATATTTGAAGAACCTATGCCAAAACGAACTTTGGAGATATTCATCCAAATCTAAGCTTAAATGGTAGTTGATCTTAACCATTTCAAAGAATGACCCTTCATGTAGGCTTTTCTGAACTGCTTCCCAGGCATCAACTCCCACCAATACCAGCATTTACAAACAGACAAATCTTTGTAACTCCTTTGCATCATTATGAGATTCTACCTTATTCTTTGTGGTTTTGTTTTTGTTTTTTGGGGGGTGGGGTTGGCATGACAGAGCTATCAGCCCCTTATAGAAGTACATAATCCAGGATAGTGACTTGAATGAAATTAACTCCATCAAGCTGGATTTATTGTGATAATAAATCAGCACACTATGCTTTGGGAGTGATGGAAAAATAAGGCGCTTGGGAATGATCCCTTTAAACTGGCATTGCTGCAAGCAGTCTTAAACTTGTCAGCAAATTAACTCCTTGGCTTCTCCTGAGGAGTTGATTTTCAGCAGAGGCTGAACTTTTATGTCTGTGTCTCTACCCGTGACACAATTTTTTCCCCCCACAGTTAACAGTGACCATAAATATCGAGCATGGATTTGCCTGGAGTTCCTTCACAAAAGAATACTCCTGAGTCAGATAGCCATTCTCAAATACTATTTTCCATTGGACAGATGGTCAAGGAACCAATCTTTGTTCCTAGCATCGGGGGACAAGGACAGAAGAGAGGTCTGACGGGCTCTTTGAATGGCACAGTGTGCATTCCATAGATGAGGCAGGCTTTGAAAGCATTATAGAACAGGAGAATTCTATCGTTACAATTCAGATACACGCCAATGACAGGCACAGGGCCTTTCATTTTCTGGCAAACTAGCCCTGGTCGGGCGACCAGGTAAAACTCATTTCCCCTCTTCTCACAGCGAAGCATGTACAGATACCCAACAGTGTACTGGATCGACTTCCTCTTCCTGAGACACTTGACAGAGATGCCCAGTGCCCACTGAGGCTGCTCACTCACATCCACCTCCCAGTAGTGTATCCCAGTGCTGAACCCCTGCTGGCCAAGGACAAAATGATAAGGAGCCTTTTCAGCACTTTTGGACTGATCCGGAGAGTCGTCTTTGTGTCTCACACTCTTCAAATCTTCAGAAACGATGAAATAGGGACCGGCTGTTGTGGGATCTATAGTGACATTCACTGCAGAGAGAAGAGAGAGGAAAGTTAAATGTCCTGAGAGGCGTGCAAGCCTTTCTTTAGTTGCTAGGACTTGGCAAGATTACCAAATCCTTAGCTCCTTAGAGGGTTGAGTAATAAATCCCTTTCCCGAAGGGATGTCTTTTTCGAAACTAAATTCCCTTCTCTTCCCTTCCACCAAGGCTAGCACTGATATAATCACTAGTGGCCTGGTGTAGAAACCTATTCTGGAGCAGGTTAATTGAATGAACATTACTTGATTTTTCCATTTTCTACTTAAATTTTTTTAATTTTAAAAATTATTTCAAATGTTTATAAATTCAAAAAAAACCCAAGAATGTCAATATATAAAGAAAAAATTATACCTATGAAATCACAGATATCTTACATATTTAACTTTTCTTCAAATCTAATTAATAAATCCTGTCCATTAGTGAGTGTCCCAACCCCTCTCCACATTGAATAGGATATTATCAGAGGCTAACATGTTTCTTGTTTTATCTTTCTGTTCATTTTCTGGAGGTAACATCTCAGTTTATGCTTCTAGTACTCTTCTTTCCACTCTTGAGGTGGCCTGGAAGTCACTATTTTGGGGGTTCATCTAGGCAACTCTGTTTTTGAAAATGTCAGAATCATGATTCTCATAGAATTCCAGGGTCCACTAGTGGGTCAGGCTAACTAGGATAGCCATTAAAATGTGGATAAAGAACTGTCATCCCTAAGAATGGGGCAACAATCTAGTTAGCAACAGGTAATCAAGAATGAACTTAAGAGAAACAGCTAGTTGGTTCAGTGGATGGAGAGCAAAAGATGGAAGGTCCCAGGTTCAAATCTGGTGGTCCCAGACACTTCCTAGCTATGTGATCCTGGGCAAGTCACTTAACCCCCATTGCCTAGCCCTTATCATTTTTCTTGCCTTGGAACCTATACTCAGTATCAGTTCTAAGACAGAAAGTAAGGGTTTAATTAAAAAAAAAAAGAATGAACTGTAGGGGCAGCTAGTTCAATATGTAGAGGCTGGAATCAGGAACACCTGGGTTTCAAATTTGCCTCAGACATTTCCCAGCTGTGTGACCCTGGGAAAGTCACTTACTCCCATTTGCTTAGCCCTTGCCCTTAGAGGTATTAAGACAGAAGGTCCAACTCCAGGAGATATACCCACTACCACAGAAGGAACAAATTCACACATTTTATAACTTTCCTTAGATTTCAAAAGGGAGGGAGGGGACCTCTAGATATAAAATTTTGGTTTTTAAAATCATGATTTTTATCACAAAATTAAATAGATGACTTTTAGTAACACCTGTTGTTTCTTGGTATGTCTAATAATGGAAATTATAAAATGCAGGAATGTTTTAGGGTTTGTACAGACTTCAACAGATATAAGAGTGTAAAAAATTCACATCAACTGAAATACAATTCTTGTTTTTACTAAAAAAAATATGAAGTCTGAATGCAAATTGAAACATGCCATTCTTTAATTTATTTCCTTCATGAATTTTTCTCTTGTGAAAGCAATGTGTCTTTCACAACATGAAAATGTGTATTAAATGATAAACATATATACTACCTATGTCATATTAACTATCTTTTGGGGGAGGGGTAGAAAGGTGAGAAAGAACATGGTATTACAAAATATCAGAAAACATATTGAAAAATTATATTGACATGATCTGGAAAATAAAAATTACAATTTTTTTTTTAAACCTGAGAGAGGGAGAGACAAAGTAAGGTTTAAGAAAAAGAAGTTCAGTGTGGAATGCAGATCCATTCCTAGGAATTATTGGCCCTGGAATATATATGATTTGGGACTTTGGGGGCAGTGTGGCACCTCACCTCATCCCACTAACTAGGGGAGAGTAGATGCCCAGACCCACAATGCCTTTGACTACAAACCAATTGCAAGGAACTAGTTAAAAGAGGGTGAGAATTCTGTGCATGTGGCCACATGGAAAATCCCACATGTAGAGTCACTGGGAAAGGGCAGGGTCTTACCTTTTAATTTCTGTAACATGGCCTTCACCCCAGTGATAGGATAGTCTCTTAACTCTGGAGTGAAAGACTTGGGCCTTTCAGAAAGCTGCAGCTCACTCCTACACAAAAGAAAGGACTGGTTATACCCCCCTGCTTTGGAAGAGTCCCATCCCCACCACCAAGACACCAGAAATTACAAAACTAGACAAGCATTGAGGCTGCAACTGGAAACTTACGTTTGCAAAAGCTCTTTGCCTTCCTGTGGAGAAAACAAAGTTTGGGTTAGTTCATCAAGAAATAATATCAACCACAAAAACGACACTTATATGTAGACACTTTACTAAGTGTTGACAATTATTCTTTCATTTGACACTCACAACAATCCTAGAGACAGGTGGTCATATTATCCCTATTTTACAGTGTGAGACAGGTCTATGATCACACAGCTAGTAAGTATCTGAGGCCCAAGGGCAGCTGGGGGCCCAGAGATGGAACATCCTGGATTCAAATCTAGCCTCAGACACTTCTCAGTTGTGTGATCCTGGGAGCAAATCACTTAGCCCTCATCATCACTCTTCTAGACCTTGTACACAGTATTGATTCTAAGGCAGAAGGTGAAGTATGAGGTCAAATTTTGATTCGGTCCTCCTGAGTCCAAGTACAGCATTTTATCTATATCACCATCTAGCTGCCCCAGAGGCTGTTCTGCCATCTTTCAATTGCTCAGACACCAGTGAATCCTGGTATATTTGGGTTAAATTAAATTAAAAAAAAAAAAAAGATTTGAACTTTGATTAGAAGAACATCTTCAGAGTGAAAGAACCTTTCTAGTGGAAAAAGCAGCATATAATTATCCTTGAGACAAGAGACTAGAAGTCTCCAAAGTCTAAGGGCCCAAATGGAACCAATCCCCCAACACCTGCTCATTGTATCCACCTGGAGAGCTTTGAACAGAATTCTCACCTCCAGCAGGTCTAAATCAGGTCTGTGTCTTGTTTCGTCTATCTCTCGGAGGGTATCTTCTATGTTTTTTACATGTTGATTTATCATGTTATAGTACTTTTCCTTTAGCTGGAAAGACCTCCATTCATCATGTTTTACCCTGTCCAAACATCTTCTCTCTTCCTCATACAGGTATAGGTGCATTCTTGAATATTCTCCTCTAATCAACTTTTTCCACTGAATTATTCTCTGTAGGGAAAGAAAACTTGGGTCAATGGCATTCATAAGTTGTTATCCTGATCAAATTTCTGTTTAATTTTCCCAGTCACCAACAGGCGACTGACTGGCCCAGGTGCCTTGTATGGCTCATACATATAAACAACCATCTTTACAGAATCCAAGACTTTGGGCATTTCTTTTAACCTTCCTATCTAAGTTAAAGGCCTGTGTGGCTTTCTCTCTGCCATGTCATCATGCTCACTCCTATACTTTTCAGCTTCCCTCCTACCCTCCCAGTTTCTTAGGAATGAATTAGCCCCTAGCCTCAGATACTTCCCAATTGTGTGACCCTGGGCAAGTCACTTGACCCCCATTGCCTAGCCCTTACCACTCTTCTGCCTTGAAGCAGTCATAGTAGTGACTCCAAGACGGAAGGTATGGGAAAGGTGGGGGGAGGGAGGGAGGGAAGGAAAGAGGGAAGGAAGGAAGAAATTAGCCCCAATGAGCCTATCCTTCCAAGATAGTCATTTTCTCTCTTCCTTCAGATATGTATATGTATTTATAGGAAGTATAATACCTACACATGAAATATTTAAATTTTCATTTTATTTTGAATTACTTTAAAATTTATTTTGCTTATGCAGTTTGTCTATCCAGAAAGAGACCAAAAAAATATAATCTATAGAGCCTGGTGATTTGTTCTGCACCCTCCATGTTTGACTTGACCAATTGTGGCTTCTTGGCAGGCTAGCAATGAGAGGGAAAGAGTCAGACACTTACATTTTTCTTTGAAGCAGTAAGTTCCTTCAATTCCTTCATCTTCTTTTTCAAATGAGGAACAGAGTTCTGGAGTTTCTCCTGCAGGGGAAAGGAGGGAGAGGGAGAGAGAGGGAGAGGGATATCTTAATGTTTGGTCTTAGACAGATAAAGAAAACGGCCTGTGGGTCTATAATTATTCGTTATATAATATATAATATAATTCATAATATAATAATCATTAAAGGGGCATTTCCAGTGGTTTGGAAGACAGATTAAACTGTGAAGTTCACAGGTTTAACACCAAAGGGGGGGGGGGGGAGAAGAGAGAAATAGGAGGGGGCTACTACTCCCCCAAATAGAATCCTGGGTTTCCTTTAAATTCGAACCTAGTCTCTTTCTATGATTTGTAGCCACCACATTCTCTTCACAACACCTGGGTAGTCTCATTCAATAATCCTTTGAAGGAGGCAAAGGGCTAACTTCATAGCTGTGTGTGTGTGTGTGTGTGTGTGTGTGTGTGTGTGTCAAGAATTGGAAGGAGTTCAGGCCAAAGGCCTCAGCTACAGCTCTGCCTGCCCCTATTACTCACCCTGCAGTTCTGAGCAGCCTCTTCAATGGGGGAAAGGGTGTGAGTCCCATGTTCCTGAGCTTCGGTACAAGCCACGCAGATGGAGGTCTGGTCCTCCTCACAGAAAAGCTTGGGGACCTGTTGATGCTTTTGACAGCGGGTTTGTCCCACAGGGTTCTCCAGCTTCTCAGAGTTGAGGCTCTTGCAGACAGCAGCCAGCTTTGATAGGGGCACATTGAGGCCGGGGAAGTTCTGGGATACTTCCCTGCAATCGGGGCAAGAGATTTGTTTGGCCTCCGCTTCCCTGTCCTTGGTCAGACAAAACTGACAAAAGCTGTGGCCACAGTTGAGGGTGACGGGCTTTGTGAAGAACGTCAGACAGATGCTGCAGGTGGTCTCCTGCTGGAGACTCCGGACCAGGGTGACAGCATCCATGTTCCTGGAAAAGAGAAGCCATTAGAGAAACATCCTGAGAATTAATTAATTTATCCTGCTTGGAGTTGAGTCATCCGCATTCTTTTCCTTCCCAGAAGGCCTAGGTACCTCTCTCCCTGTTGTCTCTAAACCTGTTGTTTCAAAAGTATTTGCTAGGTAGGTCATAAAATGTAGATAAGAAACTTGATATATCTATTTGGAAATAAACCATTCTGGATTCACAAAAAAAGTAGAGCTGAGCCCCTGAGGACCTCCACCTCCTTCCTTATAGCCAAGGGTCTTTTGTCATGGGGTGCATGGGATGAGGAAGTTGCAATCTCCTGTCTCCATCCACCACATTTCCTTTCTACCACAAACTCAGGATTCATAAGGATAGGACTCTCTTTTCTCCTTAATTATGAGCCCTGGTCCACCCAGATAGGACTCCCCTTTTCTCCTTAATTATGAGCCCTGGCCCACCCAGATAGAACCCTCTTTTCTCCTTAATTATGAGCCCTGGTCCACCCAGATAGGACTCCCCTTTTCTCCTTAATTATGAGCCCTGGTCCACCCAGATAGGACTCCCCTTTTCTCCTTAATTATGAGCCCTGGTCCACCCAGATAGGACTCCCCTTTTCTCCTTAATTATGAGCCCTGGTCCACCCAGATAGGACTCCCCTTTTCTCCTTAATTATGAGCCCTGGTCCACCCAGATAGGACTCCCCTTTTCTCCTTAATTATGAGCCCTGGTCCACCCAGATAGGACTCCCCTTTTCTCCTTAATTATGAGCCCTGGTCCACCCAGATAGGACTCCCCTTTTCTCCTTAATTATGAGCCCTGGTCCACCCAGATAGGACCCTCTCTTCTCCTTAATTATGAGCCTTGGTCTACACAGTTAGGATCCCCTGTTCTCCTTTACTTAATTATGAGCTCTGGCCCTAAGCATCTTGAATACTAACAGGCAGAATTGTTCCTATGAGGCCTGAAAGGTAGGAGGAAGATGTGTTGCTGCAAGAATTTTCAGGGTCCTTGTTAGCCATTGCAAGAATAAGACAGTACAGAGGGGCAGCTGAGTTAGTTCAGTGGATTGAAAGCCAGGTCCTGGGTTCAAATATGGCCTTAGATATTTCCTAGATGTGTGAACCTGGGCAAGTCATTTAAACCCCTTTGCCTAGTCCTTACTGCTCTTCTGCCTTGGAACCAACATATAGAATTGATTCTAAAATAGAAAGTAAGGGTTAAAAAAAAAAAAGAAGAACAAGCCAGTACAGAATACAAGCAGACAAGTAAATTGTAATTTATTCATCTGCTCAAGAATAATGGATATGAATGTCTCACAGTTCCACAGATGACTATATACAGTCTCTCCTCCAGTAGCACCTATCCCAGAATTTGAGCAAGATTGTGAAAACAAGCTTAGAGAGAAATTTTAGTTGATTAGGAAAAGATACACTTTTTAGCAAAAGAAAAAAGGGTGCTTAAACTGTTACAAAAGCCTTTGGCATAAGCCATTTACAGAACCAATCTTATTCAGTTTGGTAATTAGTATATAAGTTCTTCCTACTTATCTTATTATATTGAATAAAGAACTGTGCTTGTGAGTTCCTGGGAGTTCCTTCAAAGTTTTTGAGGTTTTTCTTTGGTAACTTTAAAGTGATTATAGGAAGGGAGGTAGTAAAAGATAGTCAAGACATTTATTTAATAATAACAGAAAATATACCAAACTAAATGGTGTAAATAAACCTAAATGGAATAAATTATTTTCTTCCCTAAATTCATTTTTCATAAAGCTCATCCTATTAAATTGGATTGGGGTGGGGGTGAAAGGCAAGGGTCCTCACTGTCTCTACTTGGCCTATCCCTCTCTTCTAGAGGAGGCTAAGCTTTGGAAGGAAATTTGGAAGGAAAGAGAGAAGAGCTATTGGGAAGATATGATCTAACTGGCTCTGATTCATATTTAAAATCTCACCCCAGGCCCAAGTTTCTAGCTGATCCCCAATTAATGGGGTAGAGGAAGAGCTTGACTAAGAAATAGCTAAGGTATGACCTTGAGCAAGTCACAACCCCCCTTGCCTAGCCCTTACCACTCTTCTGTCTTGGAACCAATATACAGTATTGATTCCAAGATGGAAGGTAAGAGTTTAAATAAAAAATTGGTGAGGACTCTTTACACTCTTCCAAATAACCTTACAAATCCTCCTTTGAATAGTAGAAGGCTTATTCCCTATAGAAACTTGGAAATTAAAGAGATTGCTCATCTCCTCCTCTATGTAGGCCACAGTAGCCATGGGTATAGGAGCCAGAGTGGTAATAGTAATAGAGGAAGGGACATGCTTGTCTCTAACTTCGAGAGATGTTAGTGGAGAGGCCAGGGGAGAAAACCTTTAAAAAACCTGGGGATAACTAAGTGGCTCAATGAATGGATATCGGGCTAGGCCCAGAGACAGGAGGTTCTGGGTTCAAATATGGACTCAAAATCCTTCCTGGTTAAGCAATCCAGGGCAAGTCACTTAACCCTCATTACCTATCCCTTACTGCTCTTCTGCCTTGAACCAATACTCTCTAAGAGAGAAGGGGAATGTTTTTAAAAAAGGGTTCCCTATCAGTATAGTGCCTTATCTGCTAGGAAATGTTTTGACAGGCTTCCCACTCTACAACAGCAATCTCTTTCCCAAAAAAACAACAACAAAACACACACACAACTGTAGTTCTAAAAGAGGAAAAAAGTTCAAAATATATAAATATACTCCGCAGAATCATATTTTGCCAACTAGGCATTTTATGTGATCAACTTGGTCAATATTTTATCACAGAAGCTTGTTGCTACCACAAAAGTGTCTAGAATGGGGTCAGCTCAGTAGACATCTCAGACAAGTTCCTGTGTGACCCTGTGCTAAATCACAAGTCACTTAACCTCAAAGGTCTAGCCCTGATACAAGACAAAAGAGCTATGGGGGGGGGGGGGGGGAAAGCATTTGGAATATATCAGCATGGCAATTGAGAAAAAAAATCACGTGGTGATAGTAGAAGCTCTCAGTTATGTATCATATTACAGCTTATTTTATTTATTTTTTTAGATTGCGGTCATCATGGACCAGACAAGTTCCTAAGTCATACTCTAAAATGTGCAGTAAGAAGCTCTCAGATGGGGGATGAAGATGACCAATAGCCTAGAAGGATCAGTCCACACACACCACTATCTGGTGTAGCCAAGGGCCAAGGAAAGGCTGGCCTAGCTGTAGTCACTCTATGCCCACCCTGTTGATCTCTGATTCCCCTAAACCCCAAAAGATACTGGGTGGCTTTCCTGGACCTCAAAGTCTTCTGGGAGTAGCTCTGCCCCTGTTTCTCTGCATCCACTTTTCTAATTTTTCTCATTTCTTTCTCTAAGGCCCAATCTGGCTTTCTAGGGTCTTGAGGTTGCCCAAATCTACATCCTCAGGGAAGATGTGCTCAGACTTCCCCAGGCCTTTTACCTTCCACTGAGGCTGGTTTGGCCCTTCTGTGGGCCATGCTAATGGGGGACCCATTCAAAAATAGACAAATTTGTGACTTCTACCTTCCTTCCTCCCAAAAGTGTGAATCTTCCCCTTTTTAGGAGTAGTGGAGTCCAAGGTCTTTTCTTATCAAGGTGTGAATTTGCCTCCTCTTAAGTCTCTAGCTTTGCCTGGAGGGATTTCCAGCCCTGAAGTATCAGATCAGAAGTCAGGCCCCTGGTCTGGGACTCATCCTCGGGGTTACCTTTCTTATCCTCCACTCCCCCACTCCTGCCTTTTCCAGTGGAATCCTTCAAACACCAAATATTGTCCTTATCTTCAACATCTCCTACAGGCTCCTTCCCTGGGGCCCAAAAATACAACATAATTCCCTTATTTAACAACAAAAAACTCTGCTTTTACCAAAGTTGCTAGAACATCATCCTATAAATTTTTCTCAATGAAAATCCTTGAGAAAGCCTTGATTCTAGTCTTTTCTGTCTATACTTATCAGCTCATGTTCTGACTATTACTTGTAGGAATCAGTAAGTACTAACTAGCTTTCATCTAAGTGCTGGTATACACACAGGAAAGCCAAAATAGTCAGAAACCTGTAATTTGAGGAAGACAAAACACACAAAAGACATTCAGGCACAGACGGGATGATGCTGGACAAGTCACTCAACCCCCAATTGTCTAGCCCTTACCTCTCTTCTGCCTCGGGACCCATCAATAGAATAGATAGAAAATAAAGAAAAAATTGAAGATATAAAATTTTTCTAATTTAAATTTTATATAAAATAAATTTCATTTAAAATTTTTTTAAAAGAAACTCTTAGAATCAGTACTAACTATTGGTTCCTCAGCAAACTTCTGCTCTAATTAATTTATTCTGATCTTTTTATCTCTAACCTATTCTACTCCAATGTTTCATGTCAGCACAGATCACCCAGGATGGAGACCTACTTCCGGGCCCTGCAGAGTTCAGGTGTAGACAGTCCGCTTTGGCCTACACCGAGAATGGTCTGGTTTTTAAACCCTCCACAGAGAGGCCAGTGTAAATCCTGCTGTGTTGGGCAGCTGCTGAGCTTCTCCCCAGGGCCAGCCCCAGGACGGAGCCACACCAGGCCAGACCCTGCCTGCCCTCAAGGAGCTGAAATGCTGAGACAAACCCCAAGAGGGGGAGGGGAAGCTCCCTGCAGGGCCTGTAGGGCCTGGGCTTCAGGGAAAAGCTCCAAGTGGCCTCCCAGACGGGCCTCAGGGAAAGTCCCCAAGGCCCAAGCAGGGGCTCTAGGGCTCCCCTCCTTCTGGAACCCCAGCCAGCCCCTCACTGCTAGAGGGCAGCTTTCACTTGTCTAGAATTATTACAGCAGATTCCATACAGCCTCTGACAGACAGCCTTCTGGGGGAGGGGGAGGGGAAGGGAGGTGAAAGGAGGGGGAAGGAGGGGGAGGGACTGACCTTTCCTGGAGGCTTTCTGGCTGCCTGGGTCCTACTTGGGGCCCTCCTCCTCTTCCTGGGACTCAGGCTCCTTCCTCAGGAGGCCTCAGCAGCCTCTAGGACTCCTCACTGTAGCTTTATGCAACTGAGCTGAGCCAGCCTCTCCCTTTTATAACAAGTGCAGAGGGCGGGACTCAGACTCTCTAGCCTTGGGCTCTGATTGAGTGGGGGGGCGGGGAGGAGGGCCTGCCTGGTTCACAATCACTTCTGATTGTTGGATACAATCAAAACAAGCTTCTCCACCTAGGCTCCAGCCCCACCGGGCTTCTCCCACAGCCTGAGCAGCAGAGGAAACTTTCTGCCTTCCTGGGATTTCCTTTTGACCGTGGCAAGTCTGCAAATGAGATTGCAGGGATGGGTGGGAGCAGCAGGGAAGGTCTTTTTTATTAGTGCCTCTGGAGTACTAGGGAGGCAGGGAAGGTTCCAGTGAGGGGGCGGGCCGGCTCTGCAAGCCTCAGAGCAGCTGGGGGAGCCTCTGTAGGCCTCCTTTAGGGAGAGGGGAGAGGGCCTGCCTCTGGGGGGGCGGGGGGCTGTCAGGAGCAAAGGAAATACTCTTGGTAAAAGGTGTCTGTTAAGGAAATTTTTAATTTTTTTATTATTTAGAACTCTAGGTCATTCCTTTGGCAAATTTTGCTTATCTAAAAGTCTGTGTTCCTTTAGGAAAACCTCCCTGGGATGTGAAAATTTACTTGAGGTCTTAAACTTTCCTTAGATAAGAAGCTGGAGGAAGCATCTCCTCTGTCCTTGACTCTTGGATGACTTGAAAATCCTCCTCCTTGACAAACTTGTGAACCCTCTACAAGTAGCTTAATCTCTAACCTAATTTACAGTTTATTTGAAGAGATTTGTTGGGGGGGAGGATTTATGAAATTATAACTTTTTAAATTTTTGTTCAACTTTTATGACATTGAAAGAAACATGGAATTATGGATCGATTTCTTCTTTCTTTTTTAGGGTTTCTCATTCCTTTATCAGAGTTCTAAAGTCTTTCAACATTGATTAACTAAGTATTAAATAAATACTTAGTAAATCCATTGACTCATTAACACCTTGGTGCTTAGCTCTGAGCCCCTTCATAGTACAGAACATTAAATGAATAGCTTGCTAGAGAAATAAAAAAACAACAAAAACTGTACCTTGTGAAAACGTGTTAATCTAGGGATCCCCAGTTTATTTAGTTGGGAGGTAGAAACCTTGTTCACAGGAGAGGTTTCCCCCAGAGGGAAGGTCCCACTTCTCCAGACAATAGACATCCACTTCAGCTTTGGTGCAGTAGGTAGGGCGTCAGTCTTGTAAACTGAAGGTCTCCAGTTCGATCCTTGGAAGGAGTTTGTGATAAACTGGGAAAGTCTTCTGGAGACAAAAGAGCTACTTGACTTTGGATGCGGTCTACCTCCCACCTGAAGTGGGTGTCTATTTCCCTCTGGGGGAAACCTCTCCTGTGAACAAGGTCAAAACCTGGGGTTTCTACCTCCCGACTAAATAAACTGGGCAATCTCTCTAGATTTCCACATTGACACCTTCCTTTGAGTTCACAAAATCAGAGGAACCATTATAACCCAAGCTAAAGTTCTCCAGCCCAAAAGTGACTCACAGGGAGATGACACACATACCAAAAAGGTAATAATAAATAATTAAAAAATAAAAAAAGATAATAATAATAATAATAAGCAAGAGAGCTTAGTACAGACTTTCCTTATTGATCTGATTTATTGCCTGGGTTGTCTGAGAAGGTTTTGTCTTTGAATGAAATTTGGATTTCTAGATCACATCTTATAATATAGATATCATATTTCTGACCAGACATAGACTAGACCTAACCAAAACCAAAAATAATGTGTTTGGGGGACAACTAGGGAGCTCAGTGGATTGAAAGCTAGACCTAAAGACCTAGAGGTCCTGTTTTCAAATCTGTCTTCAAATACTTGTTAGTTGTGCAACCCTGGGCATTTGTCTAGCCCTTACTGTTCCCTCCCTTGGAACCAATACACAGTATTGATTCTAAGACAGAAGGAAAGGGTTTATCACTAAGAAAGGGTAACTTGTTACTGGGTCAAAATGATAGAATTTTTGGAGGAATGCCACTATTCCAGTGTATTCTATCCAGGAGAAATAACTGAAAATAGATTTCAGTTGCTTCGGAAGAAACAATATTTCTTGGAGTAAATGCTTCAGGGGATGTCATTCTAGGAGGGATGGGTGATGAAATCCAGAGAAACAATTCTGATAAGGACAAAAATGGGAATTTGTCTACAGAAATGAATATGGATGCATAGGAAACTCACTCGATATCAATTTTATTTTATGGATAGAAAAAGGAAGCAGCCCAAAATAAAAGATGATATAACATGATACAGTCCTATAAAAATTAGTATTAAAAATGCTAAAACTCAGAATCAGCTGCACTATCAAGGGAAGCTAAGGACAACAGATTCCCCTCCCCCCTTTTAAAAGATATATCAGGATAAATGGGGGATCAAAAGATGGATAGAAACTTTACATGGGGTGAAGGGACCAATGGATCTACTGATAATAGACAAAAGGAAGAATTGATCAATTTTCATCCTTTCCACCACCCCCCCCATTAGAAAAGTGAATGGCTTTTTCTACTGGAAATGAAATGTTATTGTTCATTCTTAGTTTTCAAAGAGGACCAATGATGTCTTGACTTGCACTGAATTGAATTTAAGGGAGGCAGAATTATAGAAAGTCATCAGTTTTACTTTTTCTTCCAGTCATCACAATCTAGTGGCGAGATGAAAGTCAATATAACTGCTGATGCAGTGGATGATTTTGACATCTTGGATGTCTGAGCGATTGCCTCAGCTGCCTCCAAGTCTGTTGGAACAAATTGTTCCAACCAGGAGAAGTTGGAGGACTGTAGGCTATCCTCAACCTGGTTTAGCCCATTTGCTGAGATAGTTTCCCTGGATGTAGCCACTGTGCATGCTATGGCTTCTTGGAGTCATAGACAAGAGCTGGGGGGCAGGTGGACACCAAAGGAGGAAAAGCAGCCCTGGAAAGGGTCTGGCAAGCCCTCACACTAAAGGTTCTAGTCCTTCCTGAATACCCCCCACAAATTAAATGAATGGAACAATATTCAATAAAAGCTAATTTGAGAAAGAAGATACTAGTAATGAGAGGATCAGAAAAGACATTATGTAGAAGGTGGGTTTTGAGCTGGGTCTTGAAGGAAGAGAGAGATTCTGTAAAGAAGAGTTGAAGAGGGAACTCATTCCAAGGATGATGGGAGGACCAGTGAAAAGGCATGGAGATGTGGGAAATGGTCACAATCACTTTATTAACATTGAAATATCGATTGCATTTTAATATTTTTCTCCTAATTTAACACATATAAGAAATTGATAAGGGAATCTATCAGAAAGTTTTAGTGCTTTTGTTCGTTAAGGTTGGAATGACCCAAAACTGAGAACTGAGAGTGCAAGATTGGCAAAATGACAAAGGAACAAGGGATTAGCAGAAAGAATATGGTTGAATTTGACCAAGTATCAAAATGGGGAAAGGAAGAGTATGTAGTTAGTGTAGGGATAATGGCTTAGGAAAGAACTGAGGGTTTAAGGGACTGGAGACCAAGGTATGAATAACAAAAAGTTTTTAAGGAAGAGGGAAGAGTGGGATGCTAATGGACTGTGATTAGATAAAAGAAGTGATTAATGATGAGATTAATGGTTTAAGGCATCATTGTGTGTGACTGAGGTAAGGTGGAAAAGGGAGTCCTGTGAAAAAAGTAAGGTGAAGAACTATGAAATTGGGTGTTAAAGGGAGAATCAATATGAAGTTGAAGGTCCCCAGGATAAGGACAGGAGGTGGAGAAGAGAGAAAGATTATAATCCAAGCAGCCTCCCAGATGGGACCACAAAGTATCATCCTCTTTCAGGAGAGGAAATCTTAGAATTGCACAAATAAAATATAATGTGTCTAGGATAAAAAGGGAATCTGATCAAATGGGAAAAAAAAAATCTTAGTGTCATATTTCTCTGATAAGATTTTGGTATCTGATATATGTAAATAATTAACATTATTTATTTCCCAATAGATAGATAAATGGTCTAGAGACATGAACTCAGAGTGTTTAAAAGAAATGTATGAGAACAGCTCTGTGGCTTAGTGGATTGAAAGCTAGACCTAGACACAAGAAGTCCTGGGTTTAAATCTGACCTTGTATTTCCTTCATGACCCTCAAGTCACTTAACCCCTATTGCCTAGCCCTACTACTCTTTTGCCTTGGAACCAATACACTGTATTGAGTCTAAGATAGAAGGAAATGGTTTGTTTAAAAAAGAAAAAGAAAAGAAAATGTTAACAAAGAATTCTGACAATCACTAATAAAGAAATGCACATCAGAACAACCCTTAGATTTTACCTCATACCTTGCAAATTTGCCAGAAGCTAAAAGATGTCATTAATCAGTAGTGGAATGTTGTTGGAAAATAGACTCCCTGATTCATTCATAGAGAGCTGGTTTGTGAGTTAGTGAAATATTTTGTAAAGCAATGTGTAATTATGCAAAGAGACCAAAATGTCCTTTTCCTTTGAATAAGAGATTCTGCTGTTGATGAGATATATCCCAATGATTTCATTAATAAAAAGAAAGATTACATAAAAACCAAAAATGTTTATAATTTTTTTTTGTGGTAGGAAAGACATGGAAATAAAGTATATGCCCATTGATTAATTGGCTTTATTTTTCTTTAAACCCTTTGTATTGGTTCCAAGACAGAAGGGGGCTAATTAGACTCAACTGACTAGCCCAGGGTCATATAGCTAGAAAATGTCTGAGGTCACATTTGAACCCAAGAACTGCTATCTCCAGGCCTGGCTTTGTATCCATTGAACCACCTGACTGCCCTGATTAATTTGGCTTTTCCTGACCAAAAAAAATTGTGGAACATGAATGCAATGTTGTACGAATGGAGAAGCAAGATTAATATAAAGAAGTATAAAAAGTTTTTCATGAACTCATGCAAAATGAAATAAGCAAAGCCTGGAAAACAGTATATTCACAATAACTACAACACATAAACATTAAAACATAGCGCCATTAACAGTGGAAATGGAATATTGTAAAATTGCAAAGAACAAGCTTGACCCAAAAGAAGGGATATAAGAAAATGCTTTCATCTGCTCCTTTTCAGAGTCCACTGGTGTGAACTAGTTCAAAAGAATCTGGTGTGAGCTTAGCACGGATTTATGGATAGATCTGGGATCTAGAATGTCTTATTCCACATCTGCAAATGAGACTGCAATTTCTGTATTTGTAGGGAATAGCATGGTTGTGACTGAGAAAGCATTTTTCTTTTCTTTCTTTTTTAAATCCTTTCTTTGCCTTAGTGACCACTCTAAGACAGAAGAGCGAGGATTCAGCAAATGGGGTTAAGTGACTTGTCCAGGAACACATAACTAGAAAGTATCTGAGACTAGATTTTGAATCCAGAACCTCCCAACTCTGGGCCCAGGGCTCTGTCTACTGAGCCACCTAACTGTGCCAACCCCCCCCCCCCTTTTTTGAGAAAGCACTTTTTCCTTTTATATTAAGAGAGGTATTTTGGTTTAGAGTTATAACTCTTTATTATACATAAGATATTTGCAGGCTAGGATTACAATTCCCTTTTGTGGATTAGATTAAAAACAAAACAAAACAACTCAAAATACTTTTTCTGGTTTCTCTGGGACATGAGAGTCCTAACCATGATCAGGAGGTTTGCATTAGCTTAATCTGAGTATGTTTAGCTCCTGTTTCTCCATATATTTAGTAAGCAAAATATATTCATCAATAGCAAGAAAACAAGGAGCAAAAATAGTCATTGGAGAAGTGGTTCAAATTTTGTTTAAGTGAAAAAAAAACACAGAAGGATTTAGAGTAATGAAATTAAATCACAACTCAGTGGAAAGACTTAGATGAACTGATGCAACATGAAGTGAGCAGAACCAGGAGACTGTATATAAAAATATATACATCTTCTAAATAACGCAGAGGATTGACTAAGGTGATGGTTCTTAAGGTTGCTCCCATATCTAGAGCATGGATTATATGATCCTGTTTTAAGTTCAAAGTCATTATCAAAATAGCAATTTCCTCTACTATTTCTTCCATCTTTTAAAGAATGAAATGGGCTCCATCTCAGCTCTACCACTAATACCTGTCAAGCAATTCACTAAACTTTTCTTTTAAACCCTTATATTTCTGTCTTAGAATTAATAGTGTATATTGGTTCCAAGGCAGAAGAGCAGTAAGGGCTGGACAATGCGGGTTAAGTGACTTGCCCAGAATCACAACTAGGAAGTGTCTAAGGCCAGATTTGAACCCAGGAACTCCCATCTCTGGGCCTGGCTCTTGTTCTACTGAGCCACCCAGCTGCCTCTCACTAAATTTTTCTGATCATCACTTTCCTCATTTATTGAATAAATTGAATGAGTCATCTCCTCCATCTGACAGCTTTGGTGTGAGGACTCAATAATTTAATGTGAGGTATCAGAGTACTCCTTTTTCTATCCATATACCCACAATGGTCATTATTGCTGCTATGGGAAGGCAGAAGAGAAACCAAAATCCTAATCATTGCTTATGAAGAATTTTTTTTTCTTAGATTTTAAATAGATTCTGACCCCAAATCCCTCTTGGTTCTTGACACAATAGATATGCACCAAGAACAATTGAGCCATGGAGATATCCTGGGAAAAACACATTTGAGCCCATAGAGATTGGGCATATCAATTCTGACTTCCCCCTTCCCCCTTTAGTAAAAAATAGCAATTGGGACATTGCTTTCCTTTGGGGTAGTGAGGAAACCTGGAATAAACAATATGTATCCCCAGAGTATCAGTGTCCCCACAGGCCCCATCTCTAGGGAAGGGATTTTTTTTGCCTTCTTTAGTCTTGGAGCATCTCATAGCCCTGACTCAAGTATGCCCTGGGCATGTGCAAAGGCCCCCCATTTTATCCTCTGATACTTTCAGTGTGAGTTGATTTTTTGAGTTTGAGGTTCTATCTCATTCAATTATGGTCCATCTGGCCTTGAAGTCATTATGTGATGGAGTAGGGAAAAGGGTTGGTTCTGTTGCATCTTCCTCTGCCATCATAAAAAGCACAATCAATCCTGTTATGTGAAGGCTCTCAGAGGTTAGTAGAAAATTTTGCTTTTGCTACAGCTAGTCTGTGTTTTGGGATAGAACAGGACAAACCAGAATGAGAAGGATTTTGGAAAGACTTTAGAACAGAACATTATAAAGTTATCTTCCCTCTATATTGCCCCCAGCACAGGTGAGCCAATCCTGCCAGAGAGTAACAGGTGAGGAAAGTTCCCCTGGCCTTTGTCTACTCGAACGTTGAGGAGTTTATCTTTGACAGTTAAAGAGCTTATATTTATTATTCCTGAAGTCTAGTTGTTTAGAAAACAGTATTTCTGACTCTTGTTTCTTTTTTACCTTCTACATCCAGTCTTCTCAATTCTGCATTAGGTCAAGGATTTGTAAATTCATTAACTTGATTAAACACTACAGTAGATCATGACTCTTTTATGCCACAGCATAGAATCTGAGAAGTTGCTAAGAAGAATTATTTTTCCTTCTTATCACCTGAGAGCCCAGTGCCTTGTGCTAAGCTTCTCAATAGTGAACTAGGATGATTCTGGAAGAAGTTCACAGACCACCACTGGAGTAGAAACTCCTTTCTCTTAGTAGGACATAATGTGAATAATTTTATTCTTTAGGAATAGATTTTAAGAATTCAAGGCTATTGTAAAGCATGGAGGAATGCCTTAGTGGAACTCAGACAGGACTCTAGCATATACTTTATCTTTTTATTGAGACTCCAATATTTTTCTGGGAAATTTCTTGGAAAATTCAGATTTTCAGTGCTATTTGCCTATACTGTTATAATAGCCTCTGGATTTTTTGAATCTGTATTTTTCCAGTTATATTCCACTATCAAAATTGTGGCCAGATGAACACTTCTTAGGCAAAGTTCTGCTCATATCAGTCCTCTGCCCAAAAATATCAATGGCTCACAACTGTCTAACCACCCCCCCTCCAAAAAAATCCCAAACCCAACAATAACAATAACAACAATACAAACATCTTGGCTTGGCATTCAGGGAGGGCTCTTCATAATATGACCACAACTTTAATTTCCAATCTTATTTTATAATTTAAAATATTTTTATTTTAAAATATTTTTCCATGTTTACATGATTCGTTGCCTTTCCTTTCATTGCTTCTTTCCTCCTCCCTCCCAGAGGCGACAAGCAATTCTACTGGGTTGTACAAATATTATCACTTGATACCTATTTCCATATTATTTATTTTTGCTAGAGCGATTTTTAAAAACCTAAACCCCAAATCACATACCCATCTTATAATAATTTTTCATCTCATCTCTCGTACTTCCCAAAATAAACAGCTCTTGATTTCCCGTATTCCTAACTTTTCTAACCTTGCTTATTCTATGCTCTAGGTCTAGAATTTTCTTCCTCTAGGTCATTTCTACCTGTTGGCAATCTGTCCATTCTTTTGGATCCTCACCAAATACTTCCTTTCCTTCAAAGTCTTTGCTGACCCTCAAAGTCAAAGACCAACCAAACAAAAATTATCAGACCTCCCTTGACCTGTCATAGCACTTTGCTTATGATTCTCATCTGCACTTTCCCCTTAGTCATACCCATCCCTCCCAATGATTCTGAACTCCTAGAGGTATCATTCAAACCTATCTCTTACCACCCCCTTCCTTATTCCCATTCCCCACAACACATTCCCCCCCAATATCCCACTCTAAAGTTGCTCATCTATTCCACTGTATTCCCTGGAATTCCTGTCCCATAGGCTAGGAACTTGTTTTCATTTTAATATTTTTCTTTTCCTTCTCCTTCCATCTTCTGGCTATTTCTGAATAACATAGCCTCCCTGGTCTCCCTTTCCAGAATTGGCCACACTTTTCCTCATTCTCCTTGATTCACTGGTCAAGGGAAAAGAATTGGAATATTCCTTGCTCCTTCCTGAGAATTCCTGATTCTCCCTCTACTATCCTTACTGTAATTTCTTCTCTAAGTTTCACTCAATCCATATCTACCACCCAATCAAAATTCTGATACCTCATGACCCCTAAAAACACCCCCCTTTCTTCAATGACTTTGATTCCTTGCTCATAGTATTTCTTTCCTCCTCCACTCCTGACCTGATAGTAGGGATTTGCTTCATTTTTCATACTGATACTCCTTCAACATCCCAACTTCATAAATCATTTCTCATTTTACAGGACCTACCCCTCCACTCTATCTCTGTTATCTCCTACAAATGTTTATGAACTCAGAAAATCCCCTTATCTAATTATTATGCAGTGCCATTCCATCTATCCCTCTGCCTTGCAAATCTAAACACTGTTCCTCCATGCTTTGGCCTTGAATCCCTCCACTGTTCAGTTCTTTCTCAGGCCACAGTCCACATTTTTTCTCCCTTTTTCATCTTGCTTCTTCGATGAACCAGTTCAACACTACACTTTCTTAGAGCCTTGACCTCTTATTGTTTGTTGATTTTCTGCAAAGTCTCAGCCTTGGATCCCTCCCTCCATCAGCAGCCATCTCTATTATGTGAGGAGATATTAGCTGTGTGACCCTAAGAAAGTCATTTAACCCTGTTTGCCTCAGTTTCCTTATCTATAAAATGAGTAGAAGGAAATACAAGCCACTCCAATATTTTTGCTAAGAAAACTTCAAGTGGGGTCAGAAAGAGTCAAACTGGACTGAAATGACTGAACAACAAAGCTGGAAAAAATAAAGAAACTACTGACTGGATTATAACAAATTCAAGTCAAAACAAACAGGGTCATAACAAATTTGTTTTATAATTTCATCGGGGGCCCTCATTGCTGCAAAGTAATTATTTTACCCTTCCCTAATTAAATCACTAACCTATTACCACAACAGTAATTCCAAATTTTTTCATCCTTCCTCAAACCTGAGGAATTTTTTTCAATTTTTCAAATTTTACTGGGAAAAAAGATGCCATTTGTGGAAAGCTTCTTCTCATTGATACTATCTTCTCTCTAGGCTCTCATGACATTACTGTTTCTTCATTCTCCTCCCACTTTATAATTGGTCCTTTTTGGGTGGGGGGTGGCAAGTCACTCATCTCTATTGCCTAGCCCTTACTTCTCTTCCATCTTGAAACCAATTCTTAATATCCATTCCAAGAAAGAAGGTAAACCCTTTTATAAAGCCATTTTAAACAAAGCAAATAGTTAACAAAAGAAAAAAGACAGAAAAAGAATATCTTACTTCATATTATTTCAAAAAGAGGAAAAAAGATGGGGTAACAAAGCCAACATGATCAACAATTAAGGTGGGTTTTTTTGTTTGTTGTTGTTTTCTTTTTTTCTGACTAACCCCCTTTTAATCTTCTTTGTTGAATCTTTATCCAGGCCATAGAAATCAACCTTTGGTTTCCACACAGAGCTTTATTCTGGGATCTATTCTCTTCCCTCTTCACATTATTTCACTTGATGATTTCACTGGCTCCCACAGATTCATTTATCATCTCCAAGCTAATGATTGGCAGTTGTAGTTATCTAGTAACCATCTCTCTGCTGACTTCTAGTCTTTCTTCTCCAACTGCCTATCTGTCATCTCAAAATGGGCATCCCTTAGACATCTTGAACTCAAAATATCCAAATCTGAACTCATTTCTCTCCCAACAAACCCTTTCTTCTTCCTAACTTCCCTATTAATGTTAAAGGCACCACCATTCTCCCATAGGTCTATTTTCAACATGTGTGTATCACTCACCAGTCACCAAGGATCTCAGTCTAGGTATCATCCTCCATCCCTCTGTTCCTCACTCCTTCTCATTAGCCACATCCAACCTATTGCCAAGGCTTGACAATTTTCCCTTTGTAACATCTCTCTGTCTATAGACACTCTTCTCTCTTCTGACATAACCAGCCCTATTGATTGATCCTGCCAAGTCTCTCCCCATTCCAGTTCCTCCTCCATTCACCTGCCAAAAATTACTTTTCTAAAGCACAGGCCCTGCCTGTTCCCTTCTCAATAAACTTCACTGGCTCCCTATCATCTCCAAGATCAAATATAAAATCTTTTCTTAGGAGTTCAAAGCCCTTTAGAATTTGTCTTTCCCCCTGCCTTTCCTGTCTTCTTAAGTCCTTATACCTGGCCTTCTTGCTGTTCCTTGAACAAGACCCTTCATTCCCTTACCCTGGGCATTTTAACTGACTGTCCCAAAGTCCTGGAATTCTCTCTCCTGATATCTCCCGGTCTCTTTGGCTTCCTTCAAGTCCCAGCCCAAATCCTACCATCTAGGGGAAGCCTGTCCCTACCATTCTTAATTCCAGTTTTTTCCTTCCATTGATTATCTTCAATTTGTCAGATATAATATATATTTATATATTGTATAATTGAAAATCTGTTACCCTAAAAAGAACTACATTTCCCAGGAGCCCACTGACTTCTCATCATTATGTACTTCCTGTAGATAGGGGATATTAGATGGGGATGTGGAAGGTCCCACCTCTTTACTTCCAATCCCAAGCTTGGTGGTGGTAAGGCAGGTGTTTGAACTGGCTGATCAGCCATGGGCACGTGGTTTTTACTTTGTATCTTCTTTATTCCTTGATTTCTAATGATCATTAATAAACTTCATAAAATATAATATTTTTATTGAGATATAATTACAATTTTACAATATATCCTATATATCTTCATTTTAGTGCTTTCCTTCTATGTATTATCTTCACTTTTGGAGATAGTCAATAGAAAGAAAGGACTAGAATTAAGATATCTATATATAATATATATCTCCATATATAAAGATATGTGCAGGCTATATTTAATATTTATACATTCATTCAATATCACCTGCATATAATTTGTTTTTACATATTCCTTTGCATATTATCTCATTCACTAGACTGGGAACTATTTGAGAGCAGAGACAAGTCTTTTACATGTTTCTGTATCCTCAGATCTTATTACATTGCCTGCCACATAGTGGATGCTTAATAAATGTTTACTGACTGACTGATTCATAGAGTATACTGTATTATAGCTACTTTTTCATGTGTTACATGCAGTTAACAGGAGGTCTTTAGCTTCCTCTTTTCTTTCCATTTGTAGAGACTGTTCTGTTTTGGGCCATATATCATGACATTCTGGGTACAAGCATGTCAGTTCCAAATACCAGCAGCTTGACCCCAAGCTCATTCATCCTCAATGGCATTCCAGGGCTGGAAGCAGCACATGGATGGATCTCCCTCCCATTCTGCACCATGTACGTCATTGCCATCACAGGGAACTTTGGCCTCATGTATCTCATCTACTCTGAGGACGCTCTGCATCGGCCCATGTACATCTTCCTGGCCCTGCTCTCCTTCACAGATGTGCTTATGTGCACAAGCACCCTGCCCAACACACTCTTTATCTTTTGGTTCAACCTCAAGGAGATTGACTTCAATGCCTGCTTGGTTCAAATGTTCTTTGTCCATACCTTCACAGGGATGGAGTCTGGGATGCTCATGCTCATGGCCCTTGACCGCTACGTGGCCATCTGCTTCCCACTGCGCTATGGTACCATTCTCACCAACCCCATCATCGCCAAGGCTGGGCTCCTTACTTTCCTTAGAGGTGTGATGCTGGTCATTCCCTTTGCTTTCCTCACCAAGAGGTTGCCCTACTGCCGAGGGAATCTCATCCCCCATACTTACTGTGACCACATGTCTGTGGCCAAGGTGTCCTGCGGTAACATAAAGATCAATGCTGTATATGGCTTAATGGTTGCCCTTCTCATTGGGGGCTTTGACATCCTCTGTATCACCATCTCCTACACCATGATCCTCAAAGCAGTGGTCAGCCTGAAATCCGCAGATGCCCGACAGAAGGCCTTTGGAACTTGCACAGCGCACCTCTGTGCCATTGTCATCACTTACGTCCCAGCTTTCTTTACCTTCTTCACTCACCGCTTTGGAGGCCACACCATACCACCACACATCCATATCATTATGGCCAATCTCTATCTGCTCCTGCCCCCCACTATGAACCCCATTGTCTATGGGGTAAAGACCAAGCAGATTCGGAATTGTGTCATTAGATTCTTCTTTCAGAAAAAAGATGCTTCCTCTCAAAGCATTTGAGGAACTTCTTTAAAATGACAATCAAAGAGGGCAGCTGGGTAACTCAGTGGATTGAGAGCCAGGCCTAGAGATGGAAGGTCCTAGATTCAAATTGGACCTCAGACACTTCCCAGCTGTGTGACCCTGGGCAAGTCACTTAACCTCCATTGCCTAGCCCTTACAACTCTTCTGCCTTGGAGCCAATACACAGTATTGACTCCAAGAAGGATGGTAAGGGTCCTAAAATAAAATAAATAAATAAAAATAAAATAAAATGACAATCAAAGAATTGTTTGTCAGCTCCAGGAGTGGGGAAGGAAAGAAGAGAGGGAGGCAGAATGGATCATATCACTTTGGAAAACTAATGTGGAAATGTGTTATTAAAAAATAATAATTTTAAAAATAATAAAATAAATTGAAATAAAAAAAAACAAAATGCCAATCAAATACTGAATGTTGTTATTACATGTAAGGGGGAAAACAAAATATCCTTGAATAAAAAATACCAATCAAAGGGAAAATAATACATTCTATACATATAGATTATACTTTAGAGGAAAAAACAAACAAAACTTAATATCTGTCATGTCATATGATCTTTCATAATAACCCTGTAAGGAAATCAGAACAAGGATGAGCATCATTTTACAGATGAGCATAAAAATGCTTGAGAAGTTTGATGGTATGCCCAAAGAGAGTATCTTCTAATTAATGGTACAATTGAGACTAAAAGCCATATATTCTGTTTGTAACTCCAATGTCCTTTTCACTATCACACTCTCTTTCAGACAGATTGAGGCTATCACCTGAGTAAGGCATGGTCCCAAGTCTTACAAGATCCTTCCTGTGATGTGAGATTTATGTTAAGATACAGACTTCTGCTACTTCTGTTCCTTTTAGAAAAACAAACAAAAAAACAAAAAAACCAGGGAACACAGAACATTCTGAGTATCCCAATGGAAACATGCCTTTTTACTATGTGGAAAAGGTCCACTGTGGGCTCAGCTTCTTTCTTGTGGAGGTTCTTTGATTAGAAAAGCTTCAGCTTCAGAGCTAAACTATTATTATCAAAACAAGGGTCCAAGAAAACCCTAAAGGATTCATGATGAAAAATGCTATCCACAGCTAAGAAGGAACTGTTGGAATCTGATCACAGACCAAAGCAAATCAATCATCTGTCACTTTATTTCCTTCATGAGTTTTTTGTTGTATGTGTGATGTATTAGCCATGACATGGAGACTATCAAAATATATATTGCATGAAAACACTGGTTGGTATAACCTATATTGGATTATTTACCACCTCATGGAGGAGGGATAGGGAGGGAAGGAGAGAATCTGAATTGCAAAATGTCAGAAAACAATTGTCAAAAATTATTTATACATATAATTGGAAAAAAAGAAAATTGAATTTAAAAACAAAAGAAAAGTTTCAGTCTTTATTGACTCTTCTATTTTACCCATAATTTTTGTTATTTGATCAACTCTTCATGATCCTCTCTAGGGTTTTCTTGGCAAAGATACTGGAGTGGTTTGCATTTCCTTTCTCTTTCTCATTTTACAGATGAAGAAAAAGTGGAAAACAAGATCAAGTGACTTGCCCAAGTTCACACAGATAGTAAGTGTCTGAGGCCAGAGTTGAGCTCAAGAAGATGAATCTTCTTGATTCCAGACGTGGCATTCTATCCACTGTACCAACTAGTTGCCAATTGTATCCATAATTGATAAGCAAATTAATGAGATGATCATTTCATCTCAGAATTCTAAATTTAATGGCACCTAAATTACTTTGGAGCAAAGTTCATTTGGAAGAACAAAAGATCAAGAATTTCAAGTGAACTAATAAAAAAAAAATGTAAAGGTGGAGGCTTAGCAGTACCGGATCTTAAACTGTACTATAAAGAGGTGATCATCAAAGCAATATGGCACTGGCTAAGAGAGAGAAGGGTGGACAAATGCAATAGATTTGGGGTAAATGACCTCATCAAGATAGCATTAGATAATCCCCCAAATCCCAACTTTTGGGAAAAGAATCCACTATTTGAGAAGAACTACTGGGGAATTGGAATAATAGTATAGGAGAAATTAGTTTTAGATCAACATCTCACACCCTACACCAAGATAAATGCAAAATGAGTGAATGACTTAAATATAAAGAAGAAAACTATAAGTAAATTAGGTGAACATAGAAGAATATACCTGGGAGATCTATGGGAAAGGAAATAATTTAACACCAAGCAAGAGATAGAGAACATTACAAAATGTACAATGAATAATTTTGATTACATTAAATTAAAAGGGTTTTGTACAAATAAAACCAATGCAACCAAAATTAGAAGGGAAGCAACAAAATGGGGGAAAAAATATAACAAAAACCTCTGACAATGGCCTAATTCCTCCAATTTATAAGAAGCTAAGTCAACTGTCCAAAAAAAAAAAATCAAGCCATATCCCAATGGCCAAATGGTCAAGGGACATGAATAGGCAGTTTTCACATGAAGAAATCAAAACTGTCAATAGCACATAAAAAAGTGTTCTAAATCTTTCATAATTAGAGAAATGCAAATCAAAACAACTATGAGGTACTGCCTCATACCTAGCAGATTGGACAATCTGAAAGTAAAGGAAAATAAGAAATGTTGGAGGGGATGTGGCAAAATTGGTACACTAAGGCATTGCTGGTAGAGTTTTGAATTGATCCAACCATTCTGGAAGACAGTTTGGAACTATGCCCAAAGGGCTTTAAAAGAATGCTTGCTCTTTGATCTATTCATACCACTGCTAGGTTTGCACCTAAAGAGATAATAATGAAAACTGTGCAAAAATATTCATAGCTGCATTTTTTTTTTTGTGGTGGAAAATTCCAAAAAATTGGAAAATGAGGGGATGTCCCTTGATTGGGGAAAGGCTGAACAAATTGTGGTATCTGATATGATGGAATACTATTGTGCTGAAAGGAATGATGAACTGGAGAATTTCTGTATGAACTGAGAACCTCAATGAATTGATGCAGAATGAAATGAACAGAACCAAGAGAACATTATACACAGAAAGTGAAACATTGTGGAGCAATACAATGTAATGGACTTTGCTAATACAAGACAATCCCAAGGGTCTTAGAGAAAGAACACTATCCACTTCAAGAGAAAGAACTATAGAAGTAGAAACACAGAAGAAAAACAAATGACTTATCACTTATTTATATGGATAAATGATTTGGGGAGTTGGTTTATTTATTTATTAAAACCCTTACCTCCTGTCTTGGAATAAATACTGTGTATTGGTTCTAAGGCAGAAGAGTGGTAAGGGCTAGGCAATGGGGGTTAAGTGACTTGCCCAGGGTCACACAACTGGGAAGTATCTGAGGCCAGATTTGAACCTAGGACCTCCCAACTCTAGACCTGGCTCTCAATCCAATGAGCCACCCAATTGCCCACTGGGGGGTTTGATTTTAAAAGATTGTTCTATTGCAAAAAAGAATAACATGGAAATAGATATGTGATAACATTTTTATAATCCAGTGGAAATACTTATTGGGTCTGGGAGGGGTGAGGATAGAGGAGAGGGAAAGAAAATTAAATATGCAAACATAAAAAAATATTAAAAAAAAATTTTTTAAACTCTTACCTTCCATCTTGGGAGTCAATACTGTGTATTGACTCCAAGGTAGAAGATCGGTAAAGGGTAGGCAATGGGGGTCAAGTGACTTGCCCAGAGTCACACAGCTAAGAAGTGTCTGAGGCCAGATTTGAACCCAGGTCCTCCCATCTCTAGGCCTGGCTCTCAATCCACTGAGCTACCCAGCTGCCCCTGAAAAATATTTTTTAAATAAAAAATTAAAAGAAAAATAAAAACAAATTACTTTGGAGCACAGGAACTAGGCAGGTGGAACCTCCTCTGTGTCTCCATTGTTCATGGTTCTTTGGAGCAAAGTCAGAAATATATGCCTAGGGGTTGCTAGGTGGTTCAGGGGATAGAGAGCCAGGCCTAGGGACAGAAATATCCTGAGTTCAAATTTGGCCTCAGATACTTCCTAGCTGTGGAACCCTGGGGGAAGTCACAATTCCAATTCCCTAACCCATACCACTCTTCTGTCTTGGAATGGATCCATAGTATGGATTCTAAAACAGAAGGTAAAGAATTAAAAAGAAGAAAAAGTATTTAAGATATTTGAGATACTTATATTTCAAAATTATGGGGATATTTGGAAAATAAATTGGAGAGTGAGGACCTCAAATATATCTCTCTCCTGTATGGTCAGCCTGGCCCCAAGACTCTATTAACCATTATCTTGACCTCTAGGCAGAATCTTGACCTTTCATCCCCAACCTCTTACTCAAAAGTTGATAATCAAGTCAACATTGCCATTTTCTTCTATGTAAACTACCACCAATCTGCTTTCTTATAATAAACTCAGAATCCCCATGAGTCTAAGCTGAAGTCTGCTTAGGCCTAAACTTCCTTCCCTGACCCACCTGTCCTCGTTCCCTCATACCCATCGATAGTAGCCCTATGCCTCCCATGTTCCCTATCCTCGTCAAGGATGTTCCTTGGAAGGCCACTCTTCCAGTGTGTCTTCTGGAGTCCCTATTCTATTGTCAATAAAATACCCTTCACAGACATGTCCTCCACCTAGAAATTATATGAATTTTGTATTTTCTTAAATGGGTACATGCCGTTTCCCTCTAATAAAATGTGAGATCCTTGATGGCAGGGTCTATTATGTTTATAACCTCTAGGGCTTAATAAGAACTTGTTAAATTAAATTGAATTGACTCCTACATTCTTGCAGTAGCCTTCTTAAAGAAGGAGATCCAGAGATGGGGAAATAGCTGACTCCACAGATGGCCCACTGGAAATTGATTAAATTTACCATTTGGGGGCTTTATGGCTTTCCTGAGTAGGACATCCAAGACTCTTAGTCCTATCTTTGTTTCATTGGGTTTCAGGTATTTGGATAAGAGAAATCTCTTATTTTCTGAGATTTCCCTCAGTCTTCATAAGGAGTTTTAGGTAAACCTGATTTTTTTTTTAAACCCTTACCTTCCGTCTTGGAGTCAATACTTTGTATTGGCTGCAAGGCAGAAGAGTGGTAAGGGCTAGGCAATGGGGGTCAAGCAACTTGCCCAGGGTCACACAGCTAGGAAGTGGCTGAGGCTGGATTTGAACCTAGGACCTCCCGTCTCTAGGTATAGTTCTCAATCCACTGAGCTACCCAGCTGCCCCCTGTAGACCTGATTAATGGTATGTGGAAAGAGATTAGAGGGAAAGAGACAGGAAAATTTCCCAACAAAAAATACCCTTCTGGGGGCAGCTGGGTGGCTCAGTGGATGGAGAGCCAGGCCCAGGTTCAAATCTGGCCTCAGACACTTCCCAGCTGTGTGATCCTGGGCAAGTCCCATTGCCTAGCCCTTACATAGTATTGATTCTAAGGAGGAAGGTAAGGATTTTTAAAAAAATACCCTTCTGTGATTAATGATATCAGCAATATCACACAGAATTATTGTAAGGCTCAAATGAGATTTATATATATATATGTGCACATATATATTAATATATAAATACATGTATATACATATATTCACAAGGCACCTATATGCCTTTATATGCCTGCAAATTTAAAAATATAAATATCAGTCATCATTATCAGTCCTTTCAAAGCCTTCAGGATGCCATGCTCTATCCTATCTCCCCACCCACTGGAGGTTCCATTAGTCTTAAGGAATACATGAGGGAGTATCTCTTTCTTGGGATGAAAAAGAAACAGATTGGCTAGAGACTCCAGACCAAGTCCTATAAGGACAGGTGATGCCACTTCAGACCATGCTGGATATTTTCCCTGGCATGGACAGTGCTCACATCGTTTTCTTTCTTCACAAGGGTAAGAGATTTTTGTTTGGAAATGAGACGATCATCTTTGTTTAAAATGTTCATCCCATTTTATCATTAATGTCGATAACTCAAAAACTGCAGGTCTAGAGGTAAATCCTTCCCAAGGAGCCCAGAATGTATGACCCAAGTAATCTCACAATGCCTCACTGAGGTGAATAATAATCAGGGAAATGACATTTCTATAGGCATACATTATCATACCTGAGCACAAGAAGAGGTTTGTCTTGATTTCTGAATGAAGAAGGAGAAACAAAAAGAAGACCACAGGATTTGCAGTGATTCAAGATTCAGAGAAAAATAGGTAATCTTAAAAGGCAGATTTGGGACTATCCAGGAAAGGACATAAAAGTTCTCTTCCTTATAACATAAGTTTTTGGTCCATATCAATGGAGGGAAGGTCTATATGGATGAGATCACAGATTGGAAGACTGAAATATTTCTCTTTTTCTCTCCCTAAATGAAATTAGGTATAGTTCTCTCTAGAGGCAGGAGCTAGATAAAATATGCGATTTTCTTTTAGCTTTGGTCTATGAGGAAAAGAATTGGGCAAACTACTTGAGGCTGAAAGTCAGTGGAGAGGCAGATAGGTGGCACAGAGTGGATAGAGCACCAGGCCAGGAGTCAGGAGGACCTGGGTTCAAATTTGGCCTTAGACACTTCCTAGCTGTGTGACCCTGGTCAAATCTCTTAACTCCAGTTATCTAGTCCTTACTACTCTTGCCTTAGTATCAGTTCTATGCTCTGTGCTCTGGAGTCTAAATATATTTCTATCCATGAAATTTATTTTCTCATCTCTTTATTAGTTTATTATTAAAGAGAATCTTTAGCTTGTACTGTTCTTTTAAAATCAGTTTTGTGATTTCGTTTGTCCAAGGTAAAAGATTACCCATACTCTCAGCAGATAGGCAAATTTGTCTATAATCTATTGCCTCAGAAAATTTCTGGGAGCCCTGAGAGATCAAGTAATCTATGGTTATATAAACAGGAAGTAAATCCAGGTCTCCATAATTTCAGGGCCAATCTACTATGCCCTTCGCCATGCTACCTTTCCCAGTTTATTGATAACATTGATAACAAAAGTCCTTGTCCTAAGGTGCTGCATCCTGAAATTGAGAGGCCAGAGAAATCAAGGGTTATAAAAATAAAAGCCTCACAATTAAGTCTTTTCTCCATCATTAATTCACCCTGACACAGCTAAACTATCAGTCTTTGACTCTCTTCTTTCCCATAATAAGGCTTAAGAAAAACCCATATTTCTTACTCTTAGAACTACTTCTTAAATTTCATGCATTCTTCACTTTAGCCTTTCTAACAGTGTCATGCAAAGATTTTGTAGTCATCCTCTGCCAATTCAAGTCAAGAAAGTATTAGCTGCTCTGTTTTGGTCAGAGAGAGCTTCTGTGGTTATATAGATATTTAAAGTTCTCCCAGCATGCCTCCATGACAGACTTGGTTTATTTCCCAAAGTTTTTCTTTCATATTTATGCTTTGTGTCCAAATGGAATTACCCTCCAATGATAAAATCTTTTATTACTTCCTCAACTGTTCAAATGATCTTCTGATCTTTTCCCAAATGTTCTCCACAATGATACAATAGGCATATTGTTTGGATAAAATTAGAAATAGGAACATAGTTTTGGGGAAAGTTAGTTCATTTTGGGTCCCTTTGAATTTGAGGAGCTAATGGGACACTGACAGTAGATGTGGATGGCCAGTAAGCAGTTAAGACAATGTGGGCTTGGAACACAGTGAAGAAGCCAAAGTTGGTGATAAAGATTTGCTAATTGTAAAAGAAAAAAAAAAAGTTACTAGCCTATTTTGGAGTATAGGCCACCTCCCCCCCCCCCAAAAAAAAGATGCAATTTTTTAATTTCAATGACTTTCTGGATCATGCTCTCAGTTGACTGCCCAGATCACTTTCTTTTACCTTTAGAGCTCATATCTCTCAAATTAATAGCATGCTCCACTTCTATCCCACAGGTTGCTTTTTCTTTAAACCTTTCCAAAGGCCTCACATGAGGATGTTTTGCCAAGTCAGCCCTTGGGATCCTGTCTTCAATCTGCCTGTACTCCTGACTACTCAAGGGACCTGCTCCCTTGAACACAAGATATTGGTTCTCTGGACATCATTTTGTAAGTATTTCATAGTTAAAATTATTATTAAGGTATGAAAACCTTGAATTTCATTTCTATTTTTCTGGTCAAAGAACAGAACTTTATCTGGTAGAATTCCCCTTCCCACAGGTGGTCTGATCTATGCTTGAGAATATGTTTTTTTACTGTTAAAGTTGAAAAGAACATGTCTGGATTCTTTAAGAAGTTTTTAATTCCATGTTAATTTTCCCAATTTTCTTTCCTAACCACCCCAAAGGAAAATGAATCTCTCGTGAAGCCACAAGGACTTCTTGAAGACAAGCATGCTAGTTTTCAACAATTCCTATGTGGCCCCAGACTCTTTCATCTTGAATGGCATTCCTGGTCTGGAAGCTGCACATATATGGATCTCTCTCCCTCTCTGTGTCATGTATGCCATCTCTCTGGTGGGTAACCTTGGTCTTGTGTATCTCATCCAGTATGAAGAGTCACTTCACAGGCCAATGTACTTCTTCTTGGCAATGCTCTCACTCACGGACCTCCTCACCTGTACCACTACCCTCCCCAATGCACTGAGTATCTTCTGGTTTAATTTAAAGGAGATCAAGTTTGATGCCTGCCTAGTCCAAATGTTTTTTGTTCATGGGTTCACAGGGGTGGAATCTGGGGTACTCATGCTCATGGCACTGGACCGCTATGTGGCTATCTGCTACCCCCTGCGCTATGCCACTATCCTCACCAACCCCATCATCGCTAAGGCTGGGCTTGCTACCTTCCTGCGGGGGATGATACTGATGATACCTTTCCCCTTCTTGGTCAAACGTCTTCCCTTTTGCCAAAGCAATATCATTTCCCACACCTACTGTGACCATATGTCGGTGGTGAAGTTATCCTGTGCCAGCATCAAGGTGAATGTTATTTATGGTCTAATGGTTGCCCTCTTAATTGGTGTGTTTGATATATGTTGTATCTCTGTGTCCTATACCATGATCCTCCGGGCTGTGGTGAGCCTGGCATCTACAGATGCAAGGCAGAAAGCCTTCAGTACCTGTACAGCCCATATTTGTGCCATCATCATTACATATGTTCCAGCCTTTTTCACCTTCTTCACCCACCGTTTTGGGGGCCATACTATTCCTCCATCTCTCCACATAATTGTGGCTAATCTCTATTTGCTCTTACCCCCAACCTTGAACCCCATTGTTTATGGGGTGAAGACCAAACAGATCCGAGAAAGCGTCATCAGGTTCTTCCATTGTGAGGAGAGGTGAGCAGAAATATTTTGAAAGCTATAGAAAATGAATTTACCATAGAATATGAAAATAGAGACTCATACTTTGCTAAAATTTAGCTCTATGAGTTTTCTGGCGTGTTTCATGTGTTTCATTTTCCCAAACTGGACCTACCATTTGAAATTCTCAACCATGCCTCCTCCAGCCCTTTGTTCCTATGTCCTGCCACATTGTTCATATATATCACCTGTAGTCCTCTGTATCCAGTTTTGTTAGATAAAAACAAAATGAAACAATAACATGTAGCATGCCATCATCCTTAGGCTATTGACAAAGAAGGGAAAAATATCTATTTACTCCATCTCTCTCTTAAGTTCAGATGAAATATATTTTTAAATACAAGAGACACCGAGAGAGAGAGAGAGAGAGAGAGAGAGAGAGAGAGAGAGAGAGAGAGAGAGAGAGAGAGACAGACAGAGAGAGAGAGACAGAGAGAGAGAGACAGAGAGAGAGAGACAGAGACAGAGAGAGAGACAGAGAGACAGAGAGAGAGACAGAGAGAGGGAGAGAGAGACAGAGAGAGATAGAGAGAAGATTTTTTTGTTTTTTTTTAGCAAGAGAAATGTTTGATTCTATAATCTTGTTGTTAAAAGAAAGAGATGTACTTCTGAATGTCAAATCCAGTTTTCTCCTCTTTATGCAACTTACAACTCAATAAAATTTAACCAAATGCTTCCAAAAGACTATAACGAAATAATCAGAACAAATTTAAAAAATGGAGACATAATGAAGTTTAACTTATCAAGAATAAGGGCATCAAGCAGAAGCCTATTAAATCTACCTATGTGCTAGATGCTTTTAATAGCTCTCTATTTGAATAATGATGTACATTTAAAGTAACTCATGTTGACTGTATAAGGTTTTGGAAATGGTAAGTTACTGAGAGAAATGAAAGTATAAAAGCATATTCCTATTTAAGCAAAAAACAAATATAGAATTTGTTTTGTTTATTATGCACAAATAATATAGTAACCTGGTTAAGTCAAGTGTTAAAATGAAAAAAATAATCACATTCATGACATATTATGTACATTTTCTGGTTTGATCTTCATAACTACTTTTGTGGAGTTTCTAGTGCATTTAAAATAAAGAAAAACTGGAAAGGAGTTGGGAATACAATAATGGCACATTGATTTGGAAATGGTGATAAAATTGAGAACTGGCTTTGAGCAGTAAGGTGAAAATTAGTCTTTCACAACACAGAGTTCCAGTTTTAAGTGGGGGGTGGGGGTCGGGGAGTAATGAGAATGATGGACAGAGTACATTTCCTGGAATGGAAATGGCAGCTGGGAAATAAATTAATAAAGAATAAATACAATTGACTTACATCTGTTCAAGGTTTTTTTTTTTTTTGTGAATCAGCTAAAAGTTGATGGAGATGAATTTTTCAACAGAAACCTCACAAAATTAGATGTAGCATTTATTATTCTTATAACTATTGTATGCTTATGAAGCACGTCTTGAAAAGTATGAGTTTCTCCAAAAAGTACATATGTAGTTGATAACAAAGTCCCATTTTCAGGAATCTTTCAGAGAATTAATAGAAGCATAGAAAAAAAAATGTGTAAAAGCAGTTAGGTGGCACAGTGGATAGAGAACTAGTTGGGAAGACATGAGGACATTTTATCCTCAGAAATGTACTAGCTGTATGGCCCTGGGCAAGTTACTTACCTTTTATTTGCCTCAATTCAATCACCTGTAAAATGGGGATAATAATAGCACCTGTCTCCCAGGGCCAAATGAAATAGTATTTATAAAGCACTTAGCACAGTGCCCAGAACATAGTTGTTTAGTCATTTTCAGTCCTGTCTAACTCATCAAAACTCATTTGGGGTTTTCTTGGCAAAGATAATGAAGTGATTTACTATTTCTTTTTTTTTAGTTCATTTTACAAATGAGGAAACTAAGGCAAACAAGGTTAAGTGACTTGCTCGGGGTCCCAGAGCTAGTAAATGTTTGAGACCAGATTTGAACCAGGGTCTTCCTAATTCCAGTCCCAGTGTGCTATCCACTATGCCCCCTAGAACATACTAGGTACTAAATAAATATATTTCCTTTCCTTCCTTTATTTTCTGCATAAACTTGAACATTCAATCCACTAGCCTGAATACTTCTATCTTTCCATCTCTGAACTAGGCATCTTGGCAAGGTTCCCTGGATTTTTCAAATAAGTTCACCATTTGACACCTTCTGGAAATCAGATGATTTGTCCATTACAGAGATATAATAATAGAATGTTAATGGAAAGAGCACTGGACTTGGGATCCTGGGTTTAAGTCCTAGCTCTGAAACTTTCTAGGTGCAAGACCTTGGGCAGTCACTTAATGTCTCAGGTCGTAGTTTTCACATGTATAAAATAAAGGGGTTAGAATAAATCATTTCCCAAAGGTCCTATTTGGCTCTAAAATTATGATTCTGTGACCTCTGTGAAATATGAAACTTTATTTTAGTAGACTCTGTTTCTGGAATGTATATACATTTTTCCTAGGCACTAATCCTTCCAAATTCTAGAACAATTTCTCCCTTGTTCTTGTAGACAGTCGCTGAAAAAGTCTGTATTGCTCATATATTGGTGAAACACTCTGCAATGCTTTGCTTGAGTTTAGATTCCTTCCTTCCTTCCTTCCTTCCTTCCTTCCTTCCTTCCTTCCTTCCTTCCTTCCTTCCTTCCTTCCTTCCTTCCTTCCTTCCTTCCTTCCTTCCTTCCTTCCTTCCTTCCTTCCTTCCTTCCTTCCTTCCTTCCTTCCTTCCTTCCTTCCTTCCTTCCTTCCTTCCTTCCTTCCTTCCTTCCTTCCTTCCTTCCTCTTTCTTTCTTTCAAAACCCTCACCTTCTGCTGTTGATTTCAAGGCAGAAGAGCTAGGCAATTGGAGTTAAATAGCTTGCCCAGATTCATTCAGCTAGGAAGTATCTAAGACTGTATTTGAACCTTGTACTTCCCATCTTTAGGCCTGGCTCCCAATCTACGGAGTCACCTAGCTGCTTCCATGATTACTTTCTAATTCTCAAGGCTGATAGGTTTAGGATTATGATTTTGTTAACTCATGCTTATATATGCAACTAGTCTCTTGTGTCCCCATAACTTTGACAGTGGGTCTCTTGCTATGTCAAGGAAAGAGAAAAACTCTCCGTAATAAACTATACCACCACTGAATACAATATCAAACAATCAAACAATCAATCAACATTTATTAAGTGCCTGATATGTGCCAGACACTGGGCTAAATGCTAGAAATACAAAAAGATGCAAAAGACAATGCTTTCCCTCAAGGAGCTCAAAGTCTAAAGGGGGAGACAACATGCAAACAAATATGTACAAACACACCAGACAAGATCAAATAGAAATAACTAACATAAGGCAGGCACTAGAATTAAGGGCAGCTGGCCAAAGGCTTCCTGTAAAAAAAATGGGATTGTGGTAGAGACTTAAAAAAAGTGAAGGAAATCAAGAGGAACAACATTCCATACAAGAAGGGGACAGCCAGAGAAAATATCTGAAGCCCCAAACCAGAATTTCTTCTTCAATAGCCAGGAGGTTAATGTCACTCAATGGAAGAATACTTGATAAGGAGTAAGGTATAAAAAGCCTGGAAAGGATGTTATAAAGGGCTTGGAACACCAGAGGATTTTGTATTTGATCCTGGAGGTGACAGGCAGCCACTGGAGTTAGGAAATCACTTTGGTGGCTGAATGGAGAATGGATTGGAGGAGGGGAGAAATTTAAGGGAGGCAAAATACCAGCAATTGTGAGGTCCAGGCAGGAAATAATGAGGCCCGCTCTAAAGTGATAGCAACATCAAATGAGAGAAGGGAGTATTTTAGAGATTTTGCAAAGATAGAATTGACAGGTTTTGGCAACAGTTTGGATATAAGTATTGAGGTTTAGTGAGTAATCCAGGATGAATCCTAAATTGCAAGCCCAAGAGATTGAGAGGATGATGTTGCCTTCTACAATAATAGGGAAGATAGGAGATAAGGGTATAGATTATAGGAAATGATAATTAGTTCAGCTCTCAATATGTTGGGTTTAAGATGACTACTGGAGACACAGTTTGAGATATTTGAAAGGCTGTTAAGAGATATGAGATTGGAGGTCAGCAGAGAGGTTGGGGCAGGATAGGAAGATCTGATCATCATTAACATTGAGATGGTAATTAAATTCATGTGAGCTAGTGAGATCTCCAAGTGAAGTATGTGGTATAGAATGATAAAAGAGACACCTGTGGTTAGAAGACATGCTCTGGACAAAGATATAGCAAAAGAGAAGAACAATCAGATAAGCAGGGGAGAATCAGAAGTGAGTGGTATCTGGAAAACCTGTAGAGAAAAGACTATCAAAGAAGAGAGTCATCAAAAGTATCAAAGAGTAAAGATATTTGGATTGCAGATAGATTTTCTTTAAAAATGAGGATAGTGAAAAAGTCATTGGACTTGGCAACTAAGAGATCATTGGTAACTTTGAAGAAAAAACAACACTTTTGGTAGAACTTTAAGGTTTGAAGTCATTTTATAAAAATTAAGAAGAAAATGAGGAGAGAGTGGAGGCATCTATTGTAGATGGCCTTTCTGAGTTTAGTTACAAAGGACAGAAAAGATATAGGATGATAGCAAGGATAGAAAGATTAAGCCAGGGTTTTTTCAGAATGAGGAAGACGTGATCATCTTTTTATTTGGTGGGAAATGAGACAATAGACAGGGAAAGTTTGAAAGTAATTGATAGAGTGGGGCTGACAGTGGGGACAATCTGTTGGTGGAGATGGGATGGAATGGGATCATTTGAGCAAGTAAAGGAAGAGATAGTGGTAGAGGCCATCAGTGTCAGATGAGGAAGAGGGGAGAAGTAGAGCTTATGACAAATGGTCTCATTTTCTACCCTATAAAATATGAGGCAGAGTTCTCAGCTGAGAGGGTATGAGGGGAAAGGATGGGACAGGAGGTCTGAGAAGGTATGAAAGGTTTGAAAGAGCCACTATGGAGGTTTCCTAAAAGCAGTGAGGGCCCAGTTGAAGTTGTATAACATAAATTTGTAGAAGACTCAGTTAGAAAGGATGTGAGATTTTTCTCTACCACTGTTCAATAACTTGTGTGTAGGATCAAAGGCAGTTAATTGTGGGAGTGATCCAAGGTTGAGACTTAGCTCAATGTAATTGGTGAAATTATAAGAAATTAGGAATTCAAGAGAGAACAGTATAAAGTTGAATTGGTTCACTAAGGGATCAAGATGGGGAAAAGAAGAGAAAAAGTTTAATTTAGGTGAGATAGCTTGGGAGAGAATTGAGGAGTCAACAGACTGGAGGTCATGGTGTTGATGAAGAGTAGGGTTAGTAAGGGAAGGTAGAGAGAGAGGGGTGAAAAACCAATAGATTTTAGTTAGATAAGGGGATTTCAGAATTCTTGAACATGAAGGTTACATGTGTGTGATGGCAAAATTAAGCATATGCCCATCTTTGTGTGTAGCTGAGGTTGGGTGGAGGAATAAGGTCATGAGAAGTGAATAGGTTTGGGAACTGTTAGGGCATTTGAGGGTGTCAGTATGTTATGTTAAATCCTCAAAAATGATGTCATGAGTTAACAAGAAGAGAAAGAAATTGTGAGCCATTTATCAGATTCATTGAGGAAGGAAGAAGAGTGACCTGAGGGTCAGTAAACGAATACCAGGTTTTAATTGCAAGGAGGATATAAATGCATGAACCTCAAAGGAGAGATTACTGAATGATGGTGATAAGAGAACCTTGAAGTGGCAATGGAGAGGAATGAGTAGTCTATCTGCCCTTTCTTGAACAAGAGAATAAATGAAGATTCAACAAGAATTGGAAAGGGTATCCAGGGAGGTAGGGTTCAATAATAGCAGATAAAGAGTGGGAGAGAGTAAGATTTAGGGTAAAAGGAATCCACTGAAAGCTTATACATTCCATCTACCAGTCAACCACTAGCTGTCCCTTCAAACATTCTCTTGAATAGCCAAGGATAATTTTTGGATCAAGAATAAACCAAAATAGATTCTGGGACATTTCTAAAATAAAGGATTAATATGGAGGGAAAAGTGTTCATTCTCTTCTGTTCCTAGTAGAGGGGTAGATTTGATTTTCTAATTATGAGTGTTGAGACCTTCCACTTTGAGTCTAGAGGCACTGGTAGGACATTGAAATAATTAAAATAGAAGATGCTGAATCATTTCCCCCAAACAATAAACTGCAATGTAATGAACTAATGTTGAAACTCAATGAATTACTAGACATTTCTGTCAGTTTTCTTTTATCTTTGAGGAATATGGTCAGTGTTCTTGCCTTCCAGATTCTATGGGAGCTCTCTGAATTATATGATAGAGAACAAAAGAATAGGATGAGGTCAGAAGGGAGAGAATAGAATAAAAAAAGAGAGATATGGTTTCCAGACTGCATTTGTTTACTTTCACTTTATTTTGATTCACAGTATATTAAAAGTGTTGGCTATTTACCTGACTTTATTTGAAACTGAAATAATTATCTTAGGGGGTAAGGGTTGAAATAAGAGAATTCAAGCAATAACTATTTTATTCATTGTTTAGATTGTAAATTTGTGATCTAAACCCCACAGTTTCAGATGGAAAGCTTTAACTATTGAAAGCAAAAGACAAAGAATGAGTAAGCCACCTCAGAGGGAAAGAGCTCAATTTTATATTCCCTCTAGTAGACAGAAGATATATTGCAGACACCTGAAAGTCTTACTCCTTACAGAGAGGGGACAGACAGTTTAAGCAATGTGTTGCTTCGTATCTGACAAAAATATTATACTATGGATCATTCCAAACACATCTAACTAGTTGGTTTTTGGGGGGGGGTGGGGGGAGAAGCATTTATTTATTTTATTTTTAGTTTTATTATCATGAAAAACACATTTCTACATTGGTCATTGTTATAAGAGCACACTCATACAAAACCAAAATTCCCAAATAACTGTAAATACACTGATGTGAAAGATAGTATGCTTTGATCCACATCTATCTGACTCCAACCGTGCTTTCTCTGCAGGTGGATTGCATTCTCCATCATTTCAGGATTGTCCCAGATCATTGCAGAACTGAGAGTAGTCAAGTTTTCACATTTGATCATTGTATAATACTGCTATTATTGTGTGCAACGTTCTCCTGGTTCTGCTTATTTCACTTTCATCAGTTCATGAAGATCTTTCCAGCTTTTTCTGAAATCATCTTGCTTATCATTTCTAATAGCACCTGACCAGATTTTAACCTATAAGACCATATCTCCTTAATGGAGGTGACACCAGTCCAAAAATTGGTATCTATTAGTGACCACTGACTCCTGCCAGATGTGCTATGAAAATACTACCCTCAACCCCCTCACTCCCAGTGTTTTAGCACTTTGTGGGTCCAAAGGTCATTAATATGTACATATTTCTAACAAATATCTCAACCAATAAACATCCTTAATTAACCAAGTAATGAGTATGGATTCCTTACTTGGCACAAATATCAATTCTGATCAAAAGTTTTACTGTACTGTTATATAACCTATATATATATATAGAGTTATATATAGAGAGAGTTATATATGGCAGATATATATATATATATATATATATATATATATGGCAGAGTTATATAACTCTGCCAGATCCCTGCTTACTCTCAAATGGACTTCCTTGGGAGGACTTGACCTCCAAAAAGGCCCTTCCTTGCTTTCAATTGTCCTTCCTTCCAACCTGTCCAGTAGAAGGTAGACCAACAATTTTCCTCTTAGAGAGAAGGGGTGGTTTTTCAGTCCTTGCTTTTCTTCTCAACATGAAGGCAGAAACTTCATTGTCCTTTGGAGCTGTGAAATGTGGCATTCCTAACCTCAGATCTCTCTCTCTAAATCTATGCATATTTACCCTGGCTTCCTGGCACCTGCTTCATACCCATGGACCTTGACCTGTGTAAAGATTAAGGGGAACTATTCTCTAATACCTCTTTTTTGGGGAGTCAAATGTGCTCTCTTTTTATTTAATTGAAATTTTTATTTAATTAATTTAGAATATTTTTCCATTGTTACATGATTCACTTAATTCCTCCCCTTCTCCCTCACCTCTCCCCAAACTTGTTCTTTATATGTTTACAACATCCAGTTTCTACTATTTGGGGATTATTTTCTTTCTATTTGCATTTTTGTAGTTATTTGGATTATATTGCTTTTCCAGCTCATGTCAACTGGGATGCACAGTACCATTAAAAATGTTGGTTATTTGCAATGAGGAGAGGGGAAGAAACTGAAATAATTATTTCAAGGGGTAAGATGAAATAAGATATTTTGTACATTCTTTAGATTGTAAATTTGCAATCCCCAGTTTCCCTGATCCCCTGAGACCTTCAGAAAAGTCCTGTTTCAGTCTGAACAATAGACCTTAAAGTACTTAATGATCCCAGTTTAGTTGGGACTAGTAGACAGAATCAAATATTAAGTACTCTTTTTGTCTTAGAAGTTTCTCCCATTATGTCAGTCTTTTCCCAGGTAGCCCAGCCCTAGGCTGGACCCTTTCCTTTAGTATCCATTGTAAAGCATCTGCTTTTCCCTGATAATCTTTGTCTAGGACTTCTCCTTTCCTAGTAGCCATGGTAAAACCATCCCTGTCCTTAGTTCCCCAAAAGGTATTAAGTCTCCAAATTCTATTATTCTTTAGAGGATCATCTTGTGAGGTGATCTTCTCAGAGATACTGTTCCCAGAGTCCCAGAGCCCTTGGCTCTGTGTAGTTTTAGGCACTTGACTCTGTGTAGCAACCCAATATCGAGTACTATCTCTTTCCTGATTAAAGACTGGGTTTTACTGACTACTTTAGTGGTTCTGTGTTTTTCCAGGTTGACACTGGCTTACTTCTCTTTACAGCAGGGGATCGAAATCTTTCCATGCTTCTTTGTATTCATCTTGCTTCTCAGTTTTTACAACAGAAACATTCCACTCCAATCATGTACCATAATTAGTCTAGCAATTCCTAATAAATGGGTATCTACCTACTTATTCTACCCTTACCTCTCTTCTGCCTTGGAACCCATACACAGCACTGATTATAAGACAGAAGGTAAGAGGGTTTGTTTGTTTTTTTAACTTCCTAAAGTCAAAGAGAAAGAAACGTAACTGGACCTTCCCTTTCTGCTGATGAGTAATTCTCTCTTCTTGAAAGAAGCATATCAGTGATCAGGATCCCATGAAGCCTTCCCCTAGCTATTCAGTTCTCTTCAATCTTTTCCCTCCATACAACTCAAAGGGATCTCATTAGCTTTCAAGGATTTAATTACCATATCTATGATGATGATTCTCATATCTATTTATATGGCTCCCTTCAGACTTCAACTAGATGTCCCAATGCTGTGTTTAAAGTAAGTATTAAGCTCAATATGCTCAAAATGGAATGTATTGCTCAAAAGAATGTAAATTCTTTCCTCCCCACCTACATTCTCAATTGCTATAAAGGGTAATACTATCCTCTTAGTTCCCTCAGATTAGCAACCTATCATCCTCGATTCCTCACTATCTCTCATCCCCCCCCCCAAGCGGTTTCCAAGGACTATCACATAACCTTAGCAAAACCTTCCCCCCCCACCCCCCCACCCCCCCATCTCTCCTCTGATGCTGGTCCTTATCCTGTTTTTGGTCAGTTGCAAGAACCTGCAGGTAGGTCTGCTGGCTTCAAGTCTCTCTCTGTGCTAACCCATCCCATTGAGTCATCAAAGTGATTTTCCTAAAATACAGGTTACTCTCCCTAACTCAATAAACTCTAGTGGCTTCCTATTGTCCCCAGGAGAAAATAGAAAAAGGTTCTTTTTGTTTGGCATTCAAAGTCCTTATAAACTAGCAGTCTCCTATCTTTCTAGTCTTCTTACACTTTATTCTCCCTTATGGACTTTTTGATCTTTTACATTGGTTTCCTAGTTGTTCCATCTCAGACAACACACTCCATGTCTCAGCTCTGGGAATTTTAGAGAAAATGGGCTTTTTTTTTCCATGCCTGGAATGTTCTCCCTCTTCAGTTACAACTACTGATCTCCCAACTAAAATATCACCTTTTACAAGAAGCCTTCACACACTTAGTTCCTTCCTTCTTATAATTTTTCCTATTAATTCTTTAAAAAAAAAACCTTCTTAAATTGAATAGTATGTGTTGGTTCCAAGGCTGAAGAGTGGTAAGGGCTAGACAGTGGAGGTTAAATGACTTGCCCAGGGTCACACATCTGGGAAGTGTCTGAGGCCAGATTTGAGCCCAGGACCTCCCATTTTTAGGCCTGGCTCTTAGTCCACTGAGCTACCCAGCTGCCCCCTTGATAAATATCTGTTGATTGACTGTCTGCCAGGCCAAGACAACCTTCAATCACCACTGTGGTATAAGACTCCAACAGACCCTGAAGTGTGAACTCTTGTAATTTCTGAGTTATAAACTGAATGGTGTCAAGTCAAGTATTCTAACTTTTCTGGAAATCCAAAGTTGGGAAAGCCCCTCAGTTGCTGGACAAGACCCTGGGGAAAATTTACACCTTATCCAAGAAGTAGCAGGACAGGGCTACCCTAAATAAAATGGGTTAGGGATTCAATCATTTGATTGAATCAAATCAAATCAATCAATCAAAGAGCTACCAGGAAGAAAAGAGGAAGGTCCCTTTACAAATTCACAAGTTTTACAATTTGTGAATTGTATCCCACAGTCTGAATGGGAACAGATAAGCAAAAGATGCTGGCAGAGGGAGCCTCCAAGGACAGCACAAACTGAATGATTCCAATTATGAGAGGGTTAAATTACATTTACAGGGTAGGAGGCCAACCTAGCAGGAAAGATAAGACAACCTACAGATAGGACCTGGCCTTTCCACCAGCATCTCTGAAAATTGGAGACAAGCATATTCTCTCCTCTAAAACTATGGCTCTAATATCTAAGATGACTCTGACCTAGGCAGAAGTTAAACAGTGAGGTGGATAAAGGAATGAGTGGTGACCTCTAATCTTCAACTTTCTATTGGGAATTAGTTCTATTCTTATGGAAAAGGAGGAGGAATTGTGGGATCATTATGAAGGACTTGAAAGTGGAACTTCATTAATGCCTTACTCAAACATGTCCCCATTGCCCCATAGATTGGAGATAGGCTGGAAGCATGGGACCAGGGAGGATGTAAGAAACATGGGATTTTGTATCTGGGTCATGAATAAATACCATAACTTTTCAATAAATGTTTTCTCAGATGATCTGAGCTCTTTCATCCAGTGGCTTAGCTTCCTCAGGAGTAAAAGAAGATGAGTACACTGGGCCAAGTGGAGACCCTGAAGATCCAGACCACATCTCCACCCCTATCCTGTGGAAGTCAACCCACTTTTGCACATAAAAAGACCACAGTGTTAAAATCATGGTGTAAACTTCTACCTCAAAGGAGGGTCCCTAATAGTTGACACTCAATATCTGGGGCCAGGTATGTATCATTAAGTAAAGAAGAAAAGAGTGCTTTAGGGTCCTGTCTTCGTGTAGCCAGGGCTAATGAAAACGGTGGTGGGTAGGAGAAGATTGGATCTTCCTCCTTACAAGTTTGCCATCTTGGCCTACACTCATGACCCATCTAGCACTTACTTAGCAATAATCCTCCAAAGGGAAAAGACAGAGCTCTCTCTGGATTACCTGTTCCCCCCTCACACCCCCCACAGAATGAAAGACAGGGGGCAGCTGGGTGGCCCAGTGGATTGATAGCCAGGCTAGAAAGGGGAGGTCCTAGATTCAAATTTGAGCTCAAACACTTTCTAGTTGTGTGACCCTGGGAAAGTCAGTTAACCCCCATTGCCTAGCCCTTACCACTTTTCTGCCTTGGAGCCAATATACAGTATTGTATAAGATAAGGGTTGGTTTGTTTTTTACAGTAAAAGATCATGGATGCCTGACCCCAAGCAAGGTAACACTCAAGGCATTTCTCTAACCATCTGTGACACTGATTCTCTCTTCACAAGAATATGGATGATGTCATTCCCGTCCAGTCTCCAGCGGGAGACCACCTGCAGCATCTATCTGATATACTTTTTTTTTTCTTTCAGCATTAGTGAGTTTTCCTGAAGAGAGAAGGAGAGAGGTAGTGTCCCCCATTTGCGAAATAAAACTCCCAAATCAGCTCCCTTCCTCTCTATTTCCCAAACCCAAAGGGCGAGACTGCAGTCCGTTTCTCCCAAAGGTGGGCAGGGGGAAGGAGGAAGAAAGAAACCGTACCTTCCTCCTCCCAATTAAAGTGGAGAGCTGGAGTACTGCAGTCTATCTGGGAATCTTGGAGCCTACCAAGGCCTGTGAATGCAAGACCAGCAGGCGGCAGCAGTTGAAGACCATCGGACAGTGGTCCCGAGGAACTCAGGGACAGGGACCGAACCAATCTCATCTCTCAGCCTGGCATGCCAGGGTGCGGATGAGATTGATCCTTTCGGTTTCCTTCTTCCCAGGGACGCACGTGGTACAGGCAGTCCCCGTAGCACAGCGGCGTGATCTTGCCGAAACCAAGAAGCCCTAAACTTGCGCCGAGGCTGTGGTCACGCAAGAAGAGAAGGGAACTTCTACCTAATTTGTGTCTAGGAAGAACTCCGACACGCCCAAGGCTCTCTGATCTCTTGCGGTAGGTTCACATATTTCCTCAACACCTTGGCATCCTCTTCTACCAACTCAGCAAAGACCCTAATCCCGGCTTCCCGTCGTCTTGAAGTCACTGCCGCAGGAGCCGTCGGCTTTCTTCGTGCTCTAGATGAGGCGCTGGTGCTGATTCTCTCCAGCTAATGCCCTAGCGTAGAAACAGCGCCACGTAGGTTCTTTAGTCTTCGGAGCGGAAGGGTCCACAGCCACAGTGTTTTTATACATATTCTTGTGTAGCTTGGGCCGCTCTCACGACTTGGTCAGTTCTTCTTCCATTAAGTCCATGCACTCCTCAGGTCCCGTCGAAGCCTGTCGGCAGATCCTAAAGCTACAGGTAGCTTTCGCGGTCTCGCTCCACCACACGGTGGAAGGTGGGCACTCGTCCTCGAATCGTTTAACCAGCAGCTGCGCTCGGGCTCTGAACAGCATTTCAGGATGATTCCGTTTGTTGTTGCAGCCTTGAAATTTCCAGTGCGAACCGCCAGCCGCACCGAGGCGTAGCGCTTTCTAAAAGGGCAGATAACTGACAGATTCGTCATAGTCCGGATCTTCTGCTGGTGATTTCTCTGACCCACTTCGCTTTGCTCTAGCTGCAAGTTGCAGCGGAAATGGCTCTCCAGGGTCCTCCCGCATCAACTAGAAGTCGGTAGAAGAGACAGACGAGGTGAAGAGGCTGCGGGACTGCTGCAGGCGCGTGGAGCCCGCGGTATTGAACATCGGCTCTCTGGCTTCGGTGGCTGGATACTCAGCTTCTCTGCTGTCACGATCCTCTGGGGAACTCCCACCAGGACTCCGACTAGGTGCAGCAATCCGTGGGGGTGGGGAGGGTGGGGGACTAAGTCCCCGCACCGTTTACCCAGGGGATTCCTAGGTCGCTGAGCGCTGAACCTGGAAGAGCAGAAACAGGTTCTCGATGTGGAGCCCGAATGAGAATCGGGGGAGTGTCATGTCATGTGAGGAGCTGCAGAAACCAAGCCCGCCAGTGCTCAGATAAACTTCTTGAGGTTTTTCACATTCAATTGAGGGCATAGCTTTTGTCTGCTTTGTCCGTCAGGGGACGGGGAAGCTGGGGCCGCATCTTGCTCTTGCCTGGGATGCAGAAAAGTCTCAGTACGTCCGTTCTCTCTATGTGCACTTGTCAAAGCTGACAGCCATCTGCAAAAAGCTCAACTCTCAGAACTTGTAGAACCTTGTGGGAAAAGTCCCTGTTAGATGAACCCAGAAAGTCTCCAAGGTCTTATGCAAGGAGGACCAGACCTCCCTATGCCTGAAATTCAGGACTATGTGGCTCATACCCTTTCCCCTATAGAAGAGACTGTTCAGAACTGTTGGGTGAGTAATTTAAGGCATCAGAAGGATTATATATTAATATATATCTGCATGTATGTATATATGTTATGTATCACGTGTGTGTATTTGAAGGAGTCAGAAAGAGAATCGTATGTAAATATTTTGAATGAAAAGGGAGAAAAGGAAAGGAATGATCATAGTAGATTGGGCCCAATGAGGCTAGGCTCTTGAGGGAATGTGATGGTGGGGAACAGGGGAAGTAGAATATGATATCCCTTCTAGGCATGAACATGCTTATTTGGCAGAGAGAAAGCAATAGCAACTTCTGTGGGTGTCAATGCAATGGGACAAACCATTTAATTTACAGAGTTGGAAGAGATGCCAGATTTCTTGATTTGTTTTCCACAAAGGTAGGTGTTTCCCCCACTAAAACCCTTCCCTTCTGTCTTAGAATTGATACTAAGTGTCTGTTCTAAGGCAGAAGAGTAGTATGGCCCAGGCAATCATTGTTAAATGGGTCATAGCCAAGGTCATAGCTAGGAAGTGTCTGAGTCCACATTTGATCCCAGCACCTCCCATCTCCAGGCCTGGCTCTCTATTTGCTCTGCTACCTAGCTGCCCCTAAAGGTAGTTGTTGAAATGATTAAAAAACAAAACAAGGTGGGGTGGGGTAGCTGAGTGGCTCAGTGGATTGAGAGTCAGGTCTAAAGGGGGAGGTCCTAGGTTCAAATCTGGCCTCAGATACTTCCCAGCTGTGTTACCCTGGGCAAGTCACTTAACCCCCATTGCTTAGCCCTTACCACTCTTCTGCCTTGGAGCAAATACACAGTATTGACTCCTAGATGGAAGGTAAGGGTTAAAAAAACAAACAAATAACAGGCATTCCCCTGGGGTAGAGACAGCAGTTGGCAAGGAAAATTAAGTAGGGACTTTGAGCTTTGATAAGACAGGGTACTTCACTGTAGTGTGTCACTTGATGAATCTCTTCTCTATAGAGCCCTCTTCAATTGAAAAAATATGAATAGAGTAGAATGAGAAAATGCATAATTTCCTGCCTGAGGAAGAGCTGAAATATATGGGCGTCATGAAGCAGCATTAAGATCACCTTGTCTGGATAATTGAGAAGTACTGTGATATTCCTTTTTTTTTTTAACCCCTTACCTTCTGTCTTACAATTGATAATGAATGTTTGTTTGGTAAGAGCTAGGCAATCTGGATTAAATGACTTGTGAAGGGCCACAAAATAGGAAATGTCTGGGACAAATTTGAATCTGGAAACTCCTGTATCTAGGCCTGGCTTTCTATCCACCGAACCACCTAGTTGCCCCTGTAATACACTTTTAAAACAAATAATAAATGTTGCAGAAACCATCTAAGAGATTAATGAAACAAGATGCAGAACTTATTTAAAGGTCTTTGAGGTGAAAACTGGGCAAAGCTCTCCAGAGCCAGATGTACCAGGATGTCCTTTTAGGATCTTAAACTTCTGAGGCTTCTAGTCTATTGCCTAGAGAAAGGTTAGGGCACAATGCAAGCATAGCTTGTACTTCTCCATTGTAGAATTCCTTTTACTCTGAATATATGCTTCTGCCCCAGGTTTAAGCTTATTAAATGCTTTTGTCAGAATTCAGTGAGTAGTCACATCAATGCTACCTTTCATTGGCAAAGGGCATTTTTCTTTAGAAAGGAGGCAAATTTGGTGATATTAGACATCCCTTTTAGGAGAAGGGCCATTAACCATCCAAAAAATTAAGGAGGAGCAACAGACAGTCTTGTCTTAACTTTATGTATTCAACAAGTCCTGACTGTCAACTTGGAGTCTAGAAACCACATCTTGAGATCTTGAGAACCCCAAGTTTCTCTGAAGACCTCAAGTTTGACTTTGTCATGTGAGAATTTCTCCTGTGGGAAATTCCAGGCTCAGAGTTTCAGACTAATAATAAACCTTATTTTAGGTGGAGCAAGCAAGCAAGCTCAATCAGATGTTAAGTACCCTTTTTGTCCTAGAAGTTCTATTGTATCAAAGTCCTTTCTCTGGTGGCTCAGTCCTTGGCTGGATCTTTCTCTTTTTGTGTCCTTTGTAAGGCATCAGCCTCTCCATTATAATCTTGTCTAGAACTCCTCACTTCTTTGTAACCTTTGTAAAGCCAATCAACTATACTCCGGTCCTCAGTTCCCCAAGAGGTATACAAGTTCCCCAATTTTCTTGGTTCCTTGCAGCTAAGTCTCCTGTGATGATGTTTCCCAGGGATATTGTCCCCAGAGTCCCAGTGTGTGGACCCCAAGTGTTTGGTGCTGGGCTCTGGACACAGTCAAAACATTGAACCTGTCCTTTCCTGATTAAAGACTTGGTTTTTCTGACTGCTTTAGTAGTTCTGTGTTTTTTTCTAAGGTAACATGGCAATAGAAGGTATTGGTCTGAAGGAAAGCTTACATGCCTCTTAGGACTTTCAACTTTCCTCTTTTTTCTCTCTATAGTGAATATCACAAAGGATCCCACAAGTGTCAGTCCCTATGTCATTTTATTTGAAGATTTGAAGAATGTGAGATTATAGAAGTGACTATTTGTGAATTAGTCTAACATTAATGAAAAATCTTCTTGTTATCCTCTTTTGCTCTATAATGCTATCAAAGGCACCCTCATTTATGGAATGCACTGTGCCACTCTAAAAGCCTATTTGGTCTCTCTTTTCTCTTAGTCTTCCAGTGCTAAGAACAAAGGTTGGATCCATGACCATCTGTCCATTGGAATGTAGTGTTTTTGAGAATTGCTATGTCTGACTGATTTTTAAAAAACTCTTACCTCCTGTCTTAGAAGATTTAATATAATAAAGAAGTGGACATGACTGAAAGAAATTATTTGCATGTTGTTTTCACCATAAGAATGTACGGGCTTGTTTTTCCTTTCTTATCATTATCTCCCTACTCTAGCCTCTGATTTTCTTAAAGCTCAGTTCTGACCATGTGACATTCCTATTCCATAAACTCCAGAGATTCCCTATTGACTCCAGGATCAAATACAAAATCTCCTTTCTGCCATTCCTTCATGACCTAGTACTCTTCACTTCAGTGACTTTGGCCCCCTGGCTTATCCATGAATGAGACAATCCATCTTTTTGTTCCATACTTGGAATGCTCTCCCTTTTCTTCTACTGGTTTCTTCTGAGCTCTATCTATCTTCTATAGAAAGCCTTTCCCAACCCTTTTTAATTCTAGTGTATTCTCTCTTAATTATTTCCAATCTACCCTGTATTTAGCATTTTTGTACTAATTTATCTATTGTTTACTCCTTTAGATTGTGAGCTTCTTGTGGGCCTGAATTTTCTTTTGTCTTTCTTTTTATCCACAGTCCTTAGCCTGGGACACTAAAGGCATTGGATAACTGTTTATTGACTAATTCTTAGCCCCAGGGGAAAGCACAGATCTAGGCAACTAGTAAATGTTTATTACCTTGGTTGATAGAAGTTATTGATGTTTGTTTTGTCCTTTTTTGAAGAGGATGAATGACATCATGTGGAATGATGTCTTGACTTTCACTTGAATTGGATTGAAATGAGGCAGAGTTGTTGTATCATCAGTCAGCCTCACTCTTCTTATAGTCATTAAACTCTAGTGGCAAAACAGAAATCTGGACCACTGGTGATGGCCTGGGATGCAGAGGATAACCTTGGCATCCTCAATGTCTGACCAAGCTTTAAGCCTTCCACAGTACCTGCTTCAATCACCATTACAGCAAATTGTTTACATCTGTCTATTCTGCTGGGGGGAAGTCATCACATTCTGGGCTTAGACCCCTAACTCACCTATAGCTTTGAGTCCTGTTACTCTCAACTTGGTTTAGCCTGTCTACCAACATAGTTTTACCAGGATGTAGCCACTGTTCATGCTACAGCTTCTTGGAGCCCCAGCTGAGAGATGGATGAAATGGTGAATGAGTAAAACTGAGAAGAGCTTGGTGTGCTCTCACACCAGAGATGTTATCCTCCTTGTAGTTTATAGCAAGTGCTTTATAAAGATTTGATCAGTCAATGACTGATCAAATTGAAATTTTATTCAATGGTAGGAACATTAAAAGAACTGAGCAATTTCCCAGAGGCAAATTCCTCCTATTCATGTCCTTTCTACTAATTCTGGATCCAGGCCATTATCCATTTGTGGTAGTCTATCCAACATAGATACAGAGATGAACTAACTTTTAGTTCTTCATCTAATATGGAGAATATCATAGTCTATACAGTAGACAATCCTTATCTACTTTTTTTTTTCTGCACAAAAAATTTAGCTGAACTTTTTTGGTGAAAAGTATCTTTTACAGGCTCCTTAGCTTTACAGGATTTGAATTGTTAAACACAATGTCATCTAGTATCTAGAGGACCTCCGGTGGAAACCTTGGGCCTTTGGGAACATTGACAAAGAAACATTATTTCCTGGAAAAATTTTTGAAAATTTATCTCTTGAGGAATGGATCTTTGTCTAATAAGTTTGAGTCAGATCCTTAAATATTTTGGATATGAGATCTTTATCAGAGAAAATTGCTCCAAAAGATTTTTTTTTCTAGTTACCTCTTTCAAAGGCAAGAAATTTTTAAAAGAGGTGGGCTTGGTGGACTATATTTTTCCTGTGACCTCTCACTCCATATGCCCAGCCTGTTTTGTAGTAGAGCCTAGAGTATGTTGAAGCCTGACTGAGATAGCCAGCTATTAAATATTTGGTGTGACCATTTATTCTTTGGAAATCAGTAAACTCCTAATCAGAATTTGATTTATTGTTTTGTTGATTGTCTAGGCATAAGAAAGTGATGAAGAAAATGTTAATAATGCTGATTGAACTTAAAAGTGTTTCATGCATATATGTTTTTCCTCATAGAGAGTTGGATATTAAACATTTACCAATAAATCCATGTAGAGCCCTATTTGAGTGGTACCAAGCTTTGGCTTCTCTTGGCAGAAAAGCATAAATTTCCAGATAGGTCAACTGGTGAAGTTTGAGTGGAAGACAAGTCCTAGAAGCTGCCTAGGCTAATAGGTCTGCTACATTAGTAAAGAAAGGTTCTAGAAATGAAGAGATCAAACCATGCTAGTTTAGTGGAAAGTCAAGATACTCTTTTCCATAAGTAGCTTTGGGTAAGCTTACAAAACACTTTTTAAACAGACTCATTGAAGCCTTTACTTGAGAATGTATAAGACTTGAAAACAACAATAATAACAAAAGTAAGGCTATATGATTGTTTATAAAAAAGAGGTCAGAATCGAAAAAAAGATTTCTCATCTGATGGAGGTGGGTACTCATGATGCAAACAAACAATTCATACTTACCCATTCAGTTCACTCCTCCCCCATTTTTTTTTTTTTTGGTGGTGGGATAAGGCAAGCATGGAATCATATAACTATTCATGGAAACATATAACTTTCTCCAAAGCAGATCATCAATTATTTAGCAGCATATAGTTTTAGGGAATTTCCATGAGGTCACTAAGAGGCTAAAGGACTTTCATAGCATCACATTGTTAAATATATGTCTAGAGGATTAGAACTCAAGTCTTCTTGACTTCAGGGTTTGGTTTCTATTTACTTTAATGGTTTGTCCCTCATGTCACTACATTTATTCACCAAATGGAGTTTACCCAATGTGCTAGAGATTTTCTTATTCCTTGGGCATTGCAATGATATCAACTAATCACCTGTACTGACCAATGAATAGCTCCTGATTTCAAGATGTGAACTGACTCTTTTTCTCTGATCAGATATTTCCATGATGATACTGCTTGTTCTGAATAATTCCTTGCTTAATATGATTTATCACTTTTTATATGGGTTATGATTTAGGGTTTTGGTTTTAAAAGATTATTATAAAAATGAATAATATGGAAACAGGAATTGAATGATAATACATGTATAACCCAGTGGGATTTCTTGTCAGCTCTGGGATAGGGGAGGGAAAAGGGGAGGGAGAGAACATAAATCATGTAACCATGGGAAAATATTTAAAAATAAAAATTTAAAAATAATTCCTTGTTTATAATGTGTTGTGGTCTGCTCACATTCACTATAAATCTCTTCATGCCCTTTGGGAGTCCATAGAATTCATTTTGGGGGAAATTATCAGTAGAAGAAAATTGATAGTAAAAAGATAAACTTTTGTTTAAGGAGAATGGTAGCAGCACTAAAAGAATTGTGCAATTTCCCAGAATCAAATCCAGCCTCCTTCTTGTCCTTTTGTTGAAATCTGGATCCAGTCCATTATCCATTTGTTGTGGTCTATACAACATATACCATAGGAATTAACTATTTTTGTTTCTTCATCAAGTCAGCAGACAATTTTTTTTTGTTTTGTTTGGCTGAACTCTTTTTTTGGTGAACAAAGGATATCTTTTACAGGTTCTCTACTGTTACAGGACTGGAAGCTAATAATAAGCACAATCTGGAGTATCTAGAGGACTTCATGACTTTCTTTGATTTGGCTTTTATACTAAACATCTTTCATGTGTTACAAGTGAAAAATTGATCTAGAGGTTTATTACCAGATTTATAAGCATTTATTGGGGGGTGGAAAGGGGAGAGAAAGAGAATGCAGAAACTAACAGAGGGTCCCCTCCAAGCTGCCCAAGCAGTGCTGAGGCTGGACAGAGATCAAGAGATAAGATAAGAGAGCAAAGAGTCAGCCCAGTTAGTCAGTTAGTTCAAGAGGGGAGTAAAAAGGCCAGTCTCCTTCCCAAACTTGCTTTTTAAATTTCCTAGCTCCTTGAGTTTATGGAATCAGTATTGATATTTAATATTGAAGGTTCATTTAAAAATACCTATTAGCCCTGAAAACATTATGTACCCAAAAGCAAACCTGCTATTGGTTGTTAAATATTATGGGACTTTAACTGATATTTGCCTCTGATTTCAGAAGAAGGAATTGTTAATGAACCACTGATCAGTGTGAAGGAGCACAGGATCAAGGAGACCAACAATCCATGTGGGGTTGGTGAGGATCTATGCCAAGGCATCAGAGGATTCTGGGAACTGGCTATTTGGCAAGGTCTGAGGTTGGGCTTCCCCATTTTCTGCCTTTATATGAGATTAAAATGTATCTCTGTTTGGCTTTAACTTTGGCTCACTATCCCTATGATTAAAGTAGAAATCAGACCAGGGAATCATATTTCCCTATTCCTCAGACGCTTGTCCTTTCTTCTTTAGTATGGCAATTTTCTGTAGTCCTGGCTGATGGTGATTAACTGCAATATTGCTGCACCTGTCCTGCATGCTTGTATAAGCTACCTCAATTGGACCTTGATGGTGAATCAAGAACCTGATATGATTTTAAATTATACTGATATTTATATACATATATGATTTTAATATATTTTTAAATTTAATTTTTCTCTCTCCTTTAATTTTTTGGAGAATTGATTCATACACATGGCTGTCATAAATACCTATAACCAGAATATCTTTTTCAGTTTTGTATTATATTTGTTATTAATGATCAGAGGAACCTTGGAACAAAGGAATTCCTATAGTTACATTTTTCAAGTAATCTTTTAAGCATTACATTATGAAGACAGGGGACATCTTGTAAAATAATATAAGGTAGAAATTTTTTTTTCTATCAAATAAAATAGAGAGTAAATATCTACTTGAGAAACCAGTGCTGGGCTGGGATACTGTGCTGACTCCTTATGTAACCAAGCAGGTAGTTTGGACTGATTTCAGTCCTGCAGACCCTGGTCCTAAATGAGCAGGGTAATCTTTTTACATTTTTGGGCTTGGGATTCAGATACTATAATTTATGGTACACATCTGTGGTTTCCCCAAAAAGGAGATTAGAAAATAGAATTGAGATACAGTTTTGATCACGTATAGGTATTATAAGTATTATAATTATAAGTAAATTATTATAAGTAATTATTATAAGTAAATTATTCCTATACTAAAAAAGAAATAAAATCTTACAGCATACACTTATCAGAACCACTTAAGTAGGATTTAATATCCTAACACCACTTCTCATAATCTGTTGAGAGGAAATGCTTAAAACTCAATAGAATGCAAAATAGTTTTCAGGACTGCTAAATAGGCATTTTACATTTCACCCTGGCATAAAATTGTCCAAGCAACTCCTGATATAAATCTGCTTACCTTTTTTGGATCAAACCTTTTGTCAATGGCTATACTCTGCAAGAGTTTTAGAGTAGTAGCTAGGGACTCCTGTTCTGTCACCAACCTGTTCCTGTTTCTGTTACATCCAATCACTCCTTTCATAGTACCTAGAACCTCTCAATCTTATTAGATTTACTTATTAAACCTAATCCCAGCCTGTCCAACTTAGGGCAGGTATTCATTCACCTACCATGAAGAAAGAACAAACATAAAGAGGCCATCAAAAACATTTATAAAGTGCCATTATGTGCCAAGCTCTGGGCCAAACATTAGGGATCCAAAAAGAGACAAAAGACAGTTTCTGTCCTCAAGGACCTTCCAGTCTAATGGAAGAGTCAATGATATATAAGAAAAGAAGGAAATAATAAGAGAGGGAAGGTATTAAAATTAAGGGAGGCTGGGAAAAGCTTTCTATAGAAGGGATTTTTGTTGGTACTTGAAGGAAGCAGTAGGCAGAGATGAGAGAGCACTTCAGCCATGTGGGACAACCAGATAAAATGGCAAGAACTTAAGGAGGTCAGTGTCGCTGGAATGAATAATACTTAGCAGGGGGTGAGGTGATAGGAGTAATTTATTAGTCTGGAAAGAAAGGAGGAAGCTAGGTTATAAAAGAGGATTTTGTATTTGATTCTGAAGGTCATAGGGAGTCACTACAGTTTTTGGGGTAGGGAAGTGACATGATTGTACATGTCCTTTAGGAAAATCAGTTTTGTGACTGTAGGATGGATTGGAGTAGGGAGAGACTTGAGGTAGTCCAAATTTAGGCTCAGGATTGACCATGCAAGACATGAAGTATCTTTTCTCAATCTTCATCCTTCTTGACCTTTCTTTGGTCTTTTGATGTTGTTCATTACTCTTTTCTTGATATTCTCTAAATTGGTGGGACTTTTCTCTCTCCTGGTTCTTTGTCTACTGATATGATTTTTTCCTTAATCATTTTTTTCTTTACTGGATCTTGTTCCAGGTCATATTCAATAATTGTGGGTGTCCCATAGGTTTTGCTCTGGGTCTTCTTCTCTTCTCCCTCTATACTACATCAGATCCCATGGATTCAATTATAACTTCTATGCTGATTCTCACACATCCATTTATCCAATCTAAACTCTTTGACGATCTCCAGTTTCATAACTATTAAACATCTTGAACTAGATTATATAGACAGCTTAAACTCAGCATGTATAAGAGTGAACTCATTAGTTTCACCCCAAACACTCCTACCCTCCAAATGTCCCTATTATTGTTGAAGGTACCACCATTCTGCCATTCCCCCAGGCTTGTTACTAGGTGTCATTCTCAACTCTCCACTGTCTTTTACCCTTCTCAGGTCAATCTGTTGTTAAGGCCCATATTGATTTCAGCTTTGCAACATCTTGAATTTGCTCCATTCTTTACTCTGATATTACCACCACCTTGATGTTGATTGGCCCTCATCTCATACCTTGGCTATAGCAATAATCTACTTGTTGGTCTGTCTGCTACAAGTCTCTTCCACTCTAATCCATCTTTCATTCAGATAGACACCTTAATCTAAATGTTGACTCTCTATTCAATAAACACCTTATAGCCTCCTAAATCTAATATTAAATCTTCTGTTTGATATTCAAAACCTTTCATAGCCTGTCCTTCCTCTCTACCTCCACACACCTTTACAGTATTTTTATATTTTATGCTCTCTCACACACTCTTTAATCCAATTCTAATTTAATCCAAATACTAACCTCTTTGCTTTTCCTTAAACAAGAGGAAATTCATCTATTGACTTTCATAAACTATTCCTCATGCCTAGAATTATGCTCTCTCCCCCTCATCCCTTCCTCCTGGATTTCCTGACTTCCTTTAAGCCTCAACTAAAATTCTGTCTTTTACAGAAAGCCTTTCCCAATCCCTCTTAACTGAAGTGTCTTTTCTCCTCTTATTTCCATTTTTTTCCTGTCTACATATAGTTTGTACTCATTTGTTTTCCTGTTGTCTCCTGCATTAGCTTCTGAGCTCCTTGAGGGCAAGGACTGTATTGTATTATTCTTTGTATCTTCAGTGTTTAGCACAGTGCCTGGAATATAGCAGTGATTTAACAAATGCTTATTGCCATAGACTTTAAGTGACTTGCTCATGATCACTATGAGACCAGTCTCTCTCCTGCTCCCTCACCTCTTTTGGAAGTAGGTCAAAGCAATCCTGACACAATGCATTGCTGGAAAGGAAGAGAAGAGACATAGGAGTAGATTCCTCTCTCTCTTATACATCCACTGAGCCATCACATCTGGAGCTCCATATTGGAGTACCTTAGCCAATAATGGAAACCTTCATTATCTCCAAATGCAAGTCCTCTATCAAGGACACATGGCTAGAAGCAGGCCTCCAAGAACCTTCGCAGAGTCCTTTAATACCAGATTTAGCAACTTTGAACATGGCATGGCCCTTTCTACATACATGCACATATACATATTCATGAATTTGATAAATGATTATTACAGTGGCAACTTGTGTCCTGGGTTTATTTCAATTAACTCTGACTATAAAATGTGATCCCCTGCAAAACATGAATGAAAAATATTCTTAGTCATTCTCTCTCTATCTGTCTCTCTCTTTCACTCTCACTCACCCACTCTCTCACTCTCTTTTCCTCTCTTTCCATATATATATGTATATATATAATATACATATATTATATATATATAGGATATCCATCACTTGTCCCTTGCTGAACATAGATACCAATCCTACACTCTTATTCCATTCATAGATCCTTTAACAAGCCCATGTGTCATGTAGTGAATCAAATGTTTTCATTAATGAGATTATAGCCCCATAGAAATTTCAAAGTAAATAAATGTAAACTCTTAAATCTGGGTTGAAAAAATCATCATAACAAATAGATCAGGAATGAAAATAGTTATACAGTGATTCATCTGAGAATGATTTTTGGGTTTTGTGCATTTATACTCATTATGAGTTAACAGTGTCATATCTCAGCTTCAAAAACAAATGCAATCAGACTACATTAAGAGAAGTTGAATTTCCAGGACTGGGATTTTGATAAGGTGGGGTGGCTGGGGGATAGATGGAAAATACCTTGCACTGATGTAACCCCCTTGATCATTGTCCAAAGCTCTGCTATCCAAATTTTCAGAAAGATTTGTAAAATGGACACCTAGTGCAAGGCAGTCAGGATGGTGAAAAGTCACCTTCATGGGGAAAGCGCTCATTAACATATGGTATTATATTCAAAGGTATGTTATTTTCCCAATTACAGGTAATAACAATTCTCAACATACATTTCCTGAGATTGTAAGATCCAAAGTGTCTCCCTCCTTTTCTTTCCTTCCCACTCTTGTAGAGGATAAGCAATTTGATCTGGGTTATACATGCAAAGCATACTTTCATATTGGTCATTGTTGCAAAGGAATACTCATATAAAACAAAATCCCCAAATAAAACCATAAATAGGTTGATGTGAAAAATAGTGTGCTTGGATCAGCATCTGACTCCAACAGCTCTTTCTCTGGAGGTGGATAGGATTCTTTATTATAAATTCTTCAGAATTGTCCCAGACAATTGTATTGCTGAGAGTACCTAAGTCTCTCACAGTTGATCTTCATACAATATTATGTGGTATTATGAGCATTAATTGAAGTAACTAGAAGTTTACTTTGGAGAAAAGAAGACTGAAGATGGTAGTGAAGCTAATAGCTGTCTTTAAGGGTAAGACTTATTCTGTTTGGCTTTAGGGGGCAGAATCAGAAACACTGGATGGAAGTTATTAAGAAGGAAAATTTAACTTCATAGAAAATAAACCATAAGCAGAAGGAAAAAAAGAAAAGAAATATTTGTTCTGAATCCATTTTGTGCCAGACACTAAGCTGAGTGCTTTACAAGTGAGATCTCATTTAATCATAATAACCTTGGAAGGTAGATGCTATTATTATCTCTCATTTTTCAGTTCAGGAAACTGAGGCAAATAAAAGGTAAATGACTAGCACAAGGTCACAGAGGTATTATTATCTGAACATTGCCATCTTGTCTAGTCCAATATTCTATCTATTTGGCTACCTTTTGCATAACTTTCAGGGCATACAAAAGTAGAATGGCTACAAGAAATATCATGTTCCCCCTGGTGAGGAATCTCTAAGCAAAGAACAGATGATTATTTGTCAAGCATATTAAAGTAGCGATTCTTATAACTTCCAAATCTAAAATGTTTCTGTTTTCTAGTTTTCAGTCACTATTGGAACATGCCCAACTCAGCAGAAAAAGATTACAATAAAATTATTTAAATAAATTCTAAATATAGATTAAATCTCAGTAGTCCTGAAGTTCCAGAGCTCTAAAGCTCTCTAGCCCTCTAGCTACATTCACCTGGGGACATTCTGCAAGAACAATCCTCAGGGAATCTAAGCAAGAAGAGTATGTAGCAGAGGTCCCAACCTGAGCTCTGGAGGTAATAGGTGCTCAAAGCTTTTGGCTAGGAATATTCTCAGTCATGCACAGGGATTTGGGCTTTGCTGGCTTTGGGGTAAGTTTGGCTGATTTTCAATGCCATATTATATGTTTTCCTGAAGACTCTCCCAGTGGAGTGTTAGCTGTAACAATTCTTGCTGAGTTACAAATGTTTAGATTTATCAGTTTTTATCAAATGTTTACCTATCAAGTTTAAGTTTGATAAATTGGTGAAGAGAAACCTAACTAAATGTATAGAGGCTTATCATCAGAAGGATGACTACCAGCTGTCAAATTTTTAAAGGAACTATTCTCACTATGTACTCTGAAATTTATCATCTTAGAGAGTTGCTTAGATAACTGAGTTTAAATGACTTTACCAGGGTGCCTCAGCTAGTATGTGTACTCCATTCTTCTTAGAACACACATAGAGTGTTTTGTTCTGTTCTAGATAACTCATTTAAAAAAAATCTTTACCTTCCATCATAGAATCAATACTTAGTATTGGTTCCAAGGCAGAAGAGTGATAAGGGCTAGGCAATGGGGGTTAAGTGACTTGCCCAAGGTCACACAGCTAGGAAGTGTCTGGGGTCAGATTTGAAGCTAGGACCTCCCTTCTCTAGGCCTGGTTCTCAATCCATTGAGCTACCCAACAGCCCCCTCAATTTTTTTTTTGGTGGGGGGGAGAGAATCACATTTGCCTATGTCCAATCCATCAATTTATGTTTTATATAATCTTTCAAAGATCTTTGAAATCATGTCAGTGAATCATCTGAAAGTGGATTAGTGATTATTTGACAGTCTTTCAGTTTACTTGGGGAAGAATACATTAAAAATTGATGGCAAAATCACAATTTTGCAGTTAGGTAATATTTTTTCTATGATTTTTCTCACTTATGGGTTCCAACTTCCTATTACTCATATTTATTCAACCCTTCCCATTCTGAAGATGATTCTCTGGGGAAGAAAAAAATAGTAGTTAGTTCTGCCTTTTCTTAATTTCCTATTATCATCCTGTTAACCCCCAATAGTCCTATTCCTTCTGATTTTCCTATTGCCTCAAGCATAGCTAATAATTCTTGTAATTGTAGTTATCCTTTGTTTTGATATCTAGCATTATTTTATCTTTAAACTCTAATATTACTGACAAATTTGTACTCTATTATCTGCCCTTGATTCTATCTTTCTACCATTTATATTAATCAGTTTTTTCCTGAGTATTTCACATTGTTCTCTTCAGACAGCTACCTTTCCTTTTTTGGGGATTTGTTTCTGATTGCTTTTTCAGAACTTGATTTTTGAGAGATACCCATTACTCTTAAGACAACTCTGCTCACATAATTAGACTATGGATCCTATTAGCATTTCCCTCCATCCTCTTGAAATCATTGTCACAAATATAAGATGAAAATGTAATTATGCCCATGTTTTTTCTTCAGTATCACAAATTCTAAGATAGAGCATTTAATTTCTTAAAGTTTCCATCATTTCTTCTTCCAGAACTGGTTCACCCTTATTTATCTGATTTATAGCCAGAATTACATTTACTTTTTAAAATGATTGCTTTTCATTAGTTTCCAGTTATGTTATTAGTTCTTTGTTAGTTATTGATTTTCCACTATTTTCAGTGTCTATGCCATTCCTCCACCCAAATACACTTTTATGACAAAGAAATACAAATAAAGAAAAGAAACCAAATCAACAAAGTGGTCATGTCTATGAATGGATGCTTCCTACTATGGTCTACCACCTCTCTGCCAGGACTATAGTAGTGTGCTTTGCCATCAGTCTTCTGAAGTCAATATCAGTCATTGAATTGATCATAATTCTGACATCTTTTAAAGTTGTTTCATTATTATTGTCATTGTATACAATATTCTCCTCATTCTATTTACCTTTCTATATCAGACCATATAAGTCTTCCTAAAGTCATAAGGATTTTCTACCTGTGACTTTTTTTTGCACAATTTTCCATTGAATTCATAATCCACAACATGTTAAGACATTCCCCAATAGACAGAGACCCACTACACTTGCAATTCTTTGAGACTACAAAGAGTACTGTTAAATTTGTTATTTTTGTTCATGTGAAACCTGTGCTTCTTTTTTGATCTCTTTGAAGTATTTGCCTCAATCTGGCATTACTAAATTAAAAAGTGTGTAATTTAATGATTTTTATAATATAATCCTATTTTGTTCTTACAGAATCACAAAATTTAATGATGAAAAGACCTTCAGTTTGCATTTTTGTCTAACCCATAACAAAAAGAATCCTCATTTCATTATGTTCCCTAACCCTTGGTGGTTGTACTATTAAGCCTATAACATTAAAAAACAAAACAAAACAAAAAAAGGCGGGGGAAGGAGGGGGACTCCACTAGTTTCTGAAGTGGTCTATTTGACTTTGAGATAATTTTAACCTAAGTGAATTTTTCCCTAGAATCAAAACTAAATTTGCATATTCATAATTTCTACCCATTGTTTGTGGTTCTGCCCTTTGGCAAATAGTACAAGCAAAATCTCTATTACACAGAATAACTCTTCAAATACATGAAGGTATCTACAGGGTTGCCCCAACAGTCTTCTCTTCTCCAGGGAAAAATATTCCCTTTTCCTTACAGCTCTCAACATATACATATACTCTAAATACTTTGTCATCCTTGTCCCACTCTGGGCAATTTGCAGTTAATAAATATCTTTCCTGAGCTATGATATATTTTGTTATCTTTCCTAATATGATACCTATGAGGTAAGTTTGGGATTGTTTTAATTCATATTTCTATGATTATTTCTGTTTCAGACCATTCTTCTATGTGGTTTTTGATAGTAAGAATAAGAGAATAATATCTCAACATCTTTGATTTTTATGACTTTTGAAGAATAAGATCATCATGGATATATTTTATATAGCACTTTATGGACTATAAAAAGCAATATTTAATTTTTCTCACAATAACCTTGTGAGATATATACTAATATAATCCTTAGTTTAAAGATGAAGAAACAAGTTCATAGAGGTTGTTTCCTGCCTAGGGTTATATATATATAGAAAATATTAGAAGTAACAGTTGAACCTATGGATTCCAGATGAATTAAAAATTTCTAAGCATCAAACTATACTGGATATCAAAGGAATATGATGTAATCTTATTGGAGGAAGGGAATATGCAAGGTTTTTCCAGTATATCTCTAGTCAATAGTATAGAACTATGAATAACAGAAGTTATAAATGGTTATTGAATTGGGCAGTTTAAAGAAAGCCAAAGGGTTTTATTTTTCTAGCTTCCAACCTTTTCATAGAAAGAAAGCTACTTAAAAATCAGGATGATTTAAGTCTCTCAATCAGTTATCATATCATATTTACTTGACCAAGTCCTTTTATTCCTATTTCTGAAACTCAAAAATCCAAGTCTCATTCTCAGAAGCTCTCTTCTTATCTACTGGTTCCTGTTGTCAAATCCCTCAGTCTTTCTGACTGTTTCTCTCTCCTTACCTTCATCCTAGAATCAATACTATATTGACTACAAGGCAGAAGAGTGGTAAGGTCTAGGCAATGGGAGTTAAATGAATTGCCGAGGGTTACAAGCTAGGAAGTGTGTGAGGGATAACTTAGCTGTCCCCTTATTTTCCTCTTCTTAAGCTATCCAAACCCTATCTTTAGTTGACTACAATGATTTTTTTTAATTAGGCCAGGAAATGATATGTGATTTTTCTGCATAACTGCCTTCAAAAGACAGGAGACCTCTCTTTTGTTAATAGTGGCTTGATAAATAATGGTCTAAATAATATCCTTCCTCAGAAAGCCATAAATCACCACTATACAACTGGAAAGAAAATTAAGAATCATCAAAGGAGAAAGAAAAAGCAACACTAGAGACATTAGAATGTGACTTTGAAGTGCAGGGACACTATAAAAAGGACTTGGTCCCATGTCAAAGTAAGCAAATAGCTCAAGGAAGATTAGAACTAGGAAAAGACATCCCATTTTATGTGCCAGTTAGGAGGTAATTGTCACTACTATTACTATCCTAATTCTATATCTTACCTATTTTCTTCTTGCTTATCTTAATAGCTCCCCCAAGGATCTCCTTGCCTTGATTTTATTTTATACACTGCTACTGTTATTATCTTCAAATTGCTCTGCTATGATTATGCTATGCTTCTCAAAGAATAGAAGACAATGATTGAATTTTGTATGTTAGACAAAGTATAAGTTGTGACCCTGGAATTGAAGGAACTCCACACTCTCCTCCAACAACCTGTCCAACCTAATTTGATTATTTTCCTTATTCTATGTTTTAGCCAGTCTGGTCTATTTTCTATTCCCTCTTCTTATCTTATTCTGTCTAACCTCTTTGCCTTTGTGCAAACTGTCCATTAAATTTGGCAAAGCTACCTCTCATCTTCACCAGATGGATTCTTCCCTTCCTTTCCTGTGAAGTCCAACTCAAAAGGCATTTCCTCTTGAAGCTTTTTTTTTGGTACCACTAGGAGAAAGCTTTTCCTTTTTCCCAAAATTTCTCATAATACTTTTTTCTGGATTCCTTCTTTGCACTTCTTTCATACAATCTTATGTCACTAACTCCCATCCAGTTTCTTTTTTGACAGGTTATTCTCCCACATCTGCAATCCCTTATGCCTCTCCTATGCCTTTTAGAATCCCTACTTTCTTTCAAAGCTCAGTTTAAGAAGCCCCTTCTGTGTGAAGCCTTTCCTACTCCTCCCAGATACTTCTGGCCTCCCTAAAGTATATTGTATTTATTTGCATTTACTTGTAAGTATACATATTGTGTTCCATGATAAAATATAAACTCCTTTGAAGCAGATTGGGTTTCATTTTTGTCTTTGAAGCGTCAGTGCTAGCAAAGTTACTGGCATGCAGTAGGCATTTCATAAATCATTGTAGTTTGATTGATTGCCCCATTCAGATGGTAAGGTTCTTGGGAGTAGGGCCTGTACCATTTTGTCTTTTTATAACCAACATCTTGCAGAGTTTCTTGTGTCAAATATATTTTCTAAGTGATCATTAGCTTGACTTGATGACTTGAATGGAAAGATAAGAGATTAGAGTCAAAGATAAAATTTCAAAGTGGATCTTGCCAGTGGAACAATTTAGAGGGCTGGTGATGTCCAAGAGGTGACTGTTACTGTGTGTGTGTGTGTGTGTGTGTGTGTGTGTGTGTGTATGTGTGTCTAAAACAGGATTTTTAAAAAAGGATAAAGTGTAGGAATTGTATGATCAGGTACTAGGGGCTGACCTAGATGACCTCTAAATCTATCATCCTATGATTAGAAGACATCCATCATTTCCTTATAGGCTTTTTTCAACCTGGAAAAAAAAAGTATCCATAAAGATTTCATTGTCATTATTTCCCTCATTCTGAATCTCTCCTCTCATGGACAAAAGAAGTAGGCAGGGCTCTTTTCAAAGTTCATTTATGTCATTCCTTTGACTCTAGATGGGACCATAGTCAAAAGACAATTTTTTCCTCTTTTTTGTTTTTAGTCTCAGATGGATTTTATTAGCAATATTAATAATTTAACAATATTAAATGTAAAACACTAAGACCAAAGAATAATAACATAAAAATTTACATTTTACTCCAAATGATTCTTTTTGATGAGACAAAGGAAAGTGATAGCAAAGTTCTAAAGAGAGGATGGGAGATGTAAGGAAAATATGTAACAATAAGGTAATTCATTGTAGTCTTTTATATACTTCTCTTAAAACTGAAACCACTACTTTCAATTCATGAAATTTATTTTTTATTCCAGGTATAGCAGATCAAATTCTTTGAATCACAATCTGGAATATAGACATAGCTAGAAGGGAAATTAGGGGCCATTAGTCTAACTCTTCATTTTACAAGATTAGGAAACTGATAACCAGAGAGTTTAAATGTTTTCCCCAAGGCCACAAATTTAATAATTTATTACAACACAGCTAATTCTAATATCTATTTCAGAGAAAGCCCAGTAGAACATAATTTCAGTTAAGAGGGATATTGGAATGATCAGAAACAATTGTAAAGCTTCTTGGAAAACATTAGGGAAATGGTTTGATGGAAGTAGTGGAATTGGAGTGGTGGAATTCTGGTGGAAAGAAGAGCCTTAAAGAAGCAGGGCAACATGGGAAGTACTTTTCATCTTGTCACTGATATTTAGAGGGCTCAAAATTTTTAAATAATTATTTTAACAGATTGTGCAATTTAAAAATGTTTCAGTTACATTTTGAAAAATCTTATATTCTTTTATCTGTGTAGAAATAATTAAACAGCCCTTAGCAAGAAAAATTAATAATACTGTCATAGTGTACTTTCCTCTCTCCTAATGACTTCACCCAGGTGAATGCATGCCAAACTCAGCCTGGCACTTCCTCCATCTCAATGCCCAGGTCACTCAGAAACTTACTTACCCTGTACTAATAGTGTCCTGGGGTTTCTTTCTCCACTAACAGAGTGGACTACTATAATGTCCCTCCATACCAAAGGGTATGGGGTCTTTTACTCCAATCCTACAATATTAGACCATGGGGGTCTGTTCTCTCAATTAAATGAATGTGTCTAGTATTATTTTGATTTGAATGTGCATTTCATGATACTTTGCCCAGGCCACAAGTTGACTAGTTCTGAAGAACACAGGGCAAGGTAATTTATACTGGGAAACTGGCATGCAAATAGACTGAGTTAAGGGATACCTTGAACTTAATTCAGTGTTTGACCAAGGGGAAAGTATTGGCAAGGATATGTCCAAATGGCACAATGACAGTCTGAGTCACCAGACGACTGAATTTGTTGGATTTCAACCAGGGTGGATTTGAATCCTCTAAATCCTTTGAGCATGATTCTTGACACATAATCTGGTTGAAAATATGAGAGATTTCTCCATTTTAAAAAAGTGGGTTCTTATCTAATATAATCATCCATATCTGATTTCCCTGATAACACTAATCTTCCCATTCTTTTTCTGGGCAGGCAGAAGCCACCATTGAAGAATATAATATGATGTCTTCTTGCCAATCATGTACAACTCCAATAGCTCCAGCTTGACCCCCACATTCTTCATTCTGAATGGAGTTCCTGGGTTGGAAGAAGCTCACACATGGATCTCCTTTCCATTCTGCTCCATGTACCTCATTGCTGTTTTGGGAAACAGTGGACTCCTCTACTTAATTCATCATGAGGAATCCTTGCACCGACCCATGTATTACTTTTTGGCTCTGCTCTCATTCACTGATGTTGCCCTCTGTACCACAACTGTACCCAATATGCTTTGTATCTTCTGGTTCAACCTTAAGGAGATCACTTTTAATGCTTGTCTGGTCCAGATGTTCTTTGTTCACATGTTGACTGGGATGGAATCTGGTGTACTCATGCTCATGGCCCTGGACCGCTATGTGGCCATCTGCTATCCCTTACGCTACACTACCATCCTCACTAATTCAGTCATTGCCAAGGCTGGGTTCATCACCTTCCTGCGAGGAGTGATGCTCATTATCCCCTTCACATTACTTTCCAAGAGGCTGCCCTACTGCCACGGGAACATCATCCCCCACACATACTGTGACCACATGTCTGTAGCTAAGGTGTCCTGTGGCAATGTCAAAGTCAATGCTATCTATGGTCTAATGGTTGCTCTGCTAATTGGTGTGTTTGATATCTGCTGCATCTCTGTGTCTTATACAATGATTCTCCGGGCTGTAGTGAGCCTCTCCTCTGCAGATGCCCGACACAAAGCCTTTAGCACCTGTACATCTCACATTTGTGCAATTGTTATCACCTATGTCCCTGCTTTCTTCACTTTCTTCACACATCGCTTTGGGGGAAACACTATTCCTCATCACATTCACATCATTGTGGCCAATCTCTACCTACTTCTGCCTCCCACAATGAATCCTATTGTTTATGGAGTAAAGACCAAGCAGATAAGAGAAGGGGTGATCAAAATATTATTTGGAGAGAAGAGTGTCTTGGCCTGAGAATAATGAACATTAGGATCAAAATGTTGGAGCATACTGTAGGGCAAGGAAAGAGAAACAGAAATTTTCAAGAGGTCTTTGTGGGTAGGAGTCAACATTTGTAGTAAAAATTATTCTAGCAGGCAAAATTCATGACTCCTATTTCATGGTAATTAACTGAATATCTGTTTGAGGAAATACACTACATGATGTGCAATAAAGAAGGCAAAAGTCTTTCTTCTATACCTCATGGAATATCCCTTGGAAAATGACCCAGATCTGGAGATACATAGAATAATAGTTATTAACTCTGATAAAGCTTCCATGGATGCTGAGCTTTGTTGTAGGCAATAGTGGAAGCTAAAAAGAAAGAAAGAGTGAGAATTCCTAAAAAATAAAGAGGCTCTAATTCATGAGACAAAAAAATTACTCTTGCAAGATTTTTATTATGCATCTCAGTGTCCAATAAATACATATATAACAAGTACAACTGTTCATAGTACCCTGGAGTAAATAAATTATAAATATTCAGATACTCTAGGTTCATTCTGAGCAGAGGTTTTAAAAAAAGATGTGGTGAAGTTTAGATGAGTGAAGAAGAAATTCAGTAAGAAATTTTGTCAACATTGGAAACAAATAAATAATGCCTGGCTTGGACATGTTCCTGTATTTGACTATTTCCTAGGGACCATGTTAAGTGAAGCATATACTTGATGACAAATTAGTGAAGATGGGAAGGGGAGAAGAAAGAGCCACTTTAGAATCAGTTATAAAGGGGAAGAAAACATAATGAGAAAGAGCTAGATGTAAAGGCACCAGGGGTGGAAACAGAAGGGAGAAAGATGGTAACATTTTCTATCAGGTTATCTTTCTTTGGGTCACCTCAATTCTCCAAACACTTCAGTCAAGTCTATAAACATTTATTAATCACTTACTAGCTTCCAGATATTAAACTAAGTGCTGGAGATACAGATACAAGCAAAAGAAAGACAGATCTTAAAAGAGCTTAAAATCTAATGGGAGACAAGAAAACCATACCCTTAACTCTTGAGTAGATCAGGTGTAGATAGGTGGGGAAATGGTCCCTTGGGCCACTTCTCCTTGGTATGCAGAAAGGCTTTATAGCACACTCAACCTTCCCTTCTCTTAGAGTTTCTATGAACATCTCCTCCTTTCCTTATGGAAAAGTAAGAAACCCTCACTTTCATTATCCACTTGCAAGAGACAATTCTCTTGCCCCTTTCTCTCTGGTATTGTGTTCTCTTTCTGACCCCAATTGCCAAAGCCTATTCCTCCTGCCTTTTCCCCAGACTACTTTGGATCTAATAGCCCTGAGTTTCCTTTGTCTCTCTCATTGCCTTATTTCCCATTTATTTACCTAACTTTAAGATCTAATTGGCCAGGGGCAGCGATCTGGAGTCAGAAAGACTCATCTGGCTGAGTTCAAGTCTGGCCTCAACCATTTACTAGCTGAACAACCCTGGGAAAATAACAACATTGTTTGCCTTAGTTTTCTCATCTGTAAAATGAGCTAAAGAAGGAGATAACAAACCACTCTAGTATCTTTGCTAAGTAAGTTTGGACATAACTGAAAAATGGCTAAACGACAACACATTGTTAGATGTTATAGATATAATGACAAAAAAGCAATAGTTCCTACTATCAAGTGTGAAGATAGAATTAACTCTCCCTTTATCTATCTTAAGTTAACCAATCAAGAATTTGAAGTGCCCCTACTTAGCACTTAGTTAGGCATTAAGTAAGAGAGTTCACTAGTCACTTAATATAGAAAACTCACACCTCCAAAGGCCACTGCTTCCCCCATTGTTAGGCAAATTGAAAGACTGCAATTGGTTCCTGTGAAGAGGGGGAGAGACAGGAAGTGATGTGGAAAAAGGGGAATAAAAGGCCAAGCTCAAGGACTGATTCATTCACTCTGTGTCAGTGAGCCAAGCTGGAGGAAGACTCTTGGAAGCAGTCCTGCTGTCCTAGACTCATCCTTGACTGGAGCATTCTGTGCTGGAAAGGTTTGCTGGGTGAGTGACTGGAGCTGAAGGAGGAGGCTGGACTTTGCTGGAGCAGCACTTAGGGTAGTAGGTCAGACAACTCTCTATCTTCTACCTACATTCCACTTCAATATCACTACCTTATTGTAAATAAAGCTGCTAACAGTCATTTGGACTTAAGGGTTAATATTTTATAATTGGTGACCACAATCCTTTTTCAACTCTTGGATATATTGTCAAACCAACTTTTAACCCTTACACAAGGAGTTCATGTTCTACTGATCTTTTGGTAGAGAGAATATGTACATTTATATGATCTAATAATAGAATACATTCAAAACACATATGAGTTTAGTTTAGGAAAGGAGGTCACCACAAACTGGAAGAACCAAAAATGGTTTTATGTAGAAGGTGATTCTTGAAGGAAACAAGGGAATCTATGAGGTGGATGTTAGGAGAAGGACATTCAAGGCATAGGGCATAGTCAATGAAAAGGCATAGAAGCAGAAGGAAGACAACTATATCTAAAGGCCATTTTGGCTGGAATTTGGCATGTAAGAAGGAACACAACATATAATATGATCATATCGATACACTGGAATGACTGAAAAGTTTCAGAAGGCAACCAGGAATTTATATTTTATCCTATTATTCTCTTGCTACTATTTACTTTCTATTAAATCATCTATTCATATAAAATTTCCCAAGTGACCCTTGCTGAGATAAGAATTTATTTTTAATCCCGCAATTATATACCTAAGGCCTTAAGCTTATGATTAAATGGTTGTTTTATTTAAGCAGCACTTCAAAGATGTTTATTACGAGGCTTTCTGTGATCTTCCATTGCCTGCAAAAAGATGCTTTTCAAACCTAAGAAGTAGTAAAAGTTTGTTGTGTTAGGAGCTAAGGAGCTTCTAGTCCTGAGGAACATGAAGAGTAGGATTTATGTGCTTCTCAATGTGGCCATTAGCTTCCAAATGACTGCTTATCAAAAACCCATATCTATGTCCTATATTGCCTACCTGTATTTAAATCAGTTCCTAGCTCTCTTACGTTCTCCCTTCAACAACATGGCCTCCAGTAGATCGGGAAGGCCAATATTATCAATAACTAGAAATAGATACAGGGGTACCTTATTGAGATAAAAAAATGGCAAACCCCACATAACGTGGCAATTCTTACTGCCTTGGTCATCAAGTTCATCAAAGCAGACATTACCTCAGGGTTCTTCTATATCCTCATCCTTGGGGCCTTTACTTTCAGGCAACAAGGCAATATGGAGTTAAGTACAAAGCATTATTTTCCAATAGAATTATTTTATTTAATTTTAAAGGTATTTATATTATATATATGTATAAAATATGTAATTTTACAGGCATAGGTATATTATTCTAAATTTCCTTCATTGGACAACAATATTGATAATGGCAAATAAAAACTCTCATCATACACATGCATAAACTAGTAACACAAATTCCTACATTGTTCATGACCAAAAGTGTGCATCTTTTCCTGCATTTTAAATTCTTCATTTCTCTTCCAGGAGGTGTGTGCAAAGCACAAGACAATATATTAACATGCTTACACCTCTTTTACTGTCTGTGCTGGAGCCTATAGGCCTGCTTAAGCTATTGACTCTATCATTGTTCCTTCCTCTCCTGCCACCAAAACCCACTCATTGCTGCCTGTGGGCATGAGTTTCTTGTCCTTTTTAAGCCAGGATACCACATCCTACCAACAATTCCAATTTTACTTCAGGAGAAGCTAGAATTGATTACATTTCGACTCAAGAAAAGCACTTGGGTTTGAAGTATATGTCCAAACAATTGCTTTATAGAAATTATTTTTGATGTATTTAATAAATGTAATTCCTTTTAGGACCTAAGAATCATCACCAGTCTTATAACATGCACACAAGCAGGGCCTTATTACCATGCACAAATGTATACATGCACATACATATAAACACAAAAATGCATTGATGCATCTAAAGAATCACAAAATCCATAGTGCTAGATATGAGTCAATGTGCCAGATTTGCTGCTTATGACTTCTATGACTTGTTCAAGCCACTTTTTTTAATATGAAATTTTTTATTTGATTAGTTGATTTAGAATATTTTTCCATCGTTACATGATTCATGTTCTTTCCCTTCCCTCCTCCCAACCCCTTCCTGTAGCCAATTATAGAAATAGAAGAGAAGGGGAGGAAAAGAAAGACCATAGTTCAAAATTGCTAAGTTGAAGGGTGACAAAATAAAGTCTAGAGGTTTTAGACAGCAAATCTTCTATATTCTTACCACCCTGAAACTTTTGGACTACCCTAATTCATCAGCCATTAATTCTATAAATTGATTGATGCCTCTGTACCCATTATAGCAGTGTTCTAAAGTTCAATCCAGGAAAAGGTCTGTGTAAGACAAATGTTAAGATTTTCCTTGACATTTTCCCCAGTGTCTATTCATTGAACCAAACTAGACAATCCGCTATTTCTTTACTATCTTTGCCCTTTATTTGTTGAAATTTAGGTAGATATGTAGATGAATGAGTATTTATTTATTGTGTTTAGTATATTCCATGAACTATATTTCCCACAACTTCTCTGGAATCCACTACCACTCTTTAGCCATTGTCTGTGTTGCCTCTTTCTCTCTCGATTCCTTTAGTTCTGCTGGCTATGATTCCACATTTCAATCACTTTCCTTGTTTTTCAACTCTAGTATCTGGACTCCTATATCCTCTACATTCTACATCCTCCAACAAAAATCTTTAATTTCCATCCAGGTTAATCAATTCACTATCTCTAGAATATACCTTTGCTCCTGTTTCCCTCTTACTTAGATGACTACTCACATAGGGAATCCCTTAACATACTAAAGATTTTCCTATAGTTCTCTTGAGTTCATAGTTTCTCTTCTTATTGTATCTTTGTCATTCAAGCACAAGACTTCTCTATTATCATCCCTTGAATTTCAAAAAAATTCTTACTTTGGTCTTAGAATCAATACTAAGTATTAGTTCCAAAGTAAAAGAGTGGTAATGACTATTTGGGGTTAAGTGATTTGCTCAGAGTCACACAGATAGAAAGTGTCTGAAGCCAAATTTGAATCCAAGACCTTCTATCTCCAGGCCTCTCTGTCTATACACAGCCACCTAGCTACCTCATCCTTCACTTTTACTATATGACTCTACTACCTTTATTCCAGGCATTGATCTTTCAGATATTATTTTTTATATCACCCCTGCACAATTTTTTGCAACACATTTCATTTTACCGTTATATAAGAGATGCATATATGTTTTCCTTTTCCTGAACCTCAATTTTAATTCTTTAAGTTGCTGACATTTTAAAATTTGAAATAATATAGCATCACCAAAAGAATATTATAGGTTAAAAACAGGCTTTGCTTACAGAAAAGTCTGAGGGGGGGGGTTACTAAAAGCTTTGCTCGATTTCTATAGGGCAACGAAATTCACTGTCATACTCTTGTTGAATTGTGGGCTAGTTGATTGTCTATTTATATTGAATATAGAATGCTGATTGACAAGTTTAGGGGGTTGTCCACTTACTGCATATCATAGTCTGATCGATATTGTTATTTGACTAGACTATTCCTACATGAACGATTGGGCCAAACTCTTGAGTGGTAATACCATTTAAGAGTCTTTTGAAGAACTTGAAGAAATTATTACAATGTTACCTACAAATGGGCATCTGGGGAAAGTTGCCTTGTCTGGTGGCAAATACCTTTCGTCAGGGGAAGTATGTATGTTTTATACTCTTACTTGTGATCAGTATACCATCCAACAAAGTGTCTATTGTTCTATCTTTCAAGAACTCTTATATGGATTTGATATATGGAAGCTTTGGGGTAGAAGAGGTATTGGGGCTGTATTTTTGTTTTACCGATTTAATTTTTAGATAGTTAACAAACAATAAGCAGAGTAAAATTTTATATTCCCTATGTCATTCTTTCAGACTGACTATAAAAATGCACTCTATTATAGAATATGATTTATGAAGGCCTGCCTCTTCCTTTTCCATATATTCATCAAGAATGACTATGATGAGGTAGAATCAAGATGGTAGAGTAGCACAATAAGTGAGCCTAGCTACCCTACCAAACCTCTTACACAAGGATCTAGAAATTACACTTAATCAAATTTTGATCAGAAAAATTTAAAAAGTCACAATGAGTGATTTCAATTCCCAGTTCAATTAAAAAAAACAGAGAAGTCTATGGACAATGGGCAAAGGTACCAAAGAGGAGATTAAGGAGAGAATATCCCAGTGCGTAGGCCCTGAAAGAGGACCAAGACTGGACACCAGGGCAGAAGAAATCCCAGCAGGTCTTTGAAGTAGTATCCAGTGTAGGAACAGGTATTGTCTAGTTCAGTGGTTCTCAACCTTTCTAATGCTGTGACCCCGCAATACAGTTCCTCATGTTGCAGTGACCCCAAACCAAAAAAATCATTTTGGTGGCTACTTCAAAACTAATTTTGCTATAGTTATGATTCTGAATGTAAATACCTGATATGCATTATGTATTCTCATTTCTACAAATTGAGAGGTTGAGAACTGCTGGTCTAGCTGCTCTATCGCTAACTACCCAGCTTTGGTTCTTAAATCCAGGGCAGACTAAGGCAGAGGACCTGAACCTAAGGGTTATGGAGAAGAGAAGTTGCATAGGAATGGTCATAGTATACTGGTAGTTAACTATATACCGAGCAAGGAACAAATTCAGAAGCATACAATGGCTCCATGGTTTGAATCCCAGGAACAAAGCAGGGACTCAGTTCTAGCCTCAAAATCAGGCTGAAGTCTTCAATAAATATTTGTGCATCAAATGGTTTAGCATCTAAATTCTTGATGAAAAAGTGAAACAAATTGCAGATAGTTGTGAGGGGTCTCAATGTATCCCTCTTAAACCTAATAAATCTAACCAGAAACTAGACAAAAAAGAAATTAATGGCTTGAGTTGATTTTTAGAAAAATTAAATATGAAAGACTTCTAGAGAATATTGAAAGGGAAATAGAAAGTGGCATATCTATTTCTCAATTATGCATGAAACCTTCAAATTGGCCCTAGAGTAAGGCATAAAACCTCATAAGCAAATACAGAAAAATAAAATTATCCTTTTATCAACCATGATGCAACAAAAATTATGCTGAATAAAGAAACTGTGAAGTAAAGAGTCAAAATAAATTAGAAACTAAATAATTTAATCCTAAAGAATAGGTGAGTCAATAAATCAGAGCCAATAATTTCACTAAAAATAATAACATGCCAAAATTTGGGGGATTTGACCAAGCACTAGTTAGAGGAAAAATGTATCTTTAAATAATTTCATCAATAAAAAGTAGAAAGAGAAGATAAAAAATTTGGCACACACTTTTACAAAAGAAAAAAACAGAAAAGCAATAATCTTAAGGACCCAATTATACACTAAAGTAAAAATTCTGAAAGTAAAAGATGAGATTAACAAAAGTAAAAGCAAAAAATAATGAATTAATAAATAAACCTAGAAATTCTTTGAAAAATAAAATAGATTACATTAGTTAAAAGAGAAATAAAACCAAATCAACAGTATTGAGATATGCAAAAGGTGAATTCACAAATAATGAAGAAGAAATAAAAGAAATAATTGATCCACTTTTTCCAATTACATGCCATTAGAACAGATGATTTAAATTAAATGGATGAATATTTACAAAAATACAAGTTTCTCAGATTAACAGACCAGGAAGAAAATAATTAAATAACACATCAGAAAAATAAATCAAACAATGCATAAATAAACTCTCAAAAGAGAAAAAAGTCCAGGACTAGATAGATTAAAAGTGAATTCTACCAGGCATTTAAAGAATAATTAATTCTGATTCTACATAAACTTTTGAGGAAAAAAATAAGAAAAAGGAGGTTTTACTAAGCCTTTATTTACTAGTACTCCAGAAGAGTACTGAGATTTTATCATTCATTTTATTGGTCTCCAATTTTGCAGCATTTGTAAATGTTTTATAAGCCATTGTAAAAGCAGTAATCCTATCAAATGGGAAGCCACTTTGATTCTCCATGTATATTATTACCTACTGAATATGAATTCCATGTTTCTATTTTTCTCTGTGCAATATTTTTTAAAAAGTTCAATAAAATAGATCACGGGGTTTAGAATAAGAAGAAACCTTAGAGAACTTTTAGTTCAGTTTTCTCATTTTAAAGATAAGGAAATGGAGGTGAAAGAAGGAAAAATATTCTCCCAAATTATTCAAATTAAATGTAAGATCAGAGTTGTAAGGGTTCTTATAGAATATCTAATTCTTACTCTTATAAGCTTTCCTTTGCATATAATTATTATATAAGTCAATAATGATATAGCAACAATAACAACAACAATAAAGTCATTGTGGATAGGAAATTGTTTTTGGAGTCATAAATATTTGGGTTCAAATTGTGTTTATAACTCATAGTGATTGAACCATGGGCAAATGATTGAACCCTTTAGTACCCTAGATAACTTTCTGAGAGTAGATATTAGAAGACAAGAGGAAAACCTGTATTGCTAGAAGGAATTTACACAGGTCCCATTCACAAAGCAATGGTAGCTTCTGATACAGATATTAATTTCTAAATTAAAAAAATTTCCCCCCCTTCCATATCTCTGTGAAATTAATTGTATTAATATTGCTATCTCCACTTTTACTTTTAAGGAAATTGATATCCATGGGATTTTAACTCTTCTATGGTCATTCATGTAGTGGATAATCTTATAGAAATTAAAGGGGTACATCAATATTTTAATATTTGTGTCAATAAGTAATAGAAAGATTGGCACAGTGAATAGGAAAACCTGTGTTTAAATTCTGCCTGTGACACACATTATAACACCATGGGCACTTCATTTAACTCTCAGTAACCCAGGCAACCTGCCTACTCTATAGGTTACCGATGAGTAGACTATTGAAATTAGAAGGGAAATTGCCAGGACAGGAACTCTTACACTAAAGAAATTACCTCCTCCCATCCCCTAATAAAGAAAAATGTAGCAGAACAAATATAAAATACAAACTTATAATTTTAACTCCAAATATACTGCAAATAACAGCAACAACTACGAACCCTCTTCCATTTTGGTAATTGCTTTAAAGCAATTCCCTTTATATTTAGGTGTACATCTAAATATAGTCGTTGATGATCTTTGTGTTTTCTTTTACTAAGTTTTGGTACATTTGCATCAGCTATTTTCATCTATTTGAGTAAAATATTCATGTCCTCCATGGGCATATGATGTCTGCTTTAACTTCAAAGCCTTCATTATGATGCTTATACTGAATGCTTTGAGTCCTTTAGAAAACAATCTGTCTATAAATGATGGTTTGGTGGCCCTGAAATGACTCTCAAGCTCAGGAATTACAGACAAAAATGGATGGAGATGAAACTAATTTAAATTATAGTTATTTTAAAACACAGATTTCATCCAGAGAAACACATTAATACTTTTAAATGCTGAACAGTAAATGAGGAGTCAAGAGAATAAGGAGTGATTAAGCAATTTCCCAGAAATTTCAACATCTTTGCATATAATAAAAGACAAGTATATATCATTGATTCTACTTACTTTTCAGTCTTTGATGAATAAAGCAATTACCAGAATAACATTTACTAATTTATGAGTTCACCATCAAAGAAAGACATGTGAAAAAAAATTTTTTTTCCTGCTTACAGCACATAAAGTTTATTTGGTTATCAATTTTAAAAAATGGCTATACTCTTATTCCTTTTTTAACACATCATTAAATAATTAAATTCCATAAGAGATACTATGATACACTGGAAAAAATAGTGTATTTGAAATCAGGACTTCTGTTCAGATCCTAACTCTCTACTTATTTCCCATGTGACTATGGGCCACTTAAGACTTTCTGGGTCTCAGTTTCTCATTTTTAAAAATTAGAAGACTGGACTAGATGAACTCCAAGGTCCTTTCCATTTCTCAATTTTTTTCTCCTATAATTTTATGATCATTTAGAGAGTGGCTCAGTCAGAAGTGGCATGTGTCATCCTTTATCATAGTGTCAATTTAAGCTGCCTTCTGAGCTGTACCATTACACCTAGTCATAGTGTTGATACTCTGTGCTCGGTAGGTCTGCCATTATAGAATCAATTTTCCATTTAATCAGTCACTAAATATTTGCTATCCTTTGAGGTAGAGGACAGAAATAACACAAATTCATTTCTTTATGACATACTGATGAAAATCACTTTTTCTTAAAGACCCTCAATACCAGTTCTCGGATCTGTTTAGTTCTGATTCCATAGATGACAGGATTGAGTGCAGGTGGTACAACCACATACAAATTAGCCAGTAGGATATGGATGTAGCCCGGTACTTTATGGCCAAATCGGTGAGTGAGAAAGGAGAAGAAGGCTGGAATGAAGAAGGCCAAGATGACACAGATGTGGGAGCCACAAGTATTGAGAGCTTTGAGCTGAGCTTCCCTGGAAGGGAGGAGGAAAACAGCATGGAGGATCTTTAGGTAAGAGATGGCAATAAGAATTACATCCCCAAATACCATAGCTATAAGAATTAATCCAAATATCATGTTAATTTTAATGTTAGCACAAGACAACCGGGCAATACCCATATGTTCACAGTAAGTGTGAGGGATAATATGGTGACCACAGAAGGGCAGCCTCAAGATGAGAAACACCATTGGAAACACCAAAATGAAATTAATGAGAAACAAAATTGTCATAGTGATAACAATGGTTCTGTTGGTCAGTATCATACTATACCGAAGGGGGTGGCAGATGGCAACGTAACGATCAAAAGCCATGGCCACAAGCACAACAGTTTCCATGGCAGTGAACATGTGAATGAAGAACATCTGGGCAACACAGCTCCCAAAGCTAACCTCTCTTTGGTTAAGCCAGAAAATACCAAGCATTTTGGGGATGGTGGAGGTGGACAAGCCTAGATCAATTGTGGACAACATGGCTAGAAAATAGAACATTGGTTGGTGGAGGCTGCGTTCAGTCTGAATCACAAAGAGGATGGTAAGATTTCCCAAGAGGGCAATAAGATATACAGAGCAGAAGGGAAAGCCAATCCAGATATGCATTTCTTCCAATCCTGGGATTCCCAGCAAAAGGAAGGATATAGGGTGAAATTGAGTATCATTGGAAAGAAGCATTCTGCTAGTGATTAGTTCTGTAGAATGCCACTCATTTGTGCTTCTGGTGTCTGGAAGAGGAAAAAAAAATTGTATGTTGAGTACTCCAATATGGTATGCTGAGTATGTTCAATATTTCTTTTCTAAGATGCATACAAAATTAATCCTTTCCCTTTATATTCCAATCAATGGCTATTCTTTTAAGAGGTGGAAGAATTGGTTTACAGAATTTTATATACATATATTTACAAATACATGAATATTTAATATATATGTATATACACAACACACAATACACACATGTGGAATTTGTTCATTTAACTATGGATCTTTCTTACAAGGCTTTACTTTTTTAATGGGAAAGGGAGATTTTGAGAAGAAGGAAAAATACTTTTTTAAATTAAAAAAAGAAAAAATCAGTCCTGCAAATTGAAAGGAAGAATGATTTAATCATTGTTGATAATCTTTTCATGTGTTAGATGAAAGGAGGAATGAACTCACTCAAAGACATCAAGGCCCAATTCTAGAGAAAAGACTTATTTCCTAAAAGAGGAAATAAGGGGGCAGCTAGGTGACTCAGTGGATTGAGAGCCAGACCTAGAGACAGGAGGTCCTCCATTCAAATCTGGTCTGGGACACTTCCTAGCTATGTTACCCCTGGCAAGTTATTTAACCCTTACTGCTCTTATGCTTTTGAACCAATACACAGTATTGATTCTAAGAAGGAAGGTAAAGGTTTCTTTTTAAGAGGAAATAAACTGTATTGGGAAGTAGCAGGTTCCAATCATTGGATATCTCAAAGTAGACTTTGAATAAACACACAAGTATTGTTGGTAAACTGTGGATTCAGGTATGGTTTGCACTCAATAAATTAAGTCCTTTGCTACTCAAGAAATTTTGTGATCCTACTTCCAAGTCACCAGATTGATTCTGTTTGGGGTCAAAGAAATTGCTTATTTGACCATTCCTTTTAAATTTTACAAATTTGAATAAAGCTTACTTAAATTGTCTAGATCCATACTAAGTCTTTAAATGTTTGCTGGTTTTGAACTTCCCTTTCCAGTGTTCCTTCTTGCCCTCTCCAATCTAGTGCTATAGTTCTATTCTCATCCTTACATGGCAACAACTAGAGGAGAAGTCTATAAATGTTTTGCTGACTGCCATTCTATCATAACCCAGGAAATTTGCAAACCATTACCTGGAGTTTTCTTTGTTCTTCTCTCTATCCTTTGTCTAGAGTTTTTTCTTCCAAATAACTCCTTACTAAACCTTATTTAGCTGTGCTAACACACAGCTGGCTTACCTAGTCATTTTTTGTTTGTTTCTGAATTTGAGGGAAAGGTACTCTTGATCCCAGTGCCCATGAGGTTTGAATAATTTAGTAAAGACCACAGCACAAACATAAATAGGCATTTAAGTCATATAGTCACATTAAGCTTGAATGTTTCCAATTCTGGGCTATATAGAAAATTCAACAAACAGTGAGGGGTTCATCATCATTCAAGATTATAATGAGCTCAGTCATTCCTTACCCATTTCTTTCCAGATTCTCCTAGTCTTCTGAGAGAAACAAGTTGTCCAGAAAGGCAGGCTAAATTAATTTAGATCACTTATTACAAAAAGTGATTTTTTAATTGAAGGAGGGTATCTTTGCCAGGTGTCTTATTTCCCAATGCCAACCTTTAGTAGACTAATAGTCACTATATGCTTTTTAGGACAATGTTTTCTAAGGCAATGAGAAAAGGTGGCCTCCATTATCCTTTTATACTGAATGAGTAACATTCAGATTCCCTGGGTTTTGCTATTTCTAACTTATTGGGTACAAGTTCTAAGAAGAACCATTCTAACTATCACACCAAAAGGGAATTAACTATCCATTTCTTAGTCAGGTACACATCATCATAAAATCACAGATTTAAAGCAAGTAATCAAAAATATCAACCCAAACCTTTATTTTACTAATAAAGCAGCTGAAGCTTAGAGATTTAGTTTCTTGTTTAAGTTCAGATTTCAAACTAGATCCAGGTTTTGAACCAAGATCCTATGATTCCAAATCTTGTATACTTTTCATTGGGCCAATGCCTCTCAAGGATCTATGCTACTTTTCATCTGGTTTCCTCCACCTGTAATTCCTTCCCATATCATCTCCACCTATCTCAATTCTAAAAGCAATCCTTCTCTATTGGAAACTTATTTGTAATACAGTTGTATATAACTGTCTTTTCTTCTAGACTTCTGAAGGTCAGGAAATGTACTTTGCATTATTTAGGAAAAGAATGAAGTTATCTAGTTAAATAAAAGAATGAATAGTTGTATAGATAGATGGATGAATAGAGAAGGATAACTGCTAGCTATGTTATATATGCTTTATGCTTAGGGAAACATAAATAAAATAACTGATCTTTGGCATTGAGGTCCCATCTGAAATTAAAACCTTGAGTCTTTTTACTGTCTCCAACCAAAAGGAAGTGTTCATTTCAACTTTGCCATTATCATTTCTATAGCTGACCAATAAATTGACATACCCCTAATGTTGACATTTTTTTTTCTGGACTGACAGAAGTAAAAAGTTCTAGATAATTCTTCTCTATATATCATGCACCTTAGAAATTCTGGAACTTCCCAGCTGACTAGAACTAACTCCTTACTTAGTGAAAATGCAAATGATAAAAATAGAGATCTGGAAGAGATGGATGAACTGTAAATTTGTGTGTGAGAGTGGAAGGATGTTCTACTGTTGAATTTTTTGTGTTCTCATATTTCTTTCTCTAACTCATTGCCTTAATACTCCCATCAGCTCAGCCCCTCTGCTTCCCAGAGAACACACTCTCACTTCCAAATATAGTCAGTTTCTATCTCCCAAATTATATAGAATTTGCTATGGTTTACTCCTGCCTCCAAGCCTTTCATGGTTGTTCTCCTCCATAGAAACTATTCCTACCTGGTTGTCTCATTCTATATGTTACTTGTCCATTTTTAGGAGTTCATCATCTAGGCCCTGGAGTCAATCTCTCTCCCTCTCTCTCTGTCTCTCTCCCTCTCTCTCTGTCTCTCTCTCTGTCTCTCTCTGTCTCTCTCTGTCTCTCTGTCTCTGTCTCTGTCTCTGTCTCTGTCTCTGTCTCTGTCTCTGTCTCTGTCTCTGTCTCTCTCTCTTTCTCTCTCTCTCTCTCTCCCCTTTCAGTATTCTGAGCTCTGCTAAATCTATGAAACTATGAATTAATAGACTCACCAATTTCATTAAAAATGAGTAATGCTCTTTCAGAGATAGTATTCTTCAGCTCCCCACCCTCTGACTTCTCTTTAATTGTTCAACTGGGAAAGGTTTATATTGAGACTGAAATGCTCCCCTGACCCCTCTCTTTCTTGAGAAAAATTTACATAATGAGGATCCCCAGGGTCTACAGCATTCCTGGCCTCAGTGTTCTATGCTCCCAGGGCACAGAAAAAGTTACAAGGAATGCGGAATGACTTTGTGTTCCTATGTTTCCTGTAAGGCAATAGAATGGTACTGATAACTGGAGTCATTTTCTGCCCCAACATACCATATGCATACATACATATTCTGCTAAAATTAACTCTTTACCTATTGATGAATATCAAAGTACCATGGCAGAAGAGAAGACAAGAATTTAAAAAAGTGCTTTCTCTAGCAGGATTTAGACTCAAATTAGACAATTCAGTACACTGTAGAGGTTGCTCTGGGACATACCAATGGGTCCTCCATGCCAGTATTTTTTTTTGTTTGTTTGTTTATTTTAAATAAATATTTAATGTAAAAACAAAGGTCCATTTCAACAACTGAACTTTTTCCATTTTAAAACACATCAACTGTACCATTCAAATGCTGACCAACTTATATGATTTCTTCAAAATCTCTTATCAAGGGTACATATAGAAAAGACATCTTTGTATAAATGGAAAAAAAGGGATTTTTTTCAGCTTTTATTATGATGACATAAAAAGTTTACTCAACAGAAGTAATTTCATTACTATTTTTTGGGGGATCACCAACTTTTGTGCAAACCATGCTAGCCTTCTTTTAAGCATTAAGAGCATAACTGCTTAAGAAAGACATAAGCAATAATTCTAGTCCTACATCTCCCCTAAAATAATCTATTTTTTACATATGTTCACAGCTTTAGCAAATTAAAGCCAGAGAGAAATGCTTGAGATCCACTATCTGGAGGCATAACTGGAGTTACAAGAACTCATTGCCAGAGAGCTGAAAACTCAAGGAGTCTATAATGAAAGCTGCAGTTTCCCGCGTTCCTATTTTTACACAAAAATCAGTGACTAGGAACTTAATACTGGATGACAGATCACATCCACACCATTAGTTAAATAGTCTCACAGTTAAACACATCTTAAAGACCAATCAAATCAGTATTTACATTTTATAAATTTCTGAAGACACCATTAGAAAGCTTATATATCCCTTCACTAAGCAAAATAGGGAGCTGCATCTGATGGTGGAGGAATGAAATAAAAAATTAAAAATACCTGTATTTACAGCAGCATTGTTCCTTTATAAATAAAGAATATGAAAAGGATAATAAAAAATTGAGGTGACATCTCTCAACCACAGTGCTTGGAGCTGGAATACAAACTCATTGGTGCTGACATTGTGCCAGTAGTGAAACAACTTCCCACTAGAGAAAATTCAACTGTCAATGTGTGCAAGGAAAGGGTGAATGAAACTGCTCAGGCCTGTTCAGAAGAGCTTGCATGGAGTGCAGGCTGGGGTCATAGCACACTCACATGTGAAACAAATTCTCCATCTTGCCCGTTTGCAAATTGGCATTGTAAAATCCCACATTCCATTCTTCACTCAGTATGCTATGATACAATGATGATGAGAAAATGCGGACACTGAATTTTCTGTAGAGTGACTTAATTTTAAAAGAAAAATAATAGCAAAACATTCAATTTTAAAAGAATACACTGGGTAAGCACAATGCATCAAAATTATCCACATAAAAATACACTGCCAGTAACAAAACAAAAGCTCAGCTTGGTATCTCATTACAGTATATCAGAGGTGAAAAGTTTAGGATCTTCCCCAATAGGCACAAGTCAAGGAAGAGCTAGCTTGTCTTTTGGAAAAAAATCGCTGAATCAGTCTGATATACAACTATGTCCAAATTTGTGACTCATCATTAAAAATTAATAAATTATTTCAAGAGGCAAGGATCAAGGTTGGACTGAAAAATAGTAATGTGCATAATTTTGTCAAAATTTAATTGGATGTCTAAATTGCTTAAAATATGAATTATATTCCAATTCCCACCCCAATGAATCTCACAATTATATAGTAGGAAAACAAGTCACAAAAGCAAAAAAACTTATGATTTATATATGTAAGTTTTTTATATTATCAATTCAATAGGTTTCATAAGACATTAATTGCTCGAGTTACAAAAAGCTTTTATGAAGTATTGCTCTTCATGCTCAAACGAGAGAATATTGTGATGGCATCACTACAATTGATATACATGTATTACTTGCATAATGAAGCCAAGTGAACCCTGATACAATGTCTTTGTTGAAATCATTTATTTCATCTAACAGTGCCTGTTTGGAACCTATGATTTACAAAATAAAACAAAGAGAAGCTCTTCCAAGAGTGTATTCCCTGGAATTGTTTTTCAGTGTCTGTCCATCACACAGGATTGAACATTGCCTTTCAGAGTTTTTGTTTCTTACTCTGTTTTGAAACTCCTGAGACAGTGTCAGTGTTTGAGCTCCTCTCCCTTGGGTGAATATCACTGTACCCACTGGAGGTCCCATTCTGCTCCTCGGTGAACTCTTCACTTGTGGGGAGAGCAGCATCTCCTTTGTCCAATTTCTGCTGCATCTCACAGACCTTGTTAACAGCTTTGTCTACTGACACTATGCTAATGAGATTAAAGTCATGCATGCTTACCACCAGCATTTGTTTTTGGAATGAGGCATCAAAAGATGATTGTTGCAAGTCTATGACTGTCCACTACTATGTTACTTGGAAAAGATTAAAGAGAGTAGATAAAGTTTTGGACTGAAAGACAGGTGTAAAGGGTGAAATTATGGTTGATACTGAAAAAAAAATCTAAATTTAAGTGGTCATCAAAGGACATCCTAAATAACAAAATACCGAAGTCAGCTGCCAAATTTTATGGTGGTTTAATTGATATAGTAGAGAATATTTTAAGAAGGAGGAAAGAAGGGGCTAATATCGGGCAGAAAGATAGGAGATCTAGAAAGTAAGGGTTTGAGTGTGAAGGAGGAAAGAATCAGCTTGACTTCCAAAGAGGCTTAGCTAAGATGCCCAAACCTGAAATCAGCTCCAGGGCAAACTCACCATCCAACACTCCAAGATGTTGGAATGCTTAGCATGCTGCCAGCCAGAGTCGTCTCTCCAGGGAAAGAGAGGGAGGCAGAAACTATCGTGCCTCATATGGATGTTTTTACAGCGCTTTTCTGTGTCTCATCTATACCAATGAGGACTTAGCTTGACTTAGGACAGCCCAGAGGTCTGTTCTTTTTCTGCACATGTCTGTTGAAGGCCATCTCTTCAGATAACTAAATCTTGAGTTTGATGCAGACCTTTCAAAATCTTGTTTAACTGAGAAGGGTGGAGAATGTGGGTTTCCAAGACTTGATTCTGTTATTCCAAGCATCTCCATTGTTATTTATCAGGAAATAGCTGAATCAGATCTTCTAAAGAATGGTCTGATTAGGGTGGAATAGTTTTAAAATTCACACAGGAAGGCTTGAATTCAAGTTCAGTTTGTGATATTTACTACTTGTACCTTTAATATCTTTGAACTGAAATGGAAACTGTAAATTTTTTTCTCAAGTGCCAACTTAGAGCACATATATGGAAGAGCAAATTGACATATAGAAATCATATTTGTAGAGGCATTGTGGTCTAGAGTTGTAAGGGACTTCAGAGGTCATTTTGCCCAAATTAAAACAAAAAAGAATGATTTATGAGGTAATTGATAGAGTTCCATTCTCCACCCAAAGCTTTCCAATCAATAAATCATCAGTATTTTTAAGCATCCACTATGTGCCAAGACCTTTTCCAGGCACTTCTAGTGATCTAGACTCTGCAATGTCTCCATATAGCCTATTAAACTTTTCCATTGCTATTTTTCATAGATTTTTCTTACATAGAGTAAAAAAATATCCCTCTCTGCAACTTTTACTCATTGATTCTATATTTTTCCATAGGAACAAACATAATACATTTAATCTTTCTTCTACATAACAGCTATTCAAATATGGGAAGATTAGGAATAGATATTCCAACTCCAGTCTTTATAATACCCTGCTCACCCTACATTACATATTTTAGCTTTGTGAATCCCTTTCCTAAAAAATGTTTTGTTTTTTTCCCCAGAAATTAACACAACACCCTAGACATAGTGTGACCCAGGTAGAATACTGCCTTCATTGTAAACACGAGGCCCATTATATTTCAGCCATAATCATAATAACCTTTTTTTTTTAAACCCTTACCTTGCATCTTGGAGTCAATATTGTGTATTGGCTCCAAGGCAGAAGAGTGGTAAGGGCTAGGCAATGGGGGTCAAGTGACTTGCCCAGGGTCACACAGCTGGGAAGTGTCTGAAGCCAGATTTGAACCTAGGACCTCCAGTCTCTAGTCCTGGTTCTCAATCCACTGAGCTACCCAGCTGCCCCCAATCATAATAACCTTTTGAACTGCCATTATGGGACTTAAACTCATTTAAATGATTATCCTTAGTTTTCTCATTTGCAATATGGGGATAATAATAGTTCTTTCAGAGAGTTATTATGAGGATCCAACAAGATAATGCATGTAAAGCATTTAACGTGATATAAATCATATTGTTATTAGCAAAAGATACAAAAGTGTGAATTTTAGATTTTCTCCACCCTGATTAGTCTTTAAAATCCTAGCAACCAGGAATGTATACACCCCTACTTAAGGATTAAGTGTTGAGGAGGATGACCTATGACAGACACGTGCTGGCAAGTGACAAATAAGAAACAACTGACAGACCCCCTGGGCTGTCCTAAGTCAAACTTAAGCTACCATTGGCACATGTGAGACACAGGAAATGATGTAAAGAATGGTCTATATATTTCACATCACTTCCTCTCTCCAGACTCTCTCACAGAGACATGGTTCTCTCTCTGGCTCGTGTGGCTCATGGCAGTGTGCTGGGCATCTTTGAGGTTTGTTGGTTGCGGCTTGCTGGTGAGGTGACTGGGAGAAGTTCTTGGCATGCTTGGTGAGTGGTTTAGGCTGATTCCTTTTTCTTTTACCTCTTAAAATGCTATCTTCCTAGGAGACCCCTCATCTCGGAGGAGGCCTCATGGCTGGTAGCTGAACTAGATTGAGAAGGCCCCTTGGCCAAGGCCTCTGAACTCCTGCCTGGTTCAGCCCAGGCTGGAAAAGTCCAATTTTCCTTTCCTCTTTCTCTTCTTCTTAATTTCTTCCCTCTATTGTAATTAAACCACCATAAACATTCCAAATTGACTTGAGTATTTTATTGGGATTGAATTAATTCCTGGCAACCACTAGAATAATATTCAATCAATAACCCCTAATTTTACCCCTTACAAAAGGAAGAAAACATAAAGAAATCACCTCCCCCCTTATTATTGGGCTTATATTCCAAGGAAGACAACTATAAGAATAAAGTTCCTATATGTACCGTTATATTTATAGTACCACTTTTTCTGATAGCAAAGAACTGGGAATGAAGTAGATATCCATTAATTAAAGAATGGCTAAACAAATTGTGATACAGAAATATAATGGAATATTATTGTATTGTAAAAAATGATGTTTGCGATAAATATAGAGCATCCAAAGACCTCCATGAACTGGTACAGAATGAAGTAAACACAGACAAGAAAATAAAGTATAGTATGTCTACAGCAATGTTATTACAAAACAGAACCATATATACACATAAAATGAAATAAAAATCAATATAGTAAAATTGTAAAGCTCAAGCACAATTTGAAAGAAGAGACAAAAGAGGACCCTTTTGACCCACTACTTTGCAGAACTGGGAAGTTCATGGGTATTGTTCTTTGTACAGTTGGGCATTTTTCTATGTATTAATCAGATATACTGGGGAAAAAATATCCTCTTTTCTCAGAGGAAGGCAAATGTGTGTATTTTTGTTAGCATCCAGGTGGGTATTTTATATGATCTGAAGTTATATGGGAATCTGAACAATCCAAATAAATTTCAGAGGTGAGTAGAAGGAAGTGTGATACCCAGAAAAAAGGTTAAAACATAGAACTTTTCTTTGCACAGTTGATGGGATACAGTCATGATCTGTGAGACACAACTGAGATACTGGGTGCATTTACTGAACTGATTTTTCTTCTCTTTCTTTTTTTTTTCATTTTTTGTTGAAATGTATGGCTTCCTGGTTATGGGAGAAGATGTGATTGTTCATAAATAAATTTGATATGACATAAAAAGCAATAAAAATAAAATCATTAAAATGAATGGAAGGTCTTGGAAAAAATTAAGGCTCATGCTTAGCTTTATTTATTCATTAACATTGTGTTGTGAGGAGAACAACTTGGAGAATGGACTAAGAAGTTACATCGTTCAATGGACAGAGCATCTGGTCTGAAATCAGAAAGACTTAAGTTCAAATCCAGCCTCATACATTTACTAGCTATGTGGTCTTGGGCAAGCCACTTCTGTTTGCCCCAGTTTTCTTATCCATAACATGAGAATAATAATAATTACTTCCCAAGGTTGCGGTGAGGATCAAATGAGATAATATATATGAAGTACTTAGCAAAGTGCCTGAAACATAATGAGCCCCATATAAATGTTAGTCGTCATCATCATTATCATCATCACCATCATTTCTGGTTGAGTGCCAGACAGGACCACAGGCAAAATTATAGAATCAAATAAGAGAGGGAATGAAGGTATTTCTGATACAAGAGAAAGTGAAAAAAGGAAGGGAAGGTTACATAGAGACAAAAGGAGAGGAGTAAGATGGTTAACTGACGTTCTTAGGATTTATAGAATAAGTAAAGTAACATAGCATAACAAATCTCTTAGAACACATGAAGCAGAACAGATTATCTGAGATCCATAAGGGGCTATTGTGACAGGTCAAGGAAAAAAATGGTGGAAAGGCAAGATACCTAAGGATCCAGAGTTAAAAAATGAGGGAAATTGCATCAATGTGTGTGCAGTTTTGACTTGAAGTCAGATAGCTAAGCCTGTAACAAAAGAGCAAAGATGTTATTCTCATAAAGACTGGAAAGAAATAATAGCTTTGAGACATATTGTGTAATGTTCCATGAAACCTGAAATGCATAACACCCCTTCCACCCCTTTTACATGCTTTGTTACCAAGTTATCAGTAGTTACCTTTGACATTACCAAGGAAAGTAGAGATTTGAGGACATTCTGAAACAAGGGAAGACTGAGACCAGAGGTAGAAAGCATAATTGTCTAATATAAGTAAAAGTTTGATCAATAATCTCCTGATCTGAGCTTTGCAAGCCCATGATCCTGATTTGGATCTATATTCTTTGCCCTGGATGGAGCTCCAGTACACTACTACTGGCCCTCATCCCTCTCATGTATCAGGAATGTTTTGCAGATTCAGAGCACAAGAAATGCATATGCTTTGGTTCATTATTTCTACCTTGTTTACTCATCTTCAAGCCTCAGATCATCCTGGTGACTGAATCTAAGACCCAGATCTAGGCTCAGAAACACATAAATGATGCTTGCTTCTGTTCGTGCCTCTTGCCTAGTAAACCACTCTAAGACTTGGGCCACATTTGACATATGACCCAGTTCTGGGGCAGGTCCAATAGAATTGCCAGTTGTGTCCTATACAATATCAAGCCAACTCTGCTGATCCTGAGACCTCTTTTTGCCATAATACTGTCACAGGTGCTAATATATAGCCTAGATGCTCTTTTTTGGTATCCTCCTGGACAGACTCTTGGTTTTCACAGATGTCTGTCTCTTATGCTAGCTTAAAAAATGATTCAATGTGAAGTTCTCCCTGAATTTCCCAATCAACAAATGTACTATTTCAAAGTCTTTCTTGGAGTAGTTGTTGGGAAGAGAGGTGGGAGGGAATCAAGGATGTACAGCTTCTTAATATGCTAGCATTTCAGTTGGTTTTTTAATGGACTATTTTTTAAAAATGTGTGCACCTTGTGAGGGTAGCCATCGAGTCATAGACCCCTGGTGAACCAAGGTTTTGCTCACCCAGCATGTGAAGACTGCTTCAGCGGAACAGAAGGAAGAAACCAACAAGAAGGTTCAACGGCTGAGATGGCGACACAGCAAAGCACTGTGGAGTGCTTAGGGCATGTTGGAGCACAAAAGACAACATGGCCATCCAATGCAGCTGAGGAAGTCTCCAGGTGTAACAATTTTTCGTGCCACTGGACCCAGGCTTCCAACGCTGAGAGAGTGGGACTGTCTCTGTGCATCAACTTTTCCACTTAAATCTCCTTCACACACAAGTGTCTTTGTGCACACTCATCTATACACCATAGATGAAAACGCACAAAGACAATCGTCATCCTCGGTTACTGAGAGACTACTAACATAACATATATATATATATTTTTTTTTTTCCAATTACATGTAATAACAAATTTCCACACAAGTTTTCCCAAGTTATATGATTGAACTCATCTCTCTCCCTCCCTTCTCTTCCCCTTCCCCATGTTGGCAGGTGATTCAATCTGGGTTATACATGCATTATCATGCAAAACATATTTTCTTGATGTACTATTTTTAAGCCTGACAATCAGTTGCCTAAATTAAGAGAGAAAAAAATAACTTCAATTCATCACAGGTCTCAGGAACCAAGGGAACTACTAATCTACTCTTTGCTAACCATTAGCTCTATGACCCTAGATAAACAATTATCTCTGTGCTATGAATTCCTCATCTGAAAAATCAAGGGTTGTAGTAGGTGACCTGTTAGGTCTCTTCCAGGTTTAAAACTGTCATTCTATGATCCTAAATTAATTTGAGTATGTATGTGCCAACTAGTTTCAGACTTTCAGCCTCTGAGGGATTTAGGGGCTTTTCTATCTATTGTAGTCCTTGCCTCAAGGGATGATTCCCAAATGGCTTCTATTGCAGTATAAACATTTGTTTCTCTAGTAAGCCAGAAAAGAACCACATTCAGCTAGTATAGAACCAAAGTTGGTGAGTCTGATTTTGTCTAAGGGAGATGATGGAGTAGTATTAATAAAGGAGAGGAGAGAATCCACAACCTCAGACTTTTATGTGGGTAGCAACTTGGATCTATCAGAAAGAAAAATACAGGTAATAACATCTCAGACAGAAAGAGAAGAATTACTAAGCCTCTTAGCACCCATAGGTAGATTGGAAAAAAACCTTCCTGTATCCTCACAGGCAGCAAGAAGCTTCCATGGAGGTTGGGAAAAAGAGAATACCCAGTGCAACCTCATGAAGCTTACATTTTAAATCGTCTTAGACTCCAGAATCAGAAATAAATGGCCTAACAGTTTGTTTAACGGTTTTGTCTAATTATCTTCAAAACCAAGCTGAATACTCTTCTGCCAATTCTTCCATCATGTAAGAGAGAAAAAAGTTCCTAATCTATTAAGATAAACAAGATAAAAAATTGGGTGGTTAATATACTTGGTTAAGGACCATAACTATTTGTGTGGTCCTGGAATTTGGAAAGGCTGAGAGAGCATGAAGTTTTCACAATCCAACTTCCTATCTATAATCTCTAAAGGGTGCTATTAAGCTTCAGTTTGAACATGTCCATTGAGGTCCCTCCCAAAGTTGTCCATTACATTTTTTCTACAGTAGCATTATTAGAAAGATTTTTTCATTATTCTGAATCAAAATGTCTTCCTTCCTATGCCAACATTTCCATCAATTCAATTTGTATTTTAATTTTAAAACCATTTTAAACTTTCTTTTAAAATGTTATATATATTATATTCTGTGACTTTCTGAAATAACACAGTATGTATAGTAGAAGCACTTTCATGTCTAATGTGAGTTAAAAACGATTGCTAAGGAAATTATGAAAAATGTATCTAATGATTTACTTTCATTAGCAATTTTGCTTCCAGTCAGAAAAGTATTGGGGAATAAGAATCTCTCTCTGTCTTTATCTCTTTCTGTCCATGAGTGTCTCTTCTTTGTCTCTGACTCTATCTCTTCTCTTTCTCTGTCTGTGTCTCTGTCTATTTGTCTATCTGTCTTCTTTTCTCTCATATCTCTCTGGTTCTATCTTCCTGTTGTTGCTTCCTGCCTATTTCTTTTTATCCATGGTTAGGATATCTGAGATCTCAGTAAGGGGCTCTTATTTAAGGTCAAATGTCTTATGTGTGTGTGTGTGTGTGTGTGTGTGTGTGTGTGTGTGTGTGTGAGTGTGCAGATGAAACGATCCTAGGGAAATATTGAAATATTAGCTATGTCTTGAAGATGTGAAAGTAGTAGCTTTACCTACACAACACTGGGCAGTGGTAAAGAAATCAAATAGATAGAAGATTTATTGTTGTTGTTTACTCATTTTTCAGTCATGTCTGACCCTTCCAGGACCCTCTTTGGGATTTTCCTGGTTAAGATACTGGAATGGTTTGCTATTTCCTTCCCTAGTTCATTTTATACATGAGGAAACTGAGACAAATTGAATTAAATGACTTGCCCAGGATCACATAACTGCTAAGTGTTGGGGTCCAGATTTGAAGTCAGGAAGATGAGTGTGGCACTGTATCCACTTTGCCATGTAGCTGGTAACTCTCCTTGAACAAAGAAAGGGGGAGAAAATTATATGATGATGCAATTTGATTCAACAGTCATTTCTGAAGTCTGTTCCTGGATCAGTAATACTACTAGTAGGAAATTTGGTAATTGGAGGGGAAATAAGCACATTATAGACAGATTTCTTCTTTCTAAGATGGTCATTAACCAGACATGTAATTCCAACTTGAGGTATCAGCTTTTTGATATCTAAAATGGAAATATTGGGCTACATTATCTCCAAGATCTCCATAAATATTTCTATTGTTTCTCTTTCTTTAAAACATCTTTTTACTGTTGTTCTCTAATTTCTTATGTTCCACTGTCAAATTATTTTAAATACTTGTTTATAAAACAAGAATAACATACTCATCTCTTTTATAGGTAAAGTTTAAAAGGCTATTCATTTTGTGTTTTAGAACATGTGGTCAAGACTGGTGAAATACTGCTTCATTGAGGCAGGTAATATTGCAGAGATAGTATCTGTTTATAGGAATTTCTTAAGTTCCCACTGTTTCTTTAGGAGACAGTATCTGACAGGTTGGGATTTTTGTAAAATCTCCTTCTGTCTCTTTAAGAGGGGAGTTGTGTAAAACGTCCTTCTGTTTCTTTAAGAGGCAGAGCAGATAGCTCTCACCCTCCTTCACTTTGAGAGACCAGCCACAAAAGAGAAAAAAAATGAGTTAAGGTCCTCCAATTTTTCTGACTTCCTTGAGATCAGGGTTGCTGGGTCATTTTCTCAAGACAAAAAAAAATCTGATAGTGACTTTTGAGAGTTTGAAGTACATATACGAATTTGAGAAAGAATGATTTACTGAGAACTTTTCTCCTCAGTTTCTTTTCTTTTCTTTTTTTTAACCCATACCTTCTGTCTTAGAAACAATACTGTGTATTGATTCCAAGGCAGATGAGTGGTAAGGGCTAGGCAATGGGGGTTAAGTGACTTCCAGGGTCACACAGCTGGGAATCTCCTCAGTTTCTTAAGGGAGAAGAAGCTGTCATAGGGGCTTGTCTGACTTGGGAGAGAGGAGAGCTGCCTCAGTTTCTCTGTGAGGAGAATCTGACAGTTGTATCTGACAGTTTGATTAGTTTGATTTCATTTATTACTTTAAGGAGTTCATTGTAAATTTAATCTTCATTGATTAGTTAGTTTAAAGATAGTGAAATTTAATATAAGTTAGACAGAGTAGGCCAGGTTTAGGTCTGCTTTGTGGGCAAGAAGAAACCTCCAAGAAAGGGAGTTAGAAATAGGGTTTTTTATAGATTTTTTAGTATAGGATTTTGAGTTTTAAGATTTAGCATAAGGGTTGATAGATATAATTTCCTATTTCCTATCCCTATCTCTCCTCCAAATAAATAAGGACATGGGTTTACCAAACAGCTCTCCGTAACTTCATTGACCTCCACCAATAATATTTACCCATAACAGCCTTGACTATAACTATTTATTAGCTATAACATATCTAAGTGCTCTACCTACTACAGGTCATTAGCTAGATAGAGTTATATCAGAATAGAGTTTTTGTGCTACTGAACTTATGATAGGTGGAAAAGGAGCCATAAGTTTTGGCAAAAACAGACAATGAGCAAGGCACTCATTCACTCCATGGAGTCTCAGCCCAGGGTCAGAACCCAGGGCATGACTATCCTCTGAGGTAACAATTGAGTTTGGATTAATTAGGAGAAGATAGGTAAAGATCAGAGCTTGGACAAAAGTTCAGGGACAGGAACAAGAGACTTTTCAATGCTTAGCAAAGAGTTCAGGACTTTCAGTTAAGTCAAGTGAAGGAGCTAGAGGATTTTAAGGTCTTGACTGTGTAACATAATCAATGTAATGAAGAATCAGGAAAGCAACAGGACCCAGAGGACAGACAAATCTGTTCAAGGACCAGACAGATAGAGAAGTTTGGAAGAATCAATAACTAAGATCTTGAGCAGTGTCAAAAAGCCTGGGGCAAAAAGACTGATAAAATGTGATGAATTTTAATCTAGAGTTGTAGCCAGCCTTGACTAATCATTCAACTCTTAAGAAGCACTGCTATGAGTCAACTCTGCACGTCAACAGAGTGACTCTTAGGCTGAGTCTTCTGGATAAAAACTCTGGTTTAATCAGCATACCTGGAATTGGCTTTGACCAGTTATTCTGTGCTTTCTTTCAAGTCCTACATGCCACCCATGACCTAAGTCAGATTTTGGCTCCATAAAAAATTACAGAATTTCAGAGTTCGGTTGGATCTCAAAGGTTATCTAGCTCAGTCCTTAAATTAAGTAATCAATTATAATTAAAACAGCCCTGACTAATAATCATCATTCATGCTAATTAAGACCTTCAGTGATGAGAAATTCAGTATCATTCAAGGTAGTTCATTCAGAATTTGAAACCCTCAGTTCATTAGGATATCTATCTATCTATCTATCTATCTATCACTTTTTATTCAACTGAGTCAGTCTCTCTTCCATCCATTGGTTTTACTTCTAAGTGGAATGAAGAACATTTAACTTATTCATTCTTTTAGGGGACAACTCTCTAAATACTTGAAGACTTTTGTGTTTTCTCAGGGTCTTTTCTTTGTAGTAATCATCTATAATTCCTTTAATTCATCCTCATATGCTGTGGGGTTTGAGTTCTCATCTTGATTCTTGTCTATATCATCTGAAAATACTCTAGCTTGCCACAGGGTCATAGAATTTTAGAGGTGAAAATGACCAATTTAGAAGTTACTTTTTCCAACCCATTCTTTCATTTAAAAAACATATATTGTTTTTGTAAAATGCTAATAGCAATATTTTCCATTTATTTATCAAATGAAGTATTATTTATTGGCCATAGCTTGTAGGTTTGCACTACAAATTTATATTAATTCTTTGTAAAATATCTATTATCTGATAAATTCTGGAGTCCATAGTCATGGCATATAGTTATAGTACTTAGAGCATTTATAGTGTTTGCATCATTTGTACTCAAACATTAGCTAATATTCCACTTTTCATTGCACTCTTCAGCCTGGCACTTTTCTCATGTGCCAGCCTCTGTCACAATCTGAAAGTTAAATCTGATTAGTATCAATTTGAAAATGACCAAGATAAATGTACTGGGCCTTAAGTAATGAAACGAGTGGATTTAAAACGACATTGTCTTTTTCAAGGTTATTTAGAAAACAGAAGAATGGGATGAATGGAATGTCTTCATTAAAAGGGGAAAGATTCCCCTTCTAACAAGAGTGGATTTCAACATCATCCAGAAGATGTCTTTACTTAATAACACTGAATTCCACCCCAAAAACTTCCTACTCCTGGGAATCCCTGGACTGGAAGAACTGCACATCTGGATAGGCTTTCCTTTCTGTGCTGTGTATGTGATTGCATTTGTGGGGAATCTTAGTATTCTGTTTGTCATCAATTCAGAGAAGAGTCTTCATCAACCCATGTTCTACTTTTTAGCTATGTTGGCCACTGTTGACTTGGGTCTCTCCACAGCCACCATCCCTAAAATGATGGGAATTTTCTGGTTCAACTTGACAGAGATAAGCTTTGGGGGATGCCTCACCCAGATGTTTTTCATTCATATTTTTACTGGTATGGAGAGCATTGTGCTTGTGGTTATGGCCTTCGATCGCTATGTTGCCATCTGCCATCCTCTCAGATATAGTATGATCCTCACTAATAAAGCCATTGTAACTATTTCAGGGGTATCTATCCTGAGGAATTTCTCCTTAGTGACACCAATGGTATTTTTAGTCCTCCGGCTGCCATATTGTGGTCATCATGTCATTCGTCATACCTATTGTGAGCATATGGGAATTGCCCGACTGGCTTGTTCCAGTATCAATATTAACATTATCTATGGCCTATTTATTATTTGCATAATATTTTTGGATATGACCCTGATTGCCATTTCCTATATCCAAATTCTTCAAGCAGTTTTTAGGCTTCCTTCTCAGGAAGCTCGTTTTAAAGCCCTTAACACCTGTGGTTCCCACATCTGTGTCATCTTAGCCTTCTTTACTCCTGCTCTCTTTTCATTTCTCACACATAGATTTGGCCACAATATCCCTCATTATATCCATATCCTCTTGGCCAATTTATATGTGGTTGTTCCTCCTGCACTCAATCCTGTTATTTATGGAGTCAGAACCAAGCAGATTCGGGAATGTTTGATTCAAATCTTTACAAGGAAAGATTAAATGAAAGAAAGAAACCCACATCATTTTATTCTGTTATTCACAGTAAAACTGTTTTTGTAGCAGGTTATGGTGTTTCTCTCTTTCCAGTAGTGAAAATAATCTCACTATTAATAAGAAACCAAATTCTCAAGTACAATTCAATTAAAAAATAGTAATATAGAAATCGCTTTTCTGTCAATCCTAGGATGAGTATGTGGGAATGGGGAAAGAATGCACACTTATAATGGGTTGACACTTGGTACTAATTTTAGACCTTGATATTTATATACTTTCAATGCATGTTGTGGTCCAGGACAAAATAAATCTAATGCTACAAGTTTATTTTTTTAATTATTTTTAAAAATTTTATTTTTATTGTCCTGCAAAACATACTTCCATATTGGTCATTGTTGTAAGAACCCAATTGATATAACCAAAAGCCCAAAATAAAATCATAAATACAATTATGTGAAAGATAACTCCAACAATTCTTTCTCTGGTAGTGATAGCATTCCTCATCACAAGTCTTTCAGGATTGTCCTGGATCATTGAATTGCCGAGAATAGCCAAGTTTTCATATATAAACATTGTACTATATTACTATTACTGTGTACCATATTGTCCTAGTTCTATTTATTTCATTCGGCATCAGTTCCTACAGCTCTTTCCATTTTTTTTTCTGAAATCATCATCTTCATCACTTTTTATAGTACAATAGTATTCCATCACAAACATGTACCACAATTTGTTCAGCTATTCCCAACTAATAGACATCCCCATAATTTCCAATTTTTGCCACTACAAAAAGAATAGCTTTAAATATTTTTGAACAAGTAGGTCCACTCCCCTTTTTATTATTTCATTGGGATACAGACCCATTAGTGATATTCCAGGATCAAAGTATATGCAGTTTTATAACCTTTTGGGCTATAGTTCCAAATTGCCCTTCAAAATGGTTAGATTAGTTCATGACTCCACCAACAATATATCAGTGTCCAAATTTTGCCACATCCTCTCCAATATTTACCACTTTACTACCATATTGGCCAATATGATAGATGTGAAGTGGTAACTGATGATTGTTTTAATTTTCATTTCTCTAATCAAGAGTGATTTAGAAGAATTTTTCATATGATTATTGATGGTGTTGATTTCTTCATCAGAAAATTGCTTTTTTATATCCTTTGACCATTTGTCAATTGGGGAATGGCTTTTATTCTTAGAAATTTCACTTAGTGTTCTATAAATTTGAGAAATTAGACCTTTATCAGAGAAATTTGTTATACAAATGCTTTCCCACTTTGTTGTTTCCCTTCTAATTTTGGTTATATTGGTTTTGTTTGTACAAGCGTTTTTCATTTAATATAACCAAACTTATTAATTTTATATCTTAGAATACTCTCTATCACTTATATACTAATAAATTCTTTCCTTTTAAATAAAATCCTTCCTCCAAAGGGAGGTAGATTGTTTAGGAAAGGCCTAGATGGATGGGAGATGAGAAACACCCACCTAGGGACCTCTCCAGGTCCAGCAAAGCCCAAAACCCTTGGGCTTTTGAAACCAAGTTTATTTTGATAATTGGGTAAAGGGAAAAGGTTGGAAGGGTCCTAAAACTACAGATCTAGACTCAGACCCATCTTCTACCTACCTCATGAGAGGTATTCTTCATTGCTTCTGTAGGCCCTGCCTATCCACTCCCTGCTCTTCTGCTTATCTAACTACCCAGATTGTCTTTAAGAAGAATAAAGAAACTAGTAGTCTGAAATCCCTCTCAAGTCTGGGGTTGGTTTCCTAGAAAACCCTGAGTCCCAAGTGACAAACCCTTGGGATTACCTTAGCCAAGTGGATCCATGACCAGTAGCTCTCAAACATATTGAGCTCAGTACTCCAGGGAAAAGGCAGTCTACTCCAAGGCAAATTCTCCAACCCAGGAATCCCTAAATATTTCCACAAGATTAGGTTTTCCTAGAGGATGCCAGAGCAGAGTCCTCCTTTCAGCTAAATGGAAAGCCAGAAACAAAATAGTGACAGTTAAAACCAGTCAAATACCAAGATCCTCTTTCCCTTCTAGAATCTTTCCCCCACAGGGCTTGTATCCAAATTATTCTCCTTTCCTCTTAAAGACAATCTATGAATTTTTCTCTGTCCCTTACTTACATTCCTACACCTCCCAAGATGTGCCAGGTAAACTATTCTTTGTTCTTCTAATTTACTTATGGTGTCACTTTTTATATCTAAATCATGTATCCATTTTGATCTTATCTTAGTATGGGATATGAGATAATGGTGTATACCTGGCTTATGCCTTACTGTTTTCCAATTTTTCCAGCAGTTTTTGTTAATTAGTGAGTTATTATTTAAAAAACAGGGATCTGGGTTGGTAAGGTCATTTATGCTTATATATTATGTATCTAATCTACTTCATTGATCTACCATTCTATTTCTTAGCCCGTGCCAAACTCTTTTGATGATTTCTATTTGATAGTACAATTTGAGACCTGGTACTGGTATGCCACCTTCCTTTACATTTTTTCCATTAGCTTCCTTGATATTATTGACATTTTCTTCTTCTAGAAGGATCTTGTTGTCATTTTTTTCTAGTTTTATAAAATAATTATTTGGTAATTTGGTATAGCACTGAATAAGTAAAGGTATAATTGTAATTTTTATGATTAGTTTGGCCTACCATGACCAATTAATATTTCTCCATTTGTTTAGATCTGATTTTATTGTGTGAAAAGTGTTGCTAATTATTTTTAATGTTTGGACTGAACATTTAATTGGTAAGTCACCAGGGATTTAATTTCTAAATCCCAAAATGAATTACTAAAGTAAATAGAATTTATGGTAGTTTATTTACAATAGAGGGAAGATATTAAGGAAGAGATAAAAGGGGAGAGAGAGAGAGAGCTCTGCTTCCTCAGAGCCAGGTAGAAATTCTAAGCCCCAGACAGGAGAAAGGAGTCTCAAGATGATGGGCCTTTCATGGAGGTTCACACCTCAAGAAAGACAAGGAAACTAAGTCAGCCTTTTACTCACCAAGGTGACTGTCTGAAAGGAAAGCAGTCTGACATTTCCTGCATCAGCTCCTCCAGGGGTTCAGTTCCATACCCAAGTATCTTCATTCCAAGTCTGAGTGTCTGTCTTCCAATCTCTCCTCAAATGTCTATCTTCCAGTCCAACTCCAAGCGACTGATTCTTCTTCCCATCTCTCCTCTGAGTGGCTCTTCTTCACTCCAAGCCCAAGTGACTACAAGCCCGAGTGACTTCTATCCAGTCCAACTCTGAGCGACTGAATTCTTGATCTATATATCTCCATGTGCCTCTGTTTCCTCTATTTAAAGACCTTTTTCTCTTGTGTCATCTCCCCTAAATTTTAAATCTTGGATTTTTTTTTCATAAAAATACAATACAATCCCCCCTGAAGAGGGTGTTCACCAACACCCAGATCAATTCAAAGTGGTTGAGTTATGGGCATATGAGCCAATTATCAAAATAAAAAAAAAATGTAAAGGAAAAATAGGAATAGATTAAGGATTTAATAAATAAATAAAATAAAATATATTTTTATATAATAAATTTTTATGTAATAAAATAAAATAAAATAAAAATAAATAAATAAAATAAAATAAAAACATAAAAAATAAAAATAAAATAAAAAATAGGAAAAAATTAAGCTTTTGAGAGAAATAAAAGTCAGAATCAAAATATCAAAAACTATGTATATAAAATTTATGAATTAAAAAGAATAAATTCATAACAGGTCCTTGTATTAGGGTCCAATTAAAGTAAATTTCTGTCCTACAAATCTGTAGGGGAAAAGTTGCATTCATGTTGTATTTACCCATTATAAGTCAGGTGTACAGGAAGTTGCCATAATATAAGAGAGAAGAAAGGACTAGATTTTTGTGTAAAAAGGGATGTGCCATTTCCTGATCTGATCATTTCATCATTTATCAGGCATAGGGGAGCCAGAATACCAACTGTTAGGTACTTTCAAAGAAAGTATTTTACAAGGAGTGTAGTTCAAGGAGTCCTGCATCTTAACATATGTCAAGCGCTGCAACCTCGAGTCTCACATTAGGTTCAAGTCCTTATTAGTGTAGAAGTTCATCAATCCCATATGTGTTGGTTTCATTTTGACCTGTGTGCTCTTTTGGCCCTTTTCAAGTTAAATTTGTGCTTCTATGGCACTATGTAGCTAAAGTCTGTGCTCCCTTTTTTGATCCCAATTTCTAGAATCAGACACAATCATTAATCACAGTCCCATAACATTTATCAATAAATGGTAGGTTTCCACAGTCTAAAGCTTTCAGGTATGCATTTTTATGCTAAGCAAATGGATATCTTAGCTTTTTGCAAAAATAAAACATAGTTAAAAAAATCTTTTCAATACAATTACATGAACTTCAAATGTAAAAAATGAGATAAATAAATAAAATATTGTATGGCACAAATAAATTGCAACAAAATAGTACAGATCCATCAACAGGGAAGTCTTATCATAATCAATAGTTGAATACTATCAATATAGTCAATTATTCATTTATCAACAGAGGGTATAATCAGCCACAGAGGTACTTCTTCTTGAGATTCTCTATCCCTGGCTGGGGCTTAGAGATTCTAAATGGTATCAGAAGTCAGAGTTCTCTCTCTCTCTCTCTCATTCCTTAATATCTTCCTTCTATTGTAAATATTATAAAAAACTACCATAAATTCCATTTACCTTAGTAATTCATTTTGGGATTTAGAAATTAAATCCATGGTGACCACCTATTATATATTCAGAGTCCAACCACAATTAATTTTAACAACTCCAAGTCTGAGTGTATGTCTTCCAGTCTCTCCTCAAGTGTCTGTCTTCTAGTCCAACTCCAAGTTGATTCTTCTTCCAGTCTCTCCTCCGAGTGACTCTTCTTCACTCCAAGCCCAAGTCACTCTAAACCCGAGTGACTTCTATCCAGTCCAACTCCAAGTGACTGAATTCTTGATCTATATATCTCCATGTGCCTGTTTCACCTTTTTTAGTTAGTTATATCTTTTGTGGTTAGTTAACACTTTCTTTGTTAGTTAGCACCTTTTTGTAGTTAAAATGGGTAGATCTACTTTAAATACTGAGTTAACACTTTGGGGATTAAAATCTAAAAATAGACAGGGGATTACAATTTAATCTTCACAATAAAGGAAGAGTTAAGTACCTTGATTGTTACAATCAGGGTTGAGCCAATTCACAGTGTTTTGTAATTCTGTTCATATCATTCCTGTGTTTACCTTGGCAAGTAAATTCCTAGGCATTTTATAATGTCTAGAGTAATTTTAAATGGAATTTCTCTTTCTAATTCTTGCTGCTAGAATTTAGTGTTAATATATAGAAATGCTGATGATTTATGTGGTTTAATTTATATCCTACAACTTTACTAAAGTTATTAATTATTTCAACTAGTTTTTAAAGTTGATTCTCTAAGTATACCATCACATCATCTGCAAAAAGTTATAGTTTTTTCCTCATTGCCTACTTTAATTCCTTCAATTTCTTTTTTCTTATTGCTAATGTTAGCCTTTCTAACACAATATTAAATAATAATGGTGATAATAAGCAATTGTTACACTCTTGATTTTATTTGGAAGGCTTATAGCTTATTCCCATTGTAGATGATATTGCTAAAGGTGTTAGGTAGATACTAGTTATCTTGCCGCTGCGCGTGAATGCCGACACCAGACCACAACTGCACCTCCTGTAACAACTGGCATCCCATGCCCCATGTGCCACAAACTGTGTGCCTCAGCCTTTGGACTCCAAAGCCACATGAGGGTACACCGTAGATGAAACTGCACAAAGACAATAGTCATTCTCGATCACCGAGAGACTACTACTATACTATAGTTATCATTTTAAGGAATGATGCATTTATTCCTATATTTTCAAGTGTTTTTAATAGAAATTGATGTTCCATTTTTTTGAAGGCTTTTTTCTGAATCTATTCAGATAATTATATGATTTCTGTTTGGTTATTGATATGGCCAATTATGCTGATAGTTTTACTAATATTAAACCAGCTCTGCATTCCTGATGAAAATCCCACTGGATCATAGTGAATGATTCTTGTGATATATTGCTATAGTCTCCTTAGTAGTATCTTATTTAAAATTTTTGCAACTATATTCATTAATGAAATTGACCTATAATTTTTTTTCTCTGTTTTTGCTCCTACTGGCTTAGACAACAGTACCATATTTGTTTCATAAAAAGAATTTGGTAGGATTCCTTCTCTGCCTCTTTTCCCAAATAGTTTTTGTATTATTGGGATTAATTATTTTTTAAATGTTTGATTGAATTCATTTGTGAGTCCATGTGGTCCTGGAGATTTTTACTTAGGGAATTCCCTGATGGATTGCTCAATTTCTTTTTCTAATATAGAATTATTTAAGGATTCTATTTCCTCTTTTGTTAATCTGGGAAATTTGTGTTTTTGTAAATATTCATTCATTTCACTTGGATTTTCAAATTTATTGGCATATAATTGGAAAAATAGCTCCTAATGATCACCTTTAATTCCCTCTTTGTTGGTGGTAATTTCACCTTTTGCTCTTTGATTCTGATTATTTGTTTTTCTTCTTTTTTAAAATCAAATTATCTAATGCTCTATTAAAAAACAAACAAACCAACTCCTAGTTTTATTTATTAGTTCAATAGTTTTCTTACTTTCAATTTTATTAATTTCTCCTCTTATGTTTAAGATTTCCAATTTAGTCTTTAATTGAGGATTTAAAATTTGTTCTTTTTCTAGTTTTTTTTAGTTGGATACCCAATTCATCAATCTGCATTTCCTTTGTTTTGTTGATGTAAACATTTAGAATTATAAAATTTCCCCTAAGTACTACTTTAACTGTATCCCATAAAATTTTATATGTGGTATCCTCATTGTCATCCTCATTAATGAAATTCTTGATTATTTCTATAATTTGTTCTTTGATCCACCCCTTTTTCAGTGTTAGATTATTTAGTTTCCAATTCAATTTTTATTTGACTTCCCATGGAGCCTTATTGATTATAATTTCTATTGTGTTATGATCTGGAAAGGATGCATTTATTATTTCTGCTTTTCTACATTAGGCTATAAAGTTTTCATGCCATAATACAAGGTCACTTTTTGTGTAGGAGCCATGTATTTCTGAAAACAATGTTTATTACTTTCTATTCCTATTCATTTTTCTCCAGAGATCCATTAGTTTTAACTATCCTAAGATTTCATTCACTTCCTTTATGTTTTTTTTTCTTATTTATTGGTTTGATTTATCTAGATATGAACAGAGGAAGTTGAAGTACCACACTAGTATAGATTTACTGTCTATTACCCCCTAATATTCATTTAATTTCTCTTTTAAAAATTTAGACGCTGTATCCTTTGGTGTATATATGCTTAATATTGATACTGTATCATTGTTTATAATACCTTTCAGCAAGATGTAATTTTCTTCCTAATCTGTTTTAATCAGATTTTTTTTGCTTTATTTTTGTCTGAGATCATGATTGCTACTCTTGCTTTTTTTTTTTTTTTACTTCTGATGATGCAAAATAAATTCTGCTCCAGCCCCTTATATTTACTCTGTATATGTCTCTGCTGCCTCAAATGTGTTTCTTGTAAACAACATATAGTAGGATTCTGGTCTTTAATCCTCTCAGCTATCCACTTCCATTTAGGAGTGAGTTCATCCCACTCACATTCATAGTTATGATTACCAACTGTGTATTCTCTTTCATCTTATTTTCCCCTTTTGATTTTACCCTTTTACCTTTCACTCTGTTCATCCTCATAGGTATTTTGCTTTTTATCACACCCCACTTCTGCTTCCTTTCTATTACTTGACCCTGCCCTCTTGTCTTATTCCTTTCTTACTGCTCTATAGGATTCTCTACCCCAATGAGTATGGTTGATATTGTAAAATTGAGATTTGAACTCTGGACTTCAATCCCCACAAGCCTTTGCTCCACTTCCTCAAAATGCTTTGTAATCTCATGGGAATTCTGAGGTGGGCCGAGATCGAGAAAGGATTTAACCTGATTGAAAAGGTCTTTTCGCTCTTTTGGACTTCTGTTTTGGAGGAAGTTTTTTGGAAAACTATCTTGATCAGCTCCTGCCTGCGGCCCTCTCTTGCTCCTGCTTCTGCAGCCTCTCACCTGGTGCCCGAGCTCCTGGCCCTGCTTGTCTTTTTTTTTACCCTTGCAAAGCTGTTGATCAGCTCCTGCTTGCCTGCTGCTGCCATCATCTTTGGACAGCCGCTTCTCCCGGCCCCACCCCAGCTGCCCATTCTGCTCGGCCCTGCTTGTCTGCACTCTGGCTCTGGCCCCAGCCCAGTGGACTTTCTCTCACTCACCTGGCCCGCCTGATTCAACCAAGATTGTAATCACCTGATTACCCAGATCCTTGGCGGGTAACAAAATGGGGGGGGGGGTATTGGCATCACGTGGGTGGCCTGGGCTCCACGTGGACTGGGGCAGGAGGAGGTATCAGAGCAGGGGAGAGAGAAAAAGGGAGAGGAGAAGAAACAGATTTTTTCAAACAGAAACTTAATAGAAATGGGCTGTTTAAAAGGATACCTTTTGACTCTTCTGGTAATTTCATTGACTTCACCTGCCTGTCAGGGAGCAGACTCAGCCCAAAGATTCAACTTTAACTTTGGGGAGGCAAATGGGTGGCTCAGCGAACTGATAGCCAGGCCTAAAGACATGCGGTCCTGGGTTAAAATCTGGCCTTAGATACTTCCCAGCTGTGCGGCCCTGGACGGGTCCCTTAAAACCCATTGCCTAGCCCTTACCACTCTGCCTTCTGACAATAGATATTTAAATGGATAAGATCCCAAGGAACTTAAAGACTGGAAATTTTAAGGCATTTCAGACTCCAATGGTTTATAAAAATCTCTGTACTCTATTGCATTTTTCCTGATTGTTTTGTTTAAGGTTTAACTTTGTGATGTTAAATTCATATGTTACTGGATTCAATATTATTCTCTTACACTGAAGGTTGATTGAATTTATTTTGAATGTACTGAGTTTTAAAATTCTGTTGTTTTTTCCCCTATAACTGTGCAAAAAAATATTATTGAATAAGCCCATATATGAAAAAAACAGCTTTTTTTATATTTTGCCGAGGATAGATGGACTTCAGAACTGGTTATAATTGTATAAAAACCTTTGAAAGATTTAATGTGCTAAATATCTCAAATGATTTAAAGGGTTTTTTAAATATGATTTTTGGAATTTTTTTTTAACAATCTCTGTTTATTTTTGCCTGCCCCTACCGCGAGGTAAGGCCAATAGTAGCTGAAGTGGAATACATTTTATAACCCCCAACCTTCCCGCATTTCTAAATATGTGAATGGAAGTTGGGGCAGTTAATCTCAGGGTATTTGTACCCCTAAAAAGCCTCCAAGATAAAGGAGCACCCCTTTATTTATACTCTTCAGCTCACTATTTTACTTGCACCAGAATGATATATAGATTTCTTGATTATGTTCTTAACCCAAGATGAGTTTTACTTTGTTTTAAAAAATATGTTTATTACCAAGGTTGAAAGATTGCTATGTTTGTAAAAATTGTGACAAATGTCCATCAATTCATAGGCTTTTAAATGTCATACAACTTATGTGAAATGTGAAAGTGTGTTTGTTTGCAATTGTAATTAATTGGGCTATTGAGAATTTTGGGGATATTGATATCTACATATTTGTACTACTGTATTTTAAAAAAATGAAAAAAACGTTACCTTGTTCAATTCATTTGCCTTCTACTCACAGTGAGCATGGCCAGATATTAAGAGGAAATGGATCTCATTTTTGATGAGAAAGCCTTGTATTTTATATTTTCTTAGCTGACACAGAGTGTCAATGATTATAAGCTATATTTTTAAAAATTTTAAAGCTCTTTTATTATTATATTTTTCTTGCATGTGCAATATACTATTTCAGTTTTTTCTCTCCTTTTTATATTTGAAGCACATGTCACCAGCATTAAGATTTTCTTTAACTTTTTGATTTTTCAGTACTACAAGTTTGAAATACATTTGTCAGAGCATGCCCAAAAAGCTTGTGACTATAAAAATGATGCCACTAATTATTTAAATAAATTATGGGACTTTGCTTAATGATTCTGTCTGATTTCAGGACAAGATATGCACAAAAGAGCCATTGTACAGAGCCAAAGAAAGGCCAATCCAAGATGGATTGATGCACTTCTAGGCCAATACAAAGGTCTTGAACCTAGTGTGAAGACTCGAGGTTACTGTGTTTATCATTGCTAGACATAGGTTTTCCTTGTGTCCACACTCACTCTGAAGATACTCACAGACGAGTATTCCCAAACTTGGCTCCTACTTGGCTTCTATAATCTGGTCCCCTTTTCTGCCTCTCATAGTGTGGTGCCTTTCTGTAGTCCTGGCTACTGACTGGGTAAATGCATCATTGCTTAGATCATTTTGATTGGGCCCTAATTCAAGGACCTGTTATAGATTTATTTTTCTTTTTACTTGGAATTTTTACACATAAGACTTTGATAGTCTATATTTTCATCCAGAGTTTTTTCTTTTTTTCTTTGGATTTTTCTGATGTCTTTTTAATATCTCTTGCCAATTGATTCATATACCTCATACCTCAGCCATGCATCCCTAAGTGATCTTGTTTTTTTTAATCACCCTCTTAATGGGGGGAAATGTAAAAAATATCATTATTTAAATTGCAAAGTTTAAATTTCTTTTGAGAAGAATTTTAGGTAAATAAGATGCTACTTCTCTGAATCCAGAACTGAACTGTTGGAGAAGACACCATGAAGAAGCCTCCAGACCACAAGCTGCACAAAAATGAACTTTGGGTGTGGTTGATTGAACATTTATTTGTATGTATACTTTCATGCCAAAGGGGACTGCCCCCTAACTGGCTTTCTGTCAATGCGTGCAGCAATTATTGTTTTTTTTTCTTATCCTCAAATTATTGTAATCTTTAAATTGATTATGTTTTTATGATCCTTTGGGGAAGGACTTCTTCCCAGAGGATCAAACGGAGGAATGTAAAATTGAGATTTGACCTCTGGACTTCAATCCCTACAAGCCCTTGCTCCACTTCCCCAAAATTCTTTGTAATCTCACGGGAATTCTGAGGTGGGCCGAGATCAAGAAAGGATTTAACCTGATTGAAAAGGTCTTTTCGCTCTTTTGGACTTCCATTTTGGAGCAGACATGGCTCTTTCCATAATGTAGGTGAGGTCTTGTCTAGGCCACTCTGGCCTAGGCACGTGTTTCTTATCCTGTATTTTCTTTAATCCTTAATCTCTAATAAACCTATAAAAATATAATACTCCTTGCACAGAGAAACTAATTTCTACCTGCCTCAGTCTCCCCTAAATTTTTTATCTTTACAATATTCCCTCGCTAAGCCAGTTATGATGAGAGTAAGGTTTAAGAATTGCCTGTCACCACCCTGATCCTCCCCTCCTCTGTAATACTTTTTCATGCCACTATAGGTGAGATAATTTATGCCACTCCATCTTTCCCTTCCATTTTCTCTCAGTGAAATGCTCTTTTTTATGTATTGATTTTCGTTGCATATCATATCATACCAATCAACTTACTTCCACACTCTCTGTTTATCTATACTTCATCTAAGAGCTCTAATGCTGAGAAAAAAATCGTGAATTACCAATATCCTCTTTCCATGTAGGAATAGATACTGTTTTGACTTATCTAATCCCTTACATTTTCTCTTTCTTATTTTCCTTTTTAGGCTTCTCTTGGGTTTTATGTTTAGACATTAGATTTTCTATTTAGATCTGGTCTTTTTATCATGAATGTTTTGAAATCTATTTTATTAAATGACCATGTTTTTCCCTCGAGAGAATATATTCAGTTTTTCTGGGTAGGTGATTCTGGGTTGTAAATCTAGATCTTTTATCTTCTGGAATATCATATTCCATGCCTTCTGATCCTTTATTGTGAAGGTTGCTAAATCCTGTGTAATTTTGAATGTAGCTCCAGGATATTTAAATTGTTTCTTTATGGTTGCTTTACAGTATTTTCTCCTTAGCTTGGGGACCTCTTAAGTTTCATTATAATATTCCTGGGAGTTGTCATTTGGGGATTTCTTTCCAGAGGTGATCTGTAGATTCATTCAGTTTCATTTGACTTTCTTGTTCAAGAATATCAGAACTGTTTTCTTTTATAATTTCTTACATTATGATGTCCAGGCTTTAAAAAAAAAACATGACTTTCAGGTAGTCCAATAAATCCTAAATTTTCTCTCCTGGATTTATTTTCCAGGTCAGTTGCTTTTTCAATGAGAAATTTCACATTTTCTCCTGTTTTTCATTCTTTTGATCTAGTTTTATTGTTTCTTGATGTCTCATGAAGTCATTAGCTTCTAGATGCCCAATTCTAATTTTTAAGCAATTATATTCTTCTGTTAGCTTTTGAGCTTCCTTTTTCATTTGTCTCACTTCTTGCATTGACTTCATTTTCTTCTCCATTTTCCATCTGCCTCTAGTAGTTGATTTTTGAAATCCTTTCTGAGTTCTTGCAGAACCTGAGAACAATTTCTATTTTTCTTTGAAGCTTTGCATGTATTTCCTTTTTTTCACTATCCCTTTCTATATCCATGCCTTTCTCTTTATATCCATTAAAAATTTGTTCTGTTTTTTTTTTTTGTTAGGTGATTTTAAAAAATGTGCTTTTTTCATTTTTCCAGCCTTTTGACTTTCACTTTTATTTTAAGGGAAGAGGGCAATTTCTTGAACTTGAGTTCTTCCTTGATGCTACTCTTAGCCTTATTTCTAGATTTCTGCAAGTTTTATCTCTTTTAAGGTAGTAAGATGGCTTATGCACTTGGAGCTCCAAAAGCTACCTCCAACTACTGATTTTATCACCATCCTTCCCTCTCCCCCAAGACTTATGATGCCTTGTGGAGCTCAGAGTACTGTGAGTTACCCTATGCTGGGGCTCCAGGTCTAGCCTCAGGCTTGAGTGGGGTCTTTTGGTCTTACTCTGGGCTTGATCAGGTCAGGCAAAGGGTGGACTGCCTTGCTCTGGGGCTCTGCCTTAAGCTTTGGTATGGGCTAACTAGTTCTGGGCTCCCACAAGCTAGCACCCTGGGGATTTTCTTTGATGCAGATGGGAGTGGTTTACACAAACCTGATGTGCCCAAGCTGAGATATAAGCTTGGGCTGGGGCTCCTCACCTTGCTCTAGGTTTACACAGATAAGGTGCACAGTGCAGAGTACCTTGAACTGGGATTCTAGACATTACTGCAGGCTCACTTGGAAGTTTAAAGGGTGTGTGCTAAGTTGCACTTCTATTGGCTTAGGCAGGGTCCTAGGGTCTCAATGTTGGGTTGAGCCCAGATTCAGAACCTAGAGCAGTAGATGTAGGGTGGGGGAAAAGGGGTGGGAAGCAAGGAGGTCTTGCTGTTGGCTTGCATGGGTTATTCTTGTTGTAGTCTCCTGCTAACTGTGCTCCATTCTCACCCCAGTGAATCAGACATTTTCTGCTTACCTTTAAAGTTGTTCTCTGTATGAGAGTTGCTTCACTCTCTCTCCTTGTTGGTTCTTTCACTACAGTATTTATTTTTGTGGCTTTATTTTAAGATTGCTTGGAAAGGATTGGTTTGAGCTTTCTCTGATTCTACTCTGCTATCTTAGCTCCACCTCCTCTGCTGCAGGCTTAAATGGAAAGGAATTTTATTTTTCCCCCTCAGCTCCTGTGGTTTATTTACCTTCCAAGAGAAAACAATACCTATGCCAATTCTAAAGTGTATTTGGTTATTGCTCTCATACTCTTCTCTTAAAATGCTGGGGAGAAGCCTTTAACTCACGACTTGCTTCGTTCAATTACTACAAAATTATAAATTTCAGTGCCACATTTTTAGCATCTAGAATGGCTGAGGAATTTTATTAAAAATATTTATCTCTCAAGTACTTTGATCACAGAATGTATTATGAATGTCTCAAGGGCTGAGAGACTGAATGTAAGAACACAGATCCAAATTAGCAGAAGCCATCATCAAGGCTAGATGACAAATTAGAATTTTTTTTATTAGTGATGGTGGTCCAATGACATCAACATTATTCATAAAGGATAATCCAACTTGGAAGCAACAAAGACCATTTGATAAGGAACAGTTACTTAAGGGTGAACAGGAAAAAAATTCATCTGTTTATACTTCAGCTCTTTTGGACTAGTGGAGGAAGTAGAGTACAAGTCTGACAAAGTCATGATAAAATGATGAGAGATTTTATCTGTATATTGTAAAGTTTCAGATGCAAATATGGAAGGGATTCTTTCAGTTGATTTTCAGTTGTGTCTATGACCCCATTTGGAGTTTACTTAGCAAAGACACTGGGATGGTTTGTCATTTCCTTCTCCAGATAATTTTAGAGATGAGGAAATTGAGACCAACAGGCTTAAGTGTCTTGTCCAGGGTCACATAGCTAGTAAGTGTCCAAGACCAAATTTGAAGTCAGGAAGGTGAGTCCTCTTGATTTCAAGGCTGATCTACTGTGCCATCTAGCTGCCTGGAAGGGACCCAAGAAGAAATCTAAACCAATCACTTCATTTTTTGGAGGAGTAAACGGAGGCTCACAGACATGAAATAGTCTGCCCAACATGACAAAGGTAGTAATTGGACAACTGGCATTAGAACTGAACTCAAGTATTCTGTCCCCTAGTCTAATGATCTTCCCACTCTATCATGCCTGAAGATATGCTAGAGATCTCTGTCAAGGACAGGTCTTTTAAAATATTTCAAGGATTTATGAATTTATCAGTGTAAGCACTTCTTTTATAGATGCAACAGGGTAAAGTATTTATATCACTTAATTTCTATTTTGGAGAATTTTTTATGTGACCAAAAACATTTATTTGTAAATGTTTAATACTTGCTAAAATATAGAACATTTAGGAGCTGAGTTGCAGAGGGAATTTGAGACAATTAGGGTAGCTTCTTCTTTTTCCCAAGTTTCCTGCAATTGGCAAAGTGAAAGTAAATCATATGGCTTAAACTCTGTATTAACGCCCTCATAGATTCAGAAACATGAATCAGTTCCATTCTTATCCTGCCTGAAAGGGAGAAATAAATAGACACACAAACAGATAGGGGGAGAGGTCAAGGAATGGAGGGAGTAAAGGAGAGAAAAGAATTTGAAAAAGAAAAACCTTAAAAAATCAACTGACAAATTTTGAGAATGTAACTGTCATTACAGAGTCATTAATCCCTGCTGTCCTCAAGCCTTTGATACCAATTGACTGAATGAATCACTGTTACTGAATTCCTAATTACTGACTGACTTAATGTATTTACCATGTAAGTATGTAAGAACTTATGTGCTGATCATTATACTAAGTTCTAGAGAATACAAGGAAGCACAATAGTCACCCCCTTCTTAGGAGCTTACATTCTAAGACAACATAAAGGAGAGCTAGAAATCTTGGGAATGGGCAAATGAAGAGCCCAGTCAGAGTGTAGATGGCTTGATTTGAAAATGGCAAGGGAGTGCTTTGGTGTCCTTGTTCTAAGGAAATCAAAATCAAAACTTCACTGTCAAAATTTGACTTTTTAGAGCTCCAAAAGGGGGACCATTCAACTCCCTCCCACCTTCCCACAAATGTGCATTGAGAGTATTCATGGCAGTGGGCACTTCCCTGACCAGAGGGTCTAAAACACATGCTAACTTAGATTTAGGCCCAAGGTCAGTGGTAACATGTAGGCCCTAAATAGTGGACTTCTTTCAAGTTTGTTTTTTATCTCAATCTACAGCTAAGCCAATATTATCCTTAATCTTACTTTATAGCTGATCAAAATCTAGAAAATTACTACCCAGCCTTACTACTCCTCTTTAGTCCAAAATATTGAGAAGCTTCACCTCCATTCTTTCTTCTCTTTTCCCAATAGTATTCTGGAAAATGAAATACAAAGCTTGCATGCATTTCCCACCCTATTTTTAGTAAAAATAATAAAAATGTGGTTCATTATGAAGGAAGAATAAAATTAAATAGTCTAAAAAATGGAAATGCAGCTTGTTATTCATTTTAATAGCTGAAATAGTACAGAAAATTAGGGTGCAATTAACTCCCTCTATACAAAATGAATGATAAAGGAAAAGATGACTAGAAAATAAACATAAATAAAATAAAAGTTATTAAAATAAAATCTTAAAATTAAAATATTAAAATAAAAGTTATAGAAAACAATATGACACAAGACCCATCAAAGTGTTGGTTATCAGAGACAAATTTGGTATGAGATTAGAATCAAATAAAATTAAGAAGGCATTCTAAATTATACTAAAGAATTCTTAAGTTCAAACAAAGCAGGCTAAATATATCTCAGAAATTGAATTTCAAATAACTCTAAAAAAGGGAAGATAAAAACATTGGTGATACATCATGGTAAGAAGGAAAACAGAATTTTAAAAAGGAAATATATAATGTTTTTAATTGATATTGTGAAGAGAGAATTAGACTCAGTTTATTTTTAATGTAATCAGTAAACAAACTTTAATTTAATCAATCAAGAACTTAAAGTACCTCTACTTAGCACTTAAGTAGTAGAGTTTACCATTAAGTAATAGAGTTCACCAGTCACTTACTAGAGTAAACTCACACCTCCAAAAGCCACTCCCTCTTTTCCCCTTTCCCCCTCAGTGCTAGGAAAATTGAGAGGCTGTGATTGGTTCCTGTGAAGTGGGGGAGCAATAGGTAGTGACCTCAAGAAAACTGCTTAAAAAAGGCCAGTCTAAGGATTCATTCATTCATTCTGCATTGGTGAGCCAGGCTGAAGAGAGACTTGGAGTAGTCATCTTTTCCTGGATGCATCCTGGACTGGAGCTTTCTGTGCTGGAGAGGCTTGCTGGGTGAGTGACTTGGGCTGAAGGAAGAGGCCTGCATTGGTAGATTTTTTGGCTGAAGATGCCACCTGGACTTCCACTTGGAGATTGGGACTTGAGAAAGCCCTTGCTTGATGCTGAGTTGGACTTGACAGGAGCAGCACTTAAGGTGTAGGCTAGACAATTCTTTACCTCCTACCTATATTTCCCACTTTAATACCTCTACCTTGTTGTAAATAAAAGCTGCTTACAGTTTTTCCAACTTAAGGGTTATAAACAGTGACCACAATCTTACTTTTATAACTCTCATATTTAGTCAAACCTAGTTTTAAATCTTACAATATGTAATTAACAATGACAGTTAATAAATTATCAGATACAAAATAGAAAATATTCTATGTAATAACAATACATCTATACCTTTACTTTCTAAAGATCAAATATAATAAGTTAAATGAAATGACTAATATTACATTACTAGTTGGTTACTTTAAAAATTAGAATTTATAACTGTATAGAGACACCTAAATGGTAAAACCATGGAAAATTCACATAGACAGTTCTATAAACATAGAAAAATTGATCATCTACTGGGTCATAGAGAGAATATTTATATTTTTAAAAGAAAAAATTTATTGTAATAAATTGAAACTTAATAATAATAATAATTTAATTTAATAATAAATCAAAGCAGCTAGTGCTAGACCTAGAGTCAGGAAGACATGAGTTCAAATTCTACTTCAGACACTTATTAATTGTGAGACCTTGGGCAAGTCATTAAACTTCTGTTTTCTTTAGTTTATTCCACTGTAAAAATGAGGATAATAACAGCACCTCCCTCCCAGTGTTGTTGAGAAAATCAAGTAAGAAAGTATTTGTAAAGTTCATAGCATAGTGCTTGGTATGTAGCAGGTGCTATGATAAATGCTAGTTATTACTGATATCATTATTATATAAAAATTATAAAACTAAATAGAAACACAATTTATTACACAATTTGTGTCAATAAGAGTAGAAGAGACTGATCCCACCTCCAGCTTTTGAAATCTTGTTCTCAAACATAAACAGTTAAATTGCCATAGTGCTATATTTCTACCTCTGAAATATTAAGTTAATGAGGGAAAAGGCTCTGGCATGTTTTATAGAACTTTTCTAAAAAAAACTATTAAGAGAATAGGGAAAAATCATAGGATGCAAAGACATGGATAAATTGTTTTCTGTTATGGTGGAGAGATCATTTACACCAATAGGATCATGGATACATTGAAGTTATGTCCTTTATCACAAGTCACAGGTTGAACTTCTTGACACAGTTTCACAGGACTATACTACTCCTTTTCATTTGCTATGTTAAAGTCTATGTATTATCCAGGTTATCAAAAACACTATTTTTTAAAAATGAATTTCTTGTACAATAGTGGTGATATCTTTTCTTACCCACAAAAAAAGAATTTGCCACTGTCTCCAAACTGTTATTTCTATTATTCATTATGAATTGACTTTTCCTTCAGATTCTCAGACAGTGGAAACCTCAATATGTCCCCATCACTGAACAACGTCTTGTAGGGACCACATATTGCAAAAGGGATTTCTATAAATTCATGGTTTAGAAGAGGTCATTTTCAAGATTCCTTCCACATCTGAGAGGTAGCAGCCTTATTATGATTGTTAACTGATTTAAATTTAATTTTGTAAAATTAACATTTTTGGTTCACACATTTTCTTTTTATGGAATGCTAGAATGACATTATTATTTCTCGAAGCTCTGTTGTGAACATTGTTTTGATTTCCTCTTCAGTTTCTCTGACTTGCTAAGAAGTAAGTCCTAAATAGCAGTTTTCTTAATTTCTTCCTCCACCTTCTGAAAAATGAAACTATCAGCAAAGCAAAACAAGAATGTATTGGCTTCTCTTATTTCTATAGTTAGAGTTGTAAAGATGATTGAAGTTTCCCATAAAAATTTAATTATGTATGTGTACAAGCTTTGTAGTTTGCATCAGGAAATTTTCATTAAGTTCCTTCAGTGAGCCTGGAGGATGGTAATATATTCTCATCAAAATATAGTCTCTCTTTTTCCTAAGGTTCATTCTAGTTCTGAATTCAATGACTGTTTAAGTGATCTAATAAAGGTTGGTTAGCAGAACTGGCACTAGAAAACAATTTTTCTGTACAACAACTAAATGTTCTTTGTATTGAACAAGGAATGTTATATTATGAGTACTATTCCTTGTAACTTAAAGTCATCATCTGATATCCATATTTAAATAATGTGCACTGTACTTCCCTGGGACTTTTATACTTGAGTAAGTTACAAAAAATAACTGTACTATATTATGTGTATATTGGTTATTCATTGATTAGTAAATTAATAATTAAAATTAATATATACTACACATAATTATACTGTACACATAAAATGCTTCATCAAACTTTCATGTAGATAGTCAGTAGACAAAGTATCATAAACTTATGTCAGTCATTTCTGCTTTGGAAGACAGATGAGTGTGAAGAAATCCCTAATACAGATTGGAGGAATAGAAATGAAAAGGAGCAGGATGATGGGCCTGATAGACTGGAGATCTAACTATAGCCATTTGGTCCCTTTTTTGATAGTACTTTTCCATTGCTGAATCAGTTCATTGTTCCTAGATTTGCCACTGCCCAATCATAGTATTGGTATGGCATGTTTAGATTGTCTACCACTGCAAAATATGCCTTCTATTTAATGAAATTCTGAATAATTGCATTTAGTTATTTGAGATGGAGAACTGAAAAAAATAGAAATTATCTTCATGTTACACTGGTGCAAACCAGGCATTCTTAAATAGTCACAGTCCCAGTACAGGAATTGCTTTGTTCTGATTCCATAGATGATATGATTAAGTGCAGGAGGTACAACTACATAAAGTTTAGCCAGGAGGATGTGGATGTATCCAGGAATATTATGCCCAGATCTGTGAGTGAGAACAGAGAATAGGGCTGAAATAAGAAAGATAAGATCACAAAGATATGGGAGCCACAAGTGTTGAGAGCTTTGACCTGAGTATCCCTGGATAGGAGGTGAAAGACAGCATGGGATATTTTCATATAAGAGATGGCAATACGGATCACATCTCTAAATATCATAGCTATAATAACTAACCCAAATATAATGTTAATTTTAATGTTAGCACAAGATAAACAAGTAATACCCATATGCTCTCAATAGGTGTGAGGGATGATGTGATGCCCACAGAAAGGCAGTCTCAGGACAAGAAACACCATTGGAAATATCAAAAGAAAATTAATCAGGATCAAAAGTACTAGAGTGATAGTAATGATTCTGTTGGTTAATATCATAAAGAAGAAGGTGGCAGATGGCAACATGATGATCAAAAGCCATGGTCACAAGCACAAAAGTCTACATAGCAGTGAACATGTGAATAAAGAACATCTGGGCAGCACAGCTTCCAAAGCCAATCTCTCTCTTGTTAAACCAGAAGATTTTCAACAACTTAGGGATGGCAGATGTAGACAAGCCTAAGTCAATTGTTGACAACATAAAATAGAATATGGGCCAGAAAATAGAATATGGGCTGATGGAGGCTGCATTCAGTCTGAATCGCAAAGAGGATAGTGAGGTTTCCAACACAGAGCAGAAAGGAAAACCAATCCAGATGTGCAATTCTTCTAATCCTAGAATTCCCAACAAAAGGAAGAACAGGTGAAGAGTATCATTGGAAGGAAGCATCTTGAGAGGATTAGTTCTTTAGAATGACACTCATTTTTGTTGTTGTTTGTTTTTGCTGAAATCTGCAGAAGAAAGAGACCGATTCATTTGTTTGCTAAAGCTAATTTGTTTATAAAATGTAAAAAATAAAATTTAAATATTTATCCCCCAATTACATGCAATAACAAATTTCAAGGTACATTTTCCAAACTTATAAGATCTAATTTGTCTCCTTATCTCCCTTCCTTCCCTCTCCCAGTTATGATAAGTGATTTTATTTCAGTTTTACCCCTAATTATTCATACATAAAGCCTTATCTTCCCATCAGTGTTCTATCCATCCAGCAGCCTGTAGTTGGAAGTTGACTAATCAGATCACCAGAGACAAGCTGTGTATCTATTAGGTAAGGGCAGGATTTGAACCTATTCAAAGACCCTAAGTCCCATTCTGGAAGAGGCAGATTTTGATTCCCCATATGGGAAAAAAAACATACTTACTAAGGATTAGTATCTTTCAAAGTGGAGTGGGCTATCTCAGGTGGTATAGAATTCTGTATCACTGAATGAGATTAAAGTGGAAAGCAATAATGAAATATAAGAATTTGTGTTAAGAGACTTCCTGGTAAAGTATGATTTAAATTGTGAGATTTCAGATTCTATTAACCTAGCTTCTCTGCTTACCAATTTTTTTTTGTTAGTTTGTTTCAGGTCAAAGATACTGCTCAACATCCTCATTTGATTGGAGGAAAGCCCCTTAGCCATCTTACAAACCATGAGAAAGTTTATAGCAAGTCTTTAAACTTTTGCTGCTTTTGATTTTTCCCTTTCTAAAACATTTCTCTACTCTCTTGAAATGTACTATCCTTCTTTGTCTTGAGTGAAGACATCCATAGGGAAAATGTTTATAAACGTTTTACCCATTGCCATTCTATCATAACCTAGGAGATTTTCAAACCATAATCAGGAGATTCTTATTATCCTTTGATCTGCCATTTCTTCCTTGAAATAACTTTTTACTGAACCAGTTGTGGCAACTCAAAGTTGGTTTAGATGATCAGTTTATTTCCCTCAATGGGTGGTGGGGTGGAGAAAGGACTTATGAGCCTAATATCTACAAGATTTGAATCATTTAATAGAGACCATAGAATAAACATAAAAATATATTTAGACCATATAGTCACATTGAGCCCCAACACCCTCCCATCTGGGCTACACAGGACTCATCATCATTCAGAATTATAACCCAGATCTCCGTCACTCCTTCCTCCTTTCTTGTCTACTCATATTGCAGTTTCTGGAGAGAAGAGATTTCCATAAAGGAAGCTTGAAACCATTTAGATGACTCATTGCAAAGGTAATCATCATTGACGAAGGTCAGTTCACAAGGAGGTCTCTGCTTCTCTTTGTCTCTCCCTCTCTGTTTCTCCACCTTTCTCACTTCTCGCTTCTGTCAACAACCCGTATTAGATTCATATTATGTGTAATTTTCAGGCAATGAGAAAATGTTGCCTCCTTTGCCCTACTGTTTTGAATTGGTAACAATACATGTGATGTATAAGCCTGAAGCCTTTTTATTGTTTCTAATAAAAAGGCTGTTTTCATTTCCTCCCCCATATACCTTCCGGTAACCTACCTCTGATTTGACATTCCTTCTTATTCCTCATTGGGTGGCTCTTTTCTGGACTGGCAGAAGTAAGAGGTTCTCTCAATAATCCCATCTGCCCAAGTGATGCACATTACCTTAGAAAATCTGGAAATTCCTAGGTGTCTAGCATCAGCCCCTTTCCTAATGAAGTTGCAATTGATAAATGAGATAATTTGAAAGAAGTAGAGGCATTGTGGGGGTGAGAGTGACAGAAGAACAACACAATATTGTAAACATTTTGTGTTGCTATTATTGCTTATATTTCTTACTCTAACTCATTCCTTTAGTCCTTCAGTTGGCTGGGACCCTTTGTCCCACAGCAAACACATTTTTAGTTCCATTTGTGGTCCCTCACTAGCCCCTTAATTATACAGAATTTACTCCACCTCTAAGACTTCCATGGGTGCTCTTCTTCTAGCTTTCCTCTGCCCGACTCCTCACTTCTGAACAAGATATACCTCTGAATTTCTACAAAGTATTCTCATTAATACAAAGATTACTAAGCAGGCTCTTCCCTCATTCTGTGTGTTTCCTAATCTCTCCTTCTTAGGAGATGACTTAGGTTCCTACAATTCAAGTATGTGCCTACCTCCACAGCCCCTTTTGCTTATATTAAAATTACTACTTGTAGTAAACTGAGCCTTTTTCAGTCTCTGAAATGATTAAGGAATAAACTCACCAACTACCTTAAAAATGAGTAATCTTTTAGGGATAGGATTCCACAGCTCTCATCTCTCTGATTTCTCTCTGATTTTCCTGTACAACTGCGAAAAGTTTATATGGAGTCTGAAATGCCTTTTTGCCCCCCTTTCTGCCTGAAAAAGAAAAAAAATATATGTATATGTATTTATCTATATAAAATGAGGATCCTCAGTACCTGCCATGTTCCACAGAAATAATCACAAAGAAGGGAGAATGCCTTGGGGTTATATATTCACCATCAGGCAATGGGATTGATTACTGGAGACATTTTTTCCACTATCTACTCTACACCCAACTTAGTCTAGAAATTTCCACTCTTCTGGAATTAACTCATTACCTATTTGTGAATACTGATAGACTATTGAAGAAAATAAAATAAAATAATTTTAAAAAAATAATTACTCTAGCAAGATCTATTCTCAAATTGGAACAAAATAAAATACCAGACATATTGTCCTGGATCACACCTGAAACTCTCTAATGCATCAATCAACAAGTATTTTTTAAATATTCAATGTGTAGGAATTGTGTCAGTTCCCTCCAAGGGAGATAGAATTTATTCCTCTTCTAGGTAACACATTATATTTTTTGATGGTGCTTTTTTTTTAAACCCTTACTTTTCATCTTGGAATCAATACTGTGTATTGTTTCCAAGGTAGAAGAGTGGTAAGGGCTAGGCAATGGGGGTTAAGTGACTTGCCCAGGGTCACACAGCTGGGAAGGGTCTGAGGCCAGATTTGAACCCAGGATCTCCCATCTCTGGGCCTGGCTCTCAATCTACTGAGCTACCCAGCTGCCCCCTGAATCTGTCACTTCTAATCTGTAGGCAGGTAGCATGTTTCATTATATAAAAGCTCTGGACCAGTAGTTGGTCATTGCATTGATCATTGTTCCTAAATCTTTCAAGTTTGTTTTTACAGTGTTTTTACTATATAAATTGTTCTTTTGGCTCTACTCATGTCATTTTGTATCATTTGTTACAAGTTTTCCCTGGTTCCCCTGAAACCGTCCCCTTCATCATTTCTTACATCACAATAATATTCTATCACTTCCATATACTATAATTTGTTGAGTCATTCCTCAACTGATTGGCACTATCTCAGTCTTCATTGCCTCCACAAAAAGAGTTACTATAAATATTCTTCACAGATAGGACTTTTCCTCTTTTTTGATGTCTTTGGAGGTATAGATTTAGTAGTGTTCTTCTTGAATGAAAAGATATTTATTCATAGCTTAACAGCTTTTGAAGAATAGTTCTAAATCGTTTTCTAGTTCATTTCATAGCTACATCAATAATGCATTAATGTGCCTATTTTCCCAGAGTCCCTCTAGCATTTATTATTTTTATTTTTTGTCAACTTTGTCAATTTGAGAGGTGTGAATTGGAATCTTGGGATTATTTTTTTGATTGTCTAATTGTTGATGACGTAAGGATTTTTAATAAGGTTGTTGATATTTGGATTTCTTCCTCTGAAAAAGTGCCTTTTCTTTGACCATTTATCAATTAGGGAATACTTATTCTTACAGATTTTAATCAATTACCTACATATCTTAGAAAGGACACCATCATCAGAGGTACTCAATGCAATGATTTTTCCCCCCATTTACACTCTTTTCTCAGAATCATATTGGATTGTTTTGCAAAAACATTGACTACATTTTAAATTTTATATAATTAAAATTGTCCATTTTTCCTCCTGACATTTTCATTATCTTTTATTTGGTCATGAATTCTTCCTCTAATTTGACAGACAATTTTTTTGTTTCTCTAATTTGTTTAAAATATTCCAAAGAATCTTCCTCAAGCATAGATCACTTCTCTTCTTAAAGTTATAACAAAAACAACAAACCTAAAGTGACTTACTTATTTCTTTAGGATAAAATATAAACTTTTCAGTCTGACATTTGCAACTTTTCACAGTCTGAATCCAATTTACCTTTCTAGCTTTTTTTTTTTTTTGAGGGGTAATTCTCCCAATGCGAAACACAATATACCAGAAAACTGGACTATTAGCTACTTCGTAAAGTGATATAGCTTTTACCCACTTTGGAATTCCTTCTACTCCTTATTCTCTTCTCTAATAATCCTTGATTTTATTCACAGCTTGGTTTGGAAGTCACCACCACCTTGAAGCCATTCTTTTTTTTTTTTAAAACCCTTACCTTCTGTCTTGGAATCAATACTGTGTATTGGTTCTAAGGCAGAAGAGTGGTAAGGGCTAGGCAATGGGGGTTAAGTGACTTGCCCAAGGTCACACATCTGTGAAGTGTCTGAGACCAGACTTGAACCTAGGACCTCCCATCTCTAGGCCTGGCTCTCAATCCACTGAGCTACCCAGCTGCCCCACCTTGAAGCCATTCTTGCTCCCACCCTTCCCAAAATCCTAATTGTAAACATCTCTTCCTTTCTCAAGTTATCTTGTAGTTGCTTACCTATGTACATGTATCCTTCTACTAGAATGTAGGTTTGTTGAGAACAGGGGATATTTCATTTTAGTCTTTGATTTTCTAACATTAGCACAATGCTTTGCTCATCACAAAGGCTTTATCATTGCTCATTGAATTAAGTTGAATTAATTGAATTGGATTTTTCCATCAAAAAAAAATCCTTACCTTCTATCTTAGAATTGATATTAAGTATCAGTTCCAAAGCAGAAAAGCAGGAAGGATAATCAATTAGTGTTAAGTGATTTGCCTAAGGTCACATAGCTAGGAAGTATCTGAGGTCATATTTGAACCCAGGACCTCCCATCTCTATATATGGTTCTTTATTTGCTGAACCACCTAGCTATCCCTCTTTCATATTCTTTCAACAAATAGACATTTTTTCAAGAATTACACAATTCCCTCAGCTTGCATGTACTTTAGAGAGAATTCCATTCATCTTTTCCCACTTAATCACACTTATAAAAATTAACATATACATGCATATATAAATACACATGTATTTATATATGCATATATATGACATTTGAAAACTACTTGGCTTTCTAGAACTTGTTGTTCATAGAAATGTCTCCCCTCCATTCCTTGAAATCAACTTGAACTATCACAATCTTTGAACCTCATGGCAGAATTGAGTCATACCAAAAACTATTTTAAAAATTCACTTAGACTGTGAGATAGGAACTAGAGAATAAGGAAATGGACTGCATGATCTGAGCTGTGGAAGAGATGGCATTCACAGCCCCTTTCCTGGGACTGAATGAATTGAGCTGGACAGTAAAGGTGTTGTCACAGGGATTAAAGGAGAGGTGGAGGGAGGGAGGGAGGGAGGAAATGAGGGAAGAAGAGAGAGAGAGAGAGAGAGAGAGAGAGAGAGAGAGAGAGAGAGAGAGAGAGAGAGAGAGAGAGAGAGAGAGAGAGAGAGAGAAGAGAGAGAGAGAAAGAGAGAGAGAGAGAGAGAGAGAGAGAGAGAGAGAGAGAGAGAGAGAGAGAGAGAGAGAGAGAGAGAGAGATATTCCTGATTCCTTTTATTTCTTTATTTCTTTTAATAGGGGGATAGGTCAATGGGTGTAGGGAAGAAACATTTTGAAATGAAGATGATATAAGAATAAGTGATAAAATATTTTAAAAACCTTGTTGAATCATTCAAGGACTATTCTTTAAATGTGTATATTCTTTCTACAATTCATTTTTAAAGAAGCTATTTCTGTGAGTGGGTCTCAAGCAGAATTATATTAATAGCCATTTTCATCTATAGCTTCTTTCTTCTGATTATTAGATTTTGGAATCTCATTTATCTGTTTTTTTCCCCCTTATATAGTTCTTTGAATGAGTAACTAAATCGGTTTAGAATCTACCTGGCTGTACTATTCTTATCCTAAATTTCCCCATATTGTCCACAGAAATAGTCTAAGAATTGTGTTGCATTGTTATATGAAATGTAGATATAATAAGTCTACAGCATTTCTATCATTTGCCATTCTAATAAGCCTGTCAGAAAGGTTATGAAAAGCTGAAATTATGACCCTCAGAACCAAAGGCCTAATCACTTCAATGATCACATTACTATGGAATTCATCCTATATTCATTCTTTATCTTTTGAAATTCTTACCTACTGTCTTAGTATCAATATTAAATGTTGGTTCCAAGGCAAAAGAGCAGTAAGGCTTAGGCAACTGGGGTTAAGTGACCTTCCCAGGGTCACACAGCTAGGAAGTATCTGAGGTCAGATTTGAACCCAGGACCTCTCATACGTAGGCCAGACTTTCTGTCTACTCAGCTACCTAGCTGCCTCCTCTAATTTTCTACTTGGAACAATTACTGATTCCAGACTCTCTCCTCTTTCCCCTTTCAGAGAAATTAAAGTATCCCAATTCATTAGAACTAGCTCATATCTGAGGTACTTTCCACATATTCAGAAATACAAATATAATTTCACAAATATCTCATTGAAATTAACTACAAAAGCTTATACAGTCTCACAGTATTATCAGTTCAAATCACCTTATTTCACTGGATCCTTCCAAAGAGCTGAATTGATGATGGTGGTAGTAGTAGTCTTAAAATCATCATCATCATCATCATCATATCATAATTTATGAAAATTTTAAACACAACTAGGCTTTAATCAACCATTTAGCTCCAAAGGAATTTCAAATGTATTATTTTAAGTTTCATGAGATTACTTGTATTTGGGGACTTGAGTCTTATCAGTATTCTAGTCACAAGTTAAAAAGTCACATTTATAGGAAAATAAGTTGGTTATATTCTCCTAGGAACCTTTTATTTATCTAGGGGATTGTACAATTTCTGCAGAAAAAAATGTCCAATTTCATGTTAAAGTTTATGGAATTATATGGAATTATTACTTAAGTTTATTTTGTGACTAACTTTTCAAGAATACATTTCTTTGATTAAAGAAGATATGCATGTATTTCTCCTCTCTTGAGCACAAAGGTGGGCTCTCAAAGGTTTTCTTTGTGCTGAGCTGATTAGTCTCCATCTTTCCTTATGAAGAATATAGCTACGACCCTTTCCCGGATCTGCTTGGTCCTGACTCCATAGATGATTGGGTTGAGTGCAGGTGGTATGATCACATACAGATTGGCAAGGAGGATGTGCACATAATGGGGGACATTCTGTCCAAAGCGATGAGTCATGAAAGAGAAAAGTGCTGGAGTGAAGAAGGCTAAGATGACACCAACATGGGAGCTACAGGTGTTGAGAGCTTTTAGTCGAGCTTCTCGGGAGGGAAGCCTAAAGACGGCTTGGAGAATCTTCACATAGGAAACAGCAATTAGAAACACATCCAAAAGAATCATACAAACAAGAAACAACCCAAAGATCACATTTAGCCTGATGTTAACACAGGCCAGCCGGGCGATTCCCATGTGTTCACAATAAGTATGGGGAATGATGTGGTGTTCACAGAAAGAAAGCCTAAAAATCAGAAATGTTAATGGAACAATCAAAATAAAATTTTTCATTACTGCCATCCCTGCAATGATGCCAATGATATTATTGGTGAGGATGGTGCTATACCGGAGAGGGTAACAAATTGCAACATAACGATCAAAAGCCATGGCCACGAGCATAAAGGTCTCCATGCCTGTGAACATGTGGATAAAGAACATCTGAGTCACACAGCCCTCAAAGCTTATCTCCCTCAAGTGGAGCCAGAAGATACCAAGCATTTTGGGTATTGTGGCTGTAGATAAGCCGAGGTCAATCACAGCCAACGTAGCCAATAAGTAGAACATTGCCTGATGTAGACTCCGCTCAGTCTTGATCACAAACAGGATGGTGATGTTACCCAATAATGCAACCAGATACATAGCACAGAAAGGGAAGCCAATCCAGATGTGCATGGCTTCTAGCCCAGGAATTCCCAGTAGCAAGAAGGAGGAAGGATGGGATAAAGTGTTATTGAGAAAGGACATCCTGCCAGTGTCTTCCAGTGGCCACGCTCATTGCAATGAGGCTTTAACTCTCGGCAAGGTGTCCTGAATGGACACATCTGTCTTCCCAATAATGTAAATAAGCAGAAACAAAGAATATATTATGAATTCTATGCTGTCCTGGGATCCTAGAGGATAGAAAACTATTCATTCAACTGCCATCATCTACTGTCCCTTCCAAAAAGTTTTTAAGAGTGAATGAAAGAGTGTGACCTGGTTGTTTGGTCACTGGAGGAGAATACACACACCTCAGTAACTTCATTTGTAATCATATCTCCTGTTTTCCCCTTTACCGTCATCTTGACACAGGTTCTTATTGCTATAGGTCTGGTCTATTGCTATAACTGGCTAGTTGGTCTGACTATCAAAAATCTGTGCATACTTCAGCCCATCCTCTATTCAGCTGACAAAGTTATGTTCCTAAAATGTCACAGTCACAGCTTAAACCAAGTTCATAGAACAATGGAATTGGAATAAGCAGAGCTTGATTCTATTCAAGTTCTACCATTCATTAATTATATGACCTTTGACAAGTTCCGTGTTCTATGTGTGCCTGGATTCCATAATTCTCACATAAATAAACAAATAAATGCATTACTAAATTCAACCAGGTGTATTCTTAACATTCCTATTCTTCTTTCTTGGTTCCCTTACTATCTTCTTGAACTTCACAGCCCCTCTCTGTGTATCTTCCTCCTGACCTCCTTGCATCTTCTGCTTTTTAGGTTCTTTTTATATATTGCCTTCCTTTGTTCCAATAAAACTCCTTTGAACTAGCTTGTCAATAAACATTTTAAAATATCTACTATGTTTCAGGTACTATGCTAGGTATGAGGATAGGAAAAAAGGCAAAAGATAGTATCTGTTCTTAAAGAACTCACAGTCTGATGGGGGAGACAATATCCAAGCCACTATGCACAAACAAAATATAGACAAGATAACTTAGAGGCAATCAATATATGGAAAAAACTAGAATTAAAAGAGATCAAGACAGTCTTTCTGTGGAATTTGGGATTTTTACGTCTACTTAAAAGGGAGCCCAAGAAGCCAGAGGTGAAGAAGATAAGAACCCTTCAGGCAGGAGGAATAACCACAGAAAATTCCTGAAATTAGGAGAGTGACGAGTATTTTGTTTGAGGAATAGCAAGGAGACTTTTGATATTCGATCACAGAGTACATGGGTGGATATAAGGTGTGAGGAGACATGAAAGAGGTTATTAAGGGCTTTGAATGCCAGGAGAGGATTTTAAAATTGATCTTGAAAGTTATGGGGAGGAGCAGCTGTGTGGCCCAGGAGATAGAAAGCCAGAGCTAAAGACAGAAGCTCCTGAGTTCAAATCTAGCCTCAGACAATACCTAGCTGTGTAACCCCATGCAAGTCATTTAACTCAGTTGTCTAGCCCTTGCCTCTGTTCTGCCTTGGAACTGATACTTAGTATCAATTCTAAGACAAAAGGTAAATTGTTTTTGTTTTGTTTTTTAAAAGGAAAGTTATAGGGAAACATTGGAGTTTATTGAATGGTACTGTGGGAAGAGGAAGTGATGTGGTCAGATTTCTGTTTTAGGAAGATCACTTTTTCATTTGAATAGAGGATGAATAGACTCCAGTGAGTGTGCAGAGATTTCTGGTATGAGACCAACCAGTGATTATAGTCATAGTCTAGGTGTTCAGTGATGAGAGCCTGTGTCAAGATCGAGGTAGAGGAGAGGGAGGGAGGAATGTATACAAAAGAAGTTACTAAGGGAAAACTGACTTGCTTTTGCATTAGCATTCTCAGTATTTATCACAATGCCTAGTACATAGTATACACTTAATAAATGCTTGCTGACTTGACTTGACTCCTAACTCTAAAATTCTGAAATCTGACAGAAGGTCAGACTGATGGTAAAATCTAGCATTGTAAGGTACCTTAGAGGTCATTGAGTAATATTTTACAGATTTAAACTGAAGAACTGATATCAGAAAGATATAGTGACTTCTCCTCCTAGCCATATATGTAATAAGTATCTGTCCTAGATCTTCTTATTCTAAGCCCAAATGTCATTTCAACTATATCTTGTCATATACCTATTTCTTACACTGTGATAGAACTTCATAAGACAAATCATATACTTTAGCAACACAGTCTTATTTTTATCAATAAATTTTGTATACATTGAAAGTGGTAAATAACTGTGCCATACTTTGTCATTTCTTTTCTCTTCCAGTCTGCAAAGATCTCTAGGCCTTGCCCCTCAGGGCCATAGTCAAGTCCATAAACATTTATTAAATGCATGCTACATGAAAAACATTTACTTTAAAAAAGATATGGGGGCACAAATAAGATAAAGATAGTTTCTAACCTCAAATCGTTTACAATAAAATAGGGAAGACAACATGCAAAAGGAAATTGAAAATCAAGAGGAGGAAGAAAGTTCCTGGATATGGAACCATGGTGGAGAAATCAAAGGTATTCAGCCTGTTGGTAAATGAAGAGATGGTTGGTCTGGTCCCCCTTTTTAAATGGAGGTATTGGAACTCATCAGTCCAAACTACAATTAAAGGAACAGGCGTATTAATGAGGTGTGAATACTAAGACTGCTTCCATTGTGCAGGATGATGAAGTTTTCCAATGATGAGACTCCTGGGGCATGATGGAGAGGTCCCAAGGAGCAGAGCTGGGTGAGAAATAGACTTTATTACCTGTCCTCTCGATAACTACTTTCCAGGAATAAGATGAGTTCCTTCTCTTTTGTCCTTTGGTCCTCTGATATTAACATAAACTAATGGTAGATAACTCTTAAACAGGTCTTGTAGTCCAATTTCTGTATAAGAATAAGACTTTCCTCACAAGTAAAGGAGAAGTAATCATCAAGCTTTTCTTGGAAGATACATTGAGGCAGAAGGAACCCACTATCTACTTGAGTAGTTCATTAAACTCTGGGATAGCTCTAATTCTTAAGAAAACTTTCCATCAAAACAAAGTTTTCTTCCTTGTAGTTTACACACACTGATTGCTCCTGACTCTGTTCTCTAGTCAAGTACAACAATTTCTTGAGATTAGGGACTGTCTATCTTATTTGTATTTCTTTACCACTTAATAGCCCTTTAAACACTTGAAGTCAGCTTGAATGCCACCCCACTCCTCTCCAGACCAAATCTTCTGTTGGAGAACTAACCATCTCTAGTTCCTTCACTCAATTATTACCTGAAGACCATGCTAGAATTAAGACCATGCTGGGTGGGAAGATATATGAGTGAGAACAGAGGAATAAATTCCAGTAGACTTCGATCTGAGAAGCTTGAGTCAGGGAACAAAACTATCTCCTTTTTTATCAACCTCAAAGTCTCAGTTTCAGTGCACAAAATCTGACACATTGCTGACTATGTTCATCACTATATCTTTTCTTATCAGAACCACCAGAAGTATGTGAGAAAAGCAAACAGATTATGACACTAAATAAGAGATTTGTCATCCACTGCAAAGTGGGTGTTATCTATTCATGAAGAGTATCTATTCCTGGAGAGCTGTAGTTCACTCTAGAAATATGAACTGCCATTATTATTTTCAATTCCTTTTCCATATCAAAGAAAAGTCCAGATCATCTAATTATGCAAATAATATATGTATGCACAGAATTTATAGTAGAGTATTACATTATCTTGTTGAGCAAACATTTTGCATAATAGCAGCTTTACATGCTGAATTTTTAAGAAGAGGTTCTTTAAGAAAGATAGTTAAAATAGCAAGCTTTCTAGTCCATTCATAATGTGATATCACTTATGAAAATTAAATTTATAAATACAATGTGGATCCCAGAGAAGCTGCACCTCATATATTTCTACCATAGAAATATAAAAGGAAACTATAGTGCTCATTTATATGGTTTTAGGGTTGTCATGAGGTCCAAACAAGACAATGGATATAAGATATTTTGCAAATTTTAAAGTGGTATATATTAATGTCAATTGCAATCATCACCTATTATTACTACTATTAGTCAATAGTCATCAACCCTCCACTGAGTGATGATTTCATTACTCCTCTCTTAGTCTAAGCAATATGTATAAAACAATACAAGGATGTGCTAATGAATATTTTACAACTGGGGTTTCTGGGAAAATATACATGTACATATATGCAAACGTGGTTTTAAGTTTAATCTGCATTGACTAAATTGAGTCTAGATAATTAGCATTACTGATTTATGATATGCAAATGCTTGCACAATGGGCTCTCACTGGTTAAAGCTGGCTCACACACAGCCCATGTGGTTTGAAAGCCCAAAAATATTACTACAGTGAGCTCTTTCTCCAGTCTTCTTCATCTTCAGATGCCTTCTACCACTATTTCTTCCTTCACTCCTGTCTCATATAAGGAGATGGTCTTACTCTTTATAAAGGCAAACCTCTCTAACCAGCATAAGTGATTCTATTCAGTCTCATCTCAGCCAAAACATTTCTCTTATACCCACTTTCTCATTTATCTCTATCCTCTCCCTGTTTCCTTACTCTTTCCCTACTAACCATGAGCATGCCCATTTTCCCTCTATCCTCAGAAAACTTCTTCACTTGCTCTTTCTTCTTTTTTTGAGAGGATCTTTTGTTTTACCAATTACATGCAACCACTTGTTCTTTCCATTCTTGCTATTATCCTTTAACTCTTTTCTTTGTAGTTAAATTCCTTAGAAAGGCGGACTATAATAGAAGCCTCCTCTCCTCTCACTCTTTTCTTAGCCCACTACAATCTAGCTTCTGACCTCATCATTCAACCATAACTATTCTCTCCAAAGTTATCAGTGATCTCTTAATTGCCAAATTCAGTGGCCTTTTCTCAATCCTCATTTTTCTTGGCTTCTCCGTAGCTTTAGACACTGTTGATTACCCTCTTCTCTCTGATTGCTCTCTTCCCTCCAATTTTTCAGGACAATACTCTCTCCTGGTTCTTCTACCCATCAGATCAGTTCTCAGTTTTCTTTTTCTGGATCTTCATTCAGGTGACTCCCTCAAACTGTAGGGGCCCAAAAGGAATCCATTCTAGGTCCTCTTTTCTTCTTCCTCTATACTACTTCACTTGGTGATTTCATTGGCTCCCATGATTTTTATTTTAATCTTTATGATTTAGTTGTCATTTCCACTAACCTCAATTTAGCTTTTTGAATTATTTTTCATACATCTCAAATTGCATGCCTAGTAGATATCTTAAACTCAATATGTCCAAAATTAAACTCATCTTTCCACATAAACTTCCCCCCTCTTTACCTTCTGTCTTAGAACTGATACTAATATTGATTCCAAGCCAAAAGAGAAGTAAGATCTAGGCAACTTGGGCTAAATGATTTGCCCAGGACCACACAACTATGAAGTCTCTGAGAGCAAATTTGAATCCAGTTCCACCCATTTCCAGGTCTGGCTCTCTATCCACTGAGCCACTTAGCTGCCCCCTTCCCTATTATTGTTAATCATACCATGCTTCTCTCAGTCTCCCTAAATGACCCAACTTAGATGTCATCCTATACTCATTATCTCTCTCACCTCCCCACCTCTACCAATATATTGTCAAATGTTGTTGATTTCCCCTTTGCAACATCTCTCAAGTATGCCCCCCTCTTTTCTATGACTTTGACATTAACACAAGTCCTTATCACATCATGCCTGGGCTATTGCAATAGCCTGCAGTCAGGCTGCCTGTCAAGTTCCTTCTAATGTTCATCCATCCTCTATTTGGCCAGAAAACTGATTTTCCTACAGCATAGGTCTGAATAAATCATGCCACACACACACACACACACACACACACACACACACACACACACACATACACATACACACACAAACTTGAGTGACTTCCTATCACTTCCAGGATCAAATAAAATTCTCCGTTTGTCTTTCAAAGACTGTACTTGTCTAGTATTCCCCCATCCCACCTTTCTAGTTAGAGAAGGGGGAAATGCTTAATCTGGTGCTCTAAATAATTCATTTTTAAATCTTTTAGGTTAAGGTTAAATCTTATGTTTTAAATTCAAAATTGAAATGATTTTAAAATAATTCTGTTAAAATAACTAAATACAATGTTTGTTTGTCTATTAACCTCATTATACATCTGTATATATCTTGTTTATATATAATCACTTGCCTATTCCTCTACCTGCTTTCATAGTCTGTAAACTTTTTGAGGGTAAGAACTATTTTAGTCTTTCTTTGTATCCTCTGTACTCAGCAAAGTGCCTGCCTGGTACATAGTAGATACTGAATAAATGCTTGTTGACTTTGTTGCATTATTTCTTTTCTTTTTTTTCTGGCCCTTTCTAATTAATTTGGAAATGAGTAGATTTCTCCACATACCTAACTCCATGGAGTTGTTATAATTGCTTATATGTTTCTATTTCATAGATTTATATCATTATTTTCCCTCCTTCATTAAACAAGAAATTCCCCAAGGGCAGGGACCCTGTCTACTATTTCCTTTCCATCTCTTCAAAACATTCATCCATACTAATAATGAAAAAGTCATTGGCTACATTATTTGTGATCAATTACTGTCCCTATAACATACACAAGGTAGACCTTATAAAAGGAAAAAAATATTCACATTTTTATTTAAATACACATATGTCCTATATTTCTGGATGCCCAGAGTCCTTTCAAATACACAAAGTCTTCCTTCTGAAAGTGTGAGAGAATACTTAAGGGCCAACTTCCTTGGCATCATATAATCTCATATTATTGAATTGATTTTTATTTGACAATCTTTGATCATAAGATTATTGAGGGAAGATCTCATTTTTTTGTATTTCAAGTGATTACAGAAGTGCTTCACATGTATCAGTACCTATTAAAAAAGGTTTTGTTGAATTGATAGTATTATCAAAATGGGTCAATGCTTTTCTTTCATTGACAACTGGAAGAGATTAAATGAGTTTATATTTTACCAGGAAGGCTTGCCATTAGCTACTGTCTTTCTGATTTTATATTTGGGGAGTCAATAGTATAAGAATCTGGCTTGTGTTGGCAATAGAAACACTTAGCCTCTTTCTCTAGTGATGTTAGAGAAAAACAAGACAGTTATGTTGGTTCATTTTAGGACCTGGCAAGCCTAGATATACTGGGATGGTCATGATAACCTAGTTGTACCTTCCAACTCTTCCATTCTGTGATCCTTGGAGTATAAATCCATTTTTAGGAGTGGAGGGACATAGGGAAATTAAAGTCTATGGACTGCAGAACTCAGTATCCTACCCATAGCTGTACTGTCATTTTTTTTTCCTAAAAGAGAATAGTCCAATTACCTATCTTCTCAGCAGATCCATTGCAAATAACACCTGAGAAATCCTTTCTCCATCTTTAAAGTGAGTTTATTGAAGTCACTTTGAGAAGCAGTGGAAAAGTTTTGCAAATGAATAAATACTACAAGAGACCTTCTCTAGGAAGAACACACTGTTCTATTAGATTTCACCAGATGTTTGTAGATATTCCTAGTCCTCAAGAAACAAAAAAGAACTACTACTTTGGACTTTATTCTAATTGGCTAGGAAAGAGCTATTTGTGGAATGTAACTGATGGGAAATCATGAGAAAGTTATTCTCTACTAGTTTGAAAAATACTCCATGCATGTTGATTGAGTCCTAGTACTTTATTTCAAGACCTCATTAGCATAGTACCTGGCACAGAGTAGGCACTTTATAAACATTTGATGACTGACTGAAGCTCACCTAGAGTATTGAAGCTTCCTCATTCATCTTCCTTCTTTAAATCTTTCCCCTCTCTAAATCATTCCTCTCACAGCGGTCCAAATTATTTTCCTTAAACATAAAACTTACTCTCCTATGTTACTTAAACCAAAAACTTACTCTCCATATGTCACTCCTTTAGCCTAATAAATCAGTCAGCCATTCAAGAAACATTTATTAAATACTTACTGTCAGGCACAGTGCTTAGCACTGAGCAAACAAAATACTCAGTAAAGGGGGCAACTGGGTAGCTCAGTGGATTGAAAGTCAGGCCTAGAAACTGGAGGTTGTAGGTTCAAATTGGGCCTCAAACACTTCCCAGCTGTGTGACCCTGGGCAAGTCACTTAATCCCCATTGCATTTAAAAAAAAATAAAAAAAATACTTAGCAAACTAGAGTAACTAACTCCCTGTTGCTTCTAGGATGAAAATAACTCTTCACATAGACTTTCAAAGTCCTTCACAAGCTGGTTCCAGTCTATCTTTCTGGTCTCATTATACATTCTCCTTTCCATACACTGTGGTCCAGTCAAACTGGCCTTCTTTTTCATTGTTACACATGACAATACATCTCTCATCTCAATGCCTTTGTGTTTTACCCATACCTCATACCTTCTCATAGAATTCCCCTTCTTCCCTAACTACCTTACATTTACTTACTGTATATTTATTTTCAACATATGTATTTGATAATGACTTATATGAGTGTATATTGTGTCTAATAGAATATAAGTTCTTTAACAGTCAGTTTTCCTTCACTTCTTTTGTATTTGCATTCCTGATTTATTTCCTGGCATATAGTTGTATCTTAGTTAAAGTCTCTTGATTGATATATTAGGTCTAGGATAGGCATTTTGAATTTATGTTCTTATATCATTAATATTTTGAAAACTGAATTTCAAGGTAACTGATTTCCTTTTACTCTTCTGGTTTTATTTTATGCATTTAAAAACATTATTCTAAGAAAAGGTGCATAGACTTTACCAGACTACCAAAACAGTCCATGACACAAAAAGGCTAAGAATTCATGATTTAATATATTTAACACCCCAATATATCATAGCTAACAAATGGCCACCCAAATGTTGTTGCAACATTGCCACTCTTTGTATGATCTTGGTTCAGTTAACCTCTCTTTTATGAGTTTCCTCATTTGTAAAATGGGAACAATAATATTAATAATACTAGAATTATCTATAATAGAGTTGTGATAAGAATAGATTTTACATATTTTTAAAAAGGTAAGATGTTGATATATTTAAATGACTGCCATGTGAAAGAGTTTGAGAGCTAGAGCAACTTTTTATCGCTGGTCATACTTAACTGTCTCCTCTGAAAACCATCTCTACTTGATGCTTTATCCCTATATAGTTCTGAAGGAGTGGGGAGGAGGGTGAATGGTTATCTCAGGCCACAAATGCTTTTAGATTCTCAATGTTCAATGAAGCTCTCCTTTCCTTCTTTTGTGGGGAGACCAAGGAGTCAAGAGATCAGCAGCTCTCTTTTACCCAAAGATAATAATGACCTTTCTAGCATCCCCTCCTCCAGGCTCCTATATATAATACACATCCTTGATAGGAATCAACTCACCAGCCCTGGCCACAGTCAAGTCTCAGACTGCAGCCCAGCATCTGACTTCATTCCATGTCTGCCCAACCTTAAGAATGAGAGATTCATATTGTGGTTGTTCTGTTTCCTTAATTCCTCAGGAGAGTCCTCTTTACCAGAGCTCCCTGGGGATTGGTCTACACGTAGGAACTGTGGCCAGGTCCCCAATCAAGGAACTCTGAGAATTCTGATGTAAGGACATAGGAAAGAGAATTCCCTCTAGCTTTTATGCTTCTAACCCAAGTAGAAATGTCTTTATTCCCCATTATTACTTTATAAATCCAAAGACCCTCTATCTGGACATCTTGTCATTTCTCATGATGCACATATATAGTGTTTTGGTGGCTACAGTTTTCTCTATAAAGTGGTAGTAATTAGATATATTCTAAGACACCATGCTAAAAACCAATTTAAAGTCATCGTTCTAATTACAAAAAAATAAAAGAATCATTGTTTCCATTTTAATATGATTGAATATCAGATATACATAAATAGAAATTTAAAGGAGAAATTAAAAAAATGTTCTAGGAGAATTTGAGGCAGAATTACTTTTGGGGGGGAAATGGGTTGAGGGAGGGTGAGTATCAGGGACCACTTCCTGTAGAAACAAATCACTTTAACTGGGCTCTGAATGAAGTGGTTGATTACAAATATCAATTCATTCATTTATTCCTTTGTGATATTATTTCTCCTTAGTAAGATGTAAAGTCCTGGAGGGTCAGGGCTATTTTTGTATTTGTTTCCCTGGTTGATTGATTGGTTGGTTGTTGTTCTTTGTACTTGAAGAGAACCAGAGGGCTGTGGGGGGGTAGGGAAGTTGGGGGTGGACAGGGTGTTGGGGGAAGGCATCCAGATGTCCTTCACCCAAGCCCCTCTTCTTCCATCTGGCAGAGTTAGCTCAGCCTTGGAGACCTCTCACTCTCTGAGGTGATGGTCAGGTCTGCCAGACATGAAAGAGCCCTGAAAGGTTTGTGTAGGTCTAGAGGGTTGTCCCGGCTAGGTGGTGGACGAGGTTGAGTTTTTTCCCATTAGTCATATGCAAGGAGGGTAGGGAGTCATGGTTTTGCCCTCCTAGTAGGAAGCTATCCTCTTTCCCTGGTACCTGGGATGGAGGCTCATGATATCTTTAATCTGTCTGTCTGTATCTATCTATTGCCATAATTTTCCCCAGTATCTTTCTCTTCTTCTTAGAATGCCATCCTGTGTGATTTTTAAATTTTCAAATGAAGAACTGCCTCTGTCTTCTTTGTTAACCCCCCCCCTTTCCCATTGAGAAAGCAAGAAAACAAAACCATTCTAACAAATTTTTGTATAATCAAGCAAAAGATATTTCCTCTTTAGCCATAGCCAGGAAAACATATCTGTTTTCACTCTGAGTCCATCACTTCTCTATCAGTAGATGTGCAACATGTTTAATCATGAGTCCTTTAGAATTGTGGTTGCTCACTATATTGTTCAGAGTTCCCAAATCTTTCAAAGTTGTCTCTACAATATTGTTATTGTATGCATTATCCTCCTGATCGTCACACATCAGTTCAAATAAGTCTTCCCTGACTTATGTAGCAGTCTCTTATTTCTTACAGAACAGTAATATTCCATCACATGAATATAATTTGTTCATCCATTCCCCAAATGATGGGTACTCCCTCAGTTTACAAATTTGGCCTCTACAAAAAAGAGCTTCTATAGCTTTCTTTTCTTTTCTTTTCTTAAACCCTTACCTTCTACCTTGGAACCTGTGTATTGGTTCCAAGGCAAAAGAGTAGCAAGGGTTAGTCAATGGAGGCTAAATGACTTGCCCAGGGTCACACAGCTAGGATGGGTCTGAGTTCAGATTTGAACCTAGGACCTCCCATCTCTAGACCTGTATCTCAATCCACTGAGCTATCCAGCTGGCCCTTCTATAGCTTTTTGAACAAACTAGTTCTTTCTTTTTTCCTTTGATAATTTAGGAATATAGATCTGGTACTGATATCTCTGAGTCAAAGGGTAAAAGCTTTTGGAGAATAGCAATAATTGTTTTCAGAAGACTGAATCAATCACAGCTCTGCCAAAAGAGCATCAATACACCTGTTTCCTCACGATCACCACAGCATTTGTCATTTTCATTTTTTTTACCAACTTTGCCAATCGTATGTATAAGGTGAAAGCTCCAGCTTGTTTATTTTCACTTCTATAATTGTTAGCAGCAGAACAGATTTTCATATGGTTATTGATAGCTTGGTTTTAGTTTTCCTCTGAAAGTGCATATATCTTTTGACCAACAAGTAATATTTTATAAAAAAGATGAAAAGGATCCTAAACTATTAATACATAGAAACTAAATATGAAAAAATTTTCAGTTCTCTTCATTTGTTTGTAAAAGACAGGGATATCTCCTCATTCCTCTTCTTTAGGTTTATACTTATTCTTTATGATATAGAAAATTGTTTTGTGATTGTTTCTTGTTGTTTTTTACATTGCCAAACTTACTATTTTATCAAGTTTATGCAGTATCCTTATTAGAGTCTGGTATTTTACTTTTAAAATGTATTCCTATGTTTCTTTTTTGTCCTCAGTTTTATTAGCATAAAAATGTGAATAGCAATATTCAATTTTTATTAATTCTGATTTTGTTATGATTACAGCTTGCTCATTTACTAATAGGTCTATTTGATTTTCTGTGATTTTTTAAAAAATCAGGTTGGATAATGACATGCATTTTGTTAGTTTTCTTAAAGAACCAGCATTTAGTTCTTTTTATAATTTCTATAGTCTTTTGGGGTTTTGATTTATCTATTTCTCCTCTAATTTCTGGTCATTATTTTGGGAAATTTATTTGTTTTATTTCTGGTTTTTAAAATGCATATTAAAATTTTAATCCTATATTTTGTTAGTATAAATTTTTAGGCATAGAGTTTTTTCCAGAGAGGAAGAGTTTAGCTATATCTCAGAAATTTTGGATGCTTTGTCATTGTTCTTTTCTTTCACATAATTATTAATTGTTTTCATAATTTATTATTTGACTCACTCAATTAGCTTTTATAGTAAATGGAATACTGGACTTTGAGTTAGGAAGACCTGAGTTAACAATATAGCCTCAGACACTGTAAAAATTAAAATGAAATCTCAAATAATAAAAATATTATATTTTAAGGGTTTTATTAATGATCATTAGAAATCAAGGAATAAAGAGGAAACAAAATAAAGACCATGGCTGATTAGCTCATTTAAAATTCCCAGGCTTAGCTTACCACCAACACCATACTGGCAGCAAGGCAAAGAAAAAGCCCCAAGACGACCACCCACTTGCTAATATCCTCTGTCTACAGGAAGTATATAAGGACAGGAAGTCAGTGGCTTCCGGAAAATGTAGTTCTTTTTAAGGGTAACAAATTTTCAATTATACATCCCCCTCTGAGATCCATGGAAGACTAGTCTCTCCAATGGATCTTATAAACATAACCAACTTTGAAATTACAATAATTTGGGGATAAAAGGAAAAGAGAACAAAACTAATGATTGTTAGGCTTATTGACAAAAAGCCATTTAGGGGACAGTTACCTTCAGCATAAGAGTACATATACAAAACAAATACATTCAACCCTACACAGTTCAAATCACCATATCCCAAAGTTCACTCTGAATCTTCTGGTGCAGTTTGTGGTCTATGCAGGCATTTTAATGGTGCCTTCTCCAAACAGTTAACTTTCTAGATTTGGAGAGGTATAGTGTGTTTCTTATCCTAAAATTACTCTCAAAAAGAATTTAAACTTTGCATTTTAGAATAATAATACATTCTTCCCTGAAGAGGGTATTGAAAAACACAGGGATCATTGTGAGGTATATGACTCAATTGGCAAGAAAAATCAAAAACATCAAAAAATCCAAATAATAGAGAAAATAATTTGTTGATGAAATATAGACTATCAAAGTCTTATGTGAAAAATTCTAAGTAAAAGAAAAATAACTTCATAACAGGTCCTTGAATCAGAGCCCAATTAAAGTCATTTCTATCCCACAAGTCTATAGGGCAAAATGCAGTAATATTTCACTTACCCATTTGTAGCCAAGACTACAGAAAGTTGCCATACTATAAGAGTGAAAAGGGACTAGATTATTGGAGCAAATGGGAGCCAGGATGGAGCCAGAATAATTGATGTCATGTATTTTATATAGAGTGTGTGGTACAAGGAAGACCCTCATTTAATACGTGTTAAACAGACACAACCTTTATTCTCACACATGATTAAATCCTTGAGCTCTTTGTGTAGAATGTCATCAATCCACATAGGATTGGTTTGGTCTCTTTGACCTTGTGCTGTATTGGCACTATGCAGTTTAGTTTTTTGCTTCTTTGATACTGTGCAATGTCTCTTTTTGTATTCCCTTCTCCTAGAATCAGACAAAATCATTAAGCAAAGTCCCATAATTTTTTTTAAACCCTTACCTTCCTTCTTAGAGTCAATACTGTGTATTGGCTCCAAGGCAGAAGATTGGTAAGGGCTAGGCAATGGGGGTCAAGTGACTTGCCCAGGGTCACACAGCTGGGAAGTGTTTGAGGCCAGATTTGAACCTAGGACTTCTCATTTCTAGGCCTGAGCTACCCAGCTGTCCCCCCATAATTTTTAAAATAATCAATGGCATCATTTTTATAGTCTAAAGCTTTTTGGGTATGCATTAATCTTAGAACAAATGAATTTTAAACTTATATTATTGCAAAATGAAAAAAATAAAGAAAAAATTCTCAATACTGGTGATGTGCTTAGGCTACAGAAAGGAGAGAAAAATAAAAAAAACTGGAATAGTATATTGCACATGCAAGCAAAAACAATAATAAAAGTTAAAAAAAAAAATATATATATAGCTTACAATCATTGGCACACTGTGTCAGCTAAGGAAAGGTAGACTACAAAGAATTTTCACCCAAAAAATGAGATCCATGTCCTCCTTCATCCTGGCCATGATCCATTGTGAGTGCGAGCAAATGATTTGTACAAAGTAACAGTTTTTTATAAAGAACAGTAATACAACAGGTAATGCACATTCAAAAAGTATCAATATCCCCAAAGTTATAATAGCTCATTTGATGACAATAGCAAACAAACCCACTATCATATTTTACTTAAATCTGCTGTATGACATTTAAAGCTAATGGATACTTGTCACAATTTTTTCACATGTAGCAATGTTTCAACCTTGGCTGAGATATTAAAAAAAATCTATTACTATCACCATTACAAAAATGTGGCAGAGGAGTCTAGAAAAAACAAACCTTTATACTGTTTATGTTGGGTCTAAAAATGTCATTAAGAATCTAGATCATTCTGGTGGAAGGTGAGCTGAAGAGTTACAATTGAGAGATGCTTCCTCTTGGGAGCCGTCTAAGGGTACCATACCCTGGGATCAACTTCTCAGCTCCTTTGATATGAGACTGTTATGTCCCATCCATTAGCATTTTTACAAATGTGGGAGATGGGGATTATAATTGTATTTCACTTCAGCTACTAAAATGGACCTTACCTCTTGTTACAAATAACTCAGAGGCAGGCAGAATGATCAGTCAGAGTTGTTGAAAAAACAATCTAAAAATCATGTCTAAAGACCCCTTATAATCAATTTGAGATATTAGGCTCATTAAATTTTCCAAAGATTGTTATACAATTGAACCAGTTTTGATGAAGTCCATCCATCATCTTTGTGACAATTTACAAAGCCAAAATGTAAGAAAACACTTTTTTGGGGGGAGGGGCTTATTCAATAATATTTACTTGTTCAATATAGTTATAGGGGAAAGATAACAGATTATAACAGTAGTTAAAACATAGCAGATTAAAGTGATTCAGTGTAACAGAATAATATTGAATACATTAATATATGAACTTAAAAATTAAATCAAATTAAATCTTAAAGCAGACAATGAGCAAAATACAATAAGATACAGAGACTTCCATTTTAAAAAATGGAGTCTGAAAGGGCTTAAAATTTCCACTTCCAGTCCCTTTAAAGTTCCTTTCTCTATATGTCCAGATTCCTTTTGTCAGAACTGTAGGATTTTCTATAGAGAGGGAGAATATGGGGGTTTGAGGAATCTCAAACTGGATACATCTTAGAGACTAGGCAGGCCCAAGTGGTAAAGGGTTGCAATGTAAGATAATGTTAGTGTTTTGACAATATCTAAATAAGTGGTCACCATGGGAAATTCCCAAATATGAAAATACCCAAGGCAGCTGGGGATTTATGGAGATTTTAATTAATAAAGAGAGAAGGAATTAAGGGAATGAGAGAGAAAGAGACAGAGAGAGAGAGAATTAATTTAAAATGCTCTGGCTCAGGCTGAGCCAAGCAGTAGTTAAAGGTCTAGGCCAAAGTGGCCTCCCTGAGCCAAAGGAGAGGGAGTCAGTCTTATCACTCACCACAAGACAGTCTCCAAGCAATCTCCAGTCCTCCACTGAATCTCCTGAACTGAGTTCAGAATCTAACTCAATTCAACTCCGAATTCAATTACTTTGAACTGACTTTTAAACCAATCCTTTTAAAGAAAATTTTCTCTTATGTCACCTCCCCTAAATTTTCACATCTACCAATCACAGAAGACACTTTCTTCCAGGATTGCCCATTCTTAGTTCTCATCTTTTTTGGTTCTCACCTTCTCTGGTTAGAATATATCTTCTGAGTACTTCACACATCTTTGTTAAGCTTGCCTTTTGTAAGTTACTTGACCTTTTTGTGATTAATTTAACCTTTACCGGTACTTAACACATTTTTGTATTAGATCTAAAAATAGACCTAGCTTAAGGTTCTAGCTTTACTATAAGGTATGAGTTAGGGACTTTCATTGTTCAATCAGGAGTTCACAACTTTTATCTTCCCCTAAAGTATGTCTAGTTAGGGTGGAGTAATTTTAAAAGTTCCCAATACATTCCTGATTCTTGTTAGACCAAGTATCTCCATTTTTACAATAAGGGAATACCTAAACCAAATCTTCCAAAATATAGTATGAGTAGTTTTTAATTTTAAGTTTTAGATTCACAGTAGGGAGATGAATTTCTCCCCTGAATCTCAGGCAAGATAAGTGAAAAGATCAGCGCACTCATGAATGATAGAAGCTGTTTAAACTAGGCAAGGCACTGCTCTTTCAAAGAGTATTCCATGTTTTTAATTTACTTCCTGTTTGGAAGAGCAACTTCTTTCTTCCCTTCCCCCCTGAGGTAAAATGCTAGTTTCCCCAGACATGTGGAGAGGGAGTTAGGAGGCTAATTGTTGTCTAAGGAAAATACACTGCAGTTTTTACCATTTTGTTTGTGATTCTAAAGACATAGCTACAGCTACCAACAGCCCAACAGGACTGGGACTGGGGCTGGACTGGGGCCAGAGATCAGGAGGAGTATTCAGAAGCAGGAGAATCTGGGGCTGGAGATCAGGATGAGGGTTCAGGAGTAGGAGCAGGCAGTATCAGCAATAGCCATGCCAGTCAGCAGCGAGGAACTGAGGAACATGGGCTCAAGTAGATGGACAATAAAAGAGACTTATCTCTTCTTTGCCAAGAGTCCTCCAGCTAAAATAGCCTGGCCAATAGGGAGGGAAACCAGGCAAAAAGTAGGGAAATAAAAAGGCAGCAGCTCCAAAGAGAGGGTGGGTGAAAAGCCTTGACAGGAGAAACATGATTTAAAATTTATCTAGGCTATCTTAAAAAAAAATTGAGAGTTTTTCTCATCCCTTTGTGGTTGCCAAAACTGTAAAAGTTAAAAGGAAATCTCAAATAATAAAATATTATATTTTAAGAGATTTATTAATGATCATTAGAAATCAAGGAATAAAGAGGATACAAAATAAAGGCCTCATGCCCATGGCTAATTAGCCCATTTAAAATCCCTGTGCTTAGCTTACCACCACCACCATGCTGGCAGCAAGCCCAAGAAAGGGTTCTAAGAGGATTGCCGACTTGCTAATAACCTCTTTCTACAGGAAGTACATAAGGACAGGAAGTCAGTGGGCTCCCAGGAAATGTAGTTCTTTTTAAGGGTAACAGATTTTTAATTATACAACACTTAATAGCTATATGACCTTGAACAAGTCATTTAACCTCTGTCTCAGCATCCTCATCTGTAAAATGAGGAAAATAAGATCACTTTTTCTTCCTGAGTTGGAATAAAATGAAGTAATACTGCAAAGCATTTTGTAAACCTTCAATCACTGAATAGTGCTAGCTCTTAAATTCTAGCTATTATTAATTCTGAAGCAGGTAGGTGACATTAGGAGATAAGAGGGCTGAGCCTAAAGTAAGGAAAACTTCAGTTTAAATTTGGTCTCAGACACTAGCTCTGTCGCCCTGGGCAAGCCACTTAATCCTGTTTGCCTCAATTTCCTCATCTATAAAACAGAGAAGGGAATGGCAAACCATTCCAGTAGCTTTTGTCAAGAAAATTCCAAATAGAGTTGTGAAGAGTTGGATATGATTCAAATAAATAAACAACAATGATTACTGTGAATTTCTTTCAGATCTATGTCTTTTGTTTATTCTCTTTGAATTGACTACAATTTTTATTGTGAGGAAGTCTCTAATACATTGTTTACTAGTTCTGCAATTTTTATTGTCTTGCAATATTTCCTTGTGTTAATATATGGTCAATTTTTTAAAACCCTGTATTAGGTGGTTGTTTCTTAAATATTTTATGGTAATGCAAGATTGATGGGCAAACCTACCAACCAAGGAGGTAATGAGGAATCAGACTCTGCCTCCTTCCTACCTGTTTCCCTCCTCCCTCTCCCTCCCACTCTTCAGTTAATCTCTTCAGTTGGTGTCAAGCTGAGATTCAGTATTGAGTAAATTGCCTGAAATATCTGATAGAGAACTCACTCTTTAAAGTTGTTGGAACTAGGCATTTATTTAAGGAAGGAGAAAAAAGGGAAATTGGATAGAAGAGAGGGTTGAGGGTTTCCCTGATCTTAATTAATACTAAATAGAGAAATAAAATTATAGAGTCTTAGATGAGGGATGTGATGACAGTTTTGAGTATCTTTGAGTCAATTCTTCACAAGGTAAAGAGAAAATCAGTAAACACAAGGAAAAGATCTTCTCATTTCTTCTTCCTTCCAGTGTCAGGAGAAAGAGAGAGATTTTCCAGCAGTTTGGATGTTTCTTTTAACTGCCTCCTCTTCGTCACATTCTCCTCTGGAATGCTTCTTGATTGACAGCTCTGCAAACTTCCATCCCTTTGCCTCTGTTTGCAGATTTTCTTCCATTTTACTTTTTCACAACTCTTACCTTTCATCATAGAATCAATACTAAGTATCAGTTCCAAAGCAGAAAAGTGGTAAGGGGTAGGCAACTGAATTTAAGTGACTTGTTCAGGTTCATACAGCTAGATATTGTTGGAGACCAGATTTGAATCCAAGATGTCCTCATCTCAGTTTTGGCTTTCTATACACTGAGCCACCTAGCTGCACCATGGGTTTTTTTTAAAAAACAACTATGTGGAGCTAAGAAATACATATATTCTTGAACTTTACCTTGTTCTCTGTCAATTAGTTCAATTTTATATTTTCACCTTTATCTTAGATGTGTCCCAAAGTGAGAAAAATATTGAATATTATATTAAATTATATGTTAAACATGAATAATCTTTTATATTATCTATTTAAAAATAACATCCAATTCTCCTTTCATTATAGTAAGTGTTCTTACAATCCAACTAATTTTCCATTATGAATTTAGTAAAACATTTGGAGAACATATATGACATTGATATTGTTTTCTTACCTATGCTTCCTTTCAGTATGCTAGTATGCTTCCTTTCAGCATTATTGTAGTTTCATTTTTTTCTTTGCATATTGTGTTTTTGTTTTTTCAAGGTGTGTGTGTGTGTGTGTGTGTGTGTGTGTGTGTGTGTGTGACAACTTTAATTTTGGGGGAAATTTTTCTGATGTATTGCAATTTTTTTTCCAGCCCATCATTTTTCTTTTGTGCATGTCTTAGCTTTTGAGTTCTGTTCCTTGCAAACTAGTTATTGATGAATTTAGGTTTTGTTTCCCATTTCTCATTATCTTTTATTTTATTGAATTGTGGGAATGGTGAGGGAATTGAAGGGATCAGAACAGGGAGTGGTTAATTGTGAGAACTGAATGAATCACACTGACTCCATCTTGTGACTTGATTCTGGAACTAGCTTATTTTCTATTCAGTTATGGATCTAGTTCAATTTCTGTCTTTTGAGAAAATTTTTCAGTTGTGGGACTTCTGAGGGAAACTTATTGTATTGTTTGAACCTATTCCTGTATGACTGGGAAAGTAGGTCATCTCACCTAATGGTTAGAGATCTTAAACTAAGGACTTGTTTTATGTTAACCAGAAACCCTGTCAGATCTGAAGTTTAATACAGAGCGTTTTCTCATAATTAACATTTCAAGCAATCCATATGACTTATTTAAAAACTTGTCCTATACAGATCAATCAATTATTGTTTCTTTGATTTTTTACAGACACTTTGGGGGAATGGGATACCTTTTTTGATTTCAAGGAATTGTACCTGTTCTCTCTTCCTCTCTCAATTTGGAAAGTCCCTAATCTTTCTATCAATTAGAAATCAGATCACCTAATGTTATATTGTTTCCTTTTAATTAATTGGTCTTGTTTGATTAATTGCTTCTAATGTATAAAAGTCTATCTCCCCTTGATTTGTGTTCTAGCCCTAAGCTGAGGAAGAGTTTTGGTCTTGATTTCTTAGGCATTTAGACAATTGGCTTGATAAATTAATATGCTCAGAAGCTCAAACCTTAATTGTCTCAGTCATTTCATCTTTAACACACCATAATACATTAACATTTAAAGTTATGAGACCTAAGAAGATTTTTACTTTTCTTCATTTTGATTCCTCTTAACCTCCTTACTTTTGACAATGTTAATCAGCTTTTTCTTGATTATCTCTTGTATACTTTATTCTTTACTTTTCTTTTGTGACATTGCTCTTTCCTCATTCTCCTACCTGTCTCCTACCAGTCTCCTTTGCTGGCCATCCCTTCTAAAGATGGATGTCCCCCAAGGTTCTGTCCATGGTCAGCTACATTTTGTTCATGTTATCTCACTTGGTGATATCATTGAGTCCTATGGGTTCAACTTAAATTTCCCATCAGTTAATTCTCAGATTTACTGGTCTAGTCATATCCTCCAGTATCATATCTCCAATATTGGATATCTTGATATGTTCTATAGACATCTTAAACTCTATGTGTTTAAAACTAAACTCTTTATCTGTTCCCCAAATCCCACTATCCCCTCCTGTTAAGATTAAAATTAGTTTTCTGCTAAAAGTATTGTATTTTTATGAGGTTTATTAAAGATTAAGAAATAAAGAAAATACAAAATAAGAAAGCACGTGCCTAGGAGTGCCAAAAGGCCCATTCAATTTCACTTACTACATCTTGGGAGACACATGTCCCTAGAATAGGAAGCCAAGAGAACCGAAGTAGGCAGACAGTCAACTTAAATACAATTTCTGTTCTCAGCCCAGGTGGGAATTCAGGTGGGATTATAGTGAATTCTGGGAGCTACCAAGGACTTCTGGGAATTGAAGTCTGGGGTTCAAATCTCTATTTTTACACTCCAAACATTTTTTTTCCATATTGTCTTTCACTTCTGTATATTTGTGTTCCCTATCAGTTCTTTCTTTTCTTTCTTTGGAGAGGAAATGCACTCTGGATTTAAATTCAGCAAAATTTGTCGCTACAACTTCTGCAGCATTTTTAACTGATTTTTTCCTTCATCCCCAAATCTTTGGAAATTTATTCTTTTTTTTTCCATTACATTTCCATTTTTCTTACTTTCTGACTCCTTCCCTTTGATTGTGGATTATGTTGAGGGTTAAATCTCAAAGCTCTATTAGCTTCTCCTCATGCTTTTTACCTTTATCAGCCCATGCTTCAATTCACTCTTGGTCCACAGATGGAGTGGGGTAGATGAACCAACCACATGGTCAATTTTATTTACAGTTTTCCTAATAATGAATTAACCCTGAATTCCTTATATAAATAGCCTGGCTATAGCATGTAATCTTTTTGACATATTGCAGTATTCTCCTTGATCATATTTTATTTAAAAATTTGCATCAATAAAAAACCCTATTTTATATGAAAATGAGCAGAGGGTGGCCCATTCTCCAGCACTCTCATTCACTTCTCTATCTTTAAAGAGATTCTCTTTTTCTATATTTTGTTCTCTTCAGTCTATCCTCACATTTTAATGGAATAACATGTTACTTCACATGTGGATTTTAACACATTTTCTTAAGCAAAATGTATTTTTATGTTCCTTCTCATTTGCAACTAAATGCTTTTTATCTTTAGGACTTAATATGCTATTTTCTTTATAATTTAATGTAACTTTCCTTTGCACAAAAGTTCATTTTCTTTTCTCAAAATGTGCTTTCTATTTCTTTCAAAAATCAAACTACAAACATCTTAAAGGGATACCTTACATATGTATGAAAAAAATTCCAAAAAATTAAAGGCATTCCAAGGTAGAAAGGAACTCATCAGGAGATGATGAATTCACTGTCATTCTAGACATTGAGAGGAGACTGAATGACAATTTTAAGCCTATTTTAGAAGAGGTTATTATACCCACTTACACATTGCTTTTTATACCTTTTTATATCCCTCACTACTCTGATATGAGGATCCTGACTTTTTTTCTTTCTGATTGACATTGATGACTATAACATTTTATTTTAATTTTAAATTTCATTTATTGGCTAAGTCAATAATGCAATGAAATAAGACAAATATTTATGAATCATCTACTAAATGTGAGTTATCATACATGTATATATATTGGGGATATAAAGATGATAATAAAGTAAGCCATTCCCTCAAAGAAACTATATTCCACTTTGGGAACACGAACATAGAATCTCATAGTTGGGTCTTCAAAGAAGAGGACATCAACAGATTGAGACAGGATGGGAAAGAGTCCATGTTAGGAATGTAATAATACAGCATGAACAAAAGTATATAGAAAGGAATAAGTAGATTGAAAATAATCAACATATGGTAGGCCAGTGGCATGGACGCAAGGTTAAGCAAATATGTAAATACATATTAAACACCAATTTAATTTGTTTTTTCATATTTATAAGGAAATTAGGATCCCCTTAATTTTTTGAATAGAGAAGAGGCATAATCACAGCAATATATTTAAAAGATTACCTGGAAATTGAAATCATATTTAGGTTGATGAAAAGTAAGACCGATGTAGGCAGTGTGTATGTGTTACTATAGTAATCTCTTCAAGAAGAAATATAAGAGACCTGAAGAGGCTAGCAGGAGCAATTCAAATGGTGGTGTTAGGAAGCACAGATGTGGAATATGCTGAAGGGATAGAGTCACAGAACTTCCCAACTGATTAGATGAGAAGAAAGAGATGGAGAAAGAAGATAGAGAGAGTAATTAAAGATGTTTCTAAAACTTTGTTCAAAGCACAGAAATAGAGAACTTAGGAGAAATAGGTTGATAATTAGGATATTATCAGATAATAATTAATTCATATTTGTGCTATTGGTGAAGCTACAAATTGGCCTAGCCATTGTAGAAAGCAATTTAAAACTCATTCAATAGTTTCCAAGTTGTATATATTCTTTGAGCTAGCAATTCCACTAATATACCTATATTCTAAAGTTATGGAAACAAGCAAAAAAACCTCACACATACAAATATATATCCATCCACTATTTTAGGAAAGAAAGAAATTTGGCAATGAAGGTGGGGCCTATCAGTGGGGAATGACTGCAAATTTATGGTAATTGAACATGATGGAAAAATATTGGAATGTAAGAAACAATGAAAATGATAGTTTCAGATAAACCTACGAAGACATGATTAAATTTAGACTGACGTGAGCAGAACTAGAGGAACACTTTATATTTTAAAAACATTATTATAAAGAGAAACAACTGGAAAAACTCAAGGATATTGATTTTTAAGATGACTACTCATGATAGTAGAGGACAGATTAGGAAGAATGATTTCCATTCCTTGAGAGTGAAAAAATAAATTCAGAGTCCAGACTAAACCATTTTTTGGACATAAACAACCCAACAATTTGTTTTATGTATATTCATTATAAAGGCTTTGTTGTTTTTCACTTTTTATTTTTTTCTCCAATGATGGACAAGTAGAAAATAAGACAGATTTTTGCTAATGAAAACATATATTTAAAATACTTCATTATATTTTATTACTCAGTCCAAAAAAAATAGACCTCACCAGAGTATAATGTTTTTATTGAGAAAATAAAATTAGTTCAGTAAGTATGATAATATGAGAGGTCTTCAAAACCTGGTGGAGGAGAACAGACTTATTGAAATTGGGGACTACTCAAAAATTTGAGAAACTTGTTATATGTTAAATTTGATGTTAGGACTATTGATTTAGTAATGTTATAAAGGTAAATCTCAGAGTAGAGGACTCTAAAAGAGTGAAACCAGACAGGAAAAGATAAGAAGTCCTTAATCTTCTGGTTTCTTTATTCATAGTGATTCTTTCTGGAAAATTCTAAATACTTGCTCTCGAATCTGTTTGGTTCTGACCCCATAGATTATAGGGTTGAGGGCAGGTGGTATAACTACATACAGATTGGCCAAGAATATATGAATGTACTGAGGAATATTCTTGCCATAGCGATGGGTAAGAAAGGAAAAAAGTGCTGGGAAATAGAAAGCTAAGATGACACAGATATGAGAACCACAGGTATTGAGGGCTTTGAATCGAGCATCCCAGGAAGGGAGTCTGAAGACAGCCTGGAGGATACAAGTATAAGATATTGCAATCAAAATCACATCCAATAATATGACAGAAAGGGCTCCCAATCCATAGAAAATATTGACTCTGATACTTGCACAGGCCAACCGGGCAATGCCCATGTGTTCACAGTAAGTATGAGGAATGATGTGATGCCCACAGAAAGGCAGGCGCAGGACAAGAAACACCAGTGGAGCCACCATTGACAAACTCCTCAAAACAGCTAAGCCTGCTATAATGCCAATAATCTTATTTGTCAGTATCCTGCTATATTGAAGTGGGAGGCAGATGGCCACATACCGATCAAAGGCCATAGCCACAAGCACAATGGTCTCCATGCTTGTGAACATATGGATGCAGAACATCTGTGTGAGACAGCTTCCAAAGATGATCTCTTTCAGATCAAACCAGAATATGCCCAACATCTTGGGGATGGTGGCTGTTGATAGACCCAAGTCAATGGCGGCCAACATGGCTAGGAAATAGAACATGGGTTGGTGAAGGCTATGTTCATTCTTAATCACTAACAGAATAGTGATATTGCCCATGATAGCAATCAGATAAGCAAAACAGAAAGGGAAGCCAATCCAGATGTGGAAATGCTCCAGCCCTGGAATTCCCAGTAGCAAGAAAGAGATGGGATGGAATTCAGTATCATTGAAAGGAAGCATTTTAGTAGAGGCTTGGAATTTTGCTTCTCAGAGACAGACTCTCCATCCCTATGAAGACACCTTGTCCAATTTCTCTTTGGCAATTAGTATCCTGTAGAAATAAAAAAATGGTTATTTAATGAATAATCATCCTGTTTTGTGTTTATAGATATAAAGCAACACATACACACATAGAGGCAGTAGCATAGTGTAGTGGATAAATGTCTCACCTTGAAATCAGTAAGATCAAAGTTGAAGTAGTTCTCTCTCTGACGTATTTGGCCATGGCCAAGTCACTTAGTAGATTAGTGCTTCCCATTCTAATAAAAGTGAGGGGCAAGTTGACAGTTTCATCAGTAGAAGGAGTTTCCACACTGGCAATTCTAAAGGCTGATGAAACCACTAATGTATATATAAATATTAAGAAATATTCTTCTACAAGGGGAGCATGTAAGGAAACTTAGATATGCTTGGGACACATCCAAAAACTTCAGGATATACCTCACAATGACTTGCTATGGCAACCCACAAACTAGCCTTGTGTACCGCAATTCTCAAGGGAATCAAATAACTCCATAATAATTTATTAAGTGCTTACTATGAGTTAAGCACTTATTGGTACTTAAAGAGTAAACTTAAATAATCCTTTTTCTTAAAGTAATCATATTCTGTTTGGGAAGAGAACATTTACTACATATAGTGTCTATAACAGGATGCATTGATGATTTTTGTGGCATGGAGAAATAAATTCCAATGTTCTTAATTATTCTTTATGATAATTCTTAATGATTCTGTCACATCAGCTTCTCACAGTGTTATAGATTTTTTTTCTGTTTCTTTAGAAGTAATTTAAAATGATGATAGTTTATTTCAGGTTTTACATAGAGTCTGTAAGTACTTCTGGAGTTTACCACAATTTTTACATTGCACACTGTTACATTGTACACAATTCACATTGTACACTGAAGAAAGAATAAAAGCAAAAAAGGCTTTAGAGAATTAAGAGAATTGTATTTAGCCCAGTCTTGCAAAGCAACATCAAAAGAATCCTAAAGAGCAAATTTTAATTAATATATAAATAGAACTAAATGGTGGGAATGTGTTTTCAGAATTAAGAAATTAGTAGTTTTAGTAATGGTTAAAGGTGAGTTTGACTTTAATCTTTCTTGTCACTGACACATTGTAAATATTAATTTATGGCCTTGTTTTTTATGGGTTATATTGTTAATAAATTATAACAATAACACTGTGTTTATAGAGTTTCTGAAGTTGGGGAGTAGGAGTGGGAACAAAATATATAGGGAGGTAATTAAAAGTTTATGAGATACATTTCAAGTTTAGTAATTGTTACAGTAATAAATAATATTAACACAGTGCTTAGGTTTGTAAAGTGCTTTTCAAATATTATCTCATTCATTGTATCCTCACAACAACCTGGACAGATGAGGAAACTAAGGCAGGAATATCAGTAACGTATCCACAGTCACACAGCTAAATAAATGTTTAAGCTTTGGGGCCATTTTCCAAATGCAATTCAATGCAATATTCCCCTCTTAGTAATCCTCAACATGGTACCTTTTATATATATGTGTACAAATAGTAGAACTCAATGGGCTTCTGCATGCCCTGATATGGATAATATGAATCATTCATCTATATTTTTCTTGGTTCAGTCTGCTATCATGAGACATACATATTCTTTAAAAGTCATTATTTGATATAAAATCATAGAATAAAAATCACAGGGCTTCTGGAGAAAATAGAGTCAGAAGCGAAACACTCAAAAACCTTTGTCAATGACAGTAAAAAAGTATGAACTTAATAAAAATGGTATGTTTTATACACGGTAAATTGATAAGAAACACACATGTATGAACAATGGGGGTTGTGTGTTATATTTTGCCAATGTAGACTATACATAGATTTGACTTACCAAAAAGAAATAACAGTTATCTCTGCTCTATTCCCTTTTAACTTCACCAAGGCATACTTTGATTCCTGCCAGGAAGAGGAAGCAGGAGGTTGAGGGCAGAGGCTAGCCATTCTGCTCTCCTTAGGGAGTATGGTGGATAGTGATGAACCTGAAATTGGAAAGTTGTTGTTGTTCTGTCATTTCAGTCACATCTTTATTTTCATGACCCTATTTAGAGTTCTCTTGGCAAAGGCACTGGTGTGGCTTAACATTTCATCCTACAATTCATTTTACAAATGAGGAACTGAGTCAAACAGGTTTAAGTGGCTTGACTAAGGTCACACAGCTGGCAAATGTCTGGAGCCAGATTTGAACTCATGAAGATGAATCTCCCTTATTCCAAGCTCACTGCTCTATCCATTGGGCCATCTAAGTATTCCTGTAATCAGGAAGACTCAAATTTGTATCTGACCTCAGACTCTTTGTAGCTTTGTGATCCTAGGCAAGTCACTTAACCTCAGTTTCCTCAACTATAAAATTGGGATAACAGCACCTATCTCCCAGGGTTGTTGTAAAGATAAAATTAAATATTTGTATAAAGTGTATGAAAAGGGAAACCACCATTTTAGTTATTACAAGTGTAAGTACAGTGTCTGACACATAGTAGGCATTATATAAATATTCATTCCCTTTCCTAAGTATAACAAACATATTGAAAAAATTTTGTTTTTGTTTTTTTCAAACAGGCACCAAAGCAAAACTGAATGGATAAAGAAGTTCATCTCTTTAGTGATCATGACTGTCAAAGAATATTCCCTGAATTGTTCTAAGGCTTAATCCCTTTCCTAGAATATCATCTGTGAAACATCATTCCTCATTCATTATTAGATAATTTAGAACATATGATCAATTCTCAGGACTTAATAGGCTAATCTTCCATTGGTATCATGCTGGCTCTATGTCTTCAATAATGTATAATTCTGAGGTAGAAAGGGTGTTAGACCTTTGACTAGAGCATGGACAACTGCTCCTCTCCCCAATGCCTTCCTACTTGACACCCTACTGTTCATTGAAAGCATGGGAGCCATAGTTTTGTTCCAGCTAGCTGGCTGTTCTCATAGTTCTCTTGTGAGTAGTGATACCAGTTTTTAAAGCAATTTTGTTTGCTTCTGTGCTTTTCATCTGAACTTCCCTGCATAACAAATGATGAGTTTCTTAATGGTGCTTTCTTCAACAGTTATGGGAAGATTCAATCCATTTCCTTTGGAGTAAATTGTGTGTGAGGAAAAGGGCTATCAGCAGAGTTGTGATGGCTGCATGATTAGGGGACATGGGAAATGTTGGGAAGTTATTTGTTTATGAATCAAAACATTTGAAGAAAGCCACTGAGAATATAAATAAAATTCAGTCCAATAAGACTTTGTCTATGAGGTCTCTGGTTTAATGTAAGACTAAGCCCACCTTTGACCATGAGATTGCCCTCCTTCTTCTTCTTGATTTTTTGTTTGTTTGTTTTTTAAATCCTTACCTTATGATTTGGAATCAATACTATGTATTGGTTCCAAGGCAGTAGAGTGGTAAGGGCTAGGCAATGGGAGTTAAATGACTTACCAAGGGTCAAACAGGTAGGAAGTGTCTGAGGCCCAATTTGAACCCAGGACTTCCTGTCTCTGGGTCTGGCTCTCAATCCACTGAGTCACCTACCTGCCCATGCCCTCCCTCTTCTTGGAGAAATGTTTGCTGCTCTTTATTGCCTCTCTATTACAAACTCCTCAGCCTGTGATTTAAAACCCTTCTCTGTCTGTCTCCAGTCTTCCTATTAAGTTTCATTCACACTATTCCCCTTCATGCAATCTCTATATACCTGCCAAACTGTCCTATTTGCATTCCCAAAGGAAGGAAGAAAACAAGCCTTTATTAAGCACCTGGTACGTTCCAGGCCCTGTGCTAAACATGATGATAAATATTACTTCATTTGATCCTCTCAACAACCCTTGGAATCAAGTACTATTATTAAATCCATTTTATGACTGAATAAACAATTGAGGCAGGCAGAGGTTAAGTGATTTGCCTGGGACCAAAAAGCTATTAAGTGTCTGAGGCTGGATTTGAACTCCATTCTTCCAGAATCTAGGTCCCAGTCTCTGTCCACGACACCACTTTGCTTCCTCATCCGTATCTTGAATATGCTGCCTCCTTTGGTTATACTCTTAGAATTTCTAGCTTCCTTTGAGGTTCAGCTCAGGAGCAATCTCTCAGGGGAAACCTTTCCTTATTCACCTATATTTCAATGTATTGATACAAGGAGTCTCTAATGGTCAGTCTGACAAATTTGGTATCAATTGTGAGGGAGTCAGTGGCACAGGACTATGTAATATGGTGAGTCTATATCAAAGAGGGAATCGTGCTCTATGAGCAAAGCAGAATTGCAATTGCTCAATGGAATGTGAGGTGCAAACTTAGAGACAAATGCTCATTTGGAATATTTGTGCTCAACCTGTGGCAGTCTTCTGAGCTCATAATGATCTGATGACCCACAATCTGACACACTATACACTGACCCCAGGATAATGATGTCATTTTGGTCTTCTTTGAGTACCCAAGACAACAATAATATTTCACCAACCACCAACAACCTCATTACAACGTATATGTGCTGTTCCTGGAATTATTTTGTACATCTCCTTATAGCAGTATGCCTTAGTAAATAGAATAGGAACTTTGGTTTAGTAGGTAGAGAAATGGTGTCAAAGCCAGCAAGGCTTTAGATCAAGTCCTACTTCTGATTCATATTAGCTTTGTGACTGTGGATGAATCACTTCAAATCTCAGTGTCATCAGCACCTCTCTGAAGCTTTTAAATTAAAGCAAAAATGCTATCTTCTTTGGTAGATGGAGTTTCTTCATTTGGGAGTTCTCTATTCCCATGATATTAAATATCCAATCCCCATTCCCTGCCAGCATTCTGCCAGTTGATTGCTTACTGCTTGAGGAATGTTTTGCACTTTCCTTGCTTCTCCATTGCCCAGTACTTAGTTGAACCAGGTGACTCAAACAGATCCCTTTTAACTTAAAAGCCTCACTTTCACTTCTGATATGACTATGAGCAATTCATATCAATTCTTTGGATCTTAGAAGTCCATATTTTTTAAAGTGATGGTGTTGGACTTTATGATCTCTAAGGTCTTTTCTAGTTTTACATCCTATAATCTTATGTGATCTTGAGGGAACACAAGAAGTCAATAAGTACTGATGACCATAACATTTTTTGAGAGAAGTAATTTAAACTAAGAGAGATGAACATGTAAGAGTCTGTGTTTGTTTCAGAAACTCAAGGGGAAATGGGTTGACCCGCAAAGATACCTGGCATAGTTTTCTTAACTGGAGGTGGGATAATAGTAGCTCTTAAAGGTATGAGGTGCATCTTGGATAGTAGTGGGCAGAGCAGCTAATGACCAAACCCAAGAATTGCATGATAATTTATGTGTATGAAAACACATAGAAAATAGGAGAACCCACACTCATGCTCTCATCCACTTATCTATACTTGTATTCTTGCCCAGCCTTATTGTCCCTTCCTATCCACCCCCAGATTCCTCATCTAGTTACTTGTCTCCACCTTGGACCCTCAATGTGGACTCCAAGCATAAGCCAACCCTTCTCTTGGAGCAGACTTACCAGCTTTGTGATTAGTAGCTTTGGGGTCCTTTTTCTGAGATAGAACTCTTGAGATGCTTAGCAGGTGACTAGATGAGGCTTGTATATAATTAGTATAGAGAAGGGAGGACTTATAACCAGCCTGTAATCCCATAAGGAAAGGATTCTGATTTGGAGCTCCCTGGAGCTAACCATGTTCAAACAGGGTGTTGGATTCCCCAAGAGAGGGACTCATTTCTTCTCTTGTGGAGAACAGTGTTCACACACCTTGCCTCAAGGTCTTCTGCTGGATGTGACTCTGTTGTCCCCCTGCTCCAAGCTACCTCCTGAAAGGTCACATCACCAGGCACCCTACCCCAGAGACAACCTTCATTACAATTTCTACAGAAGTGTTGACTGTACTCTAGGGGTGAGCCATCTACTCTCCTCAAGCAATTTTCTCATTGACTAGATAGGCCACTTTCCCAACATTTATCTTCTAACTGACACCTCCCATCCCTTCCCTAAACCATTCAAGGAGTAAGAATTCCTAATTATGACTCTATTATAATGCAAAGCAATAAATGCATGCTAACTCTAATAGGATGGAATTATGTGGATCCTGATAAAACCATCTATACAAGGCAAAATGGAGGAATATGTTTAAATGTTCATGTGAAAAAAGACATAAGATTGTTAGTGGATTGCAAATGTGTGTGATATGGAAGTAAAAATGGTAATCCAAGCTTACATTAAAAGAAAATGTATGGCAGCGCAGCTAAGTAGCACAGTGGATAGAATCCAGGCCTAGACTTGGGAGGATCTGGTTCCAAATGTGGCCTTAGATATTTCCTAGGTGTGTGACTATGGCCAAGTCATTTAACCTCCATTGCCTAGCCCTTACTGCCTTTCTGTCTCAATTCAAAGACAAAAGATATGGACTTTAAAAAATATGTGTGTAATAAGTGAGGCAATATTCCCATTGTACTTAGCCCCAGTCAGATCATGTTTGGAATAAAGATTTCTATTTTAGACATTTTAGGAAAGGCAGTGACTAAGTGGAATATGTGTAGGATGTTTTAGGGTATTGGAAACTGACCACAGGAGAACTGGTTGAAATAGTGTCATGGGTAAAATTTAAGAAAAAAGTAAGGAGGAAATTCTCTGAGCAAGATAATTTTTATTAACAAAGGATTGCTACCTGCCAAATAAAGGGGTCAATCGCTTGCTTTCATCTATATCAAAACCTAGAATTGAAGAAACAATTCATTTTTATAAACATAGAAGAAAGAATGGAACAACTTATATAAATGTTAATAGAATTTGCAGCCTCATAGGATTGAGGGATCATGACTGGTTACACATAAATAGGGCACAGAGAATTATATAAGAACTCCTAAAATTTGCAAGGATGGAATCTGAAAATGGGATCAGAGCAGTTAGTCTGCTTCTTAAGGCTAATATGCAAATATTATTCCTTGTCAGGAGTCAATTAGAGGTGTTTGTTGAGATAAACATCTCTAAAAGCCAGCTCAGAGTTTCTCTTCAATCAACAGTGATCATGATAAAACTTAACTCTTTGGCATTCTAACTTTGAGAGAAAGACTGAACCTTGAAACTCATGAGCAACTTCTACTTAGGGAAAGGGAAAAGTCTTGTGTTTTTATATCAAATGCATATCAGCACAACAAAACTGAATATAAAGTACATAAACATTATTTGTATTTCATTCCAAAAATGATTTAACCTATTCTTCTAAGGAACTTGAAAACCTGCCAAATAGAAGAGGAATTGCAAGATTTTGTTTGACCTCTGAAGGCAGAAGGAGAAATCAATGGAAGTTAAATAAATATTTGTTTGATGAAAATTTTTCCTATGAAATAAAACTGTCCAAAAAAGATTTCATTTGCTTACGGTTATAATATGGTTCTTCTTATTAAAAGTCTTGAATGTTGTCTGTAGTGTCATTTTCAAGGGATTTTTCACTGACAAGAGTGATTTGATTTGAAGTTTATTTATTAACTGTGACTCAGGGAACACTTCCACCTGTTAGAGACACAATGTCAACTATATAATGAAATTGAAAATATTGAAATGGCATAGTTGCTATGATGAACGTGCTCTAAAACATTGTTAAAGCAAATTTAGTATTTAGCAAGAACAACGTGGTTTTGTTTTATAGTTTCTCAAGACAGAATATGAATACATTAAATGTAGGAGAAATGATTTCTCATAAATCATCAATCTCTCTTATGTGCTTTATTCATATTGTGTTGAAAAAATACAACATAATCACAATAACTGGTATTTGCATAGTTCTTTAATGTTTTCAAAGTATTTTAAGATTTACATATATAGCTCATGGCTCAGAGTCCTGTAAACTGTGTAGTCAAATTGATGAGGTCTGAGATCAGGGATTGATACCAAAATGGTCAAATTATCATTGTCTCATCTTAACTCTCCCCAGAATTTATTCAAGGAAATCTCCAGACCTAACCCATAATTATTTCCACAGACATGGATAAATTGTATATTGCAGGTAACAAATGGACATAAAGTATAGTACTGAATTTATTCATCTTTTATAAAAAAGTATAGTGCTAAAAACATTTTGGGAGTTCATTAAAAGATATGTTCATAAAACATTCACAGTAAACCAGAATCTCCTCACAGAAGACAGGAAACTTTGGTGCTGCAGGGAATGAAATTCTTTCACAATGTACCTATACATTGTAGGGCATGGTGACAATATGATCTTTTGTTGCTCCATATCAATACCTTTGGCCTTCTGATGCTGTTTTTTCTAGCTATGGAGATATATAGACTCTCTTAAGTAATTTTTGACTCAGGAACACCCCTTCTCTCACACATAATACAACTTTCCATCATTCTTGTCCTCTTTCCCAGTTGCCTTGCCCATGTGAGGATACACTCCCATCCCCACCTTTTTATTCTCCTTTATATCTTTCTCCATTAGAATATCTTACTTGTGGGTCTACTGTCTAGCACAGTGTATGTCACATAGTAAATGCTTATTATCTCTCACTTTCTCTTTCTTTCTCTCTCTCGCTCTCTCTTCTCTCTCTCTCTCTCTCTCTCTCTCTCTCTCTCTCTCTCTCTCTCTCTCACTGTCCTCCCCCTCATATGCATTATACATCAAATCTATTTTTTTAGGGTCTAAATCACTAAATTCTCGAACTCTGATTTAATCATGAGTTATCATCAAGCTCAGTGCTGTTCAAATAATCTCTCTTTTCCTTTACAAACCTATATTCCTATACTATAGGAACATGCTACCTTGAAAATAATAATCGCCTCTCCTATAGGCAGGTGTTTGAAATTCAGGAATAATATCTAGGAATTTCCCTGTCAGACTAGATGAAAAGCATATATCTGTTACTATTATGTGCTTCAGTAAGAATTATTACTATTCTATCCCTGTCCAGATACTGCTATAATTACTTGAGATAGGAAAGTACAGTCTTTGTTCTCCATTTTCTGACCTATTCTCAGGAAAGGAAAAAGAAAGGCAGAAGTTGAGGTCTTGGAGCGCTTTCTCAGCCTACCTAGAAAAGCTTATACAGCTTGCCATGTGTTTCTGCTACAAAGCAGAAAATTTATTTCTATGCTGGGACAAATTCCATCAGTCCCCAAACAATGCATTCCAGATGATAGATTCAAGAGAAAAAAGGACAAAAAAAAATAAAGGACTGAGTAATTTTTTAGTCTTCTTTTTTAAAAAACCCTCTACCATCTATGAAATTGCTACTCAGACAAAAGTCCATCTTCCAAAAGTCTTCATTGATCCTATCACCTTGGATAGCCCCAATTACAAAAATTTATCAAAAGTTGTCTTTAGTCTCATAACAAAATTCCAGTGAACATATCTATGTCCCATAGGGAGAGCAATAAAGATCATCATCTAATTGGTATATGGAAAGGCCACTGGAGTTGGAGTCAAGAAGACCTCAATTTAAATACAGAGTCATATACATTAGAGCTATGCAGCTTTTTTGAAGCCATTTAACCTATGAACCCTGGTGTTCTTAGAACCATAGAAACACTAGCTATTATTATCATCAAAGTTCCAAAGTCTCACCTGCCTATAAGCTTATCAAATTGACTGAGCATTTATTCTATTTATAAATACTATAATACATTATCTCATTAGATCTTCAATCAATCAATAAGCCCTAGGGCAGTGAACCTTTTAGAAATGGAATGCTGGGTTCTATACCCACCCGACCCCTCAGACTAATGCTGTACTCACCTGACACCTTACCAAAATACCCTTCCCACCAACACCCTGAGTGCCATACCCCTCCTACCTACTGAGTACCAGATGGATTCTGCCCTGCCCTTACACCACACAGGGGAGGGATGTTGGGAGGGTGAAGTGAAGAATGTCCTCAGCAAGTAGAAACGGGGAGGGATGGTTCCAGCACTTTGCTTCTGTCCATCTCTGCTGCCTGTGAATCAACCAGCTTAAACCCCTGTGCACTCCCATTGGGTGGTTGGGCAGAGGGGAGGGTGATGTGAAAAAATGTCATCAGTCACAGTGGAGAGGGGGAGGGAAGCAACTCCACCAGAGTCCCTCTGCCTTTCTAGTAATGAACTTAGGTGGGCAAGGGTAGGAGACTGGCCACTTGTCCACAGAGAAGGTTCTGCATGCTGTCTTTGGTTCCTGTGCCAAAGGTTCACCATCACTGTCCTAAGAGATAGATATTATTATTGTTTAATAGATGAATAATCAGAAACTGTGAGTGTTTACATTATTTACTTAGGACAGTGATGGTGGGCCTATATGGCACAGGTGCCAAAGATGGTACATAGAGTGATCTCTGTGGGCTCTCAACTGCCCTCTCCCACTCCAGAGTTCATTATTCTGGTTCCCTCAATTCCCTTTTAAGCATCACACTTTTTTAAGGAAGACATTCATCACTCTATCACGAATCTGCTTAGTCCTGACCCCATAAATGATGGGGTTGAGTGCAGGTGGGACAACCACATACAGATTGGCTAGAAGGATGTGGATGTAACCAGGAATGTTGTGGCCAAAGCGGTGGGTGAGGAAGGAAAAAAATGCAGGGGTGAAAAAGGCCAAGATAACACAGACATGAGAACCACAGGTACTGAGAGCTTTCAGACGGGCATCTTGTGATGGGAAATGGAAAACAACATGGAGGATTCTCATGTAAGAGACTGCAATTAGAACCACATCCAAGAACAAGATAGAAACATTTCCCAGCCCAAATATACTGTGAATCCTGATATTGCCACAAGACACTCGGGCAATACCCATGTATTCACAGTAGGTATGAGGAATGATATGTTTTCCACAGAATGGAAGCCTCAGTAGGAGAAATACCGCTGGGGTCACCTGACACATACTTCTCAGGACAGCAAACTCTGCAATGATAACAATGATTTTATTGGTAAGGATAGTGTTGTATCGGAGTGGGTTGCAGATGGCAACATATCGATCAAAGGCCATAGCCACCAGCACAATGCTTTCCATGCCTGTGAAGAAATGGATGAAGAACATCTGAGTCAGGCAACTTTCAAAAGCAATCTTCTTCAGACTGAACCAGAAGATGCCTATCACTTTGGGAATGATAGTTGTGGATAGACCCAGGTCAATGGTGGCCAAAATGGCCAGGAAATAAAACATGGGCTGATGGAGGCTTGGATCCTTCTGGATCACAAAGAGGATAGTAATGTTCCCCATGAGTGCAATTAGATATACAATACCAAAAGGGAAGCCTATCCAGAGGTGTACAGCTTCTAGTCCTGGGATCCCCAGCAGCAGGAAGAAGGCAGGGTGAAATTCTGTGTCATTTAGAGACATCCTACCAGAGATTGCTGTTGGTTCAAATGGATACTGCTTTCCAGGAAAAGATCATAGTACTGTTTCTCTCATCAAAACAAAAACCTGAAAAATTAAATATAAATATTTATTCACTATTCTCTCCAATACAGAGGAAGGAATCATCTCCCTTAAATCATTTTCCTTTCTTTACCTTCTATCAATCTTTCCTTGTTCTGGGCCTCCAAAGGATTAAGTATTCTTTTTCTTGGCTAATTTTCATGCAGCAAAAGTTGACTTTGAGGAGACATGGAGTGAAGAAATATCATGAGCAAGGCTCCTGCATTTTCTGGCCCCATAGGATGCTTCATATGATTATTATTATATTATTATTATACATATTATTTATGACTTAAGAAATCACTTATAAACCATGTGTAATGCAGTCTCCAGATAAAGACTGAGCAATTAAGTAATGGTAATGGCTTTGACTTATGTATAAATAGGAAGAATTGGAGGCAGCAAGGTTGCTCAGAGGATTGAGACCCAGTCCTAGAGACTAGGGGTTCTAGATTCAAATCCAGCCACTTCTTAGTTGTGTAACCTGGGCAAATCACTTAATCCTCATTGCCTAGCCCTTACTGCTCTTCTGCATTGGAACCCATACACAGTATTGATTCTAAGACTGAAGGTAAGGGTTTAAAAAATCAATAAGTAGGGAGAGTTCATTATCAGATAAAACTGGTTCTAATCTATATCCAGACCAATCCATTAACCAATAAATATAGATCACTATTTTTTTTAAACCCTTGCCTTCTGGCTTAGAATCAATACTGTGTACTGATTCCCAGGCAGAAGAGTGATAAGGGCTAGGCAATGGGGATTAAGTGACTTGCCTAGTGTCAGATAGCTGGGAAGTGTCTGAGGCCAAATTTGAACCTAGGACCTCCTGTCTCTAGGCCTGACTCTCTCTCTACTGAACCACCCAGCCACCCCCATCACTCTTGTTTTTTACCAAGTATTGTATCAGGCACTGGAGATTAAAATTACAAATGCTATAGAGCTGCTTGACCTCTGGGAATTCCTATTCTAATAACATGAGACAACATACTTAAAAAGTATAACATGCAAAATACATAGAAAATGATTAGGAGTGAATCAGTCAAATCTGGCAGAGGAGGAAAGTCTGAGAATAGATATGTAGTATTTTAGCTGAACTTAGTAGCTCAGACAGGTTCTAAGAAGTAGTGGAGGAGAGAGTGATTTAGGTATGCTTATAGTCTGTGCAAAGACACACAGACAGGAAATGGAGGTCATTTCTGAGAAACCACAAGGAGGCTAGCATGGACTGTAGCATGCCTCAAGATTTATAATTGATACAAGGCTGGAAAGAGAGCCTGAAGCAAGATTTTGAAGGACTTCCCAGATAACAGAGAAGCTTGTATTTTAGCCTAAAAGTATTAAGGAGCCATTAGAGTTCATTGAGCAAAAGCATGACCTGGTCAGATCTGGGTTTAGAAATATCATTTTGCAAATTGATCTCTAAAGTCCCTTCTATTTATTAAACTCAGGGATTTTAAGATCACACTAGAGACTCTGAGCCAATTGTATGACCAATTTCTGCCAGGTTTATTTTCCTATAGCTTGTGGTTGTAATACTCAAGGGTCAATAGTCATTTCCAGAAATGTCATTAAGAAGCCTAGGTTACTATACCGAATCTCATTGTCTTTTCTATTACTTGTTCTGAGAAAAATTGCTTCTCGGTAGTTTATCCTGGCCAATAACAAATCATTCATGGTAGAATGGAAGCAAAACTGCCCTTGGAAGACAGTGGTCACTCCATTTATATTGAGGAAATGAACACCAAGAACAGAATTACATGGATTCTAGATATGGGGACACCAGATTTCAGAATTGTTTGTTGCAATGGATTTATGAGTGTGATCTTCTTTTTTCTTTTTTAAACCCTTATCTCCTGTCTTAGAATCAATTCTGGGTATTGGTTCCAAGGCAGAAAAAGAGTAAAGGCTAGGCAATGGGGGTCAAATGGCTTGTCCAGGATCAAACATCTAGGAAGAGTCTGAGGCCAGAGTGTTCCCAATGAGTGTGTTCTGATTTACTTTTCCCTTGACTTTTATTCCCTCTGAATTTGACACATTCTCCCATTCTCCCCTGCTTCTTTCCTCATCATAACATTGGCCTGAAATATTTTCTTCTATCCCCATTTAAACCAGGATCAGGGCACACTCACCATAGTCTTAGATTCCCTCTCAGAAGATCCTGAGTAGTTCCTGCTGGATGTGTGTCAGAGTCTATATACTCTTATTATCAGTCTCAAAGATTAAGGTTTATGCTGGAGTTTTAGTCCCTGTGGAGAAAGGAAATGTAATCTCTGAGGCTTTGATTCAGAGAAAGTGGCTCATTAGTCTTTGTAATCATCTCTAGATGCCATGTTCCCCAAACAGAAATTAGGGATGATTGGATCCCATTATTGCCTTCTGTTTTACCTCTTCTCTGAGTAAGCCTTTTAATGTTTTTTATTCTAGTGAAAAACTTCTGCTGTCCATACACACATAAAACTGATTCTTTCCCTTCTTTCTTCTGATATTAATGCCTCATATAGACATTATCTTTCTCTTGCCTTCATTGTCCATCTCTCCCTCCTCACTGTCTTCTTTCAAAATGTTTGCAAATATACTCAGGTCTCAACTATACTAAAAATTACCTCTCTCTTAGCTTGTTAACTTAAAGCTAGGGTCTTATTTCTATTTTTTTCTTTTACCTCCAAACTGACTGGTTCTGCCCCACTCCATCCTCTGACCAAGAGCAAGTTGAGGCATGGAGAGGAAATCCACTCTGGGTTTAAATTCAGCTAAAAACACAGCAGAAATTGCCTTCTGCTGTGTTTTTAACTGAAAATTTTTTTCTTCCCAAAACCTTTGATAATTTTATTCTTTTTTTTCCCATTACATTTTCATAGGATTCACTTTCTGACTCCTCCTCTTTGATTGTGGATAATCTTGAGCAGTAAATCAAAAAGTTCTATTGGCTTCTTCTCATGCTTTTTACCTGCTTTAGTCCATGCCTCAACTCTCTCTTGGTTAGAAGGATGGAGTGGGGAAGAACCAGCCACATGATCAATTTTATTTATAGTTTTTCTAATATTGAACCAACTTTGAATTCCTTATATAAATATAACCTGGCAGTAATATATAATCTTTTTTACATATTGCTGTTTTGTTTAAACATATTGTTTAAAATTTTTTTGCATCAATATAAACACTATTTTACATGAAAATGAGCAGAGAGAGGCCCATTCTCCAGCAGCCTCATTCACTTCTCTATCTTTAAAGAGCTTCTCTCTTTTCTATATTTTGTTCTTTTACTGTCTAACCTCACATTTTAATGGAATAACATGTTTCTTCACACGTGTATTTTATCAATTTTTCTTAAGCAAAATGTATTTTCAGGTCCCTCCACATTTGCAACTACATGCTTTACCTTTAAGGCTCAATACCCCATTTCCTTCATAATTTAACTGTATTTTGCACAAAAGTTGACTTTATTTTCTCAAATTTCATTTTACATTTCTTTCAGCAACCAAACTAGTAATATATTAAAGGAGTGGTAACTTACATATGAAAAAAATTCCTAAGAATTGAAAGCATTCAAAGATAGAAAGGGATCCATCAGGAGATGATGAATTCCCTGTCATTCTAGGCATTGAGAGGAGACTGAATAACAATTTTAAGCCTATTTTTGAAGAGGTTATACAACAACCTCTTAGGTTAAAATAGGCTTAAAATTGTCATTCAGTCTCCTCTCACTTACACATTGTTTCTTATACCTTTTCATATCCCTCACTACTCTGATGTGAGAATCCTGACTTTTTTCGCATTGCTGACTATAATATTTTATTTTAATTTTAAAATTCATTTATTGGCTAAGTCCATAATGCAAGAAAACACAACAAATATTTATGAATCATCTACTAAGTGCAAGTTATCATACTCTATATTGGGGAAATGAAGACAATAATAAAGTAGTCCATTCCCTCAAAGAAATTATATTCCACTTTGGGAACATGAACATGTTTCCAAATCATAGACTCTCATAGTTGGGTCTTCAAAGAAAAGGACATCAAACACATTGGGACAGGATTGGAAAGAGTCCACTTTATGCATGTAAATACAGTGTGAACAAAAGTATATAAGAAGGAATAAGTAGATTGAAAATATCGAACATATGGTAGCCCAGTGGTATGGATGCAAAGTTAAGCAAATTATGTAAATACATATTAAACACCAATTGAATTTTACCTTTTCATATATTTGTAAGGAAATTAGGACCCACTTAACTTTTTGAATAGAGAAGAGGCATAATCACAGTGATATATTTAAAAGATTACCTGGAAATCATATTTAGGTTAAAGAAAAGTAAGACAGATGCAAGAAGTGAGTCTCTTCAAGAAGGAGTATGAGAAACCTGAAGAGTCTAGCAGGAGCAATTCAAATGGTGGTGTTAGGAAGCACAGATGTGGAATATGCTGAAGGGATAGAGTCACAGAACTTCCCAACTGATTAGATGAGAGGAAAGAGATGGAGAAAGAAGATAGAGAGAGTAATTAAATATGTCTCTAAAACTTTGTTCAAAGCACAGAAATAGAGAATTTAGGAGAAGTAGGTTGATAATTAGGATATTATCAGATAATAATAATCAATCTATTATTTGTGCAATTGGTGAAACTACAAATTGGCCTAGCCATTGCAGAAAGCAATTTAGAATTCACTCAAAAGTTTCCAAGTTGTATATATTCTCTGAGCTAGCAATTCCACTAATATGCCTATATTCTAAAGTTATGGAAACAAGCAGAAAAACCCTACACATACAAATATATATCCATCCACTATTTTTGTAAAGAAAGAAATTTGAAAACTAAGGTGGGACTTATCAATGGGGAATGACTGCACAATTTATGGTAAATGAATATGATAGAAAAATATTGGAATGTAAGAAACAACGAAAATGATAGTTTCAGAAAAACATGGGAAGACATGATTAAATGTAAAATGGGTGAACAGAACTAGAGTAACAATTTATATTTTAAAAACATTATAATAAAGACAAACAACTTTGAAAAACTCAAGGACATTGATTTTTAAAATGACTACTCATGATAGTAGAGGAGAGATTGGGAAGAATGATTTCCATTCCTTGAGAATGAAAAAATAAATTCAGAGTCCAGACTAAGGCATTCTTTGGACATGAACAACCCAACAATTTGTTTCATGTATATTCATTACAAATACTTTGTTGTTTTTCACTTTTTATTTTGCTTTTCTTCCAATGATGGACAAGTAGAAAATAAGACAGATTTTTGCTAATGAAAACATATATTTAAAATACTTTATTATATTTTATTACTCAGTCCAAAAAATAGACTTCACCAGAGTATAATGTTTTTATTGAGAAAATAAAATTAGTTCAGTAAGTATGATAATATGAGAGGTCTTCAAAACCTGGTGGAGGAGAACAGACTTATTGAAATTGGGGACTACTCAAACATTTGAGAAACTTGTTATATATTAAATTTGATATTAGGACTGTTGATTTAATAATGTTATAAAGGTAAATCTCAGAGATCTCAGAGTAGAGGACTCTAAAAGAGTGAAACCAGACAGGAAAAGATAAGAAGTCCTTAATCTTCTGGTTTCTTTATTCATAGTGATTCTTTCTGGAAAATTCTAAATACTTGCTCTCGAATCTGTTTGGTTCTGACCCCATAGATTATAGGGTTGAGGGTAGGGGGTATAACTACATACAAATTGGCCAAGAGTATATGAATGTACTGAGGAACATTCTTGCCAAAGCGATGGGTAAGAAAGGAAAAAAGTGCTGGGAAATAAAAAGCTAAGATGACACAGATATGAGAACCACAGGTATTGAGGGCTTTGAATCGAGCATCCCAGGAAGGGAGTCTGAAGACAGCCTGGAGGATACAAGTATAAGATATTGCAATCAAGATCACATCCAATAATATAATAGAAATATTTCCCAATCCATAGAAAATATTGACTCTGATACTTGCACAGGCCAACCGGGCAATGCCCATGTGTTCACAGTAAGTATGAGGAATGATGTGATGCCCACAGAAAGGCAGGCGCAGGACAAGAAACACCAGTGGAGCCACCATTGACAAACTCCTCAAAACAGCTAAGCCTGCTATAATGCCAATAATCTTATTTGTCAGTATCCTGCTATATTGAAGTGGGAGGCAGATGGCCACATACCAATCAAAGGCCATAGCCACAAGCACAATGGTCTCCATGCTTGTGAACATATGGATGCAGAACATCTGTGTGAGACAGCTTCCAAAGATGATCTCTTTCAGATCAAACCAGAATATGCCCAACATCTTGGGGATGGTGGCTGTTGATAGACCCAAGTCAATGGTGGCCAGCATGGCTAGGAAATAGAACATGGGTTGGTGAAGGCTATGTTCATTCTTAATCACTAACAGAATAGTGATATTGCCCATGATAGCAATCAGATAAGCAAAACAGAAAGGGAAGCCAATCCAGATGTGGAAATGCTCCAGCCCTGGAATTCCCAGTAGCAAGAAAGAGATGGGATGGAATTCAGTATCATTGAAAGGAAGCATTTTAGTAGAGGCTTGGAATTTTGCTTCTCAGAGACAGACTCTCCATCCCTATGAAGACACCTTGTCCAGTTTCTCCTTGGCAATTAATATCCTGTAGAAATAAAAAAATGGTTACTTAATGAATAATCATCCTGTTTTGTGTTTATAGATATAAAGCAAAACATACACACATAGAGGCAGTAGCATAATGTAGTGAATAAAGGTCTCGCCTTGAAATCAGTAAGATTAAAGTTGAAGTAGTTCTCTCTCTGACATATTTGGCCATGGCCAAGTCACTTAGTAGATTAGTGCTTCCCATTCTAATAAAAGTGAGGGGCAAGTTGACAGTTTCATCAGTAGAAGGAGTTTCCACAATTCTAAAGGCTGATGAAACCACTAATGTATATATAAATATTAAGAAATATTCTTCTACAAGGGGAGCATGTAAGGAAACTTAGATATGCTTGGGGCACATCCAAAAACTTCAGGATATACCTCACAATGACTTGCTATGGCAACCCACAAACTAGCCTTGTGTACCGCAATTCTCAAGGGAATCAAATAACTCCATAATAATTTATTAAGTGCCTACTATGTTCTAGGTACTTATTGGTAATTAGGATATAAAGAGCAAATATAAGTAATCCTTTTTCTTAAAGTGATTATACTCGGTTTGAAAAGAGAACATTTATTACATATAGTATCAATACCAGGATGCATTGATGATTTGTGTGTCATGAACAAATAAATCTGATATTCTTCATGATAATTCTTAATGATTCTTTTACATCTGCTTCTATAGTCTCTTCCATAGAGGCTATAGATATTCTTTTTCTGTTTCTTTACAAGGAAATGGAAATTTTAGACAGTGATAGTTTATTTCTGATTCTACATAGTCTATGAGTAGTTTGGGCATTTAACCATCATTTTGGTGTGACTTCGTTTAGTCTGCTGAAGAAAGAACAACAAAAAATAGGCCTAAAAGAACTTATGACTTGAGAGAATTATACCTAACCCAATTGTTCAAAACAACAAAAATCCTAACGAACATATTTTAATTAATTTCTCAAGAGAACTAAATGGTAGGAATGTCTTTCCAGAATTAAGAAATAAGTAGTTGTACTAATGATTAAAGGCTAGTTTGATTTTAATCTTTTTTTATTGCTGACACATTGTATTCATTTATGACTTTGTTTTATTATTGGTTATATTGTTAAGAAATTATAACAATAACAATGTGTTTATTTAAACCCTGGATATGGGGGGGGGAGGTTAGGAGTGGGAAATAGATCTATGGAGTGGTATTAAGAGTATGTAACAAGACTATTACTGCATTTTATTATATATTTTTCTTTAATAACCTATGATAGGGGCTCGGTGCTGTGAATAATTAATATGAGATGCATTTCAAGTTTTGTAATTGGTAATAAATAGTATTCAACCTAGAACTTTGTTTTGTAAAGTGATTTTCAAATATTATCTCATTTTATCCTCACAACAACCTGGATAGATGATGAAACAAAGGCAGACACATATCAGTGACTTATTCACAGTCACACAGTTAAATAAATATCTGCAGTTTGGAGCCATTTTTTTTTTTTAGCTAGTAAGCAGCTGTAGCTTTATTCATATTAGCCTGCAGCAGACTGGAGCCATTTTCTAAATGCATTTCAGCACAATCTACCTGTCCTAGTAATCCTCAACAAGGTAACTTTCATATGCATATTGATAGTCTAACTTAAATGGCTGTTGCATGGCCCCATATGGACAATATGAATCATTCATCAACTTTCTTTTTTCTTGGCACAGGTGACTCTAATGAGAAATACATATTCTAAAAAAATCATTATTTTATATACAATCATAGAATAGGGCTTTTGGAGAAGATGGAATTAGAAGCAAAGCACTCAAAAAAACTTTATCAGTGACACAATAAAAAAGAAATGAGAAACACACACGAACAGAGGTGGTTGGTGTCTTATGTTTCACCCTTGTAGACTATATATAGATTTGGCTTACAGAAAAGAAATAGTTGTCCTTGATCTTTTATTCTTTACCTTCACAAAGGCATATTTTGATTTCTGCCAGGAAGAGGAAGCAGGCATTTGAGGGCAGAGGCTAGCCAATTCTGCTCTTCTTAGGGAGTATGGTGGATAATGTTGAGCCTAAAATCAGGCTAAAATCAGTCATTTCAGTTACATATGACTCTTTGAGCCCCTATTTGGAGTTTTCCTGGCAAAGATACTGGAGTAGCTCACCATTTCATTCTACACCTCATTTTACAGATGAGGAACTGAGTCCAACAGGTTTAAATGGCTTGACTAAGGTCACACAATTGTTAAATGATGGAGCTAGATTTGAACTCATGAAGATGAATCTTCCTAATTCCAAGCCCAGTGCTCTATCCACTGTGCTACCTAGTTGCCCCTGAAATCAGGACGACTCAAGTTTATATAAAGTTTCAGTCTCTTACTAGCTTTGTGTCCCTAGGCAAGTCATTTAATCTCAGTTTCCTCAACTATAAAATTGGGATAATAATAGCACCTATCTCATAGGTTTGCTATAAAGGTAAAATTAAATATTTGTATAAAGTACTTAGCATAGTGAATGTCACATAGAAGCATTATATAAATGCTTATTCTCTTCCTCTAGTATACCAATTATATTGGAAAAATATTGCTGTTTTGAACAGGCACCAAAACAAAACTGAATAGATGGAGAAGTTCATCTTTAGTGATCATGACTGTCAAAGAATATTTCCTGAATTGTTCTAAGGCTTAATCCCTTTCCTAGAATATCATCTGTGAAACATCATTCCTCATTCATTATTAGATAATTTAGAACATATGATTAATTCCCAGGACTTAATAGGCCAATCTTCCATTGGTATCATGCTGGCTCTATGTCTTCAATAATGTATAATTTTGAGGGATGTTAGACCTTTGACTGTGCTGTCCATTGTGCTTTGACTGTCCTTTGACTTGTGCTGTCCATTGAAAGCATGGGAGCCATAGTTTTGTTTCAGCTAGCTGGCTGTTTTCATAGTTCTCTTGTGAGTAGTGATATAGGTTTTTAAAGCAATTTTGTTTGCTTCTGTGCTTTTCATCTGAACTTCCCTGCATAACAAATGATGAGTTTCTTAATGATGCTTTCTTCAACAGTTATGGGAAGATCCAATCCAATACTTTCCTTTGGAGTAAATTGTGTGTGAGGAAAAGGGCTATCAGCAGAATTGTGGTGGCTGCATGATTAGGGGACATGGGAAAATTTGGGAAGTTATTTGTTTATCAATCAAAACGTGTGAAGAAAGCCACTGAGAATATAAATAAAATTCTGTCTAATGATACTTTGTCTATGAGACCTCTGGTTTAATGGAAGACAAAACCCACCTTTGACCTTAAGATTACCCTCCCTCTTCTTGGAGAAATGTTTGCTGTTCCTTATTGCCTCTCTATTACAAACTCCTCAGCCTGTGATTTAAAACCCTTCTTCATCTGTCTCCAATCTTCCTTTTAAGTTTCTTTCCCACCATTCCCCTTCATGCAGTCTCTATATACCTGCCAAACTGTCTTATTTATATTTCACAAAGAAAGGAAGAAAACAAGCCTTTATTAAGCACCTGGTATGTTCCAGGACCTGTGCTAAACATGATAATAAATATTTGATTCTCTCAACAACCTTAGAATTCAAGTACTATTATTATATACATTTTATGGCTGAATAAACAATTGAAATAAGCAGAGGTTAAGTGATTTGCTTGGGGCCAAAAAGCTATTAAGTGTCTGAGGCTGGATTTGAATTCAATTCTTCCAGAATTAAGAATCTTCCCAAATTAAATCTTCCAGAATTCAGGTTCCCTCCACGACACCACTTTGCTTCCTCATCCATATCTGGAATATGCTGCTTTCTTTGGTTCCACTCTTAGAATCTCTAGCTTCCTTTAAGGTTCAGCTCAGAAGCCATCTCCCAGGGGAAACCTTTCCCAATTCTCTTATATTTCAATGTAGTGATACAAGGACTCACTAATGGTCTCTATGAAGAACTTTGGAGTTAATTGTGAGACATGGGAACCACTGGCAGAGGACTGTCTAGCACAATGAGCCTACTTTAAGGAAGGCATTGTGTTCTATGAGCAAAGCAGAATTGCAATAGCTCAACAGAATGCAAGATGCAAACTTAGAGACCGATGGCCATTTGGAATATTTGTGCTCAACTTGTGGTGAAGCCTTTTCAGCTCATAATGATCTGATAAGCCATAATCAGACAGACTATGCACTGACCACAAGAAAATGATATCATTTTGGTCTTCTTTGAGTATACAAGACAACAATAATATTTGCCAACTACCAACAACCATACTTCAATTTTTGCTTGCTATTCCTTATATTATTTTGTATATCTGTTTAGAGCAGAATGCCATAGTACATTGGAATTATGATATAGTCACTATACTATACTATACTATACTATACTATACTATACTATACTATACTATACTATACTATACTATAGAAGATACAGAGATAGTATCCAAGTCAGCAAGGCTTTTTAGATCGAGTCCTGCCTCTGAACCATATTATTAGCCTTTTGACCTTGCATGAGTCATTTCAAATCTCAGTGTCATCAGCACCTCTCTGAAGGTTCTAAATTAAAGCAAAGATGCTTTCCTCTTTGTTAGATGGAGTTTCTTCATTTTGGAATTCCCTAGGCCAATGAAATAAATATCCAATCCCCATCTCCTACCTAGTAGTCCCTATCACTTCTTTGTACCTAAGAATTCTTTCTTTTAAAAGTAAAGGTGTTGGACTTTATGATCTCTAAGGTCTTTTCTAGTTTTACATCCTATAATCTTATGTGATCTCATGAGGCAACACAAGAAGAAGTAAATAAGTACTGATTACCATAACTTTTTTTGAGAGAAGTAATTTAAACTAAGAGAGATGAACATGTAAGAGTCTGTGTTTGTTTCAGAAACTCAAGGGGAAATGGTTTACCAGCAAAGATACCTGGCATAGTTTTCTTAATTGGAGGTGGGATAATAGTAGCTCTTAAAGGTATGAGGTACATCTTGGATAGTAGTGGGCAGAGCAGCTAATGACCAAGCCCAAGAATTGCATGATAATTTATGTGTATGAAAACACATAGAAAATAGGAGAACCCACACTCATGCTCTCATCCACTTATCTATACTTGTATTCTTGCCCAGCCTTATTGTCCCTTCCTATCCACTTCCAGATTCCTCATCAAATTACTTTTCTCCACCTGGGACCCTTGATGTGGACTCCAAGTATAAGTCAACCCTTTTGGAACAGACTCACCAGCCTTGTGATTAGCAGCTTTGGGGTCCTTTTTCTGAGATAGAACTCTTGAGATACTTGGAAGGTGACTAGATGAGGCTTGTATATAATTAGTATAGAGAAGGGAGAATTTATTAACCAATCTGTGATCTCATAAGGAAACGATTCTGATTTGGAGTTCCCTGGAGCTAACCATTTTCAAACAGGGCATTAGATTCCCCAAGAGAGGGCTTAATTTCTTCTCTTGTGGAGAACAGTGTTCATACACTTAGCCTCAAGGTCTTCTGCTGGATGTGACTTTGTTGTCCCCCTGCTCTAAGCTACCCCCCCGAAGAGTCACATCACCAGGCACCCTACCCCAGAGACAACCTTTATTACTTCTATCGAAGTAATGACTGTACTCTAGGGGTGAGCCACCTACTCTCCTCAAGCAATTTTCTCATTGACTAAATAGGCCAGTTCCCCAACATTTGTCTTCTAACTGACACTACCCTTCCCTAAACCATTCAAGGAGCAAAAATTCTTAGTTATGATTCTTTTTTTTTATTTTATTTGATCATTTCCAAGCATTATTCATTAAAGACATAGATCATTTCCTTTTCCTCCCCCCCAACCCCCATAGCAGACACATAAATCCACTGGGAATTACATGTTTTCTTGATTTGAACCCATTGCTATGTTGATAATATTTGCATTAGAGTGTTCATTTAGAGTCTCTCCTCTGTCATATCCCCTCAACTGCTGTAGTCAGGCAGTTGCTTTTCCTCGGTGTTTCTACTCCCATAGTTTATCCTTTGCTTATGAATAGTGTTTTTTTCTCCTAGATCCCTGCAAATTGTTCAGGGACATTACACTGCCACTAATGGAGAAGTCCATTACGTTTGATTATACCACAGTGTATTAGTCTCTGTGTACAATGTTCTCCTGGTTCTGCTCCTCTCGCTCTGAATCACTTCCTGGAGGTTGTTTCAGTCTCCATGGAACTCCTCCACTTTATTATTCCTTTTAGCACAATAGTATTCCATCACCAACATATACCACAATTTGCTCAGCCATTCCCCGATTGATGGGCATCCCCTCGTTTTCCAGTTTTTGGCCACCACGAAGAGCGCAGCTATGAATATTTTTGTACAAGTCTTTTTGTCCATTATCTCTTTGGGGTACAGACCCAGCAGTGCTATGGCTGGATCAAAGGATAGATATTCTTTTGTCGCCCTTTGGGCATAGTTCCAAATTGCCCTCCAGAATGGTTGGATCAGTTCACAACTCCACCAGCAATGAATTAATGTCCCTACTTTGCCACATCCCCTCCAGCATATTTTATGTTCTCTTCTAATTTCTTGGTATTTTGGCTTTGTTTTATTAATTCTTCCTCTTTTACACGATCGTTGTCTTCCAGTTGCCTGATTCTGGCCTTTAAAGCCTGGTTTTCCTTTTCAGTTTGGTCACACAGGTTTTGTAGATGTGTGAATTTCTTTTGCATTATTTCCCATTTTTCCTCCCAGAAGGCTTCCATCTTTTTGGTCATTTCTGATTCAAATTCTTCATGGGTTTGTGGAGAGTTTCCCTTTCCTTTGGAAGGTTTCGGAGCATTTTCTTGTGTATCGTCTTCTATCTCCTCTGTATTTTGTATTTTGGCTCCATAGAATGTGTCCAAAGTTGCCCCTTTCTTCTTATTTTTCTTGGGATTTTGGGGCTTCTGTGCTTCTGTGGAGTTTGCCATCTCTGAATGGTGAGGATTAGCTTTTCTTATCTCTGTCTGGTGTTCAGAGGCTTTAGTCCTGGGCAGATTGTCCATTCTATGAGCTTTCCCTGGGTTAAACTGAGTATGCCTTAAGGCAATGACTTTCACTGGAACTGGAATGGAAGGGTCGGACCAGGGGGCCACACTCTTCCCTGGCTCTCTCTATTTCCCTGCTGCTAAGGTGCCCCCTTGACTGGACTGGGTCGTGTTGCTTTCCGGAAGTTGCCTTCAGAATAGCTGGCCGTGAGGCTGTCTTGCCCACCCTGAGGGTTGCTGTTGTTTCAGAGGACCCTGCTCTCTGAGGGGGGCGGGGCTGCGGCTTCCCGGAGCCTTGGACTCTGAGCTCCTACCCCTTAGGTCCGAGTGATCTCGGATTCTGGCTTTTGAGGGGGCCATACCTTTTGATCCAGGTCCAGATCCAGGAGGAGGATTCCCAGGGTCTATGCTGTTGATCATTTTGGATTTCGGCACCTTAGGAGCTTATAGTTTGAGATCAGTTGGGAAGGGTTTTCCGGAGATCTGAACTTTAGCTTTCTCTAAGCCGCCATCTTGACAGGAAGTCCCTTAGTTATGATTCTATTGTAATGCTAAGCAATAAATGCATGCTAATTCTAATAGGATGGAATTATGTGGATACTGATAAAATCATTTATACAAGACAAAATGGAGGAATATATTTAAATGTTCATGTGAAAAAAGACATAAGAATGTTAGCGGATTGCAAATGTGTGTGACATGGAAGTAAAAATGGTAATCCAAGCTTACATTAAAAGAAAATGTATGGCAGTGCAGCTAGGTAGCACAGTGGATAGAACCCAGACCTAGACTTGGGAGGATCTGGTTCCAAATGTGGCCTTAGATATTTCCTAGCTTTGTGACTATGGCCAAGTCATTTAACCTCCATTGCCTAGCCCTTACTGCCTTTCTGTCTCAATTCAAAGACAAAAGATATGGACTTTAAAAAATATGTGTGTAATAAGTGAGGCCCCAGTCAGATCATGTTTGGAATAGAGATTTCTATTTTAGACATTTTAGGAAAGGCAGTGTCCAGGTGAAGCATGCGCAGGATGTTCAGGATGCTGGAAACTTACCACAGGAGAATGGGTTGAAAGTGTCATGGGCAAAATTTAAGAAAAAGATAAAGAGGTAATTCTCAGAGCAAGATAATATTTATTAACAAGGGATTACTATTTGCCAATAAAGGTGTCAATTGCTTGCTTTCATCTATACCAAACACCTAGAATTGAAGAAGCAACTAATTTTTGTTAATATAGAGGAAAGAATAGAAGAGAACTTATATAAATGTTTATAGAACTTGTAGCATCATAGGATTGAGGGATCATGATTGGTTACATCAAAGAGCTCATAAGTAGGGTACAGACCACTTCTCTCTGTCTCTAAGGAATGCCTTTGGGAATTATGGAACCTAGTTGTATTTTGAGTTCATTGATTTCAGACCCAGGAAAATAGACTCACCAGCTCACGGGATTAAGGAGAGTGAGATAAGACCGACTAAAATTTACAGGGACAGGGCCTAAGATGGGAGCAGGTCAGTCCCTCTGCTTCTCAAGGCTTATACACAAATAATATTCAGATTCTCAGAAACTGAAATTAGAACAAGCTTCCCGTGGCAGAAGTGATTTACAGGTGTTTGTTGAGATAAACATTGTCTAAGAGTAAGCTCAGAGTTTCTTTTCAATTAACAGTGATTGTGGCAAAACTTAATTCTATGGCATTCTAACTTTGAGAAAAAAACTGAACCTTGGAACTCCTCAGCTACTTAGAGAAAGAGAAGAGTCTTGTGTTTTCATATCAAATACAGAGTAGAACAACAAAAAGTCAATATAAAATACATGACCAATATTTGAATTTTACTCTAGGAAGGATTTAACCTATTCTCCTAAGACACTTGAAAACCTGCCAAATAAAGGAAGATTTTCATGATTTTGTTTGAACTTTGAGTGCAGAAGAAGCAATGGATGAAAGTTAAAAAGATATTTGTTTGATGAAAAACTTTCCAATGAAATAAAACTGTCCAAAAAAGGATTTATCTGCTTATGTTGGTACTATATTTCCCCTTGATAGAAGTCTCAAAATGTTGTCTGTGTTGTCATTTTCCAGAGATTTTTCAGTGAAAAGAGTAATTTGAGCTTTACTTATTAACTACATGACTCAGTGAACACTGCCACCTTTTAGAGACTCTATATCAACTATAAAATAGGATAGAAAACATTTAAACTGCATGGTTGCAGTGAGAAAAGTGTTTTAAAACATTTTTAAAGCAAATTTAATTTTAGGCAAGAATAAATGGTTTTGTTTTATAGTTTCTCAAGACAGAATATGAATTCCTTAAAAGTGGCAGAAATGATTTCTCATAAACCATCAGTCTCTCTTATGTACCTTATACCTAGTGTTGAAAAAATATAACATAATCCTAATAACTGGCATTTGCATGGTACTTTAGTGTTTTCAAAGCATTTTAAGATGTTCATATTTAGCCCACATCTCAGTGTCCTTTATTCAACCTACATAAAAAGTATAATGCTCAAAAATTTTTTTGGAGATCATAAAAAGATTCAAAAATTCATAAAACATTCACAGTAAACCAGAATCCCCTCACAGAAGACAGGAAATTTTGGTGCTGCAGGGAAGGAACTTCTTTCTCAGTGTACCTACACTGTGACTAGTAAGACATGGTGAGAATATGATGTTTTCTTGCTCCTTATCAATACTTTTAATCATTTGATGTCATTTTTCTAGCTATGGAGACACATTCACTCTTAAGTAATTTTTGATTCAGGAACTCCCCTTCTCTCACACATAATATAATTTTCCATCATTCTTGCCCTCTTGCTCATGTGTGGATATCCTCCCATCTCTACCTTTTTATTCTCCTTTGTGAAATGTCTTTCTCCATTAGAATATAAATTTCTTGCAGTCAGGGACTATCTTGTGTGTTTATATCTGTGTGTCCACTTTCTAGTACAGTAAATGTCACAAACTGATGCTTAACCCCCCTCCCCATATGCATTATACATCAACCTATTTTAGAGTCTAAATCACTGAATACTGGAATTTAGACTTCATCATGAGTTATCTTCAAGCCTGATGCTGCTCAAATAATCTCTTTTTCCATTTAACTAAACATCTAAATTATTTTCTATAGGATCATGATACTTAGAAAATAATAATCTTCTTTCTTGTATGCAGATGTTTGAAATTCAGGAACAATATTTAGTAATTTCTCTGTCAGACTATGTGAAAAGCACATATCCGTTGCTGTTATGTGCTTCAGTAAGAATTATTGCTATTCTATCCCTGTCCAGACACCTCTGTAATTACTCGGGTAGGAAAGTACAGTCTTTGTTCTCCATTTTCTGACCTATGCTCAGGAAAGGAAAAAGAAAGGCAGAAGTTGAGGTCTTGGAGCTCCTTCTCAGCCTACCTAGAAAAGCTTATACAGCTTGCCATGTGTTTCTGCTCCAAAGCAGAAAAAGTTGTTTCTATGCTGGGACAAATTCCATCAGGCCCCAAATAATGCATTCCAGATAATAGACTCAAGAGAAAAAAAGACATTTACAAAAGGCCTGAGTAATTTTTTAGATAAAAAAAAAGAAAAACCTAGACCATCTATGAAATTGCTACTTAGACTGAAGATCATCTTTTGAAACTCTTAGTTGACCCCATCACCTTGGAAAGCCCTAATCACAAGAATTAATCAAAAGTTGTATTAAGCCTCTTAACAAAATGCCAATGAACATGTATATACCCTACTGGGAGAGCAATATGGATCATTAGCTAGGTGGTATATGGACAGGCCACTGGACCTGGAGAACACCGTAGTTCAAATACAGGGTCAGTTACTTAGTAGCTATGTGACCTCATTCAAGTCATTTAATCTATGAATCTCAGTCTCCTCACCTGTAAAATGTGGACAAATGCACCTATTTACCAAGATTATCAGGATCAAATAAAACACTTTGAAAACCATTAATTTTTTTTTATAGAAACACTAGCTATTATTATATTCAAAATTCCAAACAAAGTCTTACCTACTTTTAAGCTCATCAAATTGACTGAGGATTTCCTCCGTTTATAAATATTATAATCCATTATTTCATTAGATCCTCAATTGATCAATAAACTCTAGGAGATAGATATGTTTTTGTTTACTAGATTAATAATTGGAAACTCAGGGTGGTTACATTAATTGCCTAGGATAACATAACTAATAAATGTTTGCAATGGGATTTGGAAACAAGTATTCCTGTTCCTAAGACAATTTTCTATCCACAGTACCATAGGGTTCACTGGAATGCTTCCATGAGTGAATTCAAGGGACCTCATCTACTCCTTACCCCCTTTTTAGTATCACTTGTTTTTTAGGAAGACATTCATTACTCTATCACGGATCTGCTTAGTCCTGACCCCATAAATGATGGGGTTGAGTGCAGGTGGGACAACCACATACAGATTGGCTAGAAGGATGTGGATGCAACCAGGAATATTGTGGCCAAAGCGGTGGGTGAGGAAGGAAAAAAATGCAGGAGTGAAAAAGGCCAAGATAACACAGACATGAGAACCACAGGTACTGAGAGCTTTCAGACGGGCAACTTGTGATGGGAAATGGAAAACAACATGGAGGATTCTCATGTATGAGACTGCAATTAGAACCACATCCAAGAACAAGATAGAAATATCCCCCAGTCCAAATATAATGTTGACCCTGATATTGCCACAAGACACTCGGGCAATACCCATGTGCTCACAGTAGGTATGAGCAATGACATGTTTTCCACAGAATGGAAGCCTCAGTAGGAGAAATACCGCTGGGGTCACCTGACACATACTTCTCAGGACAGCAAACTCTGCAATGATAACAATGATTTTATTGGTAAGGATCGTGTTGTATCTGAGTGGGTTGCAGATGGCAACATATCGATCAAAGGCCATAGCCACCAGCACAGTGCTCTCCATGACTGTGAAGAAATGGATGAAGAACATCTGAGTCAGGCAACTTTCAAAAGCAATCTCCTTCAGGTTGAACCAGAAGATGCCCATCATCCTGGGAATTGTAGTTGTGGATAGACCCAGGTCAATGGTGGCCAAAATGGCCAGGAAATAAAACATGGGCTGATGGAGGCTTGGATCCTTCTGGATCACAAAGAGGATAGTAATGTTCCCCATGAGTGCAATTAGATATACAAAACCAAAAGGGAAGCCTATCCAGAGGTGTACAGCTTCTAGGCCTGGGATCCCCAGTAGCAGGAAGAAGGCAGGGTGAAATTCTGTGTCATTTCGAGACATCCTACCAAAGATAGTCTTGGCTTAAATGGATACTGCTTTCCAGTGAAAGATCTTAGTACTGTTTCTCTCATCAAATCAAAATCCTAAAAAAATTGAAAATAAATATTTAAACCCAATTGTTCCAACACAGAGGAAGGAATCATCTCCTCTAAGCCACTATCCTTTCTTTACATTCTATCAATCTTTCCTTGTTTGGGGGATCTGCAAAATATTAGTATCCTTTTACTTGGCTAATTTCCATGCAGTACAAGTTGGTTTTGAGGAGACATGGAGAGAAGAAACATAAAGATAAAGGTTCCTGCATTTTCTGGCTCCATAGGAGGCTACATCTGATTTATGACACAAGAAATCATGTAGACACCATGTTTATTCAACATCCAAATAAGAAGTGAGTGGCTGAATAATGGTAATGGCTTTGACTTCTGTATAAATAGGAAGGACTTGGGGCAACAAGGTGGCTCAGAGGATTGAGGCTCAGGCCTAGAGACTGGGGGTCCTAGGTTCAAATCACAAATGTGGTAGAGCTGCTTGACTTCTGGGAATTCCTATTCTAATAACACGAGACTATATGCTTAACAAATACAATCTATGCACAATTCATAGTAGGTGATTAGGAGTGAATCAGTCATACCTGGCAGAAGAGGAAAGTCTGAGAGTAGATGTGTAGTATTTTAGCTGAACTTATTAGCTCATACAGGATCCTAAGAGAAGTAGCAAATAACTCAAGGTAGAATGGAAGCAATAATCCCCTTGGAAGACAGTGGTCATTCCATTTATCTTAAGGAAGGGGATATCAAGAAAAGTATAACATGAAACCTAGAGATGAAGGAATCAGATTTCAACACTCTTTGTTTCAATGGATCTATGAGTTTGTTCTTCTGATAAACTTTTCTCTTGACTTGTTCCCTCTGAATTTGACACACCTTCTCCCATTTTTCCTTGTTTCTCTTCTCATTATAGCTGTAGTCTCAATTCTTTTCTTTCATCCTAATTTAAGTCAGGATTAGGGGAGACTCACCATAGCCTTTGATTCCCTCTCAGAAATGATCCTAGGTAGTTCCTGCTGAATGTGTGTCAGAGTCTATATACTCTGCTCATCAGTCCCAAAGATTAAAATTTATGCCGGAGCTTTAGTCCCTATGGAGAAGAGAAATGTAATCTCTCAGGGCTCTGAGTCAGAGACAGAGGCTCTTTGGTCTAGGTCAGTAATGACAAACCTTTTAGAGACCCTCCACCATGTCCTGTCCTCTAGAGACCTTGTGTCATGCCCCAGCCCTCCACCAAGTTGGAGGAAGTACTCCCATTGATGTGATGGGCAGGTGAAATAAGGAATGTCCTCAATGAATATAGAGAAGGGGAGAGCATTGGCCTGAGTGTTCAGCTCCCTTCCACCCAGTTCAGCTCACCCTCTGCCCAGTTTACCCACTGTGTACTCTCTTTGGGCTGCTAGGCAGAGGGATGGGTGATGTGAAAAAATGTTGTCAGAATGGTGGAGAGGGGGAGGGGAGCACCTCCGCCTAAATCCCTCTGACTTTCTAGTAATGAACTCTGGTGGGTAGAAGAGTGGTACATGTGCCCACAGAGAACAGTGTGCATGCCATCTTTGGCACACATACCATAAGTTTACCATCACTGGTCTAGTTAATCACCTGTAGATGCCATGTTCCCTATACAGAAATTAGGGATGACTTGATACCATTATTGTCTTTCTGTTTACCTCTTCTCTTCTGGATAGGCCTGTTAATGTTCTTTACTCTAATGAAAAAAAAACTTGTTGCCCATATATACCTTTAACTGATCCTTTCTCTTCTATCTTCTGATAGTAATGCCTCATATGGAAATTATCTTTTTCTTGCCTTCTTGTCCATCTCTCCCTCCTCACTGTCTTCTTCCATAATGTTTATAAATATAATCACCTCTCCAGTATACTAAAAAATACCTCCCTCTAGTCCTTTAAGATAAGGTCCTATTTCTTTTCTTTCTTTTACTTCTAAACTTCCTCAAAAGCATTTTATACTCACTATTTATGGCAGTTACCAAAATATTTTGCACAGAGTTGGCACTTAAATATTTGGTAAGTGACTGATTGACTAATCTCCACAATCTCTCTTTGCTCTTAGTTTTGGATCCCCTTAAATTATGGTTGTAGGACTGAGTGTCCTTCACCTGAGTCCTTTTTCTTCCATCTGGCATAGTTTGCCCAGGCTTGGAGACCTCTCACTCTCCAAGATGACGGTCAGGTCTGTGGACATGAAGGGGCTCAAATGGTTTGAGTCAGTCTGGAGGCTTGTCATCTCCTTGTGATAGAGGAAGTTGCATCTTTTTCTGTTCCTTTTCCCCTGCATATATAGGAGTGGGGAGTCATAGTCTTGCCCTCCTGGTAGGAGGTTTTTCTAATCCTCTATTACCTGGGATGGAGGCCCATGGTATCTAAAGTCTGTTTATCTATTGCCAGAATACCTCCCAGTATTATGTTTTCTTCTCTTCTTAGAATGTCATCCTATATAGTTTTTTAAAATTATTTTTATTTTATTTTCAAATGAAGAACTTCATCTATCTTCTTCATTAACTTTCCCCCTCTTTCCCATTGATAAAGTAAGAAAACAAAACAAACATTTCTATAATCAAGAAAACATATATTTAGCCATGTCCAAGAAAACATATCTCAATTTTCACTCTGAGACCATCACTTCTCTCAGGAGATGTGTAGCATGTTACTTCATGAGCCCTTTGGAATTGTGGTTGCTCATTGTGTTGTTCAGAGTTCCCAGATCTTTAAAGTTGTTCATCTCTACAATATTGTTATTTTACAATTTATCCTCCTGATCATCACACATCAGTTCAAACAAGTCTTCCCAGACTTATATGGAAGTGTCTTTCATCTCTTACAGAACAGTAATATTTAATCACATGAATATAGTTTGTTCATCCATTCCCCAATTGATGAGTACTGCCTCAGTTTACTATCTTGGCCACCACAAAAAAGCTTCTATATCTTTGAACAAATGAATACTTTCCATTTTCTTTTGATAATTTAGGAATTTAAATCTAGTAGCTATATCACCGGGTCAAAGGATAAAAGCTTTTGGGAAATAGTAATACATTGCTCTCAGAAAGCTGAATCAATTCACAGCTCCAATGTACTTGTTTTCCCATAATCTCTCCAGCATTAGTCTTTTTTTTTTAAATCAACTTTGCCAATCTTATGTGTAAAGTGAGAGCTCCAATTTGGTTATTTTCACTTCTATAATTACTAGTGATAGAATATATTTTCATATTGTTATTGATATCTTGGATTTATTTGCCTTTATCTTAGATGTGTACCAAACTGAGATAAATATTAAACATTATATTAAATTATATGATAAACTTAAATTAATATTTAAATTATATATTAAATAATAACAATATTCAATTCTATTATACTATGGTATACATCTTTTTAGAATTCAATTGATTTTTCATTTAGGAATTAAGATACTAAAATATTTAGAGAATGTATTTAACATTGATTTTGTTTTCTTATCTATGCTTCCTTTCGGCATTATTGTAGTTTCATTTTTTCTTTGTATAAGAGTCTATGTTTGTTTCAAAAACTCAAGGGCAAATGAGTTGACCAGCAAAGACATCTGGCATAGTCTTCTTTATTAGAGGTGGAATAGTAGTAGCTCTTACAGATGAGGTACATCTTGGATAATAGTGGGTAGAGCAGCTAACAACAAAGCCAAAGAATTGCATGATAATCTGTGTGTGTGAAACACATAGAAAATAGGAGAACCCTCACTTATGCTCTTATCCACTTATCTATACTTGTGTTCTTGCCCAGACTTATTGTCCCTTTCTATCTACCCAACATTCCTCATCTAGTTACTTGTCTCCACCTTGGACCCTCAATGTGGGCTCCAAGCATAAGCCAACCCTTCTCTTGGAGCAGATTCACAAGCCTTGTGATCAGCAGCTTTGGGTTCCTTTTCCTGAAATAGAACTCTTGAGATGCTTAGCAGATGACTAGATGAGGCTTGTACATCATTAGTATAGAGAATGGAGGACTTATAACAAATCTGTGATCTCATAAGGAAAGGATTCTGATTTGGAGCTCCCTGGAGTTAAATATGTTCAAACAGGGTGTTGGATTCCCCAAGGGAGGGGCTCATTTCTTCTCTTGTGGAGAAGTGTTCACACACCTTGCCTCAAGGTCTTCTGCTGGATGTGACATTGCTGTCCCCCTGCTCCAAGCTACCCCCTGAAGGGTCACATCACCTGGCACCCTACCCCAGAGACAACCTTCATTACAACTTCTATGGAAGTATTGACTGTACTCTGGGGTGAGACACCTGCTTTCCTCAAGCAATTTTCTCAGTGGCTAAGTAGACCTTTTCCCCAACAACTATCTTCTAACTGACACCACCCATTCCTTCCCTAAATCATTAAAGGAGCAAGGATTCCTAGTTATGACTCTATTGTAATGCTAAGTAATAAATGCATGCTAGTTCGAATGGGACAAAATTATGGATCCTTTTTGGTCCTGACAAAACCATCTATACAAGACAAAATGGAAGAATGTGTTTAAATGCTCATGAGAAAAAGACATAAGAATATTAGTGGATTTCAAATGAGTCAAAAGAGTGACATGGAAGTAAAAATGGTGATCCAAGCTTTCATTAAAAGAAAAAAAAATTTTAAATGATAATCCAAGCTTTCATTAAAAGAAAATGGGAGCGCAGTTAGGCAGAATAATGGATAGAGGCCAGGTCTATACTTGGGAAGATCTGGGTTCAAATGTGGCCTCAGATATTTCCCAGCTGTGTGACTATTGCCAAGTCATTTAACCTCCATTGCCTAGCCCTTATTGCCTTTCTGTTTCAATTCTAAGACAAAAGATAAACATTTAAAAAAATGTATGTGTGATGAGTGAGGCAATATTCCTATTGTACTTAGCTCCAGGTAGATCATGTTTGGAATAGAGATTTCTGTTTTAGACATTTTAGGAAAGGTGGTGACCAAGTGGAACATGTGCAGGATGTTTTAGGGTATTGGAAACTTACCACAGGACAACTGGTTGAAATAGTGTCATGGGTAAGATTTAATAAAAAAGTAAGGAGGAAATTCTCTGAGCAAGATTTTTTTTATTAACAAAGAATTACTATCTGCCAATGATGGGGTGAATGGCTTACATCCATTTATACCAAAGACCTGAAGAAGCAACTAATTTTTATAAACAAGAAAGAATAGAACAACTTATATAAATGGTTATAGAACTTGAAGCCTCATAGGATTGAGGGATCATGATTGGGTACATCAAAGAATGCATAAGTAGGGTAGAGGCCTCTTCTCTCTGTTGCTAAAGAATTCCTTTGGGAATTATAGAACCCAGTTTCATGTTGAATTCATTAACTTCAGACCCAGGGAAATAGACCCACTGGCTCATGAGATTTAGGAGAATGAGATAAGACCTCTTAAAACTTACAAGGATAGTGTCTAAGATGGGACCTGGTCAGTCCCTTTGCTTCTCAAGGCTAACATACAAATATCATTCAGTTTCTCAGAAACTAACTTAGAACAAGCTTCCCATGGCAGGAGGGATTTACAGGTGTTTGTTGAGGTAAACATCATCTAAGAGTAAGCTCAGAGTTTTTCTTCAATTAACAGTGATTGTGTGAAAACTTAACTTTGTGGCATTCTAACTTTGAGAGAAGACTGAATCTTAGAACTCATGAACTACTTCATTTAGAGAAAGAGAAATCTTGTGTTTTCATATCAAATATAGATTAGAACAGCAGAAATGATTATGAAATACATAATCATTATTTGAATTTCGCTCCAAAAATGATTCAACCTTTTCTCCTAAGATACTTGAAAACCTGCGAAATAGAAGAATTGCATTATTTTGTTTGACCTCTGAGGGCAGAAGAATCAATGGGTGAAAGTTAAAAAAATTTGTTTGATTAAAACTTTCCTATGAAACAAAACTGTCCAAAAAGATTTATCTGTTTATGTTGGTAATATATTTCCTCATGGTAGAAGTCTCAAAATGTTGTCTAATAGTCATTTCCAGGGATTTTTCAGTGAAAAGAGTGATTTAATTTGAGCTTTATTTATTAAATGCGTGACTTGGGGGAACACTGCCACCAGTTAGAGACCCAATGTCAACTAAACAATGAGACTGAAAATATTTAAACTGTTTGGTTGCTGTGAGAAAAGTGCTTTAAAAATATTCTTAAAGCAAATTTAATATTGAGCAAGAATAATGTGGTTTTGTTTTATAGTTTCTCAAGACAGAATATGAATACATTAAAAGTGGGAGAAATGATTTCTTATAAATCATCAATCTCTCTCATGTACTTTATTCATATTGTGTTGAAAAATACAATGTAATCATAATAACTGGCATTTTTGTGGTTCTTTAATGTTTTCAAAGTATTTTAAGATTTACATATATAGCCCACAGCTTAGAGTCCTGTAAGCTGTGTAGTCAAATTGATGATGTCTGAGCTTGGGGACTGACACCAAAATGGTCAAATTCTCATTGACTCATTTGAACTTCCCCCAGAATTTATCCCAGGAAATCTCCAAATCTAGCTTGTGATTATTTCCACAGACATAGGCAAAATGTATATCTGCAGGTAACAAATGGATATAAGGTATAGGACTACCTTTATTCATCCTATATAAAAAGTATAATGCTCAAAAAATCTTTTTGAAGATCATAAAAAGATACAAAAATTCATAAAACATTCACAGTAAACCAGAATCTCCTCACAGAAGACAAAGAAATCTTGGTGCTACAAGGAAGGAACTTCTTTCTCAGTGTACCTATAGTGTGAATAGTAAGGCATGGTGAGAATATGATCTTTTGTTGTTCCATATCAATACTTTTGACCACTTGATGCCATTTTTCTAGCTATGGAGACACATAGACTCTTAAGTAATTTTTGACTCAGGAACTCCCCTTTTCTTACACATACTATAACCTTTCTTCATTCTTGTCCTCCTTCCCAATTGCCTTGCCCATGTGTGGATACCCTACAATCCCTATCTTTTTATTCTCCTTTATGAAATGTCTTCTCCATTCAAATATGTCTCTTGCGGGCAGGGACTATCTTGTGTGTTTATATCTGTGTGTCCAATTTCTAGCACAGTATGTGTCACAAAATGATACTTAAAACTTCTCTTTCTCTCTCTTCTCTTTCTTTCTCTTTCTCTCTTCTCTCTCTCTCTCTCTCTCTCTCTCTCATCTCTCTCTCCAATTTCTCTTTTTTAACTACAAATCTAAAATCTATACTATACATCATTGGTAAAGACATGGCATGGATTGAGAACAGGCACTCAGGCAGCTGCTTATCTCACCTCTTCCCAGCACCTAAGTTCATTTTTTGCTCACTCAACCCTCTATCCAGCAGCCCAAAGCAAGCACTTCCTCCCTGGGACAAATTCCTTAAATCCCCAACAATGAATCCCAGATAATAGACTCAAGAGAAAAAAGAACAAAAAAGCACTTAGTAATTTGTTAGTCTTTTTAAAAAAAAAAATTAGACCATCTCATGAAATTGCTTCTTAGACAAATACCCATTTTCCAAAAGTCTTAGTTGACCGTATCACCTTGGTTAGCCCTAATCACAAGAATTAATCAAAAGTTGTCTTTAGTCTCTTAACAAAATGTCAATTAACATGTCTATCCACAAAGGGAGGGCAATAGGAATCACCAGGTAGGAGGTATATGGATACATCACTGGACCTGCAATGAAGAACCTGGAGTTCAAATTCAGTCAGATACTTGATAGCTATGTGACCTCATTCAAGTCACTTAGTCTATGAACCTTGGTTTCCTTATCTGTAAAATGTGGACAAATACACCTATTTACCAGGATTATCAGGATCAAATAAAACACTTTGAAAACCATTAAGCTTTATAGAAACACTAGCTATTATTATCATCAAAATTCCAAACAAAGTCTTATCTGTTTATAAGCTCATTGAATTGACTGAAGATTTCCTGTAATGATGAATATTATAATGCATTATCTCATTAGATCCTCAATCTATCAATAAACTCTAGGAGATAGATGTTATTATTGTTTAATAGATGAATAATTGGAAACTCAGAGTGGTTACCTTATTTGCCTAGGATAACATAGCTAATAAATATTTGTAATGGAATCTGGAACCAAGTCTTCTTGATTCTAAGTTGATTTTCTATCTACTTTACCATAAGATTCACTGGAATTCTTCCATGAGTGAATTCAAGGGACCTCATCTACCCTCACCCAGTTTTTCAAACATCACTCTTTTTTAGGAACACATTCATCACTTTATCACGGATCTGCTTAGTCCTGACCCCATAAATGACAGGGTTGAGTGCAGGTGGGACAACCACATACAGATTGGCTAGAAGGATGTGGATGTAACCAGGGATGTTGTGGCCAAAGCGGTGGGTGAGGAAGGAAAAAAATGCAGGAGTGAAAAAGGCCAAGATAACACAGACATGAGAACCACAGGTACTGAGAGCTTTCAGACGGGCATCTTGTGATGGGAAACGGAAAACAACATGGAGGATTCTCATGTATGAGACTGCAATTAGAACCACATCCAATAACAAGATAGAAATATTACCCAGCCCAAATATACTATTGACCCTGATATTGCCACAAGACACTCGGGCAATACCCATGTTCTCACAATAAGTATGAGCAATGACATGTTTTCCACAGAATGGAAGCCTCAGTAGGAGTAATACTGCTGGGACACACATACACAGACTTCTTAGGACAGCAAACTCTGTAATGATAATAATAATTTTATTGGTAAGGATCGTGTTGTATCTGAGTGGGTTGCAGATGGCAACATATCGATCAAAGGCCATAGCCACCAGCACAATGCTCTCCATGACTGTGAAGAAGTGCATGAAGAACATCTGAGTCAGGCAGCCTTCAAAAGCAATCTCCTTCAGGTTGAACCAGAAGATGCCCATCATCCTGGGAATTGTAGTTGTGGATAGGCCCAGGTCAATGGTGGCCAAAATGGCCAGGAAATAAAACATGGGCTGATGGAGGCTTGGATCCTTCTGGATCACAAAGAGGATAGTAATGTTCCCCATGAGTGCAATTAGATATACAAAACCAAAAGGGAAGCCTATCCAGAGGTGTACAGCTTTTAGGCCTGGGATCCCCAGTAGCAGGAAGAAGGCAGGGTGAAATTCTGTGTCATTTCGAGACATCCTACCAAAGATAGTCTTGGCTTTAATGGATACTGCTTTCCAGGAAAAGATCACTATCGTGTTCCTCTTAATGAAACAAAAACCTAAAAAAAACAAACAAATATTTAAATCTATTTGTCTACAATACAGAGGAAGGAATCATCTTCTCTAAGCCACTATCCTTTCTTTACCTTCTATCAATCTTTCCTTGTTTGGGGAATCTGCAAAATATTAATATCCCTTTACTTGGCTAATTTCAAGGCAACAAATGTTGGCTTTGAGGAGACATAGAGAGAAGAAACATAATGAGAAGGACTATTGCATTTTCTGGCTCCATAGGAGGCTACATCTGATTTATGGCATAAGAAATCATGTAGACCCCATGTTTATACAGCTTCCAGATAAAGAGTGAGTGGTGAATAAGGGTAATTGCTTTGACTTCTGTATAAATAGGAAGGCCTGGGGGCAACAAGGTGGCTCAGTAAACTGAGGCCCAGGCCTAGAAACTGGGGGTCCTATGTTAAAATCTGACTACCTCCTAGTTGTGTGACCCTGGGCAAGTCACTTAACCCCATTGCCTAGCCTTTACTGCTCTTTTATCTTGGACCTCATATACATTGTTGATTATAAGATGGAAGGTTTAAATAAAAATAAAGAAATAACAGAGAGGGTTCATTGTCAGATGAAACTGGTTCTAGTCTACATCCAGGTCAATCCATCAACCAACAAGTTTAGATCCCTATTGTTTTGTACCAGGCACTGTACTAGGTGCTAGAGATTTAAATCATCAATGCCATAGAGCTGTTTGACCTCTTGGAATTCCTATTCTAATAACATGAGACAGCATATTTAACAAGTACAGCCTATGCAAAATTCATAGAAGGTGATTAGAAGTGAATCAGTCATACCTGGCTGAGGAGGAAAGTCTGAGAGTAGATGTGTAGTATTTTAGCTGAACTAAGTAGCTCACATAGGATTCAAATAGAAGTATAGGAGGAGAGAGTGATTTAGGTATGCTTATAGCCTGTGTAAAGACACACAGACAGGAAATGGAGGTCATTTCTGAGAAACCACAAGGAGGCTAGCATGGACTGTAGCATGCCTCAAGATTTATAATTGATACAAGGCTGGAAAGAGAGCCTGAAGCCAGATTTTGAAGGATTTCTCAGATATAAACAGAGAAGCTTATATTATAGCCTAAAGGTATTAAGGAACCAGTAGAGTTCATTGAGAAGTATGACCTGGTCAGATATGAGTTTAGAAATATCACTTTACAAACTGATCTCTATAGTCCTTTTATTTCTTAAACTCAGGAATTTTAAGATCACACAGTCATATGGTCTCAGAGCCAATGTTTGAGCCTATTTCTGCCAAGTGTATTTTCCTGTAGTTTCCTGTGACAGGCTCTTTAATACTTATAGGTCAATAGCTTCTACTAGAGACTGTCATTAACAAGCTACACTCAATCATTTTGTATTTTCTATTATTCCTCATTTTGAGAAAAAATTGCTTCTCAGTGTTTGATTCTGGTCAATAATAAATAACATATGGTAAAATGGAAGGAAAAATCCCCTTGGAAGACAGTGGTAACTCCATTTCAATTGATGAAAGGAACACCAGGAAAGTATAATATGGAACCTAAATATGGGGAAACCAGATTTCAAAACCGTTTGTTGTAGTGGATTTATGAGTGTGTTCTGATAAACGTTTCCCTTGACTTTTATTCCTTCTGAATTTGGCACTCATTTCCCCACTTTCCCCTGGTTCTCTCATCATAGCCTCAGTACCACTTCTTTTCTTTTATCCCTATTAAACTAGGATCAGGGCAGACTCACCATAGCCTTTGATTCCCTCTCAGAAATGTTCCTAAGTGATTCTTGCTGGATTTGTGTCAGTCTATATATTCTGCTCATCAGTCCCAAAGATTAACATTTAAGCTAGAGCTTCAGTCCCTATTGAGACTAAAGTCTCTTGGGCTTAGAGTCAAAGACAAATGGTCATTGTGTAATCTCTAGATGTCATGCTCCCTAAAAAGCAATTAGGGATAATTGGATACCATTATTGCCTTCTGTTTTACCTCTACTCCTCTGAGTAAGACTTTTAATGTTCTTTATTGTAGTGAAAAGCTTCTGCTGCCCACACACACCTAAAACTGATCCTATCCCTTCTATCTTCTGATAATAATGCCTCATATGGAAATCATCTTTCTCTTGTCTGCATTGTCCATCTCTCCCTCCTTACTGTCTTCTTCCATATTATTTGCAAATATATTCACATCGCAATTATACTAAAAATACTACCCTGTTAACCTTAGAGCTAAGGTCCCATTCCTTTTCTTTCTTTTACTTCCAAACTTCTTTAAAAGCAGTTTACACTCATTTCTGGCAGTTACCAAAGTATTTTGCACATAGTTGGCCACTTAAATATTTAGTGAGCGACTTTTTGACTAACTTCCACTTTCTCTGCACTTAATCTTTAATCCCTTTAAAATATGCTTGAAGGACCTTATGATTCTTTACTCGCTGAGCAGATATTTTTCTGTGTAGTCAGTCAGTTAGTAAGCATTAATTGAACAATTATTATGCATCAACCAACATTGTAAGTTCTGATATTACAAAAGCTTTGCTATCACAAAGGCATATACACTGACATGAGTTTGGCTCAGTTTTTCCTTGAACCCAAGGTGATTTGGTAATTTAGAGAACAGTTTGTTCTCCAAAATTATGATGCAACTTTAAGTTAAATCTATATTATTCACATTTTTAACATTATTTTCTTAAGTCAAGACAATCAACAAAACAATAAATTAAATCTGATTTTTTACCAATTTTTGAGGTATAAATGTTCACACTGAAAGTTTGAAATATTTATCTTTTAATCTGGTTACAGTTGTCTCTAGGACCTATGCCCTCACCCTAGAAAAAAAAAAGGTAAATGAATTAATAGCTTCTGAAACACTTTAAAGTTCATCAGTGACCTCTTATTTTAAAAATTCAATGGTAATTTTATGTCAACTTCAATGTCATTCTTAACATATTAGAATAATTTCTATATATATCTTAGATATCAGATTTTTTTCAGAAAGATATGCTATGATAATTTTTAACCCAGGTCAACAAGTTCTTTCTTATTTTAAAACATTTTGCTTACACAGAAATATTTTTAATTTTAAGTAATCAAAGAAACCCATTCCATATTCTATGATCCTTTTTTATCCTTCATCTGGTCCTGAACTCTTCTTCTATTAGAGTTTTTCTTATGATGTACTTTTTCATATAAAGATCATTTGTTCATTTAGAGATTTTTTTAGTATATATTGTGAGATCTTGGCATACGCCTATTTTCTGCTAGACTGATATCCAGTTTTTCCAGCAATTTTTTCATATAGTAAATCCTTATTCCAGAAATTACAGTCTTTTGATTTTTTGAACATAATTTTATGTTTGTTAATTTTTGTATTTTTATATGTATATATATGCTAAATATATATGTACATATATCTTTTGCTGGTCAATTTTTCTAGTCTTTGCTGGTAAAATTTTTAAAAATGATTATTGCTTTGTAATATAGTTTTAAATATGTTACTCCTATGTCCTTTCCACTTTTTTGTTTTTGTTCAGTCATTTGGTCACGTCCAACTCTGTGACCCTATGAATCATATCATGCCAATCCTGTCCATGGGGTTTTCTAGACAAGGACACTGGAGTGTTTGTCATTTCCTTCTCTAGAGGCAAACAGAAATAGTTTTTTCTTTGTCAGCACCATGGATAGTAGTCTGGATATGGCTTTGACTGTGATGTGTACCTATCCACTACTTGGCCATCTTTTAAAGCCCAGCCCACATCATGCTTCCTCCATGAATTTTCTAACTTCCTATCTGATAAGTTTCAAATTCAACTTCCCTTTTCTAATCTCTTTTTGATGATTATTTGTATCTCCATTCTGACACTGATTAATATATTACCTTTTTATGTTTTTAAATATTTCACATAAAACAATTATACCTTTAATGATAAACATATTTCTATATTGCTTTATGGTTTACAAAATACATTTTTTACAATGAATTTGTGAGATCCATAATACAATTTTTAGTAGCTTTAAAAAGACTCACCTTCTGTCTCAGTAACAACTCTAAGACAGAAGGGCAAGGGCTTAGTAAATGGAGTTAAATTAATTTGGTCAGGGTCACACAGCTATGAAATGTCTGAATCTGGATTTTGACCCAGGCCCTCCTAATACCATACCTGGCATTCTATACACTGTGCTAAATAGCTGCTCTTTATTTATTTGAAATTTTTATTTAATTTGATGATTTAGAATATTTTCCCATGGTTACAAGACTCATGTTTTTTTCCTCCCCTACCCCCACCTCCCTCACGTATCTGATGCACAATTCCACTGGGTTTAACATGTGTCATTGATCAAGACCTATTTCCATATTATTAATATTGACACTAGGATGATCTTTTAGAGTCTACTTCCCCAATCATATTCCCATCAACCCATGTGATCAAACAGTTGTTTTTCTTCTGTGTTTCTTTTCGTACAGTTCTTCCTCTGGATGTGGATAGTGTTCTTTCTCATATGTCCCTCCCAATAGTTCTGGTTCATTGCATTGCTACTAATAGAGAAGTTCATTACATTCAATTGTACCACAGTGTATCAGTCTCTGTGTACAATGTTCTCCTAATTTTACTCCTTTCACTCTACTTCAATTCCTGGAGGTTGTTCCAGTTCACATGAAATTCCTCCAGTTTATTATTCCTTTGAGCACAATAGTATTCCACTACCAGCATATAGCCCAATTTGTTTACCCATTCCCTAATTGGAGGGTATCCCCTCATTTTCCATTTTTTTTACCACCACAAACAGTGTGGCTATAAATATTCTTGTACAAGTTTTTTCCTTAATTATCTCTTTGGGGTACAAACCCATCAGTGCTATGACTGGATCAAAGGGCAGACAATCTTTTAGTGCCCTTTGGGCATAGTTCCAAATTGCCTTCCAGAATGGTTGTATCAATTCATACATCCACCAGCGATGCATTAATGTCCCAATTTTGCCACCTCCCCTCCAATATTCATTACTTTCCTTTGCTGTCATGTTAGCCAATCTGCTAGGTGTGAGGTGATACCTCAGAATTGTTTTGACTTGTATTTCTTTGATTATAAGAGATTTAGAACATTTTTTCATGTGCTTATTAATAGCTTTGATTTCTTTATCTGAAAATTGCCTATTCATGTCCCTTGCCCATTTATCAATTGGGGAATGGCTTGATTTCTTGTACAATTGATTTAGCTCCTTATAAATTTGAGTGATTAGACCTTTGTCAAAAGTTTTTGTAGATTTTTTCCCCCAATCTGTTGCTTCCCTTCTAATTTTGATTGCATTGGTTTTGTTTGTACAAAAACTTTTAATTTAATGTAATCGAAATTAATTATTTTACATTTTGTAATTTTTTCTAACTTTTGCTTGGTCTCATATCTTTCCTTTCCCAAATATCTGACAAGTATACTATTCTGTGTTCACCTAATTACTTATAGTTTCCTTCTTTGTATTCAAATCATTAACCCATTCTGAGTTTACCTTGGTGTAGGGTGTGAGATGTTGATCTAAACCTTATCTCTCTCATACTGTTTTCAAATTTTCCCAGCAGTTTTTGTCAAATAGTAGATTTTTGTCCCAAAAGCTGGTATCTTTGGGTTTATCATAGACTGTCTTGCTGAGGTCACTTACCCCAAGTCTATTCCACTGATCCACCTTTCTGTCTCTTAGCCAGTTCCATATTGTTTTGATGACCACTGCTTTATAGTACAGTTTAAGATTGCTAGGCCACCTTCCTTCACATTCTTTTTCATTATTTCCCTTGATATTCTTGATCTTTTGTTCTTCCAAATGAACTTTTTATTGTATTTTCTAATTCAGTAAAAATGTTTCTTGGTAATTTAATGGGTATGGCACTAAATAAGTAAATTAGTTTGGGTAGGATTGTCATTTTTATTATGTTAGCTTATCCTACCAATGAGTAATTAATGTTTTTCCCCCACTTATTTAGATATAGTTTTAATTGTATGGAAAGTGTTTTGTAGTTGTTTGGAGGGAATGTTGGGAGCATTCAGCTGAGATACTATCTCTATTCTGTTGTCTTGAGTATTTCCATTTTGTAGAAGAAGATGCAGAGTGTTAGAGATGACAGTATGTCAGCTCCAGTATTTTCTTATAACTCCCCAATATCAGTACTGAGATTCTGGTTCATCTATGTATGGTTTTTCTCTGTCATGAACTTGTGGGGTCCCTGAGGGCAAGGATTCCCCATCACACCAAATATGAGACTGGACACAGTTAGGATGCTCATTAAATATAAATCTAAAAATCAGAAGATGAACAAGTGAATAGAAGTAGAATTAAATACAAAGAAGACAATTAGGCAGCATGAGCTGGTGAAAATCAGTATGACTAATATGTCCTGCCTCTAGGATGTATAGATAACAAAATTAATAAACCCAGGTACAGGGCATTTCCCCCATCTTTAGACTCTTGCTGCAGTGGTACCATTAAAGTCAAGTTTCTTATGTCCCAACATCTCATTATTCACTCTTTAGGCAACTTAGGAAAGACTCACTTTGTTTACTCTATGGATAACAGGCATGTCCCCTATTTATATCATGTTGCCTCTTTGTCTTAAACTGTATATAAATTTGATCTCTGAGGGATTTCAAGTCATTTATTGTAGTAGACATAATATTAGCCCTTCTGAGTACTCTCCAATGTGGCATGGCGGTTATATACCAAGATTGTCACTATTCAGAACTAGTATCTTTTCTTTTTGAGTAGCAATAAAACTTGTTAAAAGCTAACTCTATGTGGAACTGTTATTCTTTAGATTCTTCTGAACTAAAAACAATAACACACATGATCAGAAAATTAGACCTTATATACATTTTTAAATATATGCTACTTCCATCTACTTATCTGAAATATCACATCCATTGACAAGACCCCAATATCGATGTGCCATCACCTTTGTGCCTTTGACAGGACTGGGAATTCATTCAAGATTGTCTTATGTGGTCTTCACCTCTTTGGTCTTCTCTGTGGCCATTAGTATATGAAATGGATGCGCCAGCAGACCTAGCCCAAACTCTATGCACACATATCATTATTATAGTTTGGAAGGTAGGGAGTGGGAATGAATGATGATGTAACAAGTTTGAGAAAACTAGAGATAGTATTAGTGTGCAAAGATAGTAATGATGCTAATAAGTCACAGTAAGAAGAATAGAGCTTAAAAGAAGAAGATGTAGACTTAGAAGGCAATGATGATTTCATCTCCATTTTTTATGCTTACATACCGAAAGCTAAATATAATACCTGAAATATTTAGAAAACCCTTGTTTAATTGAATGAAGAAATGAACAATAAAGTAGTTTCTGAGGAGAGAAGAATGAGGAAGGGAATAAATATTTGTATAATGCCTACTATATGCCTGACACTGTGCTGAACTTTAAAAAAAATATCTCATTTGATCCTCAAAGTGACTCTGCAAGATAGGTGCTATTATTTATGAGAGTCTGAGGCTGGATCTGAACTTTGTGACTCCATGTCCATCACCCTATCTATTGTGCCACCAGCTGCCTCTGTAATGCATGATAATGATTGACATGGAATTCAATCAATGAGTCAATCAATAAGAGAATATCTACTAAGTCTCACTATATAATAATAATAATAATAATAGCTAACATTTACATGGTGCTTACTATATGACAATCATTATGCTTAGTACTTTATAATTCTTATCTTATTTGATCCTCACAACAACCCTGGGAGATGGGTGTTATTATGTCCATTTTACAAATGAAGAAACTGAGGCAAATGGAGGCTGAATAACTTGTCCAGAGTCACATAGTTAATAAGGTCTGAGCTGGATTTGCACTACAGTCTTCCTGACTCCATGCCCAGCACTTTCTCCTCTGTGCCACCTAGTTACACAAAACATGCATAAAATAATTTTTAAGTGACTACTGACAGACTGCCAGGTACTGTGCTAGAAGATAGTAATACCAAGACAAAAATACTTGACTTTCTGGCTAACTGATGCAGTTGAGGTGTCCTTCCCTCCTTTATCAGAAGTTCAGTCACTGGGGACTCCTGAGTATTGCCATTTGTTTGCACATTCTGAGGTAATACTTCTCTCCCCTCTCTTCTCATTTCCTCTGTCTTTTACAGAAGAGGGTGGATAGCTTCTCTGTCCTGTCTCTTCATTAACTAATCATCTGTGACAGGAGAGTCCTAAAATCCTTTAGTTAATCCCAATATAGCAGGTTTTGTGGAAGGGTACAGTTGTCTTTTTTGGTTTGTTCATTCATTCAGCAAATATTTTTAAGGCATTTCCTATGTACATTTATTTGACAAATATTTGGAAAGCATCTACTTTAAACAAGCAACCTGCGGACTGCATGCAACCATATTAAAATTTTAACTAATCAAATGAAAATAAAATAAAACATAGCTGTCATTAATATGGAGTTTTCTAAGTCAATGTGTGACCCACAGGGATCCTCATATACAGTTTTGTGGTTCTTGTTCCTGTTTGATTTTGACACCACTGGGAAATAAATTGCTGTGCTAGGAGGAATTAAATATATCAAATCATGATCTAAGTCCTAGATAATATCCAATATATTAGGCATAGGACACATTCACACATAATTATAATATAAAGCACATATGAGAATGGCTTAATTTGTTGAGATGAGTGTATTCTGGGGTAAAGAGAGACAGGTAGAAGTGATAGTAAAGGAGAGAGTGAATAGTGAGAGGAAATAAATTAAAACATGTGATTATTTCTTCTGTCTCTGTGAGAAACTTATGGACAAAGAAGGTTGGTTGTTCCAGTGGCTAGAGGCCTCACATTGTTAGAAACTTGTGTAATTTGTTTTTATGGTTAGGCTCCAGGGAGTTACTATGTGCCCAGGAGATCTCCCACTTCCAATTAAATATACCCCAATCTCAATAGAACCTGACTACAGTGTTGAGATTCTTACCTCAGATAATGCAGAGGTTTGCTGAATTTGGTAAGTCTGGTACATAATAAGGGCTGGGGAAATGAATCTGAGACACTAGAATTGTCAGGTAAGACTAGGGAAAGAAAAGACAGGAATAGTAGGATTGAATTGGAGTGATATACAAAGACAATTGGATAGAAGGCCGAGTGAGGGACAAAGGCATTAGTATTCTCACAGTCCCAAGGAAGTTTTAGTCTGATGGAAAGGAGAATTTCACAAGGTGAATGACTGTTGCCTCTACATGCCCCCCCCCCCCCACACACACACTTAATACTCTCCAAGTTCAAAGTCACTGATTAAACGTGTCTGGTTGAGTTGTCTAAAATCACATATTTGACTGTGCAGTGAAGGGTCTTCTCAGGGATAGAAACAGTGAAGGACAGGGGGAATTGTTGGTAGGAGGAATGAGAAGTAGGTGAGAATCAGTTATTATCTATGCTTCTTGGCAGGGATCTGGGAGACCCCAAAATAGAGCAATGTGGCTCTGCAGGAGCTCAGAATTTGGCTTATCCTTTCATTAGTCAATGAGTCACTTCCTATCCCATTAGCTTTCCTGCTGGTCCATTGTTACCTTCTAATGTCCTCTGGAGATGACTTTCATATGACTTTCATATGACTTTCAGGCACATGACGTTATATCAGAAAATTCTCCAAAACTAGATAAGAATGACTATTACTTGAACTGTGAATCTGTGTCTTGGCATTTAGTATGGGGCTCAGTGCACAGGAGGTTCTTAATAAATATACATCATGCGATATTATATTAAGCTGAACCAGTGTACAGGCTCCTCTTATAGGCAAATGCAAAAAAAGCTATACCCTTAAGACCAATGTAAAATCATCAAATCCATTCCCCCTTTAATAGAAGAGGACAACTTCTAATATAGCCTATAGATAGTTTTATGGTTGCCATTGTTCTGATATTTCTTATCCTCTATTCAGTCATGTTTATAAAGATGGCACTGGGACAAGACACTAATCTACTATTTTTTTATTTTAATATTTGATAAACTATTGCTCAGTTGTATGGATTTGGAGTTATATTTATAGTAGAAGGATTTATTATATTTTAAGCTAAACAGAAAATAACAAACTATTCCAGTATTACTTCCCCAAAGATCCCAAAATGGGGTCACAGAGTTGAACAACTCTGGAATGATTGACCAACAACAGAAGCTAGATGGGCAATGTGGCATAATGGCTAGAGAACTGACCTTGAAGGCATGAAGACCTGGGTTTGGGTCTTGCTTTGACACATATTGGCCATGTTATCATAAGCAAATCATTTAATTTTTTGCTGATCAAAGCAATTCTAAGAATGTGATGGAGGTGCTTGAGATAAGGGAGTTTCCTCAGTAAGCAGTTCTTCATAGTAATGAAATCAAAGGGCCAGTCTGAATTATAATTTATTAATACTGGTGAACTTCCAGTCATAATTATTATAGCCAGGATGATGTCTTTCTAGATATTCAGGAAATTCTAATTATTTTTGCAAAGTTTTGCAAACTGTAGTGATATACTGCATAGTTTCTTCCACTTCATCATCACCACCATTTTCATCATCATTCTCATTTCATTGTACAATAATGATAGGGGAAGAAGAAACTCTAGCAAAAGCAGGAATGTTATTCAATACTGAATGTTGTTCTATTATCTCAAGAATATCTGAACTACAGTTGAAAAATTTCATCACCAAGGTGGCTACAGGGTAATGAATTTTTCAGCAATTACTTCCAAAAAAAAGCAAGATCACAGATAATTAGAGTACTGAGGTATTATTTGTTATTATGTAGAAAATCTAAGCTAAACATCACTCATATGGATATGTGCATTAGTTGTCAGTTTTTTATTTTAAGACTGTAAAGAGAAAGAAAGGGAAGAATAATCACCCCAAATTGATGATTCTAATGCTTAGAAATTAGTTGCTCAAGTGAAAAAGAGTTTAATTTGCCACTATTATCCAGGCACTGGGGTAAGTGCTGGAGCTACAAAGTAAGGGGAAGAAAATGCAATTCACACTAAGAAGGTGAGGAGAAAGGTAACATGTAAACAACAATTCATAAACTCCTAAGATAAATTGGATATCATTAATGGAAAAATTGAATGAATATTAAGGGGGTTAAAGATTATTTTCAAATAAGGAAGGGTTTAGTGGGGATAAACATCAAGAAGTTAACAAATTGATGATAATGTGTCAACAATTATTCAAAAAGTGTGTGGGAGAAAAAACGAGAGTATAACTCAAGGGTAAAGAAGGACATGAGATAGTCTTTACAGTGTGGGGGAAACATAAAAAGTAATGAAAAAAGATTAATGATAGAGGCAATTCCCAGAGGAGGCTAAAACAATCATGATAGCCATACCTTTAATGATTAGGTGACTCATATTCCCTCTTCTGTCTTAATAGTTTACATTTATTTCTTGATTATTTTGGTTATACTTCTGTGATTTTCCCTAGCTTTGCTACAATGAAGCGCTGTGGCATCCCAGATTTCAGGAATAGGCATATCATAACTTCATGCACAGATAAGGTAAGGTTTTTAATTTGGTTTCCTTCCAATCAAGCACAACAGCATCAGAAGTAGTGAGGACCAGAAGTTGAGAACTGGATTTTACTTGCAGTTTTGCCACTAATTTAATTATGGGTACTTGACCAAGTTACTCCTTGTCTAATCACTTTGTCTATAAAATGGGCTGATAGTCTTCCATTTTAGTATCCAATACTTCAGACCAGGAGGCTAAAGTCTAGTATATATGAGAAATGGCAGATTGAATGCCAAAGCCAGAGACAGAATTTCAATTTTTAGGAATGAATTATTAAAATCAACTAATTTAATTATGTTTCCCCCTACTGTCAGACTTTAAATACCAGTATATCTTATTAAAAATGAATATGTCTAAAGTCATATTTAGATATCCATGTTTGTCTCTGCATATGAATGTGTAGGTATGTGTTTATATACATGTACACACATAAACAATAAGTTTAGAGCTAGAAGGGATGCTACTCATCTCTCTTTATAAATGGACATATGCATGGAGATATTTAAGATCAGAGATTTAGAGCTTGAAGGGACCTTAGAAGTAATCAGGTATAACTCTTCATTTTATAATTGAGGTAACTGAGGAAGCCCAGAGAAATTAAGTTTTTTACTTAGAGTCACATCTTGGAATAAGTATCTACAGAGAAATTAGAATCCAGACTGCAAATATTCTAGGTACCAAAAGCCTATCCTAATAGGCAATCCTGCTATATACAGGCACAGCTAAATAGGATATGGCTAAATATGTGTTTGTATACATACATACATACATACATACATTTCTATCATATGCCTATGTGGATATGGGAACATATACACACATGATAAAACATGTGGATCTGCACAAATAGATGTATATTTATATGTAGAGATAGTATATGCGCACAAATATAGATAGTGCATTTACATTTATATTATCTATCTCTAGCTCTGTCCATCTCTATTTCTCTCTATTGCTATCTTTATTTACACTTTATTCCTCACATATTGTAAAATTCACACACCCTTCCACTTTCCAAGCTAAATTGTTAGATTCTCATTGATAACCTTTTGGTAAGGTTCAGGTAAAATAAGATTCAGCAATTATTTATGCTCTCCATTATGGGACATTAATGTCCTAAGCAAACCAAAAGAATCAGTCCCTCAGGCAACTTTTATACTTGTCTCTGAAGGTCATATGATCCATTTGTCTATCACTTTCCTTTTCTTTACTTTTTTCTTGCTTTTTTTCATAATTTATATAGGTTTAAATGTTTATTTCAAATTATTCTTTCTTTCTCCTTTTTTCTTTCTTTCTCTCATCTATGTATACATATGCATGTCTATATGTTTTGGTATACATATATGTCTGTATATATGCATATTGCATACATTTAATCTCTACTTACATATTTTAGCTCCATGATCTTTTGCGATTAAATATTACCTATACTATCACCTCTTTTTTTTAATCAAATCCATTCTTTTTTAATAAGACATTTTCCATTTGGGAATCCATGTGCCAGAGAAGGGAAGGATGATGGAGGACCTTCCTTTCAGGGTGATTTAAAAGGAGAAGAGAAAATTGATCATATTACAAAAGCTCTCCTTGGTAAAAGGAGGCAATGAATGATGAATTCATACCTTCATTCATTCAACAAGAATTTATTAAAGATCTACTACCTTTTTTTAAAGCCCTTACCTTTTGTCTTGGAATGGATACTAAATATCCTAATTAACCCAGGATCTACTACACTTCACTAAGCCCCAGGTGCTGAGTGTTGATAAGTGAAGAGGGGACAGCTAGGTGGCTAAGTAGATCAAGAGCCAGGGCTAGAATTGGGAGGTCTTGGGTGCAAATGTGATCTTAGACACTTCCTAGCTGTACGACCCTGGGCAAATCCCTTAACTTCAATTACCTAGTCTTTATAACTCTCTGCCTTGGAACTAATAGACTCTTGATTCTAATATGGAAGGTAGAGATTTAAAGAAAAAAGAATTAGTGATTTCAAATATCCCCATTTGATAGCTGAGAAAATTGAGGTATACAGGGATTAAATGACTCGACCAAGGTCACAAAACTAATAATATCTGAGGCCACATTTCAACTCAAGACTTTCTGTCTCCAGACCCAGTGTTCTCTCTACTATGCCAGCTAACTATCTAGGAGCAATGAGTATGTTTTATGAATGAAATGTGGAAAAAATTCCTAATATTACTGATGTCCCAAAGTGCAATGTGATAACTTGGATGCTATAATGTTAGTGTTCTCTGTAACACTGGCTATCTAGAATCTAGAGAAGTACTTGTTAAAGATGTCATAAGATGACATTCATTTTTGTATCCCAGTATCTAGTATTTAAAAAGGCTTATTAAATGAATGGATTTATTACTATTCTGGTACCAGTTAAATTGGATAAAATCTAATTAAAGTTATGAGTAAAAGTTCAAAAATCTGCTGCACAAGTACAGAACATGTACTTGTACATGTTCATGTGATAATAATTTATAGTAAAAGGAATTTGGATTTTAGTAGACAATAAATATACTCCGAGTCATCAGTATGGCAAGCCAATAAGCTAATGTATTTTTATGTTTATCACATTAAAATAAATGTAGACTTTTAAAGGAGTAGCTCTTATTAACTTTTCAATAGTCTGAGGGCTTCTGAATACTGTCTTTAATTCTGGGAACCAATAGCAACATAAGTGTCCTCTATGCACACAGCATTATGCTAGATGCTGGAGAAGATATGAGTGTAGGTAGAGAAGAAATAAATAGGTCTCTAACCTAAAGGAGTTTATGATCTAGTACAAATGATGACCAAACAATCCCATCACATGTGAATATCTTGCAATAAATGCATTAGAGATTTAGAAAACAAGGTACTATCTAAAGTCGGAGAGGGAAAATTATCAGACGGGAGGAGAAAGTCAAATCAGAGAAGGTTTTTATTTTATTTTATTTTTTGAGAAGTTGGAAGTTGAGTTAGATTCCAAAGATTCATGAGAGGGATGGGAGGAGGTAATTTGAAGTTAAAAGAACCTCTGAGAAAAGGCATGGACCTTAGAGACTTTATCATGTTTTCAGGAGACAGACACAGATGTACTTTGCTTTGTTTGTTAGTGAGTCATATGAGATAAGGCTGGAGAAGTACAGCATTTTTATACTATGAGGGACCTCGAATGGTACAGGAATGTACTTGGATTTTTGTTAGTAGGAAACCATTAAGTATTTTTCAGTTCAGGTGTATTATGACTACAACTGTGTATAAGATTGAGGTAGCTAGATGGCTCAGTGGATAAAGTGCTTGGCCTGGAATCAGGAAGATCTGAGTTCAAATCTGTCCTCAGAAATACTAATAGTGCAACCCTGGGCAAGCAACATAAACTTTTTTGCCTTACTCCACTGGAAAAGGAAATGGCAAACCACTCTAGTATCATTGTTAAGAAAATCCCATGGACAGTATTGGTGTACCATGGTATACCATGGTTACCATGAATTAGACATTACTGAATAACAACTTATAAGTTAGGAGCAGCTAGGTGGTTCAGTGGATAGAAATTTAGGCTTGTAAATGAGTGGTCTTAGGTTTGAATTTGGCTTTAGCCATGTAGCTGTATGACTCTGGGTAAGTCACTTAATTCCAATTCCAATTGCCTGGCACCATTTTCTGCCTTGGAACCAATATTTAGTATTCATTCTAAGAGAAAAGGTAAGGGACAAAAATAAAACCAAAAAATGCCCAATTAATGTATAAGATAGATTCTTGCAGTCATAAGAAAGATGGACCATTGAAATGGGAAGAGTGGAGGCAAGATACCCTATCAGCTTGTCATTCCAATGATCCACACGGGGATATATGAAGTCTTATACTATTGTATTGCCAATGAAATTAGAAAGGAGGGATATGGCATCACAGATTTAAAACTAGAAGCACCCTTAAAGACAATAAAATCTATCTCTATCATTTTAAATACTAAGAAAATTAAGCTAAAGAATTGTCCAGGATCATATAACTAAGTAATTAAGTGAGGAAGAATTTGAACTCAGATCTTCCTGACTTCAAGTCCAGAATTCTAAATGCTATGCTACCTACTTTCCCCAGATGGTAGAAATGATTTGGAAGATGAATTGATGAAGTTGGTGATTGATTGATTATAAGAGGTAAGGGAGAGTGCAAAGCCCAAGATCATGACAAGATTACCAAATGAGAGATTAGGTGAATGTTAATGAATGCCAGAAGGCCAGAGAGATTGGAAATCTACATAGGTCAGATGGAGAAGGTTTACTCACTATGTGCCAAGCACCAGTCTAAATGCTAGGAATACAATGAAAGGTTAACAGTCCCAGACCTTTAGGAGTTCACAATCTAATTGAGGAGATAAATTTCCTTACTAGGTAGCTCCTATCCCAATTAAATCAGGTGGAAGAGGGATGCCTGAGAATTGTGAAAGAATAAGAAATCATGCTCTCCACAAATAATTTAGGCAAAGTGGAATATTCGACCCCTCAAAGTAAAAACTTTAATACTCCATGACCATTGAATCCCTTGAGATACAGATTTCCTGCTCTGGTTTGGTTCCAAAATCCTTTTTCAGAGGAACCCTCACTATACACATCTCTTTCTCAAAATTCAAAAATAATTTTTTTTTCATTTCTAACCCTAGTCAACCACCTTCCCAATCCTCCACTTTTATTTCTTTCTTTTAAATTTTATTTGTTTGCTACATTAAAGTTCCCATATATCTCTGTCCCTTCTGCTCCACCCTACGCTAGAGAAGGCATCATTTGACAAAAAGGCAACTAAGTAATAGAGTGGAAAGAACTCCAGGCCGGGATTCAGGAGAATCTGGTTCAAATCTGGCATTAAACACCTCCTAGTTGTGTGACCTTGGGCAAATCACTTAATCCAGGTTGCTCAGCCCTTGCTGCTCTTCTGTCTTAGAAATGAAACTAAGGTAGAAGGTAAGAGTTAAGAAAAAAAAGATCTATGTATATGTAAAACCATGTTTTGCTTATTTCTATTTATTAGTTCTTTCTCTGGAGGTGGACACATACAAGTTATTTTTCAAACCAAATTTTTTATGACTATATAATGATCTCTTGGTTATGTTTATTTGCCTCTTCATAATTTCATGTAGTTTTTCCCATTTTTTTAAACTAACCTGTTCATCATTTCTTATGGCACAGAAGTATTCCATCACAATTATATGACATGACTTGTTAAGCCATTTTCCAACTGATAGGTATCCTCTCCATTTCCAATTCCTTGCCACCACAAATAGAGGTGCTATAAATATTTTAGAAAATTTATGTTCTTTTCCTTTTTTCTTGATCACATAGGAAACAAACCTAATAATAGCATCGCTATCATATAAAAATGCCCTATATAATTATTGATTCGAGAAATGCAAATCAAAATAACTCTGAGATCTCACACCTATCAGATTGACTAAAATGATAAAAGGACAATATGACAAATGTTGGAGGGGATGTGGAAAATAGGGGGATACAAATATGAAATTGGTGTAACTGTTAACTGATCCAACCATTTTGGAGAACAATCTGGAATTATCCAGAGAGTTATAAAACTGTGTATGCTCCTCCACTTTCCAAGCTGAGTTAGTCAGATATTCATATTTATAAAATAGTAAGATATTGATGGTTCTCCCTTTTATGGGACATTACTGTTGAAAAACCTTTGGCCTTCAAGCCACTACTGCACCTAACTTGGAGGGTCATACCTTTTAGCCTTTGTCATCTCTGCTCATTGAATAACAAGACCCATCCCACTGCCCTCTTTTCCCTCAGAGAGGCTCACTCCTGTATTTTTGCTCAGATTATTTCCTCCTCCTTGTGATGTTCTTGTCTATATTTTCCAGCAATTTATGTATATCTTTGGGAAGAATTTGTGCCAATTTTATTAAGCCTTCTCTATTTAAACCTACCTAACCCCATCTATGCCTTTACTCTAATTTGTTTTACATATAATCATAAAATATTGGAGTTGAAAAAAACTTCAGAGGTCAATGAGTCTTCCCCAATCATTTTATAACAGGAGAAGCTGTGACAGAACATTTAAATGACTTTCTATAGGTCCAAAACTAATCAGTGACAAGATTAGGTCTAGAATCCAGATCTCTTAACTGATAGTTTATTGTTCTTTACACTACACTATTGTGTGTGTGTGTATGTGTGTGCACATGTGTTGTATGTATATGTGAGAGACAGAGACAGTAAAAACATTTCCCTTTCTGTGCTATTTATCCACAATACATGGATCAGCTTTTCAATTTCTTTTGCATTCTTCCTGGTGTCCTAGTGTAAGGCTTCCAATACATCCAATGTGCCTACAAATATTTTAATTCATTGATAGAGCCCTTAAATACTGTTATAGGGTGGCTTATATATATATGTATATGTATATGTATATATATATATATATATATATATATATATATATATATATATGGTTTATTTAACTAAAGGGAGAAAGGAAGGGGAGGGAGTCGGGGACTAACTTACTTCTAACCCACACCAGATATTAAAATTCTAAACTTTCTATAATTATACTGAACTAATACATTAAAGTTAAAGAAAGATTATTAGAGGCAAAGACAAAGGGCCCAAAGAAATCCCACAGCACAGGAGGCCTTTCTTTGATCAAGCAGAAATACCAATGACAGCTTTGTAGGTCCACACAGAAGGGGAAAGATGATTAACCCACACACTGTCCACCAGTGTGAGGTAATCACTCACTCAACCACTACTTCAAGATGGTCCAATTTCCTGGCAGCTTCAAAGTCTTTTCCTTCAGAAAGGGCCAACTCCACTCCCTCTCTGCCTTCATCCAGAGAGACAAGTCAGTCCCAATTGCCTCTCTCCTTCTCAGTTCTCTCAGAATGTTGACCCAGTTCTTGCCCTGTGGGATCTCCTTGCTTCTTGCTTTTTGCAAAGCTAATCCTTTGCAACAATACCCAAGGTCATACTTATATTTACTGAGACTGGATATAGACTCTAGCATCGTAGAAAGGAACTGATTAAACTGATTGCCTTGCCCCATTGGTCTTGTTGATCACTTTTGAAGACTCAGTTCTGAAAGATATAGGGGAATGAGGGAATATGCAAAGGCAGCAGATGGAGATACTTTCCTTGTTAGATTCTCTTGAATAGTAAAAGTACACCGAATATTTGACAATTTTCTTTTATTTCTTTAGGAATCCAGAAGGAGATGGTGAATTATTACTGTCAAGGGAAGATACTTCAGAAATTATCATGTTTATTGGTCTCCCCCATAATGACGCTTTCTTTGAATGACACAGGGTTCCATCCTTCCTTCTTCCTACTTCTTGGGATCCCAGGGCTGGAAGGTGCACATATCTGGCTTGGCTTCCCCTTCTGCATCTTATACCTGGTTGCACTCATGGGCAATATCACCATCTTATATGCAATTCATACTGAGAAAAGCCTCCACCAGCCCATGTTCTACTTCCTTGCCATGCTGTCAGGAATTGACTTGAGTTTGTCTACAGCTACCATCCCCAAGATGCTGGGAATCTTTTGGTTTCACCTGAGGGCTATTGCCTTTGGAGCTTGTGTCACTCAAGTATTCTTCATCCATTTTTTCACAGTCATGGAGAGCATCGTACTCTTAGCTATGGCCTTTGACCGCTATGTCGCCATTTGTAACCCCCTCCGCTACAGCATGATCCTTACCAACAAAACCATTGGTTTCATTGCTCTGGCAGTTTTCCTAAGGAGCTTCTGTATGATAGCTCCAATTGTATTTCTCCTGCTTCGACTCCCTTACTGTGGGCATATGGTTATCCCTCATACTTACTGTGAGCATATGGGTGTGGCTCGACTGGCCTGTGCAAGCATCAGAGTCAATATATTTTTTGGCCTGGGAAATATTTCCATATTATTTCTGGACGTGATTCTGATCATTGTGTCCTATGCCAGGATACTTCAGGCTGTGTTCCGCCTCCCCTCCCGTGATGCTCGACTCAAAGCACTCAATACTTGCAGTTCCCACATCTGTGTCATCTTAGCTTTCTTCATGCCAGCTCTCTTCTCCTTCCTCACTCACCGTTTTGGCCACAACATTCCCCATTACATTCATATCCTCCTAGCCAATCTCTATGTGGTTGTACCACCTGCCCTCAACCCTGTCATTTATGGGGTCAGGACCAAGCAGATTCGGGAGAGGGTTTTGAAGATTTTCTTTAAAAAAGAATGACATGAATCTGGCTTCAGATACTTCTTTGCTGTGCCACCCTGGGAAAGTCACATAACCCCAATTACAGATCCCTTTATTCCCTTAATACTATCAAATATAACAAACCTCATCATCTACAATAGGATCAAGTATCGCTTCTATTCAGATTACTACATTTTCAAAACTAGTTTTCATCCATCCTGGGAGCTCCAGTCTTGCTTTATTCTTTCATTTTTATTAGATGTACCATAGCCCTTGAATTCAATATGTCCAAATCAAACACCATTATATCTCCCTCCTCCCAAATCATCCCTTATTTCAAACTTCTCTATTATTAAGGAGGCTACTACCAATTTCTTAGATAGCCAGACTCACAATTGGTGATATCTTGCAATCTTCACTCACTTGCCTCACATGTTCCTATGATCTTTACATCTATCCTACATATATCTTCTCCACTTACATGACCAAAACCCTGGTTTGAGTTCTGTGAATTTCAGACCTCAACAACAGTTAATGGTTTCCTGTTTGATCTCCTTAACACAAGTGTCTCCCCATTCCAATCCATCTTTCACTCAGCTCCCAACCTGACTTCTCTAAAGTATAGATAAGCACATGTAGAGATTCTGAATCAGCTGACCTGCATTTGAATTCTGACTATTCTTCTTCTCTGGGTGATTTGAGTGTTTGTTTCCTCATACACAAAATGAGAGGATTGTACAATATTATTTTTGTGGACTTGCCCAGAACAATATTCATGATTCTACCGCCCTGGGGTAAAAGTATCTTTAACCTCTCACAGTCCATGTTCATTTCTTTCAAAACAATATAGAAGGAGATGAGAAAAGGCCAGAACAAGTTGTGTCCACATCCACTTGGCTATCAGTTGGAAGGATGGACCTGTCCTCAAGGTGTTAATGGGAAATACCAGTAAGAAAATTTGACCTTTTTTAGGAGTACTGGCATGAAAAGAGAGTTCTAGTGAATTGAATTAAGAGTATGATGGTAAGGAATCAACTTTTGATGACTATATTTTTTCCTTATGACCTTCCAAGACTGATAATGATCTGGTTAGGAGTTCCAAGGGATTGTGTGCATAGAGTTTTAAAAATTCAGCTAAATAAGCATAGATAATTCTGATTATGGTTTGCTGAGGATTTTTTTTTAAACCTTTACCTTCTTTCTAGGCCTGACTCTCAATCCACTAAGCCATCTAGCTGCCCCTACTGAGGATTTTTAAAAATTGTCACTAGACTAAAAATTCTATGCAAAAGGAGGAACCAGATAGCTGAAGAATATGGTCTAGAGGGGAACCAAACTGGGAAAAGGTGGTCAGGAATGGTGACTCTCCTAGAACACAGGATGGTATCACCTATTATAAGGTGATTTATACCATGCACTGGAATTCTTCAGAGGTTGAATGACATTTAGTTGAGGAGGTTGGGAATGACTTTCATCTTTTTGTAGGCCATGAATTTAGTGTCTTTTGAGATCCTTTCCTGCTCTAAGAATTTAGGAGTCTCTGACTCAAAATAGGACCCTCACTAAGGGCAGGATTAAGGAGGATGAACCCTAACCTTTGAATATAGGGGGAAAACATCAGTGTTGTCTTAGGGTTTTCTGAGGTCAAAACAAGAGATGAAATCTACTAAACTATCTAATCTTCCTTATCCTCTACCTCCACTCCATTGTTTTCCCTCAAGAAACCATGGTGTTAATCTTAGAATTCCTAGGACTTCAGAAATATATTCAGATAAGTGGTAGGAGTGGAGTGTAGAGAAGAGGAGTCCCATGTGTGAATCCTGGTAGTAATAACATTTCTGTGATTGGAGACAGGTATTCTCCCATTTCCATATTCCAGACACCAGGGAGACCTCATGAAACTCTCCAGGGAGTTGTAGCTTCAGTTAAAAAAATACCTTCTCTCTTCAAAACAAAGGAAGCTTGAACCTCATATGCTGGATGAAAGCATCCAACTTCTGTCCTTGAGGCAGACACTGAGGCAGGTAAGTCTACTCGAAAAGCATGAATAGTAGAATGGGAGGAAAAAAGAAGTAGGGAATAGAATAGATGGAATCTGTTTCTAGGTACATGCTAGAGACTGTGGGGTCTCTATGGTGAGACCATAGAGGTTTGAGTAAAGGAGACCAAGAAAATCTCTTCTCCTGATGAGATGTTCAAGAACAAACCTGATGTTTCCATTATACTTATTTGCCTCTATGCTGTATCCCCCAGTATAATGTAAACTCCTTCAGGGATCCCCAGTACCTAGAACAATGCTTCAAATATATTAGACATTTAAAAATATTTATCAAATTATTAGATAACATAGCATACACAATCAGAACATAAAGGAAAAGATGAAGGGAGCTAGAAATCAAAGGCAAGAAAGTATATGCCAATGAGAGCTATAAACTCTACCTCAATATTCTATTATTATCACCAATAGATGTGAGTATACAATCCTTAATAATCTTCATTGGCTCTTCAATATCATCTAGTTGTCATTTTATCTCTTTCCTCACTTTCATCTCTTATAAAAAGTATTTTAAACCCAGTGACTCTACTTATTATTCAACACTATCCTCAATTCTTAACATTTTGGCTTCTACCTCACAGAATCTGTTCCCTTACAATAATTCCATTGAAACTGGTCCCTTTAAGGTCTCTAATGACTACTAATTAACAAGCACAGTAGACGTTTTGCAGTCTTCTTCCTTCTTGCACTTTGGAGCATTTAACATCACAAATAACAACCTTCTATAATTCTCATGTCTCTCTTACTATATATCATCATTTTGCTTCCTAAACTTTTAATAGATACATTCCCTAATAAAATATCCTATGAACATTTACATTTCTTACTCTTATCTTCCTTGTAAATCTCATTCACTTCTACAATTTAAATTATTGAGTCTTTTCATCTGAGTTCCAAATTCAAGCCTTAATCTCTCTTGAGGGTTCTAGGTCTGCATCTCAAATTGCCTGTAGGACATCTTCATCTTAATGTCTCACTGGTGTCTCAAACTAATCATGGGAGACATTGATTCTCAAATCAGAGGAAATGGGTTCATATTTTTTACTTCTCATATCATATCTTTCATTTATTGTTTTAGTAAGCCATCCTTACTGAGCCTCAGTTTTCTTGTCAGCAAGATAAGAAGATTGCACTAGATAACCTCTAAAGTTCCCTATAACTCTGGACCTAAGATGCCTTCTTATTCTAAAATGTAGGATCCTATATATTAAGCCAGGTTTATTTTCTTTTCCATTAGGCCTGATATTATTTCTTACTCCTCATTTTTTTTCAATAAGAATCTTATTCTTCTTGAATGAATAGAAACCTTTATGTTATCCTCAATTCTTCTTTCTCCCTCACCTCATCTATCCAACTACTTACCAATTCCTCACAATTCTATCCCTGAAACATACCTGCTATACGCTGCCTCCCCTATTTCCTCTGTCATCACTCTGATATAAACTCTGATTACTATCTCCCTGGATTATTCGCAGTAGTGATATATCAAGTTTTCACCATTACCCTTTTACTTCTAAGCTATTATATTTCTTATGCCTCAATATTGGTTATATTGTTATTATTCAGTTGTTTTTAGTAATGTCCAACTCTTTGTGGCTGCATTTGGGGTTTTCCTTACAAAGATTCTGGAGTAGTTTGCCATTCCCTTCTCCTGCTCATTTTATAGGTGAGGGGACTGAGTCAAAGGGGGTTAAATGACTTGCCCAGAATCACACAGGTAGGCCAGATTTGAACTGGGAAAGATGAATTTGTCTGTCTCCAGGCTCAATACTCTATCTACAATGTCATCTAGCTATACAGGTTATAACACTTTAAATCTAAAGTCATTTTTATCTAATGACAGTAGGAAAAAAATAGGTCCAGTCTCCTTTCCATAGTATTAAGGCTTCTCATCATCTTACATTACCTTACTTTCCCTTTCACTCTCATAACATTTCCCTCCATACACTCTACTTTTCTGATACGTGAACTACTTTATGCCTTACCCAAAATGCTTGTTTTGCCCCAGCTCAGCACCTTTGCTCATGCTTTTCCTTGTCCCAGAATACCCTCTCTCTAACTCATCACCTGTCAAAATTCCAACATCTCTTTACAATGCACCTCAAATGCCACCTCATAAAGGAAGCCTTCTCTGATTGCTGATGGATAATGGTCTTTCTCTTTAGATGTTGCATATCCTTTTGTTTTACAATTCTCTGAAGTACTTGCTCTTTAATATATATGTTATGCATTTTCTCCTCTATCAGATGGGAATAATATGTGCAAAGTGCTTTTCACACTTTAAAGCACTATAGAAATGTTAGGCACTATTATTATTACTACTATTCTAAGTGCCTGATGGTCATCTCCAACTGGATGTTCCATGGACATCTTAAACTTAACACATTCAAAACTGAATTCTGAATTTCCTCCTAAATGCTACCTCCTCCTTCCTAAATTTCCCTATTATTATCAAGGATGTCACTACTCTGCCAGTGACACAGGGTTAACACCTCCAGACCCATTTCCAATCTGTTGCTAATTCTTGTCAATTTTATCCTTTTAACATGTCTTATACATTCCCCCTTTCTCTCCTGTGACCACCTCTTGGTTCAGGCTCTGATCACTTCATACTTGTTCTGTCACATTAGCCTTCTCTTTGGTCTCCTTGACTTAAGTTTCTCCTTAGTATGATTGTTATTCACTCAGCTGTCAAATTGTTCTTACAGAACAGATCTAATCATGTCATCTCATCCCCATTCAGTAAATTCCAGTGGTTCCCTATCACCCCCAAGATATATTATAAATCCTCTGTTTTACATTCAATACCATTCACAACATGGCTCTCTCCTACTTTTTCACTCTTTTTACAGCACCTTATTTTCCCCTGCCCTACTCCCCAAATTCTTAGAGATCCTGACTTTCTTACTTGACATTTGTGTTGGCTGCCTACCCTGCCTGAAATTCTCTTCTTCTCATTTCCACCTCTAGGCTTCTTTTAAGGTCCATCTAAAATCCTACTTTCCACAGGAAGTCTTTACTGATATACCTTAATATTAGCACATTCCCTCTGCTTATTCTATTCACAGCTTATTCCCACATAGTTGTTTGCATGCTGTTTTCCATTATTGGACTGTGAACTCCTTGAGAGCAGAAATGATCTCTTGCCTTTCTTTGTAGGCCTTTAGCTTGGCACAGTGCACGGCACATAGTAGATACTTCATAAATGCTTATTAGCTGATGGACTGATTATTGTTTTTTTCATTTGTGTCATATTCATCTCCTGAACTCTTAGGCAGGATGATGCAACTGGAAATAAGATCAGGATCTAGTTTGGGAGGATTTAGTTTCCAATACTGATTCCAGAGGGATTATAAGCCCTTTAAGGTAGAGTAATGTTTCATTTTTGGACCTAACATGCTTACAAAGTGGGAAAGACTTAGTAAATGCCTGATGAATTAAACTGAATTATACTGAGTTGACTCTATTCCTTCCTTTTTATGTGGCATTAAGAAAATGTCCTAACCTCTCTGCTCCTTACCTTCTTCATCTATCTAAAAAAGGAAGGTTATATAAGTGACCTCTAAAACCTTTTCATTTTCTAAATCCTATAAGTCACATCCTGACAGCTCCCTGGGACAGGGGACCTTACATCAATCAGAAGGACATCTTTGCAGTTCTCTGATGGATAATCATTTAGTTTAGGTGCTTCTCCCCACTTCCAAAACACATGTCAAAAACAAGGTTGAGGTTGGCAACGTTTTTAGGTCAGGGAAGATGTTTTCCATATGGACAAATATATTTTAGTCGCTCAGTGAATAGAGAGTTGGTCCTATAGTCAGAAAGTTCTGAGTTCAAACCTAGCCTTAAACTTACTAGCAGTGTGACCCTAGGCATATCACTTAGCCTCTGTTTAGTTCAGTTCTTTTATCTGTAAAATAGGAATAATAATAGTACCTACCACTCTGGGTTTTTGTGAGGGTCTAATGACCTACTTGTAATTTTTGTAAATATTTGTAAAGTGTTTATCATAGTGCTGAGCACATAGTGTTATATACATGTATATATGTGCATATATATATACACACATGTTTTGTGTTTATATCCTTGAATTGCTCAGAAGAGCATATCAGAATGCCACATTCATATAGGGCCTAAGGCAAATAGTATAGAATTCAACTGGATCTTTCCTGTTCCTAAAGAGATCTTTTGTGCATAGGTTTCTGCATGTAGAAAGATGCAATACTTCTCCTATACTGGGGTTTATTTGTCTCTTGGGATAATAAAACTTGGAATCACCAGGAGATGAGCAGAGTGAGGAAGAAATAATATGGATTAGAGAAGAATGCTGGATCTAAATAGAAACAGGATACAGAGCAAGAGGCAGCTATTCAGAGCAAGTCTGAGAGAGAGAGATCCACCTACTTAAATCTTCTACTTGATATCCTCCATCTTTATTGTTATATCCACCATCAAATATAAGCGAATATTGTAGTAGGGTATAGTCTCCCTCTTGGAGAAACTCCAGATATTTTAAGGTATTAGTGTCTGATTTCTCCTCATCTGTCATCTCCAAAAAGTCAAATTGGCCTTATTCCCTTATTCCCATATGTATACTTATTCAATATACATATGGTGTCCCATTTGGGGCATAGGAGGGTCTATGCAATTTGTATAAACTAAAGTTTGATATGAATTGGTTGTTATCTTTGGGAGTCCTCTCAGGAATATGTACAATCCATCCATTATTGATGTTGTTCTCTCACTGCCTCATCTTCACACACACACACACACCCATATTCCTTGAGCAAGGGTAACAGAAATGATTCATTGGCCAATTTCAATCATCCCATATTATTGTCTAAGGGTTTCTGTTTGTGTCCCTTTACTGAGATACTTGAGGAGAAGTAAGAAGAGGACTAGAAAACTCTATCTGCTTCTTGACAGAGTTATCACCTTCATGAAAATACTTATATAAGGAATCTATTATTTTATCAGGTAGGTACAGTGTCAATTCCTCCACTGATGAACATTGAAATCCTATATAATTCATTAAAGGGTCTCAAATAGTTGCTGTGGAAAAAAAATTAAAAACCACCACTGTCATCATTATAAACCTCCTGCCAACTTTTGACTAAGCCTTTCCAAATTTAGATAAGAAACACAGTTGATGTAATGTTTGACGAAATAGGGAAGATCATAATTCAAATTCTATCCTCAGACATTTATACATAAACCTGGGCAAATTTCATCATCTCTCTCAGTACTCTTGCTTCCAGAGTTGTGAGAATCAACTGAAATAAGCATTGTAAAATGCTTTACAAACTTTAAAATACTATATAAATGTTAGTTATTTGTTGGCCTATATCTCAGAAAATATACATAAACCCCCTCATTGGGTTTTTATCTAAAGCTTTTTCAGCTTGGTTAGAGCTGCCAGATCTTATACTCCAAGAGCATTGATCACCTCAGAGAACCTAGAATTGATTCTATACCGGGACATGACAGTGGTGTAGGAGTTATTGGAAGTAGTAAGAATAATAGACAAGAGGCAACTAGGTGGCTTAGTGGATAGAAAACCAGGCCTAGACACAGAAAGTCCTGGGTTCAAATCTGGCCTCAGACATATCCTAGATGAGTGATACTGGGCAAAAATTGGTTCTAAGACCAAAGATAAGAGTTTTTTAAAAAAAAGAATATGCAGGTACTACTGATGCTAATAATAGACAAAGAAACCTAAATATCCTTTGTAAGGCAAATTAAGTGCCCTGAAGATGGAGAAAAATTTTGTCAGTCTTCAAAAATACCTATTTCTTCTTTTACATTGAGAGATGTGATATAGTGAATAATTTATGATATAATATAGGTATGATCATAGTAATGTGCATAGTAATTTACATATTATGTTAAAACACATTGCATAATACAAGCATATAGTAATAATTCATATTTTCAGTGATTTCAATAAAACACTCTCCACTTAACAGCCCTATGACATTACTAGTATAAATAATTTTATCCACAATGAGGAAACTTAGGATCAGAGAGGCTAAATGAGTGTTTATGATCAATAAACTATCCTGAATTGAAGACAGGATTTGATATCACTTCTCTAGACTGCAAAATTTGGAGAAAAAACTTTAGTTTTGAACCATTCAGTCTCTGGTTCTAATATTTATACTAGTTGGATTGTCCTAGAAAATGAATTTAACTTGTCTAAATTTCCTATTCCCTATGTATAAAATGAGTAAGAGTCATTACTTTGCATTTACTATCACATTGGATTGTTTCAAAGGAAAACATTTTGTTAATAATAATTTACCATGTAAATGTAAGTTATTGTTATTATTATTAACGAAACCTGATATACTTTGTATCTCTCCAGAGCCTGGTTGCCAGAAGACCTTGCTAGAAAGAAAAGCCCTCCTACTCTCTTCTTGGCTATTATTACTGTCTAGGAGTATGTCTCAGCTGAATGGCACTGAATTCCATCCCTCCTCATTTCTTTTGCTAGGGATCCCAGGGCTGGAATCTATACACATCTGGATTGCCTTCCCCTTCGGTCTTGTGTATTTGATTGCACTTGTGGGGAATGTCACCATCTTATTAGTAATAAAAACTGAACGGAGTCTCCACCAACCCATGTTCTACTTCTTAGCCATGCTATCAATGATTGACTTGGGTTTGTCTACATCCACCATCCCCAAGATGCTGGGCATCTTCTGGTTCAGCTTAAGGGAAATAAGTTTTGCTGGTTGTCTCCTCCAGATGTTCTTCATTCACATGTTTACAGGCATGGAGACAGTTCTTTTGGTAGCCATGGCCTATGACCGTTTTGTGGCCATCTGCAATCCCCTCCAATATACTATGATTCTTACCAACAAAACAATCATCATATTAGCCTCAGTTGTTGTTGGGAGGAATCTAATTCTGGTTACCCCATTTGTGTTTCTCATTCTACGACTGCCATTCTGTGGGCATCACATCATTCCCCATACCTACTGTGAACACATGGGTCTTGCTCGATTGGCCTGTGCAAACATCAAGGTCAATATTATTTATGGGTTGATGGTGATTTCCAACATAATAGTGGATGTGATCCTGATAGCTACTTCCTATATGCTCATCCTACGGGCTGTTTTTCGGCTCCCCTCTCGTGATGCCCGACTTAAGGCTCTCAATACTTGTGGTTCCCATGTCTGTGTCATGCTATGCTTCTATACACCAGCATTTTTCTCCTTTATGACCCACAGATTTGGCCGGAACATCCCTCGATACATTCATATCCTCTTGGCTAATCTGTATGTGGTTGTTCCACCTGCACTCAACCCCATCATCTACGGAGTTAGGACTAAGCAAATCCGAGAGCGTGTACTAAAGGTCTTTGTTCAGAAAGAATAACTACTATAGAGGGAATGAAAGTCATGTCTACCTTCCATCCTATTCCTTTCATGTACTCTCTTTACCTCAGTGATTTTCTTTGTCATCTTATAAGACCCAGGACACCATAAAGTAGTTAGTGACCCAGATTTTGATGAGAATAACACTAAAGGTCAATTAAGCCAAAGCTCTACTCCCTCAGTCAAAGAATTTAGGGAAGAAATGTGTTTCCTGGGGATGGTTGTGGTCCACAGGTTAAATGGTAGGGATTTAAAGCCTGATATATCCTTTTAATTCCATTTCTCAGCTTTTTATCTTCTTTCTTCTCCTGAATAGAATATTAGAACTAGACATCTATTAACTCCTCATTTTAAGTCCAGTCTCCTAAAATGAGAGGTAGAGAAGCTGAAGCTGAAGCTGAAGCCCAAAAGGATACCCAGATATTTTGTTTTGGAGTAACAGCTAGAATGCCATCTCCTTTGTTCCAGTTCAGTTCTCTTTCTACTATAGCCCATCATCCTTTATCTCCTTTTCCCCTCATACATTCTTATTTACAGTGGTCCACCTGTCTTGATACCAGCTCCCTTTAGTGACAGATGTGTTCATATTCATAAATAAATTAAGATTATATTTCAGAATCTAAAATGCAAGTACAAATTCTTCCAGATGTCAAAATGAAATTTATATTAAAAAGTTTGATGGCATTAAGGGGATCTGTGGTTCAGAGCCCTTAAACTATGTTTCTGAAAGTCCTAGGTAGCACAGAAGATAGAGTATTTGGTTTACAGTAGGGAAGATTGGTTCAAATCCTGACTTAGACATTTATTAGATTTTTTTTCAGGCCCTCTCTCATGTTTCCTCATGTGTGAAAATGAAGTGGTTGGAACCCAGGGCCATTAAGGTCCATTTAAGCTCTAAATCTATAATCCTTTGACCTTGATCAATTTTAAATGAATATCCTACACTAGACTTCAAATTCTGTTCCCAGAATTGGTTAAGGATATTGGTTGAACTCCACAATAGGGTTCTCTCTTTTCTATCCCTTTTACATTGTGGTCTGGGGAAATGGCTGAAGCAAACCACAAAGAATCAGAAAGGCCACACTGCCACTGGATTTTCCTCAGTAATGCATTGATGTCAATAGCCAAATAGTAAGTGTACAAGGCTAATGCTTAGCCAGGGCCTTATAACTATTTTAAAGCCTCTAAAGGATATCATTTAAAGGACTAATTAGACTTATTTTGCTTATCCCTGAGACTCAAATTAGTAGTAATAGATGGAATCTATAGAAAAAGCAGGTTATGGCTGGATCAGATGAAAAACTGTGAAATCATTAGGGCTCTGAAAAGTGAAATGGGATAGTCCAGAGGATACTAGAGATATTTAAGTAGGAGTAAAATGATCAGGCATGTTTGTGGAAGTGATTCTTGCTTGTATATATGGATTGTCCTAGATGACCTCTTGGATTCATTTGTCAGTCAATTAGGTAGAAAAAAGGATGGAGCAATGGTACTGGAATCTGGCAGTCCAGAATTCAACTTCCACCTTCAGAGACTTTCTGACTGTGTGACCCTGGGCAAGTCATTTAACCTCTATGAGCCTTGGTTTCTTCTACTATAATACTTGGGAATAATATTAGCCACTTTCCCACAAAGTTGTTGTGAATAACAAAAAAGATTTTTGTAATGTAATTAGCATAGTGCTTGGCTATAGTAGGTCCTTAATAAATTCATTTCCCTTTCCCCTTTTGTTTGCAACCCTGAAAGTTTATGACTCTACAGTTCTATGAATGGATAAATTAAAAGCTTATTAAAATAGAGGCTATCAGAAATTACTATAGTCAAGGTCATGCAATATAAATATCAAGTAGTGTGCCAGCATTGATACCAAAATAATGAGTCAGGGAGACTTAGAAAGGAAAAAAACCTAAAGTACGAATCAATGATTAGGACAAGGAGTTTTGGGGAGACAAAAAGGGGAGGGGAGGATGAGGATACTGTATAGACCTCTTTAGTCATAAAGGTTTATCTCTCAATCCTTTTCAGTTCCTTTTAGAGTAGGATAAACTTTGCTATGGAATCTACAATATTAGTTCCTTATATTAATAGGGGCATGGAGACTAGAGCAGGAAATACCTCAGAATACAGACCTTCAAATGGTGGGACCAGAACACAGAAAATTGGGTGGGAGCAGCAATGATAAAAGGGAAGTGACATTCATATTACAAAGACTAAAGGAAGAAAAGCTCTATGGTCCACAGAAAAGGGCAAGTCCCAAAATGGGGGGGGGCATAGGTAGGCACAGAGAGAAGGACCACAGAGCATCAACTTGAGAAAGTATTCTGGCCAAAAAGTTTCTAAATTTTAACATAATTTTTATAGCTATTTGATTAATTCTAGTGGGCCTAGAGGGCAGAACTTGACATGAGGGGAGAAAGTTTCAGAGAAGCTCATTTTACCTCAATATAAGAAAAAAAAATTTTAACAACTATAAATTATTAATTTTGGAAAAGACTATTGTTAGACAGTGAGTTTCTCATGGCTGAAATTTGCCAAGCACACCCCAGATGATCATTTATCTGGAATGCTGTTAGAGAAGATGTTCAGGTATGAGTTGGGCTAGATGATCTCTGGGGTCCCTTCCAACTCTAAGATTCTATGAATCTATCTTTTATCTATAATTTTTATATGACTTATAGCAATATCAAATTTTACTCATTTCATACGAACTAATTATAAAGTTAAATGCTATTGAAAATAAAATTTAGATTTATTACTCAATAAATTGCTTATTGTCAGATTTTCTCAAATATTCTTCAAGAGAAAGGAGATGAGACCTCAGATGTCCACTTTGTTGGTGACAATGGCTGCCTTTAAGAACTCAGATTGCTGAAAAAAGGAATCATTAGTATAATTATCTATCAATGTTTAGCTATACATTTCCTCCAGGGTACCTTCTGGATACCTGAGTTTTCCATCATCTCCTCCAATTCACATGTCTTAATTACATTTGTCTTACCCAAATCTGCTCCTACTCTGGCTTCTCTGTTTCTATGGCTAAAACTACCATCCTCCAGGTGGCCAAGGCTTGAAGATGTAGGTTCAAATTAGACTCTTACCTCTTCTTTACACCTTCCTTCACATTCAATGACTTGTCAAGCCCTATTACATCTAACTGTATAACATACTTTCCATTCATTCTCTTTTCTCCACTCCCATTGATAGGTTGTAGTTCCAACCTCTATTATTATATTTAAATTACAGTAGTAGACTTAATCAAAATCTCTGTCTTCTTCTCCCTTCAATTTCCATTTCATGTCTTCAAGGTAAACTTGATAAGTCTTGTTCTGAGAATGTTACCTCCCTATTTAAAAGTCTTGAGAAGTTCCTGATTGCCTGTAGCAGAAAGTATAATTGTTTTACCCTAGCATTCAAGAGCTTCTAACTTTCTGTTTCAATCTACCTTTTCAGCCTTACCTCATATTACTTTCTTTCTTTCTTTTTTAAACCCTTACCTTCTGTCTTGGAATCAATACTATATATTGGTTCCGAGGCAGAAGAGCAGTAAGGGCTAGGCAATGGGGGGTCAAGTGACTTGCCCAGGGTCACAAAGCTAGGAGTTATCCGAGGCCAGATTTAAAACTAGGACCTCTCATCTCTAGACTTGGCTTTTAATCCACTGAGTCACCAAGCTGCCCCCCCCCCCATACTACTTTCTTTCATCCAATTTACATTCCAGCAAATTTGACTGCTTGACTGGATGTATATTTGGATAAGACTAACATAACTCCCATTTTAACTATCACTTCAGTAAGACATTTCCTTATATTCCCAAGGATAGGGAACTCTGTGCTTGACCTTTCCTATGTACTTTTCTCATTCGGATGTATTATATGTATTTGAGGCATGTTTTATTCTCCTACCAGATTTTAAGCTCCTTTAAGGAAGATATTGTATTTTGTTGCACTTGGGGTAAATGCAAGAACTTAACAGAGCACAAGGTTACTCCACGTTTGAGGTACCCTGTATGTCTACATTTACCAAAATCATACATCATGAGCCCTCACCAATGTATTTAAGTCACAAGACACTTAATTAAAAATCTGAGGTATTTAAGGAAGTAACATCAAGAAAAGTAACATTAAAATATTTTCCTCATAAACTTGGGGCACACTCTCCCATAAATGTGCAACATGCTTCACATAACAGTATATGACATGGTTGCACTAACTCCCTGAGCCTTCCATCTCTTCTTCAGCTTAGTGAGTTCCATGAGGAAAGGCTGATTGGGGCCAGGACAGTTATCTTCCATCTACCTCAAAATAATCACTTCCCTCTGAACCAGCACAAAGCATCTTTTACCTTCAGCTGCAAGCCCAATATTCCAAATGGGATATGGAGAATCTCAAGTGCAAAATACAACCCTTACGTTGACCTCAAGCTCTCCATTTCTTGTTGTGTCTGTCCTTTGAGAGTAGAGTAGGGACACTCTCCACTCATTGTTGAACTTTCTCACACCTCATACCCTTCACATCCCAGAGACTCTGAACTCCTATAGAGCACCATGCAATCCGCATTTCACACTCCCTATCCAGTTCCTCATTTCTATCTCCCTCATCCCTTCCATCCCAATATTTCATCCTACCTCCACTCATCCCAGTCACTGTAACTTCTCTAATGCCTGTTCTACAGGAAACAAACTTTTCTTTATCTTAACTCTAATCCTCTCCCACCCCTCCCATCTACTAGTTATGATTGAGACCTGGCTTTTATCCCATGACACTGCTTCCTTGCCCATCCTTTACAGTATGGGCTATACCTTCTCTTATTATCCTCAACAAGGCAGGGGAGTTGGAATATTCATAGCTGCCCATTGCTACATACAGGTTCTACACTTTCTCTCATTACTTAGTACATTCTCTCTTGGAAATTCATACTCCTCAGAGTAACTATCCACCAAAATACTGGAAACTATTGTCTACAGACCCCCAGAAAACTCCCCTTCCTTTCCCAAGGAATTAAATACCTAGCTTACAATTTTTCTTTCCTCCTCAACTCCTGCCCTCATATTAGGGGACTTCAACATACATATTGATTCTCTCTCAAATACCCTCAACCACTCAGTTCCTCAAGCTACTTACCTCTTACAAGCTACTCCATCTGCAACTTAGTCACACACAAAACTGGTTATACCCTTGATCTTATCATCACACACAATTGACCACTTCCATGTTCAAGAATTCTGAAATCTCCCTATCTAGTTCAAATCTCCTCATCTCAATTCCTTGAAAAACCTTTACTGTTTTCTTCTCTTGAATCCCTAGCTCCATTATCATGTTGTCAATTATACCCAGAGAGACCTCAGCCTTGGATCACTTCATGTGCTGATGAATGAAAGTTGAGAACATCATGCAACTGTTCTGACTGGGTCCACTATAAATTTATTCTACTTAACCTCAAGTGGGCCTCACTGCTGCTAGACAATCTTAATATACTTTCTTTATCAACTCACTATCCCATTTTCCATAACCATTCTCCCATACCTTTTCACTTCTTCTCAAACCTTTCATGATTCCCCTTTTCCCCCACTCTCTCAGCTGAGAATTCTGCTTCATATTTTACAGAAAAAAATGAGACCAATTGCTATGAAATCCCTCTTTTCCCCAGCTTCTCATCTATGACTCAGACACTTTCTTCTACTTTGATGAAATGACCTTACTCCTTACTAAGGCTCTCCCTTCCACTTATTCATTCCATCCCCTCTCCTCAGACAAATTGCCCTCTTTCACACCCCCTCTATTTCACTTATTTTTAATTTCTCCTTCCTTCTTTACTGGCTCATCTAATACCTACAAACATATCCCATGTCTACTCCATCCTGAAAAAAAGTCATTTGATTCTTCCATCCCTGCCAACCATTGTTCTATATCTTTTCTGCTCTTTGTAACTTAACTTCTCCCATCTTGATTAATGCAACAGACTGATGGTGGGTCTGTGTCACATTTCTCTCTACTCCAATCCTTTATCTGTTCAGCTATTAGAATGATTTTCCTAAAATGTTAAGTGTGATCATGTCACCTCCCTCTTCAATAAACTCTAGTGGCTTTCTATTATCTTTAGGAGCAAATCACATAATGCTCTATTAGTCATTCAAAGTCCTTCATAACCTAGTCCCCTCTTCCCTCCCCAGTCTTTTTGCATCTTAGTCCTTCCCACATATTCTTCAATCCAGTTACACTTCACAATCCAATTATAAACAAGACAATCCATTTCTTGGATTTAGGAATCTTCCCTGACTACCCCATACCTGGGATGCTCTCTCTCCTCTGCTCTGATTACTGATCTCTCTAGTTTATTTTTTTTTAAAACCCTTACCCTCCATCTTGGTATTAATACTAAGTATTGGTTCCAACAAAGAAAAACAGTAAGGGCTAGGAAATTGGGATTAAGTGGCTTGCCCGGGGTCATACAACTAGGAAGTGATAAAAACAGATTTGAACTCAAGATATCTGGTCTCTAGGCCTGGCTCCCAATCTACTGAGCTACCTAGTTGTCCCACCAATGACCTTCTAAAGGCCTAATCCAATGACTTTTTCTTAATCCTCATCTTCTTGACCACTCTGAAGCACTGGATACCTTTGATCACCTTCTCCTTAGATATTCTATCTACTCTGAGTTTGTTCTCCTACTATATATCTGTCCCCTCAATCTTTTTTTTTTTAATTTTAAACATTATTTTATTTGGTCATTTCCAAACATTATTCACTGTAAACAAAGGTCATTTTCTTTTCCTCCCCGCCCCCTCTCCCACCACCTTTCCCTCTCCCATAGCCAACGCACGATTCCACTGGTTATCACATGTGTTCTTGACTTGAACCCATTTCCCTGTTGTTGGTATTTGCATTAGAGTGTTCATTTAGAGTCTCTCCTCAGTCATATCCCCTCAACCCCTGTAGTCAAGCAGTTGCTTTTCCTTGGTGTTTTTACTCCCACAGTTTATCCTCTGCTTGTGGATAGTATTTTTTAGATCCCTGCAGATTGTTCAGGGACATTGCATTCCCACTAATGGAGAAGTCCATCACCTTCGATTGTACCACAATGTATCAGTCTCTGTGTACAATGTTTTCCTGGTTCTGCTCCTTTCGCTCTGCATCACTTCCTGGAAGTTGTTCCAGTCTCCATGGAATTCCTCTACTTTATTATTCCTTTTAGCACAATAGTATTCCATCACCAACATATACCACAATTTGTTCAGTCATTCCCCAATTGAAGGGCATCCCCTCGTTTTCCAATTTTTGGCCACCACAAAGAGTGCAGCTACGAATATTCTTGTACAAGTCTTTTTCCTTATTATCTCTTTGGGGTACAAACCCAACAGTGCTATAGCTGGATCAAAGGGCAGACAGTCTTTTTTCACCCTTTGGGCATAGTTCCAAATTGCCCTCCAGAATGGCTGGTTCAATTCACAACTCCACCAGCAATGAATTAGTGTCCCCACTTTGCCACATCCCCTCCAGCATTCATTACTTTCCATAGCTGTCATGTTAGCCAATCTGCTAGGTGTGAGGTGATACCTCAGGGTTGTTTTGATTTGCATCTCTCTGATTATAAGAGATGTAGAGCACTTTTTCATGTGCTTATTAATAGGTTTGATTTCTTTGGCTGAGAACTGCCTGTTCATGTACCTTGCCCACTTATCAATTGGAGAATGGCTTGATTTTTTGTAGAATTGATTTAGTTCTTTGTAAATTTGAGTAATTAAACCTTTGTTAGAGGTTTTTATGAAGATTGTTTCCCAATTTGTTGCTACCCTTCTGATTTTGGTTACATTCGTTTTGTTTGTACAAAAACTTTTTAATTTTATGTATTCCAGATTATTTATTTTACATTTTGTAACTCTTTCTAATTCTTGCTTGGTTTTGAAGTCTTTCCCTTCCCAAAGGTCTGACATGTATGCTATTCTGTGTTCGCCTTTTCTTATAGTTTCCTTCTTTATGTTCAAGTCATTCACCCATTTTGAATTTATCTTGGTGTAGGGTACGAGGTGTTGATCTAAACCTAATCTTTCCCACACTGTCCTCCAATTTTCCCAGCAGTTTTTATGAAATAGTGGATTTTTGTCCCAAAAGCTGGGATCTTTGGGTTTCTCATATACTGTCTTGCTGAGGTCACTTGCCCCCAGTCTATTCCACTGATCCTCCTTTCTGTCTCTTAGCCAGTGCCAGATTGTTTTGATGACTGCTGCTATATAATATAGTCTGAGATCTGGAACTGCAAGGCCCGCTTCCTTTGTATTGTTTTTCATGATTTCCCTGGATATCCTTGATCTTTTGTTATTCCAAATGAACTTTGTTATGGTTTTTTTCTAAATCAGTAAAAATTTTTTTGGAAGTTCCATGGGTATGGCACTAAATAGATAGATGAGTTTGGGTAGGATGGTCATTTTTATTATATTGGCTCATCCTACCAATGAGCAGCTAATGATTTTCCAATTGCTCAAGTCTAGTTTTAGTTGTGTGGAAAGTGTTTTGTAGTTGTGTTCATATAGATCCTGTGTTTGTCTCGGGAGATAGATTCCTAAGTATTTTATTATGTCTAAGGTAATTTTGAATGGGATTTCTCTTTCTAGTTCTTGCTGCTGAGCTGTGTTGGAATTATATAGAAATGCTGATGACTTATGTGGGTTTATTTTGTATCCTGCAACTTTGCTAAAGTTGTTGATTATTTCGATTAGCTTTTTGGTTGAATCTCTAGGATTCTTTAAGTAGACCATCATGTCATCTGCAAAGAGCGATAATTTGGTCTCCTCCTTGCCTATTTTAATGCCTTCAATTTCTTTTTCTTCTCTAATTGCTACTGATAGTGTATACAATGTCAAATAATAGAGGTGATAATGGGCATCCTTGTTTCACTCCTGATCTTAATGGGAATGCATCTAGTTTATCCCCATTGCAGATGATATTAGTTGATGGTTTTAGATATATACTGTTTATTATTTGTAGGAACGACCCTTCTATTCCTATGCTTTCTAGTGTTTTTAGTAGGAATGGGTGTTGTATTTTATCAAAGGCTTTTTCTGCATCTATTGAGATAATCATGTGGTTCTTGTTGGTTTGCTTGTTGATGTGGTGGTCAATTATGTGGATAGTTTTCCTAATATTGAACCAGCCCTGCATGCCTGGTATAAATCCTACTTGAACATGGTGGATGACCCTTTTGATCACTTGCTGGAGTCTTTTTGCTAGTATCCTATTTAAGATTTTTGCATCTATATTCATTAGGGAGATTGGTCTATAATTTTCTTTCTCTGTTTTTGGCCTGCCTGGCTTTGGAATTAGTACCATGTTTGTGTCATAAAAGGAGTTTGGTAGAACTCCCTCTTTGCTTATTATGTCAAATAGTTTGTATAGTATTGGAGTTAGCTGTTCTTTGAATGTTTGATAGAATTCACTGGTGAATCCATTAGGCCCTGGGGATTTTTTCTTACAAAGTTCTTTGATGGCCTGTTGGATTTCATTTTCTGATATGGGATTACTTAAGAATTCTATTTCATCTTCTGTTAGTCTAGGCAATTTATATTTTTGTAAATATTCATCCATATCACCTATGTTGGTATATTTATTGCCATATAGTTGGGCAAATTAGTTTTTAATGATTGCCTTAATTTCCTCTTCATTGGAGGTGAGATCCCCCTTTTCATCCTTGATGCTGTTAATTTGCCTTTCTTCTTTCCTTTTTTTAATTAGATTGACCAGTACTTTGTCTATTTTGTCTGTTTTTTCAAAGTACCAGCTTCTAGTCTTTTTTATTAGCTCAATAGTTCTGTCACTTTTTATTTTTATTAATTTCTCCCTTAATTTTTAGGATCTCTAGTTTGGTTTTCTTCTGGGGGTTTTTAATTTGTTCACTTTCAAATTTTTTTATTTGTATGTCCAATTCATTGATCTCTGCCTTCCCTAGTTTGTTAATATATGCACTCAGGGATATGAATTTTCCTTTGATTACTGCTTTGCCTGCATCCCATAGAGTTTGAAAGGATGTCTCACCATTGTCATTTTCCTCAATGAAATATTAATTGTTTCTATGATTTATTCTCTAACTAACTGATTTTGGAGTATCATATTATTTAATTTCCAATTAATTTTTGATTTGGCTCTCCATGTACCCTTACTGATCAATATTTTTATTGCCTTGTGATCTGAAAAGGCTGCATTTATTATTTCTGCTTTTCTGCATTTGAGTGCCATGTTTCTGTGACCTAGTGTATAATCTATTTTTCTGAATGTGCCATGTGGGGCTGAAAAGAAGGTGTATTCCTTTTTGTCCCTATTTATTTTTCTCCATATGTCTATTAACTCTAATTTTTCTAAGATTTCATTCACCTCTTTTACCTCTTTCTTGTTTATTTTTTGGTTTGATTTATCTAAATTTGATAGTGGTTGGTTCAAGTCTCCCACTAATATGGTTTTACTGTCTATTTCCTCTTTCAATTCTCCTAGTTTCTCTATTAAAAATTTGGATGCTATACCATTTGGTGCATACATGTTGATTAGTGATATTTCCTCATTGTCTATACTCCCTTTTAACAGAATAAATTTACCTTCCCTATCCCTTTTGATCAGGTCTATTTTTGCTTTGGCTTTGTCAGATATCATGATTACAACTCCTGCCTTCTTTCTGTCAGTTGAGGCCCAAAAGGTCTTACTCCAACCTTTAATTCTAACCTTGTGAGTGTCAACCCGCCTCATATATGTTTCTTGAAGACAACAAATGGTAGGGTTTTGGGTTCTAATCCAATCTGCTATTTGTCTACATTTTATGGGTGAGTTCATCCCATTAACATTCAAAGTTATGATTGTCATTTGTGGATTTGCTGGCATTTTGATATCTTCCCCTAGTTCTGTCCTTTATTCTTTAGCTATCTCCTTTTGAACCAGTGATTTACTTTAGGTCAGTCCCCCAAGTTCCCTCCCTTGAGATGCTTCCCTTTCTAGCCCCTCCCTTTTTATGCTCCCTTCCCCTCCCCCTCCTTAATTTTCCTTTCTTTCTTGCCCTAATGGATAAGATATAATTCAGGATCCCACTGGATCTAGATGTTCTTCCCTCTCAGATTTGATTTCACTGAGAGTAAGGTTTAAGTAATTCCACTTCACGCTCTCTTCCTCTGCTTCTCATATGAGAGTTCTTCCCCTCCCCTTCCCCTGTGTATCTTTATATGGGAAAGATTATTCTATTAAGTCCCCCCCATTTCTTGAAGTAAATCTTAGTGTTATCGATGGTCCCCCCTCCCTTTTCCTTCCTTTGCCCCCACTTTCCCCAAAATTTCTTAATGCCCCAATCTTTCCCTGTGCATGTTTCTTCTAACTACTCTCATGATGCATACAATTTATGAGAGTTACACAAAACATTTTCCCCACATATTAATATATATAATTTGGTGTAAATGTAGTCCTTATAGAAGAGTGTTTGACTTAAAGAAGAAGATAAGATTTATCTCCTTTTCCCTTTCTTTCATATTTACCTTTTCATGTTTCTCTTGCTTTCTGTGCTTGGATATCAAAATTTCCACTAAGTTCTGGTCTTTTCTTAGCAAATGCTTGGAAATCTTCTATTTTGTTGAATGCCCATACTTTCCCCTGGAAGTATATAGTCAGTTGTGCTGGGTAGTTGATTCTTGGTTGGAGACCCAGCTCTCTTGCCTTTCTAAATATCATGTTCCATGCTTTGCGGTCTCTTAGTGTGTTAGCCACTAAGTCATGTGTGATCCTTATGGGAGCCCCCTTATATCTGAAGCTCCTCTTCTTGGCTTCTTGTAGGATTTTCTCCTTTTCTTGGAAGCTCTTGAATTTGGCAATTACATTCCTAGGGGTTGTCTTTTGGGGATTTAGTATAGAGGGTGTTCTATGAACCCTTTCTATTTCTATTTTGCCCCCCTTGTGGGCAACATGTGGGCAATTTTCTTTTATAATCTCCTGTAGAATAATATGAAGTTTATTGTTTATCTCTGGTTTTTCTGGGAGACCGATAATTCAGAGGTTGTCTCTTCTCCCTCTGTTTTCCAAGTCTGTGACCTTCTCAGTGAGATATTTTATGTTTTCTTCTAATTCATTAATTTTTGGGGTTTGCTTTATTGATTCTTGCTGTTTTATGATCTCACTTTCTTCGAATTGCTTAATTCTGGTCGTTAGGGACTGGTTTTGCTTTTCAGCTTTGTCTGCCTTTCTAATGGATGCTTTGAGCTCTTTTTCCAATTGAGCAGTCTTATTTGTCAGACTGCTGATCTCTTTCTCCCATTTTTCTTTCCATGTTTCCATCTTTTGGATAAGTTCCAGTTTGAGATCTTCCAGAGCTTGTTGATAGTTTCCATTTTGGGGAAGCATGTTCTGAATTTTTTTGAATTTCCTCCTCATTCTCTTCTTTTCCTTGGGTACTTACACCATAAAAGTTTTCAATAGTCACCTTTTTCCCTTTCTTCCTGGAGGATTGATTTTGGGCCATGTGAGCCATCCTTTTGGTGGTTTTATTCCCCTTTCCTTTTTGGTCTGGGATCTGGGTGATATGGGCGGGTTTTCTGTGAATTTAGGTTGCCTCAGACTAGTTCTTCCCAGCCTCCAAGGTTTCTTAGAGTGCTGGGCCCCTGATCACAGCCAAACTGCCCAGGTGTTCAGCTCCGCCCAGATAATCAGTGCGTGGTCCGCCCCTGGAATTTAGCTCCACCCAGATGCTCAGCTCAACCGCCCTGAGTACAGCTCCGCGGACCCCCTGTGCTCAGAGCTGGGTTCTCCCGTGAAACCACCCTGAGACATTTTTTCCTGGCAGTCCCCAGATCCCAAGGACCCTGGAGTTCCCCCCCCCCCCCAGACAGAGACATTCCCCACTCACTCGCTGTCCCAGTGAGCTCTCTGGTAGCTCACTCTGGTTTGGTGGGGGAGGTGTGTGGGGGGAAGGGTGGCTCAGTCCACTTTTCTGTGCAAGCTTTTCCTCCTTCTTATTATAGTGTGGAAATGTTCAAACCCCACGTACCTTCGCCTCTGTGGTGTACTGGGGAGTACTGGGGAGTCCTTCTGTTCCTCCAAGGGTGATTTTTATGCTCCTTTGATGTAGTCTATTTCATTCGGTGCTGAGGAGAGGAAGCATGTGGCGTCTAGATTGCAGCCATGATTACCCGGAAGTCCTCAATCTTTTTAATTTATAGTATTTCCAAAAACTGTGGATACTTTTCACATTTAAGATATGAATCCATCTGTATTCTGTTCCTATACTACTGTATTTGGTGATCACATCAATTTCCATGGATTCATCTACCAACTCTATGAAAGGACCCCCAGATCTATATATTAACATCCCTTGAGCTCCACTTGTGCATCAATTACTTATGGGACATTTTGAGTTAGATATCCCACAAGTACCTCACATGTCTGAAATAGAATTTATTCTCTCCCACAATACCATCATTTGCTCCAAATTTTCTTTGTACTGTCAAAGGTACCACCATCTTCCCCAGGCACTCTAGTTTTCAACCTGGGCTAATTCTCATCCTCTAATTATCACTTACATCACATATCTAATTATTTGCCAAGTCCTGTCCTTTCTACCTTCACATGTAGCCCTCTTCTCTGTACTAACATAGCCTCAACACATCTCACTTGGACTATTTTTTAATTATTTATTTAAAATATTTTTCATGGTTACATAATTCATGATTTTTCCTACTTCTTTTCCTCCCCCCCATAGCTGAAAGCAATTCCATTGAGTTTTACATGTATCACTGTTCAAAACCTATTTCTGTGTTATTCATATTTGTAATACAGTGATCTTTTAACACCAAAACCCCAATCATATCCCTGTCAAACCATATGATTGATCATGTTTTTCTTCTGCTTTTCTGTTCCCATAGTTCTTTCTTTGGATGTGGATAGCATTCTTTCTCATAAGTTCCACTGGATTGTCCTGGATCATTGCATTGATGCTAGTAGAGAAGTACATTACATTTAATTGTGCCACAATATATCAGTTTCTGTGTACAATGTTCTTCTGGTTCTGCTCATTTTTCTCTGCATCAGTTCATGGAGGTCTTTCTAGTTCACATGGAATTCCTCCAGTTCATCATTCTTTTCAGCACAATAGTATTCCATCACCATCAGATACCACAATTTATTCAGCCATTCCCCAATCAATGGACACTCACACATTTTCCAATTTTTTGCTACCACAAAGAGTACAGCCATAAATATTTTTGTACAAGTCTTTTTCCTTATGATCTCTTTGGGGTACAAACCCAGCAGTGGTGTGCCTGTATCAAAGGGCAGGCAGTCTTTAAAAGTACTTTGGGCATAGTTCCATATTGTTCTCCAGAATGGTTGAATCAATTCACAACTCCACTAGCATTGTATTTCACTTGTACGCTAGCAATAAACTTCTAGTTGGTTTCTCTGATTCAAGTTTCTCCATATTCCAAACCATTCTTCACTCTGTGACCAAAGTGATTTTCCTAAAGTACAGGACCAGTCAGTCATTTCACTACAAAAACACTAAACAATTCTAGAGGCTCCTTATAAACTAAAGGATCCAATTTAAATTTCTTTGGCATTTAAAATTCTCTACAACATGGCCTACTATAAGTTTGGGTTAATTGAGTCAATTCATTGCTCTGGACATTATCTGGATTAATGAAGTCTCATATTCATCAATCCCTCTCAGCACTATGAGCCTAAGCCAAACAAAGCCATAGGTGGGCCTTTCTCAGTACCCTCCCACTTAGGCCCAGCCAATCAGCAAGAGCAATCTTGGAGTATTTCAGGTGGAGTCCAGTGGGCAATGGAGGCCTAGCTCAGTTATGGGAGAAAAAATTTAGTCAAGCAACAACCAGATTAGTTCTTGAAACCTTTGGCAGGAAGTCAGCATATAGGTAGTCCCTGTGTCAAGCAATGAGGGGCAGGCACCAGGTAGATTGAAGAGAATGGGGAGAAGTCTCAGAGTCCTGTGACATGGTAGAGGTTCTGGGAAGAATCCATCATTGGAAAGACAAGATTCTGCTTTCTCTGACTCACTATACTCAGGACTATGAAACCCCTGCCCAAGAACAAATTCTTCCATGAATGAACCAAGGAAAACTGAATACCAAGAAGAAATATTGTGATTTGAAAGCTGACAAGTGGATAAACACCAAAAGGATTAGTGACTGTACCACAGTTCCAAGTAAATCCTAAGAGCAAAAAAGTATCTTGATTAGGGGCAGCTGGGTAGCTCATTTGCTTGAAAGCCAGGCCTAGACCTCAGATACTTCCCAGCTGTGTGACTCTGGACAAGTCACTTGACCCCCATTGCCTAGTACTTACCACTCTTCTGCCTTAGAACCAATACACAGTATTGATTCCAAGAGGGGAGGTAAGGGTTTAAAAAAATAAAAATAAATGTCTTGATCATGGGAACTATAGCAAAGCTTAGAGAAATTGAAACAAGAAATAAAGAATGGAAAAAACTAGAAAGATCAAATACAACAAGGGAAATTAACACTTTAGAAGTGATCATAGAAAATGTAAAGAAAATCTCTTTTCTTTAACCACTTCTGATCTGAAGTTTTAAATATTTCTTCCTTTTCTTTTAATCATTTTAGACCTACTGCTGAAATTCCAAAATCTTTCGCATTCACACTGTTCTGATATATAAATAAAGAAATATTATCTTTATTTTTAGGTGGCTATTTGGCACAGAGCATAGTACTGGAGTCAGGAGACATGAGTTCAAAGTAAGTCTCCCATACTTTATAGTTGCATGACTCTGGGCAAGTCACTTAAATCTCTGCCTCAGTTTCCTCAACTGTAAAATGAGGAAATTAATTAGACTTATCTCCTATTGCTGTTAGAAGAATCAAATGATGTCATATTTATAAAGCATTTTACAAATCTTAAAGCATTATATTTATGCACTCTATCATTAGGTACTAGTAGCTATTCTATTTTTGTGTAGCTGATATTTTGAACTCATGAATAATATGACATTTCTTCCTTTTCAATTTCATTTCAGATTCATTTCAATATTCAAGAACAAAACTACTGAGGCAGCTAGGTAGCACAGTGGAAAAAGCATCAAGCCTGGAGTCAGGAGGATCTGCGTTCAAATATGACCTCAGAAATTTCCTAGCTGTAGGACCCTGGGCTAGTCACTTAATCTCATTTGCTTAGCCTTTGCCCTTCTGTCTAAGAGTTGTTAATGAGACAGAAAGTAAGGGTTAAAAAAAGAACTAATCTATTGGAAATTGATTGAACAAAATACTTGATTTAGAGTGAATAAGATCTAGGTTCAAATCTCATCTCAGTCATAGTTTGCTACATAACTATGTACAAATTGCTCAACTTCTCTGAACCTCAGTTTCCTAATTGAAATAATAAAACTTTTCTTATGTAACATGATATTCTTGTGGATGTCAGTAAAGGTAACTTGTATAAAGTTACTGAAAACTTTAAAGGACTATATGACCGTCAGTGAAAAGCAATATTTCCTAGTGGATAGAGAGGAGCTTTGGAGTGAGAAATGCTTTGGATCATGTCTTTTCTCTGACATATGGCAGTTGTATGGCCCTAGGAAAGTCACTGAACCTCTCAATGTCCTCAGGCAATTTTCTGGGACTGTAATTTGCAGAAGAGGTATTGATCTGCAAATGAAAAGATTGTCTCCTCTTAGGGGGCTCCCTATGCCAAGAAATTGTATGCCAAAAATTAAAAATGAGCATAAGTGGCAACTATTGTTATTGCCATTACCATTTCTGTGATTGTTGTTGATATTTTCATTTCTTTTTTTTGCTACGAATTGTCTCTAGCAGTAGTATGACCTGAAACCGAAAGTTTCTCTAAATGTTAGTCAAAATCCTCAAGATGATAGTCACGCTATTGCTGCTTTTATTGTCTTTGCTATGACTTCTTTTTTAAAAAACCCTCATCTTCTAACTCAGGATCAATTCCAAGACACAAGAGTGGCAAGGGCTGGGCAAACTGTGGCAAGAAGAAATGGGAACAGTAACAGCAACAACAATAATGATAAAATAATAATAACAGTAACCAATTTTGATTAATATTTGAGAAACTCATCACTTCAAGTTATACGAGTGCTTAAGACAATTCAAAACAAGAAGAAATGACAACCACGCAAAAAATAATAGGAATACTCACTCTTTTGACTCACATTTGAGACATCACAATTTCAAGCTATTCTGGTGCTAGAAACAATTCACAGTAAGAATAAATGGTAACAGGGACAGCGAGGTAGCACAGTGGGTGTACCTCCATGCCTGGAGGTGGGAAGACAAGCCTGAAATTGTGTATTATTTCAAATGTTGGTACTTTCTGAAAGTCCCCTTTGGATTCAGGATGCTGATCTACTTCCCTCTCCATTTCTTCCACTAAACATTATGTCATTGTGTGTAAACTCCCACAAGTATACACACACACACACATGCATGCATAATAAAAGCAAAGCACATATATGTACACATATAGACATGCACACATATGTACAACACACATATGTTTTTTATATGTAATCTTCAAGACCTCTGGGTTTGTTTCTTTGTGTTTATCCTCAATTACCCTGGATTTAGGTTTGTGACTAAGGCTCATAATTGTGCTGAGGTCTAGTGGGATATGCCCTCTAGTGGGACCGCGCGTCCATTGCAAGCAAAACCTTTAATGAGAGGGGAAGAGAACTTCAAACTTGTAATTTCTAACTCTTAAATATCTTTGATTTTTGACTCTTTCTAGTGATACAGCCAACTATCTCCTTTTGATCCCTTATCTTTCTTTCTTTTTTCTTGCATGGGAAAAGTGTGCTCCATATTTTATTTTCATTACTGACCCCAAATTAAGAGCAGCCACCATTTAAAATGATGTCTCCCAACAGAAGTTCTAATTTTTTATATTTCATTTAAAAGTCCACCAAGGTAAGGTTACAATGATATACCACCTGAAGCAATCCATGATTACTATTTCTGGGTGAAATATGCTTTTTGGTCCTTATCCCCCTCTCTTTTTTACATTCTCTTCCCCCCTAAGACCTTTATTTATTTATTTCCTCTTTTGTATTTTGTCTTTTTTTTTGGCCAATTACTCATAATGAATTTCAACACGTTTCCCAAGTTAAATGATTGAACTTATCTCCCTTCCTCTCTCCCCTTCCTGGTTCTGGTACTGTCAAGTGATTCTATCTGGATTATACATGAATTATGGAGAACTTATTTCAATATTGTTCATTTTTGTGAGTAATCTTATAAAGCCCCAAATCCTCCAAATAACTCCAAATAAACAACTGAAAAAAATGCACTTTTTGTCTTCATTCTGAATCCATCAGTTCCTTCTCTAGAGATGGATAGCATTCATTGTCATAAGTCCCTCAGAATTGTCTGGATCATTATATTTCCGAGTGTATCAAATTTGATCTCTTGTTTACATTCTTGAAATGGAATCTTAATTGATTTCCCTTTTGTCTCCTCTCTAAAAGAGTTGCCAAAATGATTTTCCCTAATTACAAACTATGTCATTTCTCTACTAAATACATTTAAGTAGCTATCCATCGTCTCAAACATAAAATTAAAAAAAAAAGAAAACCATCTCTGTTGGGCTTTTTGCTTTTCACAACTCAGCTTCAAGCTATCTCTTTATCAGCAATATCACAAATAACATTTTTATAGCTCCTACTGCATGTCAGGCTCTGTGCTAAAGGCTTTCTAATTATTATCTTGTTTGATCCTCCTAGCAACCTTCGGATATAGGTGCTAGTAGTATCCCCATTTTATACTTGGGGAAACTGAGACAGAGGTTAAGTGATTTGTCAGTGGCACACAGCAAAAAAGTGTCTGAGACTGGACTTGAACTCAGAATTCCTGACTCCAGGATCAGCATTCTATCCACTGTACTACATACTCTCTTTCTTGTATTGCATGGTACAGCCCCAAGGCTCTTTGGATGTCACATATGATACTCCAGCTCCAATCTCCATGCCTTTCTACTGCATGCCCCTCATATCTGGAATGCACTCTTTCCTATCCTCCATTTCATAGAATCCCTCTCTTAATTGTAATATAGAACTCACACACCATTTGAATAAAGAACTTCCTGGCCTTTTGCCCCTCAATAACTAGAATTCTCCTTCTCTAAATTGTACTTAACTACATTGTATAGATTTTGTGCTTATTCTCTCAATATATACACATTCTTATATTTATTTTGAATGCAATACATTATTATATTTCTATACATAACATTATATTCTTAGATATGTCAACATTTCTTTCTCCAATTACACAAAAGACCTTTAAGAATAAGATTATTAGGGTGCAAGTTGTAGCTCAGTGGACAGAGAATTAAGCCTAGAGATGGAAATGCTAGGTTCAAATCTGGTCTCAGACCCTTTCTAGCTATGTGACCCTGGGCAAGTCACTTGCCCCCCATTGCCTGGCCCTTCCAGTTCTCGTGCCTTGTAAGGAATACTTAGTATTGATTTTAAGATGAAAGGGAAAGGATTACAAAACAAAAAATACCACTATTAGTTTTATTTCCTAAGGTGACCAAAGAAAAAGGAATAGAAATTATATGTTCTAAAATATTTATAGCAGTTCTCTTTGTGGTGGCAAAGAACTGGAAATTGAAGGAATGTCCATCAATTGAAGAATGGCTAAACAAGTTGTGGCATATGATTGTAATAGAATAATACTATTGTGCCATCAGAAATGGCAAAGTGATCACAAAAATAACCTACAGACTTCTAGGATGCCATGCAAAGTGAAGTGAAGAAAACCAGGAAAACATTGTAGAGTGGCAGAGATAATGTATGAGCAACAACTGTGACAGCTATTATCAACAAGGAAAGGATCTAGAACAACTCCAAGGGACTTGAGTTGAAAAAAGCTATCCACTGCTAGAGAAGGAACAGATGGTGTCCAAATGCAAATTGAAACATACCAATCTTTCACTTTATTTCCTCCATGGATTTTTCACTAATGTAAACAAGATGTATTTTGTTTCACAATGATTAATAGGGAAATATGTATTATATGATAATATATGTACATCCTATATAATATTGCCTGTCTTCTTGGGGAAGAATGGGGGAAAGAAGGGTAAAAAAGAATGTCTGATTTTTGGCCATAGTTAATATGAGAATTTGTTTCTTTTGGATCAGTATATATATTTTAATTTCTTACATATATTATATTATGGTTATATTACATATTACATTATTTTACATATTAAAACAATAATAAGTAGTAACAAAAAGATGGGAATTTTCTCATTTTAGTATTTTTATATCTAGCACAGTGCCTGGTGCATAGTAGTTGCCCAATAAATGCTTATTGGTAGATTGAGTGGTGGTTGTGGTTAGGGAGGGATCAAAGAAGCTTGGAGGTGATTTTCATTGTTCTTGTATTGATATTGTTCATCTTGGTTTGCTTCAAGTTATAAATATTTAAGATGTTAATATCCACATTCTGATGTGTTTATAATAATCTTGAAGAATTTTAATTACTCAGTGTTCATTCCCTAGACTGGAAAACTGAGAATTGAGGAAGAAGGATACCTTTCTAATCATTTGGGCTCTTCATATCTCTATTCAAAGGAGCTCTGGTTCATCCATGTGTCATTTATGTTAGAAACATAACTGATTAAATTGGAGCACAAATCCCCAGCTTCCTGAAAGTTCCTTGAATTTCTTTCTGAAGAAATTCCTTGAAGTCCATTATGAACATTGGTCTCCATCCATCCTTTATCTCCATTTACCATAGGTGCATCTGAGAAGATGGGAAACTGTTCTGTGGTTGTTTTTTTTTTCTCTTCTGACCCCCAGAGACAAAATTAAAAGGGGGAGAAGTAGCAGGAAAATGCATGTTTCAGTCAATGTGCCTCCTGGGGCCCTTGTTTAGGGACAGATTTTCATCCTACTTTGCTTACTCCTGTGGCCAGAAATTCCAGAGAAACAGACTCAGAAACTCTCTGTCTCTCTCTCTCTCTCTCTCTCTCTCTCTCTCTCTCTCTCTCTCTCTCTCTCTCTCTCTCTCTCTCTATTACTCCCAGTATAAATTTTTCCTCCCACATTCAAGTAAGTATAGGATTAACACAGAGAAGAGGCAGGGTTATAGAGGCTTGTGACTAAAAGAAGATTCCAGGCTGTGGCAACAGTTGGTAAGTTAACTTTTGGCTACTCAAACTAAGGAATGGTGCCATACATGGTGGCAGCAACAGAGAGAAGGACATTGGATTTGCAGAATAGCAAATCCCTGTGAACTGAGGAGGTGGTCACAAAAGATTAATAGGATCTATTCTAAGAGAATCAAGCATTAGTGGAAATGGTCTCAACAATATAAACATAAACACACGAGCTATTATCCTAGCATAATATGAGATGTTAATATGACATAGATGACATAGAATAAATGGGAGATGTATAAAAGAAAATAAATAATTTAGAACCAGAGAAGTTAAGTGAATTACTCAGGTCATAGGATAGTAAGCTTACAGGTAGAATTGGAATCCAGGTCCTCTAATTACAGAAGCATTTATTTTTCTATGTATTTCTGCTAGTGTGTATTTACATACAAATCTAGAAAGGTATGCATAAATCAATAACTACATGCACAGAAAGTATATATTCAAAAAAACACATTTATGAAGTCATGATGCACTCATAACTACAAACCCATACATTTACACATTCATGAACATTCTCCCTAAGGACACAGACCCAAGAGAGGTAACTAAGGTTACTACCTACCAGTGGTTGTAAAATTGTTCTTTTCTGATCACCCCTTTCCTTTCCCATGTCTTGGGTGTAAAGGTTCAGATTGGAGATGTTTGTGGTTTTGCAGGGTCAGATTCATGGATTTTAGTTGCCTTTAAGCAAGGGATTCCTGCTCATGCTCTGGCTAGAGACACTTTTGGAAGTAGCTGGGAACTGGGGGACAGCATGGGCATCTTCAGATGTAGGAGGGCATTCTTGGTAGGAACTTAATTTAGAGGTGAGACAATATATAAAGGATAAGGACATGAAGATAACTGAGTTTGGGGGCTTTGGTTATTTATTATATATGACCCTGGGAAATTCACTTCTTAAATGTTAGTCTCCTCATCTGTTAAAATAGAATTAACAATCCCTGCCCAAGAGGATATATGGCAAAGTGGAAGGCAGTCTTGAAGTCAGAAAGACATGAGTTGAAAGTTCTTCCTCTCATTCATATTTACTGATTGTGTGGTGTGGTATAAGTGACTTGACCTCTCAGGTCCCCTAAGGCTACAGATTGAAGAGAAAGTTCTGACCTCTTTTGGTAGATGGAATTTCTTCACCAGACACTTCTTATACCAAAGAAATTACAAATCCGGTCAAATCTCCACTTTTTTGGGTTTGGGTGAGAATAACATAGAATAGTGAATATGTAAATGCTTTAGAAAGAATAAAGGGTTAAATGAATTATTGTCATACCCATGGGAGCAATGTTTATGGATAAAGACAGAAAATAAACTCAGGTACAAATGGGAATGTAGAAGAAAAATTCAGTCCCTTTAGATATTAATTTTTAGAGAAATAAATCAGTGAAGAGAAACACAAGGGAAGTTTGAAGAGGAAGCCACAATCAACTTTCCATACCAGTAGATATGGAAACCAAAGAATTGTTTCTGAGGCCTGCTACTCTTCTTTTATGTTCTTGTCAAAGACACTCTCAATATTATGTACATGGTAAGTGAAAGGAAATTAGAGACTTTGATTGTGAAGAACCTTCAAAGGCCACCTAGTCCAACCAACATTTGAACAAGAATCCCCTCTATCCCATACATAAATTGTTATCCAGGCTCTGTTTGGAGACCCGCAGGGACCCAACACATCTTCCTTTATGAGGAAGAGAACAGGTTTAAGAAATAATCTTCTCTTTGGTCTTCCAATAGAGATTGTGAGAATTTTATAAAAATGATGACATATATTTGAATAGGGCTTTATGATATCATGGAAGAAACATTATAAAGCAAAAATAAAACTTTAAAAAATTCTAAGGAGGCAGAGGAGAATGACAACTGGGAATAACTGAGGTCAAGAGATTGATGACTGTTGGAACAAGGTACAGAGAACAATCTCCTGACCTCAGTTTTCTTATTTTTAGTTGTCATTCTCCTCTGCCTCCTCGGAACGCATGTATATTTTTATGTTTCTATGGACTTATGTCTTTATTTCAGAATTTCTACTTAGTTCAAGTCTTTTCTTCAGGTATTTTTTGAAGTCTTCTATTCCTCTATTTGATTGAGGTACTAGAAACAGGAGACAGTGGGCAATCCTGTCTCAGACGTTGTTTTTGCCTGTCTCAATTTCCTCATCTGTAAAATAGAGATAATACCACCTTCCTTCTAGGGTTGCTATGATGATCAAATGACATGTCTATAAAGCACTTCATAAATCTTAAAGTATTATGTAAATTCTAGCTATTATTCATCTCCACCCACTCAGTTTTGCAGTATAAATTCTTCTTGGATGAAGTTTTATCACTTTTGCTTTTTATAATCATGCATTCTGAGATTTTTTTCTAATTAGATATCACACTTTCCATATATATTTCTGCTATTAGAGCCTAAGCCCCTTGAAAATATGAACTATTTTATTTTTGGTTTTGTATATGCAGTATTAGTTTTCTTGACTCATATCTCCCTCTTGACTGATAACTTTGCTATTTAGTCTATTTAAGCAAACAGATCTTTATCAGATGAACTTTTTTGAGTTTTGAGTTGTGAAATTGTTTGTTTTTTGCATTCTAGATGTAAGATGTTGGGTATACCCCTTTCAAATTCCATCCCTTTAAATTTAGCCCAATGGTAAGCCTGTCAGGACTCGGTCATCCATTATGTTGGCTTTTGCTCCTACATTTGTGTCCCCGGTGAATGGGATAGGCATTCTAACCATTCTTTTAGTAACTGATAAAAATGAATAAATCACACAGGCCCAAGCACAGGTTTTTAGGATATTCTACTAGACACCTCCTTTGAAAAAGTAAAACTGACATCAGTGAATAACCAAATGCTTGGTTCTCTTATTCAACCAGCCCTGAACCGGTTCTCATTATACCATCACCTAGCCTATACCTTACCAACTCAATGAAATAAGAGCAGCATGAGAGGAATCTTCAGAGGTATTCCTAAGACCTGGGAAACATTTTTTTATTATTCCCCTTGCTAAAAAGAAAATTACTTTCATTTGATATGATCTTTTATTACCTCACCATGATAAATACATACTGGTCCTTTGTAATCACTAATTCCTTTCATTGATGTTTCTTTTATTTATTTTGTCCTAAACTGTTACTTGCATTGCTGCAGGATACTTTAGGTGAGGAAAATCCCTCTCCTCATCAGAAAAACAACTTTTTGAATATATAATTTATTTTTATATATTCAGAGAATTTTGAGGGGCACAGAGATATTAAGTGACTTGTCCATCACCTCACAGTTATCACATATTAGGGATTGGACTTGAAGTCACAAAGATTCAAGTCTTCTTGAGCCCAAGGGCAGCCATTAAAACATAACACTCAGCTATTCACAAACCATATTTTTAATAGCATCCTCTGGTTTATTAAGTTACCTGATTTGAATGGACTGAATTCAGGGATACCAAAAAAGGCTTATAGATATGATTATTTACTATTGTAAAAGACCATTACAAAATCCTAGAGACTAAGAAAAGTGATGCAGGAGTGAAAGTGGACAAACATCCTAATTTTTTAATGGCAGAGGAGAATTCTACAAATCTACCGTAAGTTAATAAGCCTTTTGTTGTTTTTCTAAAAACAAAACTAGTCATTTATGAAGTGAATAATTTGCAAGCAATAATATAGTGAAAAAGTGAAGGAAGTAAAACTATGGAAGTGGCAAGTTCCTAGTAGCTAAGGGTAATAAGACCAATGAATGTACCTGATTCCCTTGCAAGCTAGTGCCTTTTGTAGCAAGGAAAGTAAAGGTTGGGAGAAGGAGGTCTCTGACTTAGTGCAACTAAATATGTGATATTCTTCTGATGTTGCAGAACTTATACCTGTGGATGAAAGAAGACATAGTGAGATAGGTAAGTCTACTGAGTGGTGCTATAAAGAGTTTTTATTGGTCATTTTGTAGTTGTATGTGTGTTGCTATACAAAATATCATAAGATCAAAGGTCTCTTGCTAGAAGGTTCATCAGAGACTATTGCAACTCACTTTGCAGATAAGGAAACAGACTCAGGTAGGTTAGATAACATGGTCAGGCAGGAATTAGACAGAGACTGCATTTGAACTTAAGTCTAGAAATACAGTCACTTCTTTTTTACTGTGACACTCTTCAAGGGAATTGGAAAGCCTTAGACATTTGTATTTTAGTCCTACCCATGTGCCTAAATTCCTTTCTCACCCTCCTAAGCCTACATCTATTAACTTTTCCAGTTATTATACCTCTTAAATGTAACCTGTAGCCTTATTATTGCCTTTTTACAAATTCATATTATAAAGCTTCTTTACCCACATTATGTGTGTATACTTAACAGGACGCATCACCGTTCACAAGGAAGTCCACCAGCATTACATGGTTCATGTTTTCATTCACAATACCCATCCATGAATGGAACTAAAATGCACATATACATGAATAAATAAATACAGATATAAAAGTTATGTCTTCATTAGTCACTATTACTTTGACCTGTTTTCTTCCAAACTGATCACAAAGTAGAGAATGAAGGATCTCAGCTGCTGTGACATTAAGAACAGTTTTTTGTACAGCTATGAAATTTGAAGCAGAGTAAGCAGGGAAGAATGGCTCTCTATGACCCAGTTTCTTTTACTGGTTTTGGTAAGCATGAAAGATAATAATGAAAGAAGAAAATGAGAGAAGCTTAAGGGTAGGAGAAAGCTTATATCTTTCTCTGTGTCCCAAAAATATCAAAGGGAAAGGAAAGGATCTATTTGTACAAAAGTATTTAGAGCAGCTCTTTTTGTAGTGCCAAAGAATTAAACACTGAGGAGATGCTGAACAATTGGGAAATGGCTGAAAAAGTTGTAATATAAAGTTACAAAAGAATACTACTGTTCTTTTAAGAAATAATAATGTGAGTGGTTTCAGAAAAGCCTGAGAAGAATATGAAGTGATGCACTGTGAAGTAAACAGCACCAGAAGAATTTTGTACTGAGAAAAAGCAGTATTGGAATGATGATCAAAGGTGAAAGACAGCTATTTTGATCAATACAATGATGCAAATAAATTCCAAAAGATTAATGATGGAAAATACTCTCTTCCAGAGACAGAGACAGAACTGATAAACTTGGAGTACAGATTGAAGAATATTTTTTGCTTTCTTTTGCTTTCTTTTTTTTTTTTTGCAAGATGGCAAATATTGAAATATATCTTAAATGATTTTACATGTATATTGCGTGTCATTTCACTTGTCTCCTCAGTGGGTTAGGAGGGGCTAGAGAGGAGAGAATTGAGAACTCAAAATTTTTAAAATTAAAAAAAAATGCCTGAGAAAAATAAATCCCGCCAGCCATGGGACATACCTTAAATATTTTATTCCAATATCATATGCCCCAGCAGGAACTCAGTCTTCTTGAGCCTTTTCAAATTTAGTAACAACAAAGATTTATTGACACTTTCCCTACACCCAAACACATACACACACATGCATGGAATACAGTCTTGCCATAGACATGATTAACCAAATTCATTAAGGTTATGATCCTGGTCTTCACCTAGTTAATTAAATATTGGGAGGAAAGTTATCAAATTGTTATAGATAATATTAACTCTGAGCTTCAGAACCTGTTTAACTCAATCTAACTTTTACTCTCCAGGTTTCCTCCTCTGGGTTATGGAAGGAGAGAATAGGATTTGTATCTCCTTGGAAAGGGGGCAGAATGGTGTAGGTGCCTTGAGAGTTCCTTACAAGGAGACAGAGTCCTTTGGGAACCAGAAAGTAACTCTGGAATGGGACCTTCTAACAGTACTCAATTCCACCCTACTTCCTTTCTGCTACTGGGAATTCCAAGAATGGAATATATTCACATCTGGATTGGCTTCCCATTTTGCACTGTATATTTGATTGCTCTTGTAGGGAATGTGACTGTTCTGTTGGTGATAAAGACAGAGAGGAGCCTCCACCAGCCCATGTTCTACTTCTTAGCCATGCTGGCTACCATTGACCTAGGCCTATCCACTGCCACCATTCCCAAGATGTTGGGTATATTCTGGTTTAACCTGAGGGAGATTCTGTTTGGTGCCTGTGTCACCCAGATGTATGTCATACATATGTGTACTGGTCTAGAATCTGTAGTGCTCACAGTCATGGCCATTGACCGCTTTGTGGCCATCTGCAAGCCTCTAAGATACACCATGATCCTCACCGACAAAGTGGTGGCCAATTTGGGGATAATGATTATAGTGAGATCTTTAGTTTTTGCAACACCATTCATATTTCTTATCCTGAGACTTCCATTCTGTGGTGCCCGAATCATTCCTCACACTTATTGTGAGCACATGGGGCTAGCCCGTCTGGCCTGTACGAGTATTAGAATTAACATCATCTATGGTCTTGTGGCTTTCTCTATAGGCTACATAGACCTTTTAGTGATTGGCTTTTCCTACATTCAGATCCTAAGGGCTGTATTCCGCCTCCCGTCTCACGATGCAAGGATCAAGGCTCTCAGCACCTGTGGTTCCCATGTCTGTGTCATGCTGGCCTTCTATACTCCAGCCCTCTTTTCTTTTATGACCCACCGCTTTGGCCACAACATTCCTGGTTATATCCACATCCTTCTAGCCAATCTGTATGTGGTTGTACCACCTGCCCTCAACCCTGTCATCTATGGAGTCAGGACGAAGCAGATCCGAGAGAGAGTGCTCAGGATACTCAATCCCAAAGGTTCTTAACTCCCAGGATCAGGATGCTTTCTCTTCCCATTCCAAACATAGGGATTGAGTGTTGGCTGCTCACAATGGAGATGAAACTTTTGTAGACAATTGCAATAGTCAAATTTTTCCCTCTTTTTGTATTCCTTTAATCAGTACCTGCTTCCATCATACACATACATCATTCTCTCCACACACAGCTCCAGTGCTCTGTTACGATAATTATTTTCCAGAAGTGGAGAAGAGAGTGATTTCAGATTATCTAGAGTAGTAATGTCACACCACTGAACTATACACAAGTATCATGACAGCTCATATTTGGACTTAGAAACCTATGCATATTCATATTTTAAAATTATTTTCTGTTAAATATTACTCAATTACATTTTTATCTGGTTCAGGCCACTGTCAGGACTATTGTGGGGCTAATACAGGCTAGAGACCACCTATTTGAAACCTTTTATTTAGCCTACATAAAAAATTTTTTTAAACATTCATGTCATCTATTTTTTTCAGAGAGCTTTTGTGCAAAGGCAATTCAATAAATATTGTTTTTGCAATATCAAACTGAGTGATTTCTGACCAATTATGATTCTTTATATTTCAGGTTGTGAAAAAGTCAATGGTTAAAATACAATATCCTTTACTGTAATATGATCATAGGGAAGTTTTAGCTTTGGCTTAGCAGAGTCATTCTACTTATAGTATCATAAAAATCTATGCAATTAATTAAAACCATTAATTGTGATTAGATTCTTGGCACCCTATCATTAAGAGGCTTTATTAATTGACTTTATGTGAAAGAATTAGGAATAGGAGAATCAATTAAATATAATCAATATTTTACCTATTACCCTACTACTAAATCTATTCTATAAATGGTTTATTCACTGGAAACTTCATGAACATAAATAACCCTAAAATCTAGTAATATTATAAAAAATGAAAAATATTGCCTTTTAAAATCTCACAAGGGGGCATCTGGGGGGCTCAGTGGATTGAGATCCCAGCCTAGAGATGGGAGGTCCTAGGTTCAAATCTGGCCTCAGACACTTCCTACCTGTGTGACTCTGGGCAATTCACTTGACCTCCATTGCCTAGCCCTTACCACTCTTCTGCCTTGGAACCAATACACAGTATGGATTCACTAAGACAGAAGATATGGCTTTAAAAATTTTTTCTTTAATTTAAGATGAGTCAAAAAAAAAGTATTTCCTTCTTCATTTAATATTTAGAAGAGATAATCTCTCTACCATCAGGTAACTTGTGCATGAGTTAAAGATGGTCCACACCCTTGGAAAATTCCTATTGTAATGAAGGAAATAGTATTTTTACCATAAGATCCAAAATTATTTCATCATACTTGGACCCTAAGATAGCAAAGAGATTCTAGCACCTATTAAATTAAATTAGAGGGATCAGTACACTAGGCTGAATGAATGAAGCTAGGATTTCTATTCCCCACACTCCAGTCCCAGGGGAACTGCCCTTCAGAGGCAAATCTAAGGAGGCTGATTATACTAGTACAAAGACTCACTCTTCAGAACCTAAGATCCACTGGTTTTAGACAGAAAAGCCTATGAGAAGATACAGGAAAGGCAGATACTTCTGGTGAGTGGGTTCTTGATTAGGCTTGATGATTTAAGGAAGCCTGGGAAGTTCACCCTGAGCAGCAACAGCAGTAATAGAAAGGGAGACTAGATGACTGAGAGGTACACTGGGCCAAATTAGACTGAAGAACCCAGGCTTTTCAGGAGATTTTCAAATGAACTAGAGAGATGAGACTGAGGCAGGTTTTCCTGGGGTAGGGGGAGCAGTAATGGGGAAAATATGATTTGAAGATGCTCCAGTAACAGAGCAAATGCCAATACAGACTACATAGGAAACCAAGATACATTTGTCATATCATTCCCTAAAGAGACATAAGATACATGTTGTAATTAGATTGATTTTAATTCGGTAAACATTTATCACCATACTGCAAGAGAAGATCATATCATTTGAAATAAGGATTTTGAATACTTGTTCAGGTGTCTATTACCTTAATGGTAGGGAAGGTCTGGTTTGATTTTATTTGTATGCTCAGCACTTAGCATACTATATGCTAATCAAACAACTGAAGTATCAGGCATTGTGCCAAGAGCTGTGGATACAAAGGCAAAAAAAATCACCTAGTACCTACTCTCTAAGAGCTCACAGGGTCCAGGGGATACAAGACAAGATGCAATCAACTACATATAAAAACATATAGATCAGGTAAATAGAAATAATAAACAGCATTAAGGAAGACCATGACAGGTTTCTTTCATACAGTGACATTTTAGCTGGGTCTTGGAAAAAGTCAGGGATAGTTGGAAAGAGGCGAAGAGGGAAAGAATTATAGATAAGAGGAACAGCCAATGCAAATGTAAAGTCAGAATGGAGTGTTTTGTGTGAAGTACATTAAGGAGACCAAGGTCACTTCCAGCCAGTTAAAGGCAACCATGTCACAAAAAGGTTAAGAACCCGTGATACAGAGGAATTCTGAGGTTGATTTAGAACTTGTTGGTTAATTGTATCACTGTGGATAGGAAAGACAAGAATGATTTCATTGGTAAAGGAAACTCCTGGGTGAGTAAACTGTTGGCCAGTACAGGTCAGTTCTTTCTCAGCAACTTACAATTTTTGAGAGCTGCTAAGAGCACTAAGAAGTCACACTACCAGTGGGCATTTGAATCAGTAATTAAGTCCCAACTTCCTGACTTTTAGGATGACTTTATCAATTACACTATGCTACCTTTCAATTTTTTCAAAAATATTATATCATATAGTAGTATGAAAGTGCTGTTTAAGTAATTTATATGAATAAACAATTTATGAAAATATAATTTAATTTACAAAAATCTAGAAATAGTCTGTAATGCAGGTCTGCAATACTCACTGGCATTGTCCATTCAATAATATTGACTTCAATGAAGTTGTATATTTCAGATTTTCTGATTTCCAAAAGCTATAAGGGTCAACTGAACTCTAGGATTACAGATTTGGGATCCAGAAAGATCTTAATAGGCTAGAATAATGATCTAGATAATCATAAAGTCCTGAATCCTGAAATTGGATTCTAAAATCAAATGTTCAAAGTATAGAGGATATGTTATGTAATTGTGAAGAATTACAGTCACTTTCTTCTTGGATTGTCTCATGGATTCCCATATGCCAACCAAATTGAAATTCTTTTTGTTTCCAGAACTCACTATTCCTTCTCTCACCTCTGTGCCATATGTGGATATAAACCACTCCCATTACACACAATTAATCCCATCACCTAAAATACAATGATCTCTCTTCATCCTTGTTTCTGAGAATTGTCCTCTTAAGGCTCAGATCAGGTGGCACTTGTCTCTTAAGATTTCTTTAATCACACATCTTCTTCATGCTCTCTTCCTCCTCAAATTACCCTATATTCCTTTTATTTTTCTGTGCAAATTTGGTATACGTCCAACAGATTTTAAACTTCTTATGATCACCGATTATTTCAGTATTGTCTTTATCCTTAACGTAACCAGAATCATTATTGGAATAGAATGGGTTACAAGTAGAGGAGTTTTGAATTGAATTGAACTTTCTTATCACATCATTTTCCTTTCTCCAATTTTCTGCAATGATAATATGAGAGACTTTCTCAGATGTCTTGATAAAATCTAGGTGTACCATGGCTGTGGCCTTCCCTTGATTGTCATTAATTTAACAAAATTTAACAAAAAGGGAACATGGTTAGTTGGGTGAGAATTTCCATTCATTTTTGTTGAATTGTAATAAAGACTGTTTCCCTTCTTAAATACTCCTAAAGTAAATCTTTAATATTCCATTATAGACCACTAATGAATCAAATATAAACTAATCATTTTAGACTTTGCATCCACTATTTGCTTTCTATTTTTAAAAAAGGAACAGCATTTGGCCATTTCTAGTCTTGTTCCTTTTGTGTCTTATCCAGAGTTTATCAAAGATTAGGGACAGAGCCTTTGTAATCATACCCTACACATTCTTTTTGTGCCCCATTATGAAAGAGTGTGCTCATTAAGGACAGAGAAATTGCTCCTTTTACCATTTCCTCTATTTTTTTCCTTTTGATTCTTTTATTCCTTTTAATTCTTTTAGTTTTTTTAATTATTTTTTAATTCACTGTTAATCATGTTTCTTTTATTTTTATCAGGACAACTATTGTCTTTGGCAGAGAGACAGGAAAAGAAAAGAAGCTGAATTATTCTACCTTCTCTATGTCATCTGCTATCATCTTCTGTCTACTTGGAAGAGAAGTTCAAACTCTTTTTTGTCCTTTCTCTTTCCATTAGTGTAAATAGAAAGAAAAAGAAAAAGAAAGCAATTTAAAAGTTTACTTGGCACACAATGCCAGACTTCACTCATTTGCAGTTCTATTCTTCTTGATATTTTTATAGCAATATGTCATGATTTTGTGTATTGTGCTTGCCATCAATTAAATGGGTGCTATGTCATCTCACACTTGGTATTAGACTGTGGGTATAGGCATAATTAGAGAATAGCCTAGGCCACTGGAGCTTGATGATTGGAAATAGTAGGTGGCAGATCTGAAGTCAGAAGACTTTTGTGAGGGTAAGGCAAGACACAGAACTGAATGCTGAATTGGACAGCCTAAGTACCAAGATGACATTGAGTCTCTAACCTCCATTAAGGTCAACACTGAACAATTTCTCTATTTTGGCTAGTATCAAATATTTTTTATGATTTATTTCTGATGGTGACTTCTAACATAGTTTGAAATCTATTACTTTTATGTATCCTCCCTTCCTGGTTTAGCTTTTCTAATTTTCCCTGATATTCTTAGCCTTTTCTTCTGTCCAATGTTCTAGATTTAAAAGAACTTTTTGAATCCTAATTGTCATTCAGTGTGATACCTAGACATCCTAGCTTTGTGTCATATTAAAATATGAATAGTGCACTATCTATGCCTTTATTAAAATAAATAATAACAATGTTAAATAGAGAATGGCCAAGCACAGACTTTGGGGTGTTCCACAGGAAATATACTTCTACACTGACATTGAATTATTGACTCTTTCAGTCCAGGGATGAAACCACTTCTGAATCAATCTGAATGGATTGTGTTATTTTGCATTTCATAATATATTTATCTAATCCATATCTACCCCCTTTCCCCTAAAAATACCAATATAAGTTATCTTACCAAAAGTTTTGCTAAAATTTAGATAAACTGTTCAAAGTTATCCATCTGCTAGTTGTACTATATTCTTTCATCTATCAGTCTAGAAATACTGTCAAAAATGTTATTTTGGCATTTCATGTTCTTGACAAAGTCATTTTGGCTCTTTGTAATAACCTTTTACTTTCTCGATGTTTGCAAACTATTTTTTAATGATCTGTTCTCTTCTTTTATTTTGAGTCTAACTCCCAATTACTTCCATTTTTGGTGAAAATCAAGATGATGTTTGTTTTTCTATAATCGTGTGGCATATCTACCACATCCAGTGATCTGTCAGTTATTACTTCTGGTGACTCAGAACTCACATCTCAGCATTCACATTGATACAATAATAGCTTGGTTCTTTCATGACCTGAGGACTTAGTTTATCCTGGCAAGATCGAGGATAACTTGGTCTTTTCTTAATAATTCTTTATTTATCTTGGCTATCAACTAATGTTAGCCATTTTTATTTTGCTATTTCCATTGTATTGTTCCTTAACCTTTATAGAGTAAAGAGAAATAACAGTTAAACTGTATTGCTTTCTCTGATATTATCTATCATTAAACTATCTTCCCCATGTAAATGTTTTATACCTTCTTTAAACCTCTTTTCTCCCTTGTATTGCTAAAATACCTAATTATTATTACTGACAGCTTGCCTAAATGCTCTACTTCATTCTGTTAATATTCCTGACAACATTTTTGTTGTATCAGGTTATACATTTATTTTTATCATCTGTTACACTGCCTTGTTTCTATCCACAATAAATTCTTTATCTATTTGTTTATGCTTCCTTTGCATTCACAGCAATCTCTTCAACCAAACCTAATTTCCCTTTTTATTGGATTTCTTTTACACTGTAACACTGATTCGTTTTTTTTTTTTAATTTTGGCTGACTTCACTTAATGTCTTTTTCTCCATGGCATCCTATCTTTCCTCTAACACTTTTGAAATCTGCTTTCTTGTCATCGAAAATGCATTTAAAACTATTCTCAGTTTTCTTTTGTTCCCCTTATAGAAATTCTAGCATAGAATGACCAGCTCCCTCTTCCAAGATTCCAGTCATTTCTATTCCACCAAATATTTCCTTTCTGTTAATGGGAATCTTATACAGAATAGAATTTCCCCCCATTGGTTCACACTTATGAAGGATGAAGTTATCACTAAGATAACAATGGTAATCAGTAAGTGAATTGATTTTCATTAATAGAATTTGTGAGCCCTATCTGTCAGTTCTCTGTCAGTTCAGAACCTCTTTAATCACATTGAACTTTCCCTGGTAGGTTTCTTCTGCTGGGTTATGGAAGTGGAAAAGTGTCTTTTCTATCTCTACAACTGAGGCAATGGTGTAAGTGGGACCAGCACCTGTGACAGAAAGGGATATCCTTCCAGCAGGAAGGCCTTAGGATGGCCCCTCCCAACAATACTCAATTTCATCCATCCTCTTTCTTCCTTTTGGGGATCCCAGGTCTGGAAGATTTGCATATCTGGATTGCCTTTCCCTTTTGTGCTGTGTATCTGATTGCTGTTATGGGAAAATCACCATCATTTTTTTGATACAGACTGAACGGAGTCTCCACCAGCCTATGTTCTACTTCTTGGCCATGTTGGCTGCCATTGACCTGAGTTTACCTACGGCCACCATTCCAAAGATGCTGGGAATCTTCTGGTTCAAACTGAAAGAGATAATGTTTGGTGCTTGTGTCACCCAAATGTATGTCATCCATATGTGCACCAGCCTTGAGTCTGTGTTACTTGCAGTCATGGCCATTGATCGCTATGTGGCTATCTGCAATCCACTGAGATATACTATGATCCTCACCAATAAGATTGTAGTCATTCTGGGAATTATCATTATAGTAAGATCTTTACTCTTTATCACTCCATTCATATTTCTCATCCTGAGATTGCCTTTCTGCAGTGCTCAAATTGTTCCTCACACCTACTGTGAGCATATGGGTATTTGAGCTGTGCCAGCGTCAGAGTGAATATCTTATATGGACTGGTGGCTTTTTCTGTAGGATTTATTGATATTTGTGTGATTGGTTTTTCCTATATAAAGATCCTTCACACAGTTTTCTACCTTCCATCTTGGGATGCCCGGTTCAAGGCTCTCAACACCTGTGGCTCTCATGTCTGTGTTAAACTTATCTTCTATATCCCTGCCTTCTTTTCTTTCCTGACACATAGATTTGGTCATAATATCCCTGGCTACATCCATATTCTTCTAGCCAATATGTATGTGGTAGTTCCACCTGCACTCAATCCTATCATCTATGGTATCAGAACCAAGCAGATCCGAGAGAGTGTTCTAAGAATAGTTAATACCAAACGTTTCTAATGCTAAGTTCCAGGAAAATAGTGCCATTTCTTCCTAATTACCTTTTATAGTGGCCCAGTGATCTAATGTTAATTATGCTTAGAGATCTATTATGAAAGAAAGTTCATCATCAAAAAAATTGTGAATTCAGAAGATAAATCCTGAAATTGATGCCAATATCAGAAGGGTTACCTCTAAAATATAGATATGATGGTGAAAACATATAAATATTTTAAAGGGATGTGATAGCTCAGGTTTCAAAGAACTGTAGTATCTCTGGCTTAAAAACATTGAATATTCTGCTACATTAAGTTGTAAAATGATATCTATGAATATCAGTTACAAAGAACTACAGGGAGATCTCTATAACTCAGATGGGAGGATGGAAGTGGGACCAATACCTCTCATAGAGAGGAATAGCTTTCCTGTAGTAAGATTTGAGTGAAGAAGAATTTATTTAAGAAGAATTTCATATAGAAATATGATGAGGAGATTTGAGACATAAAGGGATCCAAGAAAAAAGAAAAATTGAGGAATAACAGAAAAATAGATGAGAGAGAAGAAAAAGTGAGAGTAAGAAATGAATGAATTGTGGCCTATAAGAAAAGACAGAATGATGTTTTATGTATCTTAGAGATCTAACAAGGCTTATTCCCCAGCCTGGAAATATTAGATAACTTTTTTCTTACAGGAAAATTTAGAAGTATTAAAGATGTAGATACAGGACTGGACTGGAAGATGAATGTAGCCAAAAAAAAAAATCCAAAGGTCAGAGCCTTGAAAAAAATGCTTGTAGTTTTTAGGGTTGAAACCCACAGAGACATCTTAGAAAAGTCTAAATTATAATTTTAATCTGTATTGTCACTTGAAGTAACCTCAATGGAATTCATTTATCTCCTGAGAAGCTAATGAATCTTGAAAATTCTTAGAAGAATTCAGGCAGCCTCAGCTGTCTGAAATGAAGAAGACATAATCACTACTTTTTATGTCTGGCTTCCTTGTTGGGTACTTTTGTCTTTGCCCAAGTTTGTGCTCCAGAAATTGTTTCTATTTTTCCCAGTTGTCTTAACTCCTAGGATAACCCCTAGCAAACCTGTAACTTGACTTTTTGACTTTACTTGGTCACCTTCTGATTCAAACTAACCCTTGCAAAACCAGTCAGGGAATACTACTTAGCCCCGTGCCTTTTACCTAATCATAGTCAGCATATATTCATGACCTATTTGGCTTGAGTCAGCATGAGAGTGACTATCTTATATGGCAGTGTTTGTCTCAGGAATTACTTCTTGCTCCTTTGGGGAGTTCTCATTCAGGGGAGAATCTACTCTGATCTTCTAGGAGCCTTACATAATCACAGAATGTAGAAGCTAGAAAGGATCTCAGAGGGACTACAATACAACAAAATATTGTTGGGTCTACCTAGTCTAATTCATACTCAATCAACACAATCTTTACTATACCTGGAATGAGTCATGATCCACCTTCTGCATGAGGACTTCTAGGACTTAGGTGACCATGACATCCAGACACAAATATTTGGGACAATTCTAATTGATATGATGTTTATCCTTATATGAAACTGCATGTGGAGAGGCATAAAGCTTCTCTAAAAGCTTCACTCCTAATTTGAAATATAACAGAACAAGTCTAATTCCTTCCCCTCTGAAATTGTTCCATCTGCATTGTATGTATCTTGTATAAACCTAGTTTTCAACATATTGTCTCCTCCATTAGAATATAAATTCCTTGAGGGCAGATACTATCTTTTAATTCTTTGTATCTCCATAGCTTTAAAAATTTCCTGGCACAGAGTAGACACTTAGTATATGGATTTTTATTTTGTAATTTTCTTTGTTAAAGCTAAATTAAAACTCTGGTTCTTAATTTCCATAGAGTTTATTAATATTTACTTGAGTAAAAGAAGGCAGACAGATAAAGAAGAATTCTGAACTAGCCACATGGGCACTCTTCTCATGGCTCTCTCAGCCAATGACCTTACAACTCCATGTCCAAGGGAATAGAGAGCCCACTTCCTGGAACCCCCTCCTTTATATCTTCTTCTTTACCTCTGGATTCTAACCTGATCCTTTCTAGGTCATATGCCTAGGTCACTGTCTCGTGATCCACACTGGAGCACACTCATGTGACATAGCACATGCAGTACACAGGTATGACCCCAGTATGTGATCCTGGGAGGAGGTTTCCCTTCACACATTTCCTGTTATTATTTCTTCTGTTGCTGTTTCCCCTCTTTTTGCTATCCTTATCTTCCTTCTCTTTCTTTCCCTCTCTCTTCCCATAAATCTGTCTGACTCTTTCTGATTATTTATCTATCTTTGTCACCCCTCTTTCTTTGGCTCTGTCTCTCAGGATTATATCAGCATAATAATCTCTTGATAAGGAAGATCCTCTACAGATTACTTGGGGATGCTGAGAAAGCAACTTTCATGAATCTCAAATTTGAGCACATGGCAGAGGTATGATTTGAATTCATTTGATTGAATTCATAAATTATGAAATCAGAATTTCTGATTCTGAGATGAGCTTTTTGTGCCATATTACCCTTCATAGTTCTTTTAATGCAGTTTTAAACTATGTATCTTTCTTGCCTTCATCTTCATGTTACAGACTCTTACTGGCTTACAGGCTCCAAAATAATCCTTAAGTCCCTTGCACATTAATTCAATCAACCAATCGACAAGAATTTAAACTTGCCCCCCCCCCATTTATATCTGTAAATCATATCCATAATGTGTTAGGTGCTACTCAAGCACAGACAAAAATAAGTGCCTGTCCTCAAGGGGTGTACAGTCTATCAAAGAAAATAACATTGTCTAACTAGACTCAAATATTCGCAATTGTGCAATTGATATTCTGAGCCTCATTGTAGAAATATATATATATATACATTATATATATTATTATTTTAGCCTGTTATAATCTTCAGGGCTTGCCTCCTGTATATCAGTTATACTTAGTTTTCCATCATTAGGATTTTTTATCTTTTAAAATATATATTATTTTACCAATTACATGTAATAGCAATTTTTCACATGAGTTTTCTGAAGTTATAAGATCCAAATTACCTCTCTCCTTCACTTCCCTCCTCTTTCCTGGAGATGGTAATCAGTTTGATCTAGGTTATATCCATATGTTATCATGCAAAACCAATTTCCATATTGTTTATTGTTGTAAGAGAATACTCATATAAAATTAAAACCACCAAAAAAAAAACCCAAATACTATACTTTAATTCCAACTCCAACTGTTCTTTCTCTGGATAGTAATAAGAGAAGAAAAAGTAATTGAAGGAGTTAAAATAGGCAATGAGGATCCTAAACTGTCATGCTTTGCATGATATGATGGTATACTTAGAGAATCCTAGAAAATTAACTAAAAAACTATTTGAAATAATGAATAGGGTAAAGTTGCAGAATATAAAACAAGCCCATAGAAATCATTGGCATTTCTATATTTTACCAAGAGAGTCCAGCAGCAAAAGATAGAAAGAGAAATCCAATTTAAAATACCTCTAAGCAATATAAAATACTTGGGAATCAATTTATCAAGGGAAACACAAGAATTATATGAACACAATTACAAAACACTTTTCATGAACATAAAGTTAGATCTAAAAAAATGGGAAAACGTTAATTTCTTATGGGTAGGATGAGCTAATATAACAAAATGAAAATTCTACCTAAATTAGTTTACTGATTCAATGCCATATCAATCAACCTGCCAAGAAACTATTCTGTAGAACTAAAAAAAAAATAACAAAACTCATCCGGAATAAAAAATGATCAAGAATATCAAGGGAATTCATGGGGGAAAATGTGATGGATGGTGGCCTAGCAGTACCAGATGTCAAACTGTACTGTAAAGTAATAATCATCAAAATAATCAGGTATTGGCTTAGAAATAGATTGCTGGATTAAAGGAGTGGATTGGAGGTAAATGACTTTAGCCATCAAGTGTTTGACAGCTTTGGGGATGAGAACTCACTATGTGATAAAAACTGCTGGTAAAACTGGAAAACAATGTGGAGGAAACTAGGTATAGACCAATAGCCTCTGACACTGTCTATGTAAGCCTTGACAAGCCACTTAGCCTCTGTGCACTTCAGTTTCCTCTTCCACAAAATGGGAATGACAACAGCACCCACCCACCTCCCAGGGTTGAGGATCAAATGGCATAACTGTAAAACTAAAAAACTCTTATAGATTGGAATTATAGTTGCACTGCTAATGTACTTAGCTCAGTGCCTGGCACAGTCCTGATACTACTTTCTGAAAACTCCCACTCTGTTGGAGAAGATAAGGACTATGGGCTGAAGAGCAGGACTGATTTAGGAATATATAAGGAACATTTCCCCAGTGACAAGGACATTGTTGGGGGAAGTGAGCACTAGAAACTTCTTTTAAAAAATGAGATTTGGAGAGATAAGTTGTGCTACCAATAACCCAGATTTCCTCATCTCAAATCTAGTGCTCTATCTTATTTTCTCTAGTTTGCTTTAATTCAACTTAAAAAAAAAATGTGTTATATACCAGGACGTAGCCTGGGACCTAGAGATACAAAGGGGAGAGTTCTTGCCCTCTGAATTCTTTAGAATCTTATACTTAAGCTCTCCCAAAACCCTCAGGTACAAAACCCACCTATTTTTTTTAATTTATGATTGCTTATCAGTCAACAAACCATCATATGGCTTCATAATCATTAGTACCTGTTCTGAGTGAAAAACAGCTGTACCTTCAGAGAACTTGAGTCTGATAAAGAAATGCTTCATCACCTTTGATGGAGGTAAATAAAGGGCAGCACTCTTATGTTCTGAAATCTTTTATTTCTCACTAGTTTCAGCATTAGTCAAGCATAAAAATCTGTATCAATCAGTAAACCATTCTATATTATTAATCATCTATTCAGTTCTGTGCACCAGCTTTGTGCTGTTCTGTATTAACCTTAGTTCAGAACTGTTAGGCATTATTAATTACCTATTGCAGTTGTCTACTCTATTCTATCCTCCCTATATTTCCCTCTTTGAGAAGGGCATTCCAGAAGGGAGACCTCCCCTATGCTGAGAGATGATGGTAGGTGGGACAATGGAATGAAACATGGAACATGCTGTACTAAAGACCTTCAATAAATATGCAAACCCTGATCCACATAGGAGGGGGGCACTACTTCTTTATCAGCTCCAAGGTTATTTCTTTAGTCCCAAGGCTATTCTATTAGCCCGTGGGCCATTTCACAAGCCTAGGCTATTATACTGTCTTTAAAAGCTTCTTCAAATAAAATTCTTTCATACTCCTGGATTGAATGGAATTCTGAGTCTTCCATTCTTGGGGACAGACCTTGCTACACACTTGGGTGTATTTTCTCACAACACCTTCAGAGTAATCCCGTTGAGGGAGAGATACAATCTACCAGGTTATAGAACCCATAGCTGATGATGAAGGCACAGTTCCTACTATCTGGAAATTCCCAACTTCCTAGGAGATATGACCCTTTCTCAGTGACTTAAAAATCGAATGAACAAAATATCTGTACCATCATATTTTCTAACTATTAATCAATCAACTAGAATTTGTTAAGTGGTGCCATGTGCTAAACACTATTCTATTTTCTGACAATAAAAAGATGAGAGAGAGAGAGAGATGAGAGAGAAAGTTTCTGACTTGAATGTGATTACATTAAACTAGAATATAAAGAAAATTGCAGAATGTATATAGTTACAAAAATGCAGATACTGTTTCCATTGAATACATTAATGGCAAGCATGCATCTCAATGATAGATGATGACTGATACTCAAGAAAGGCTCTTGGAGAAAGTGAGTTCACTTCTTTCATTTGCAACAGCAACAGTAATCAATGAAGCATTTTCCTTTCAGATGCCCCAATAAAATTCAAACTGAACAAATTCTTCCTTCATTGTGAAAAGGTTAACTATGAATGGACATGATCTCTTTGAAGCCAAATGTCAACCAAAGAGTTAACTCTTAATTCTGTTCCCAGTGGGTCTTTGTTTTGTAATGCGCCAGAGGGCTTGTATGTGTTGTTTGAGGTCCAGCATGGTCATCAGACTGGGAAAATGCAAATGAGCAGGTCTGTTATTAATATTCTCAGACCCTTGACTCATAGAGCAGTATCTGATCTGGTAAGTCAATGCTTGTATTCTATGTGTTCCCTAGCCTTTTCCTTCTTCCCTTATCCTTTCTCTTCACCCTGGACCTTTAGCTCTCAGCTTTTCAAAAGGACAAACCAGCTATCCTAAATTCAAACCTCAGAGAAATCTCTTTTCTTTACTGTTACCATTATCCTTAACCCTTCTTTTTCTTTTCCTTTTTCTTTCCTCTTTTCCCCAATTTTTCATTTTACTCCCTTTTTTTCTACAGCTTGCCTAATTTTCCTTCTTTAATTCATTTTACATCTTATTTTCCTACTCCCACTTTACTCTTATTCCTTTATCTTTTTTACTCTTTTCTTTCATTTCCCTCCTTTCATTCTTTATTTCTCCAATCTCTCCTAGTTTCCTACCATTTCCTCTTTTCACTTTCCCTATTTTTTCTTCTTTCTAATTTCCTTTCTTCTTCTCCCCCACCCTCCATTTCCTCATTCTTATCTTTTCCTTTTTCTGTTTTCCTATGCTTTCCTCATTAACTTCAGCAGATCCCAGCCTGGATCCATAGAGAATCTATTCTATGACTTACTTTGATTTTCGAAATATTATTTAGAAGTGACAGTACTACTGCAAGACAATGCTATAGGGTGGACATAACATCCAGATGAAGCAAAGGGATATTCTGAGTTTTATTTAATTAACAATGGAGAGCTATGAAAACCTTACAACAGAGGTGTTATATCAGATTTATACATAAGAAAGTTTCATTTGTTTAATACATGAAGGATATATTACAGTGGAGAAAAAGAGAAATCATAAAAATTTAGGAATTGGGAAATTCTTACACAATTACAGGCAGATAAGTGTAAGACTCAATACTAAAATAATGAATGATAAAAATAGACATTATTAGAATAACATAAAATAGAAAAAGAAGGAAAGAATACAAGACTTAGGAGTAGTTCTCAAAGCTAGTCAGTAACCAATTCATGATTTAAGTCCATTTTTCCCAAATCTTAAACCAGTTCCCTTCCTAGAATTTACAATCCAATTGAAAAGACAATCTAACATGGGGAGGAAAAGTAAATAATATTTAAATGCAGTATAGAGCCAATTTTAAAAATGAGGAAGTCAGTGATCAATGTAGTTCTATAGTTTGGGGAGTTATTCAGAAAAAACAATGCTCAGGAAAAACTGAGACTTGGAAAAATCTTGTTGAGTAAAAGAAAAAATATATATATAATATAATATTTGGATATATGTGTATGAATATATACAAGTGTATGTGTGTATGCATCTATAATATACATATATTTAAGATACTCAGATTGTATCTAGACCATTTCCAAAAAGATTTTACATATACTTTTGGGTAAACATGGTGGCAAACTAGACATGAATTACTTCATCTCCCCAGCACCCAATGAAATAGACTATCATAAAAGAACATAAAAATAATCTTTGGAAGAAAGGAAGGACACTACAGTGGGGCCCAGCACTGAAGGTATGTGGGGTTTGAGCATTTCCACACTATAAGAAGGAGAAAAAGCTCACATCCAAATGTGATCTGAACTACTCTCCCCCACCTCACCTACAGAATGAGAGACGGAACCAGTGCACCCATCAGAATCAGCTAGTGAGTGAGGGACGTCTCTGTAATGAGTGGGGGGCACACCACGATCCTTGGGATCTAACTAGCACTGCCAGGGATCTACCCCTGAGAGCAGTTGCACAAGAGACCCCTGCACACTGGAGAGCATAGACCGCGGGTGCTCTTGCAAACTGCCAATGCTGAGGAGACTCCAGAGCCTGCCTGAGGCAAAAGCCACATCACGTAACTCCACAGAAAACCTGCCCATCTCACTCAGATTTCTGACTAAAAAGGAAAGCGAAAACCATCAAAGGGATGGCTCATTGTGCCCAAGACCAACCCTCCAAGAAAAACATGAAAAAAGTGACTCTTGAAAACTTTTACAGAGGGAAAACCCAGGAAAAATCAAAACCTTCCCCCCAAAATGGAAATTGTCCACAAGCTCTGGAAGAATACAAATTGGAGCTTATCCAAAAGATGGAAGCCTTCTGAAAGAAAAATGGGAAAAAATACAAAGAGAGAACAACAGTCTGGAGAAATAGCTGGAAGCCACAAAAAGTAGGGCAGACCAAAGTGAAAAGGAAATCTAGTCTTTAAAAACCATAATTAAGCAACTAGAAGTCAATGATCTTGCAAAGCAGCAAGAATTAATAAAGCAAAGTCAAAAATTAACGAATTAGAAGAAAACACAAAATATCTCACTTACAAGGTTACAGACCAGGAAAACAGAGGAAGGAGAGACAATTTGAGAATCATTGATCTACCTGAAAAACGAGAGATAAACAAAAATCTTGATGCCATACTACAAGAAATAATTGAGGGAAATTGCCCTGAAGCTCTTGAAGAAGGGGCAAAATAAAAATTGAAAGGGTTCATAGAACACCCTCCATACTAAATCCCCAAAAGACAACTTCCAGGAATGTAATTGCCCAATTCAAGAGCTTCCAAGCTAAGGAGAACATCTTACAAGACACCAAAAAAGAGACAATTCAGATACAAAGGAGAACCAGTCAGGATCACACAAGGCCTGACAGCTTCCACACTAAAAGACCTCAAGGCCTGGAACATGATAAAAGGCAAGAGAACTGGGTCTTCAAGCAAGAATCACCTATCCATCAAAACTGACTATTGTGAGCCTTAAAAAAATTCTCAGACCCTACTTCATAAGATTAGAATTGTGAACCTTAAAAATTCCCCATTGGGACCATTCCCCATTGGGATCATTCCCCATTTGGGCAGTGAAGGTACTTAGATCAGGAATGTGAGAACTCTACCTAGATCAGGAATATGAGACCTCTACTCCACCCCTACTTAAGTCTGCCCTAGGGGACGATAAAGTTGTAAACTCTTTGCTGAACAATGAAAAGTACTTAAACCCATACTCATAGTGAGCAAAAAGTTCTTTAAGCCATGCCTATTTTTGTATATAATACAAAAGGGTGATAAGTATCTATAAAGGTCAGGCAATTTGTGAACTTACAAGGAGCAAAGAGGTGAAAACGTACTCAGAGATTCTAGTCTATTCAGGTGTGAACTAGGAATGGTCTGTCCTTTGAAAAACGTCTACTGTGATTGGTAGATGGAAGAACTTAGAGGAGGTGACATAGGAGAAATTTCTCTATATAAGGAGATGACAGGCTCTTAAGAAGAGACAGTCTCTAAGGAGGCTGTTGGGAGAGAGCTCTGGAAACAGGCTCTTGGGAGTCTCTTGAAGACAGTCAGAAGAATCCCTCTCTGGAGAAGGATGGCTGGCTGAACTGGTGTCTATATTCTTGCTTGGACAGATCTTGTGGTGAGTGATTAAGGACTGGCTGATCTCTCTATTAAGACTCAGGTGTAGGCCATGTTGGCTTAAGGCCCTTCATACTTATTCCTTTCTTATTCTCTCTCTCTCTCTCTTTTCTTAATTACTTATTGTTATTAATTAAAATCCCTATAAAACCCAGTTGACTTGGGTATATTTCATAATTGGGAATACTTCCCTGGCAATCACCTTATATATGATTTAAAAACAAGACACTGTAGTGAAAACATATTTTCTGTGGTCACAATTTACTCATCCACTCTTTTATCTACTACATTTTAAATCTTCCACTATTTTAATCACTACAGTTTATGACCTCAACTAATTTTAATTTTTACACTATATACTTGCAGGGGAAAGTATGGGCATTCAACAAAATAGAAGATTTCCAAGTATTTGTAAAGAAAAGACCAGAAATCAGTGTAAAGTCTGACATCCAAACACAAAGAGCAAGAGAAACATGAAGAGGTAAATATGAAAGAAAGGGAAATGGAGAAAAATATTTTTTTCTTTTATTCAAACTCTCTTCTATAAGAACCACAATTAGATCAAAGTATATATATATATATATATATATATATATATATATATATATACATATATATATATTAATATATGGGGGAAATGTTATGTGTAACTCAAAATTTATATGCATTAACTGAGTAATAAGAAGAACCACTCATGGGGAAGATTAGGGCATTAAAATGATTTGGAGGGGGAAAAAAGAAAGAAAAGGGAGGGGGGAATCAATGATGGTACCAAAATATACTTGAAGAAATAGAAATAAATTCATTAGAATAATCTTGGTCAGTCAAAAATACACACGGGAAGGGGAGGGGAAGAATTCTCTTATAAGAAGGAGAGGAAGAGCGTTCTAATTGGTATTACTAAAACCTTACTCTCAGTGAAATCAGCTCTGAGAGGGAAGAACATTTAGATCCATTGGGATCTTGAATTCTATCTTATCCAACAGGGTAAGGGAGAAGGGAAAACTAAGGGGGAGGTTGAGGAGAGGGAGTACAAAAAGGGAAGGAAGGAGAGGGGGTAGGAAAATTAATAGACCCCCCCAAAAAACAAGAAGGGAACAAAAAGGGAGGGGCCAGAAAGGGAAGCATAGCAAGGGAGGGGACTAGGGGGACTGATTTAAAGTTAGCCACTGGTTTAAAAGGTTATAGCAAAAGAAGAAAAGTCAGAATTAGGGGAGGATATCAAAATGCTAGGGAATTCACAAGTGACAATCATAACTTTGAATGTGAATGGGATGACCTCACCCATAAAACGTACATGAATAGCAGAATGGATTAGCAGAAATCATATGTTGTCTTCAAGAAACACATATAAGGCAGGTAGATACTCACAAGGTCAGAATTAAAGGTTGGAGTAAGACCTATTGGGCCTCAACTGACAGAAAGAAGGCTAGAATTACAATCATGATATCTGACAAAGGCAAAGCAAAGGGATAGGGAAGGTAAATACATCCTGATAAAAGGGAGTATAGACAACAAGGAAATATCACTAATCAACATGTTTGCACCAATTGGTATAGCACCCAAATTTCTAATGGAGAAACTAGGAGAATTGAAGGAAGAAATAAATAGTAAAACTATACTAGTGGGAGACCTGAACCAACCACTATCAAATTTAGATAAATCAAATCAAAAAATAAATAAGAAAGAGGTAAAAGATGTGAATGAAATCTTAGAAAAATTAGAGTTAATAGATATATGGAGAAAAATAAATAGGGACCAAAAGGAATACACCTTCTTTTCAGCAGCACAAGGCACATTCACAAAGATTGACCATACACTAGGTCATAAAAACATGGGATGCAAATGCAGAAAATCAGAAATAATAAATGCAACATTTTCAGAGCATAAGGCAACAAAAATAATGAAAAGTAAGGGTACATGGAGAGCAAAATTAAAAATCAATTAGAAATTAAATAATATAATACTCCAAAATCTGTTTGTTAGAGAACAAATCATAGAAACAATTAATAATTTCATTGAAGAAAATAACAATGGTGAGACATTCTTTCAGACTTTATTGGATGCAGCCAAAGCAGTATTTAGAGGAAAATTCATATCCCTGAGTGCATGTATTAACAAATTAAGGAGAGAAGAGATCAATGAATTGGACATACAAATCAAAAAACTTGAAAGTGAACAAATTAAAAACCCCCAGAAGAAAACCAAATTAGAGATACTAAAAATTAAGGGAGAAATTAATAAAATCAAAAGTGATAGAACTATTGAACTAATAAATAAGACAAGAAGCTGGTACTTTGAAAAAACAAACAAAATAGACAAAGTACTGCTCAATCTAATTTAAAAAAGAAAAGAAGAAAAGCAAATCAACAGTATCATAGATGAAAAGGGGGATCTTACGTCCAATGAAGAGGAAATTAAGGCAATCATTAAAAACTTCTTTATCCAATTATATGGCGCAGTAAATATGCCAATCTAGGAGATATGGATGAATATTTACAAATATATATATTTCCTAGACTAACAGAAGAAGAAATAGATTTCTTAAATAATCCCATATCAGAAAAAGAAATCCCACATGCCATCAAAGAACTGCCTAAGAAAAAATCCCTAGGGCCTGATGGATTCACAAGTGAATTCTATTAAACATCCAAAGCATAGCTAACCCTAATACTATATAAACTATTTGACATAATAAGCAAAGAGGGAGTTCTACGAAACTCCTTTTATGACACAAACATGGTACTGATTCCTAAGCCAGGCAGGTCAAAAATGGAGAAAGAAAACTACAGACCAATCTCCCTAATGAACATAAATGCAAAAATCTTAAACAGGATACCATCAAAAAGACTCCAATAAGTGATCAGGAGGGTCATTTATTATGATCAAGTAGGATTTATACCAGGAATGCAAGGATGGTTCAATATTAGAAAAATCATCCACATAATTGACCATATTAACAAGCAAACCAACAAGAACCACATGATTATCTCAGTAGACGCAGAAAAAGCCTTTGATAAAAAACAACACCCATTCCTATTAAAAACACTAGAAAGCATAGGAATAGAATGGTATTTCCTAAAAATAATAAACAGTATATATCTAAAACCATCAGCAAACATCATCTGCAATGGGGATGAACTAGATGCATTCCCATTTAGATCAGGAGTGAAACAAAGATGCCCATTATCACCTCTATTATTTAACATTGTACTAGAAACACTAGCAGTGGCAATTATAGAGGAAAAAGAAATTGAAGGTATTAAAATTTGCAACGAGGAGTCCAAGCTGTCACTCTTTGTGGATGATATGATGGTCTACTTAAAGAATCCTAGCGAATCAACAAAAAAGCTAGTGGAAATAATAAACAACTTTAGCAAAGTAGCAGGATACAAAATAAACCCATGTAAGTCATCAGCATTTCTATATATCTCCAACACATCTCAGCAGCAAGAATTAGAAAGAGAAATTCCATTCAAAATCACCTTAGACAATATAAAATACTTAGGAATCTATCTGTCGGTTAGGAACTATATGAACACAACTACAAAACACTCTCCACACAAATAAAACTAGACTTGAGCAATTGGAAAAACATTAAACTGCTCATGGATAGGATGAGCTAATATAATAAAAATGACCATCCTACCCAAACTTTTCAATCTATTTAGTTCCATACCCACTGAACTTCCAAAAAACTTTTTTACTGATTTAGAAGAAACCATAACAAAGTTCATTTGGAAGAAAAAAGGATCAAGGATATCTAGTGAAATAATGAAAAAAAAATACAAAGAAGGTGGCCTTGCAGTCCCAGATCTCAAACTATATTATAAAGCAGTGGTCATCAAAACAATTTGGTACTGGCTAAGAGACAGAAAGGAGGATCAGTGGAATAGACTTGGGGCAACTGACCTCAGCAAGACAGTCTAAGACAAACCCAAAGACCCCAGCTTTGGGGACAAAAATCCACTATTTGATAAAAACTGCTGGGAAAATTGGAAGATAGTGTGGGAGAGATTAGGTTTGGATAAACATCTCATACCTTACACCAAGATAAACTCAGAATGGGTGAATGAATTGAATATAAAGAAGGAAACTATAAGTAAATTAGGTGAACACAGAATAATGTACATGTCAGACCTTTGGGATGGGAAAGATTTTAAAAGCAAGCAAGACAAAGAAAGAGTCAGAAAATGTAAAACAAATAATTTTGACTACATCAAATTAAAAAGTTTTTCTACAAACAAAACCAATGTAATTAAAATCAGAAGGGAAGCAACAAATTGGGGAACAATCTTCATAACAAAAACATCTGACAAAGGTCTAATTACTCAAATTTACAAAGAGCTAAATCAATTGTACAAAAATCAAGCCATTCTCCAATTGATAAATGGGCTAGGGACATGAACAGGCAGTTTTCAGTTAAAGAAATCAAAACTATTAATAAGCACATGAAAAAGTGCTCTAAATCTCTTATAATCAGGGAGATGCAAATCAAAACAACTCTGAGGTACCACCTCACATCTAGCAGATTGGCTAACATGACAGCAGAGGAAAGTAGTGAATGCTGGAGGGGATGTGGCAAAGTCGGGACATTATTTCATTGCTGGTGGAGTTGTGAACTGATTCAACCATTCTGGAGGGCAATTTGGAACTATGCCCAAAGGGTGATAAATGACTCTCTGCCCTTTGATCCAGCCATAGCCGCGCTCTTTGTGGTGGCAAAAAGTTGGAAAATAATGGGATGCCCTTCAATTGGAGAATGGCTGAACAAATTATTGTATATGTTGATGATGGAATACTACTGTGCTCAAAGGAATAATAAAGTGGAGGAATTCCATGGAGACTGGAACAAACTCCAGGAAGTGATGCAGCGTGAAAGGAGCAGAGCAAGGAGAACACTGTACACAGAGACTGATACACTGTGGTTCATTTGAATGTAATGGACTTCTCCATAAGTGTCAATGCAATGTCCCTGAACAATCTGCAAGAATCTAGGAGAAAAAACACTACTCACAAGCAGAGGACAAATGGTGGGAGTAAAAACACTGAGGAAAGGCAACTGCTTGTATATAGGGGTGAGGGGAAATGATTGAGGAGAGACTCTAAATGTACACCCTAATGCAAATACCAACAACATGCTCATATCTGGATTGGCTTCCCTTTTGGTTCTGTATATTTCAGTGCACTCTTAGGAAACTGCACCATTCTGTTTGTGATACATACTGAGAAGAGTCTCCACCAACCCATGTTCTATTTCTTGGCTATGTTAGCTGCTATTGACCTTGGCTTATCAACAGCTACCATCCCCAAGATGCTGGGAATATTCTGGTTTCATTTAAGAGAGATTAGCTTGGCAGGCTGTGTTGCCCAGATGTTCTTTGCTCACAATTTCACCACCATGGAGTCAGCAGTGCTTTTGGCCATGGCCTTTCATCGTTATGTAGCTATCTGCCATCCTTTCAAATATATCACCATCCTGACCACCAAGACCATTGGGACAATTGCAGGGGCCATAATCCTTAAGTCTCTGACCTTCATGTTTCCTTTGATTTATCTTGTCTTGAGGTTACCATTCTGTGATTCCCATCTTATTCCTCACACCTATTGTGAACACAGGGGCATTGCCAAGTTGGCCTGTGCCAGCATTAGAGTCAATATTATTTATGGCTTGGTTGTAATTCTTATAGTATTTGTGGATGTGATTCTGATTGGAGTTTTCTATATCAGGATCCTTCAGTCTGTCTTTCTCCTCCCATCCCAAGATGCTTGACTAGAGGCCATGAACACTTGTGGCTCCCACATTTGTGTTATGTTGGCAATACGATTCCTATAGTTATTATTTCTAAAGATGTTATTTCTTTTTTCCTGTAGCCAGCTCCTACAGACCATTATTACATGGCCTCTCTTCCCACAGTAAAGGCATGTTAATGATTTATCTGTGGATTCCTGCAAAGGGGATATGGTCTCTCCCTGATTTTTCCATTGTCCTTTTAACATTTCAATTTCATTCTTTAAGTCTTCCACTAATGTATTGTGCTCCTCATATCTTTCTGCATGAACATTATAAACATAGGCTGCTACCTTCCTCAATTCTTCTAGGTACATAGAGTCCCAATTAGGACAGCTAGTTTTAAAGTAGTCTCTTGCCACTGAACAACAATTCTCAATGAATTGCCTACATATTTGGCTAATGGCCCCTTTTTCTGGACAAATCAAGGTCTATATATATGTATTTCTTATGTCAATAAGTCTGTCCATAATCTGGGAGGGGGTCTCATCGATTTCTTGTCAGCTTCTTTCAAGTTTTGACCCTTTTTCAGGTCTATCAGAGCAAGCTCTCATGGCTGTCAATAAGGAGGAAAGAGGATATAGGATTTCTCCTGCCTGGCCTATGCCAGGGAGAGTTTAAAATCCGTGCCTTCAGGTCTCTGAAGAAGATTAGAGGCTTCTAAGGGGATAAAGTTGGTAAGTAAAGGAGGAAACTCAGTCAGAAATTCACCACTGAACCAGACAGATAGCATGTAGCCACACTAAGATGCCAGAAGCCTCAGCACGCTGCTGAGGGCATCGTGGACTCTGTCAAGAGAGTATGGATAGCCCCTGGTATAACTACTATAGCTTCTAAAGTATGTTCAGCCTGCTCTATTTGCCAGGCATATAACCAACATGGATATCGTGGAAAAGCCTTTGGGGGACGTCCTCTGGCTTACACACCTTTTGAACATCTACAGATAGATTTCATAACAATGCCAAAAGCTGGACGTTATAAATTTTGTCTGGTCATAGTAGATCAACTAACCAGCTGGCCTGAAGCATTTCCTACGACCCGAGCTACAGCAGATTTTGTTGCAAAGATACTTTTAAAGGAAATTATTCTTCGTTTTGGCCTGCCAGCACGTATTGACTCCGATAGAGGGAGTCATTTTAACGATTCTGTCTTAAACCAAATATATTCTTGCTTGGGGATAACTCCAAAATTCCATGTTCCATACCATCCCCAGAGCTCAGGCCAAGTGGAGAGGATGAATAAAGAATTTAAGACTATGATTGGCAAATTATGCACTGAGACCCATTTAAAATGGCCTGAAATTCTCCCTCTGGCCCTATTTTATCTTAGAAGCAGGCCTAGAGGAGACTTACATATTTCACCATTTGAGATGCTTTTTGGACATCCTCCTATACAGGCTAAGCCTTTCTCCCTGGCTTATACATCGCTATTAGGGGGAGATATTACTATTGCTTCCTATATACAGGAGTTACAGCACAAACTACATGAACTTCATGAATCCGGGGCTGCAGTACAAGCCGGACCATTAGACTTTTCTCTGCATGACCTGAACCCAGGAGATAAAGTTTATATCAAGAATTTCAAGCGAACTGGAGCAACTCAACCTTCATGGGAAGGACCATTCCAAATATTATTAACTACTCCAACATCTATAAAGATTGGAGAAAGAGACTCTTGGATTCACTGCTCACATGTGAAGAAAGCATCTTCTGCCGAGACTGATTGACTCTATCCTATCATATGAATTGTGACTATATCTTATCATATGAATTGGAGATAATAATCCATAGACAAATGGATGCTATTTTTTCAAGAACACATTGAATTACTGATTTTTTTCTTATTTTTCTTATTTCTTTTCTTTTATTTTTTGATCAGAATATTTGATTTTTTTCTCATTATTTGTACTGAAGGTACACATAATTAATATTAATATTATTTTTTTCCTGCAGTAATACAAGTTAATATATATACTCTTGCTATAATATCAATATATGCCTAAAAGCTTTAAACTATGGGAACCTGCTATTTATTGATAAAATATTATAGGACTGTGATTAATGTTTGTGTCTGATTCCAGGAAAAGGGAGAAAAACAAGGAGCACAGACTAAACCTGAATAGTGCCAATAGAGCACACAAGATATATTAAAGTGAGACTCGAGGTTGCTATGCTTAACTTATGTTTAAGTCGTAGGACTTCCTTGTATCTACACTCTTTACGAAGTACTCAAACAAGTACAAAGCTTGACTATCATGCTGGCTCCCTATATCCCTGAGGGGAAAAAAAATCAGACGAGGGAAGGACATTTCCCCATCAAAATAGAATTCTAATTCTTTTCTTCTTATATTATGGCAACTTCCTGTAGTCTTGGCTATAAATGGCTAAGTGAAATATTACTGCATTCTGTCCTACATACTTGTGGGATAGAAATTACTTTAAACTGGACCTATACAAGGCCTATTTTGAATTTTTCTTATGTTTTTGATTATTTTTCTATTGTTTTGATAATTCACATATACCCCCATAACTGAACATTGCATTCTGAGCTAAACTTACAATATATTTTAATACTTACTTCAGGGGGGATTGTATTTTAATTTAAAATCTAAGAATTTTTGAATTTTTTTGTTTGAGATTGTATTTTTATAAAAATCCAAGAATTTTGAATTTTGTTTAAGATTTTACTGTTATAAAAAATCAAAGATTTTGATTCTGTTTGAGAAAAGATCTTTAAGAAAGAAGCTTGAAACTTTTTATATCCAGAGAATGAACTGTTGCAGAAAGATGCCAAAAACCTACACTTCATCAAGAAGATCAAGAATGAACTTTGGATATGATTGATTGGACTGAACTTTTGATTGAACATTTATTGTAATTGTACACATTTATGCCAAAAGGGACTGCCCGTAATTTGGCTTTCTGTCAATGTGCCTAGCAAAACATTGGTTTTGCTTTCTTTTCTTTTCTATTTTCTCTCTCACTAGTCTAATTCTCTTTAAAACATTGAATATTGTGTATATCTATAGTTAGAATTGAATTCAGAATTACAAAATTGATTATGTTGTTTGATCAATGGGGAGACTGGTCTCCTATGATCATCAGGGAGGGATTGTAAACTTTAAAATTTGTTAGACTTATGAATGTTGGAAATTTCCCCATTGGGAAATTTCATACTTGAAAAAATTTCCTACTGATAGTAAGAACTCTATTGGAATATGAAACTCCTTGGCATGGGAGGATCCTTCTCCTCCCTACTTAAGAATACTTTAGGACAGAAACCTTTTGCTAAACAATGGAAAGGGCTTTGACCTATGCTTAAGCATAGAACAGGAAGTTCTTTGAGTCATGATTGATTTTAGAATTGATACAATAGAGATACTTGGAATGACAGAACCAGGTCTTGGAAACTACAATCTCCACCCTACTCAGAGTAACAGGATTTAGGAAGGGCTGCAGCAAAGAGCAAGATTTAATTATTTGAGAATATGACCTTCAACAGACATGTGCAAAGGGGAGAGACCTCTGGTCGTTCCTGGGTTAAGCTAGAGCCACCATTGGCACAGGGGAGACATCGACAGTGATTGGTAGATGTGAGAACTGAGGGGAGGGAACTTAGTTTGTTTCCTTAAAGATAGCGGGGTCGGAGGAGTGAGAGGAGGTTTTGCTCTGAAGGAGGTCTGAGAGGAAGAGGTTTTCCCTGAAGGAGGTCTGAGGAGGTTTTGCTCTGAAGGAGGTCTGAGGAGGTTTATGCTCTGAAGGAGGTCTGAGAGGAGAGAGGTCCTGGAAGGAGAGCTCCTGGAGAGGTCTTGAAGGAGGCTGTGGAAGGAGAACTCAGGAGGAGTCAGGAGGAGAATTCTCTGGAAACATTTCTTGAAAGGAGGCTCTCTTGAAGGTGGAGCCTGAGGTTGGCATGAGAAGCCTTACCTAGAGAGATCTTGGGTGAGTGATAAAACCAACTGACTGATTTATCTCTTAGGACTGAGGTCTAGGCCTTATTGGCTTGAGGCCCTTCATTCTTATTCCTTTCTTACTTTCTCTCTTTTTCTATTGATTAATCAGTGTATTATAAATTAAATTTCTCTATAAAACCCAGTTGGCTTGGGCATATTCATAAATTGGGAATATATTCCCTGGCGACCATCTTATATTTATACAAAACCAAGACACAGTAGAAAACATATTTGAGCAGCCATAATTGTTATATATTTCCCTTGCTCCCAAACATTTTAATTAACACAGTTTATGGCTCCCACTCTCTTATCTACAACTATTTAAGGCTCAAAACTATTTTAAATCTAACAGTTTATGGCTGACCATGAATTTGGTGAGAAAACCCTCAAAATATTTCTGTGAAATCTCTTTCCTTTATTTTTTTTTTGCTTTATTACTTGCATATCAGTCAGTTTTGTTTTCTTTTTTTTAACTTGACTTCAAAATTACAGCTGCAAGAACGGGTGAGTAAAAAACCTTTTTTTTCCTTAAATTAAGCTATTTTAGATCTTAGCAACAGGGCCCTAAAATCCTGGCTAGCAATTGCCTAAATTAAGACTAGAAAAACCTGGGAAAACTTCTTTGGCCTTGTCCTGCTTCCCACGTTTTTTACTTTAGAAATATGGAGTCACAAACAGTTCAGAACTTAGTTAACAACTGGAGTTTCAGTAAATACTTTGTTCTTTTCTTAATACAAACATTGGTCTGCAACTTACTTAGCAACTGGCTCAGCTGCCCCATGACCAATCTTATAAATAAAGAATTCCTTGTCTCTCTGAAAGGGCTCATCTCATGGATCTTATGGCAAAAACTAATCAACATACAACTTTCCCTTCAGTTTTTGATTATTGTAATTTTAATATTGTATTTTCTTAAAGAACTCAATTCTCAGTCAGACCAACCAATTGCTTCCCCTGCCCCCTTAGTCTCAGAAAACTCTAATTCTAATCAATCAACTCTAAGTCCATACCCCTCCCAGGCTTCCAACACAACACAATCAACTTTAAGTACACACCCTACCTCTGAATTTTCTGGCACAATGGGATTACAACAAACCCCTCCTTTTAATGTGCCCAACCCTTCTATGTCTCAGACTTACCCAATTGAAAATGGAGCAAGATGCCTAGAAACAGGAGTACCAAATAATTCAGATAGCTTATTTCCTTTAAGGGAAGTACCCACTTTTAATAAAAATGGAAACTTAATATCTGTAAGGCATCATATACCTTTTAGCCCTGAGGATTTAAAAAAATTGAAGGAAAAAATGCCATCATTTGAGGATGAACCAATAATAATTATAAAAAATTAGAGAACATATTCAGAACTTTTGACCCCACTTGGTTGGATGTTGAGAATATATTAGATGAATTATTAACAAAGAGAAAGAAAAATAATATTGTCTCTCTGGCTAATAAAAAACAAGGTAGAAGAGGACATTATTGGCTAACTGAAGATCCACATTGGAATCCCTATGTTGAATTAGATTACACAAAACTAAACCAGGCCAGAGAAGCATTATTGACAGCCATGAGAGCTTGCTCTGATAGACCTGAAAAATGGTCAAAATTTGAAAAAACCCGACAACATATTGATGAAACACCCTCCCAATTTATGGACAGACTTATTGACTTAGGGAATACATATATGGACCTTGATTTGTCCAGAGAAAGAGACATTAGACAACTACGTAGATGATTTGTTAAGAATTGTTGTTCAGTGGTAAAGGACTACTTTAAAACTAGCTGCCCTAATTGGGACTCTATGGACCTAGATGAACTAAGGAGAGTAGCAACCTATGTTTATAAAGGTCATGTAAAAAGACCTGAGGAAGATGATACATCAGTGGAAGATTTAAAGAAAGAAATTGAAATGTTAGAGACAATTGAAAAATAAGGGAGAGACTATAGCCCCTTTACGGGAATTCACAAATAAATCAGTAACTTGCCACTTCTGTGAGAAGAAGGGCCACAAAATGATGGAATGTAGAACCTTTCTTAAGATAATTGGAAGGAATACACAGTTTAATAATAGCTTTAGAAATAATAACTATAGAAATGATGATAATGGTCATAGAAACCAGAATTCTAGAGATTCTAGAAATTATAATAATGACTATGGAAATAACTATAATGAATATAGAAATAAGAACTTTAGAAACCAGAATTATAGAAATAGGAATTGGGAAAATAATGACAATGCTCCAAATGAAGAAAATGATAATACTCAGCAACAATATATGAGAAATGGTGCTCATCCAAAAAATACTCGAGTTGCAAATGCCCCTCAGGGGGGTGCCCTTCAGGGGGGTGCTTTTCAGGGGGGTGCCCAAGGAATATCCCAAACACAATGAAGGTGTCCGGGGGGGCTGGGGCACAGGAACCAGAGAATACAACCTTTGATTTTCTGGACCCTGATGTCCTACTACCCGTTGTCCCTATTCACTGCCCTCCCCATACTAATGAACCCCATGTTACCTTGAAGGTGGGTAACACTTATTATGATTGCCTATTAGACACTGGAGCTACCAGGTCTGTATTGAAGAATGTACCAGATTTAAATTGTTATTCCATTGAATCACAAAGTGTAATGGGAGTATCAGGAATACCCCAAAGAGTTGATAAACTTGCCCCTAGAATGGTGTCTGTAGGACCCCTAGAGGTACAACTTTCCTTTCTTTTGATGCCTGACTCCCCTTTAAATTTGCTGGGGAGAGACCTTCTATGCAAACTCAGAGCCACAATAACTTGTTCACCAGATGGTTCTTTATCATTGGAAGTACCAGAGGAATCTTTAAATTTACTCCCTGTACTTCTCTCGGAAAACTAGGAGGCAAAAGAGCCATCCACTTTTGAAATACCTAAAGATATACCGGAGTCTCTTTGGGCCACATCTTCTTCCAATGTAGGCTTACTTAAATCTGCTGTTCCTGTGCAGATAAAAACTAAATCTAGCCGACCTCGTTCTATCCCTCAGTATCCCCTCTCAAAGGAGGCAATTGAGGGTATTACACCAGGTATTAACTCATTAATAGAACAGGGAATAATAATCCCTTGCAAATCTGAATACAACACGCCCATCCTGCCAATTAAAAAACCAAAAAGAGGGCCCGATGGCAAGCACCTCTATAGATTCGTACAGGATCTAAGGGCAGTGAATAATCACGTTATAAAGAGACACTCCGTAGTTTCTAACGTACATACTATTATTTCATCCATTCCTAGCACAGCTACATACTTTACAGCAGTAGACTTGTGTTCAGCTTTCTTTTCCATACCTATACATGAGAACTCCAGGCATATTTTTGCTTTCACCTGGAAGGGCTCACAATATACCTAGTGTCGGCTGCCACAGGGTTATGTTGAAAGTCCGAGCTTATTTGAGCAAATTTTGAGCCAAGACACAGACAATATAACATTTAAAAATAGCAAATTAATCAAATATGTAGATGATCTACTCTTGGCTTCAACAGATGCAAAAACATGTCAAGAAGATAGCAAACACCTTCTTTTGGAATTGCACAAAAGAGGACATAAAATCTCTAAGGATAAAGTTCAGTGGTGTCTCCAAAAAGTAGAATATTTGGGATTCATCTTGACTGCGGGTGTTCGTTATGTTCCTCCAAAACGAATTGAGAATATTCAAAAAATGAGTGCTCCTACCACTAAGAAACAGCTGAGAGCAATTTTAGGAGCAACAGGGTTTTGCAGACAATGGATTCCTTGCTATGGGGAAATTACTAAACCCCTTATAGCATTAACAAAGGATTCGGTTCCTGAACCCCTCAAATTAGAGCCTGAACACTTGTCAGCTCTATCAGATCTAAAAAAGGCTATCATGTCTGCCCCTGCTCTAGGCATCCCAGATTACAACAAGCCATTTACTTTATATGTGCATGAGCGAAGAGGAATAGCCTCTGGTGTGTTAACTCAGACTTTGGGACCTTATCAGAGCCCAATTGCTTATTATTCTGCCCAACTAGACCCAGTAGCAGCAGGAGCACCACCATGCCTTAGAGGAGTAGCTGCTACAGCCTTACTAGTAACAAAAACCGTTGATTTAGTATTGGGATGTCCATTAACAATAATGTGCCCACATGAGATAGAAGCATTATTGATAAAACATAGAACACAGGCATTCTCGGATCAGAGAATTACAAGGTATGAAATAACCTTATTAAATAGTGAAAATATTACCTTGAAACGTAGAGTTTCTACATGGGTAGAGGGACTGGGGCTAACGGGGCGGGGCAGGGGGCAGGAGCTTGTTGGTTAGGAGTGGGAGGAGCTATTTGAGAAGTAGGAGCCAAATTGCATAGGGCAGGGTGGGAAAGGGAATCTGATAATGATGGAGAATGGAGAGATAAATCACTCCTATTTTGGGATGCCCTTAAGTCTCTTTTAATGCTTTGTATAGAAGCTATGATATCCCCCCATTTTTCCTGCCAATTCTTAAGTAAGCCATTCATCTGCTGTAGCCACATTTTTCTTTTGTTTTGTTTTTTTAATCACTAAGTTGCCTGTAACTTTTGCCCCTAGTCAGTAGATGGCTCTACTGTCAAGGGTCTTATTTTGTTGTTAATTTTCCTTTCCTTTCTTTTTGGTTAGACTTTTGGGTGGGAATCTATTCAGTTCTTCAGTGTGTAAAGAAATGACAAAAGAAAGCCTTTTACCTAGGACTGGAGCTCTCTTTAAAAGTTTGGGAGGGGTCACAAGTAAGAAGGTAGTCAAAACAAAGCCTTGTTCCTAAGGCTAAGACTACTTTTAAAAGTAAGTTTGGGAGAGGTCACAAGTGAAAAGGAAGCAAAACAAAGCCTTATGCCTAAGGCTAAGACTCCTTTTAAAAGTAAGATTGAGAGAGGTCACAAGAGATCTTCCCTTAGCCCTCAGGCTAAAACTTCTAGGACCATGTGCTATCCTCTTTTGAGCAAAGCCCACTTAAATTTTTAAAACTAGAGAAGCTGAAAAGCAGGAAAATGGGCTTTAAGATGGCTCACTACCTTTACTCTGGTGATCTAGCCATTTTTGTTGACAGATCAAAGGAAGGGCTCCTTTTCCCAGAGTTTCCTCACTGCTAATCAACAAGGGTCAGCTAATTAGATTTTTTTTTCTCACCTAGACTCATACAGCTGGGAAGTATCTGAGGTCAGATTTGAACCTAGGGCCTTCTGTCTCTGGCCTGGCTCTCAATCCACTGAGCTACCCAGCTGCCCCTTAAGGTTAAAAAGAAAAAAAAAACCTGCTGTTTCCAATTTAACTTAAGGAGAAAAGAGAAGAGAAAAAATTGTTTTATACTCACCTGTTCTAGCAGCTGTGTCTTTAAGCCCAGTTAGCTGTTAAAAGGACTGACTGAGTGAGGGGGAAGTAGAGTAGGAGGCAAGAAAATTCAGGAAATTTTTGAAGGGACTCATCACAACATATGTAGTCAGCCAAACTGTTATGTTAAATTTAGGGGTTGAGACTGAAAATAATAATTATTGGTCACCAAGGATTTTATTTATAAAATCCTAAATGAAACACTCAAGTCAAATTGGAGTTTTTATAGTGGTTTAATTACAACAGGAAGAAGAAATTATTAGAGAGAGAGAGAGGGAGGGAGAGAGAGAGAGAGATTAACTCAAAACTGCTCTGGCTCAGGCTGAGCAAAGGCAGGAGTTTAAGGCCTTGGAGAGCCAAGGAAGAGAAGGGAGTGTGAATCTTAAAAACTACTCAGACTGTACTTTAGAAGATTTGGTTTAGCTATTTCCTTATTGTAAAAATGGAGATACTTAGTCTAATAGAGTCAGGAATGTCTTGGGAACTTTACATTACTTCACCCATACTTAGACATACTTTAGAGGAAGTTAAAGTTGTAAACTCCTGATTGAACAATGAAGGTACTTAAGCCATATCTCATAGTGAAGCTAGAACTTTAAGCTAGGTATATTTTTAGATCTAATACAAAAGGGTTTTAAGTACCTATAAGGGTTAAACTAATCACAAAAAGGTCAAGTAACTCAAAAAGGCAAGCTTAACAAAGAAATGTGAAGTACTAAAAAGATATAATCTAACCAGAGAAGGTGAGAACTAAAGAATGGTGAGAACTAACTAACTGATTTTGGAGTATCGTATTATTTAATTTCCAATTAATTTTTTTGTTGGTTTTCCATGTACCCTTACTGGTCATTATTTTCATTGCCTTGTGATCTGAAAAGGCTGCATTTATTATTTCTGCTTTTCTGCATTTGTATGCCATGTTTCTGTGACCTAGTGTATGGTCAATCTTTGTGAATGTGCCATGTGTTGCTGAGAAGAAAGTGTATTCCTTTTGGTCCCTATTTATTTTTCTCCATATGTCTATTAACTCTAATTTTTCCAAGATTTTATTCACTTCTTTTACCTCTTTCTTATTTATTTTTTGATTTATCTAAATTTGATAGTGCTTGGTTCAAATCTCCCTCTAATATGGTTTTAATGTCTATTTCTTCCTTCAATTCTCCTAGTTTCTCCATTAGAAATTTGGGTGCTATATTATTTGGTGCATACATGTTGATTAGTGATATTTCCTCATTATCTAAAGTCCTTTTTAACAAAATATAATTACCTTCCCTATCCCTTTTAATCAGGTCTATCTTTGTTTTGGCTTTATCAGATATCATGATTGCAACTCCTGCCTTCTTTCTATCAGTTGAGGCCCAGAAGGTCTGACTCCATCCTTTAATTCTGACCTTATGGGTGTCTATCTGCCTCATGTGTGTTTCTTGAAGACAACATATGGTAGGGTTTGGGATTCTAATCCATTCTGCTATTCGTCTATGTTTTATGGATGAGTTCATCCCATTCACGTTCAAAGTTATGATTGTCACTTGTGGACTCTCTGGCATTTTGATATCCTCCCCTAATTCTGACCTTTCTTCTTTAGCTCTAACCTTGTAAGCCAGTGATTCATTTTAAATTAGTCCCCCTAGTCCTCCCTTGATGTTTCCCTTTCTAGCCCCTCCTATTTGTTCCCTCCCCTCCCCCCTTTCCTTCCCTCCCTTCTTGTGTTCCCTTCCCCCTACCCCCCAACCCCCCTTCATTTTCCCTTCTCCCTACCCCTGTTGGGTAAGATAGAATTCAAGATCCGAATGGATCTGGATGCTCTTCCCTCTCAGACTTGATTTCACTGAGAGTACAGTTTAAGTAAAAACTCTCTTCCTCTCCTTATAGGAGTTTTCTTCTCCTCCCCTTCCCGTGTGTATCTTTGTGTGAGAAAGATTATTCTATTTAGTTTTTCTTTTCCCCCTATTTACACATTACATTTTCCCCACATATTAATATATATATATGTATATATATATATATATTGATATAAATGTAGTCCTTATAGAAGAGAGTTTGAATAAAAGAGAAAGATAACATTTTTATCCTTTTCCCTTTCCTTCATATTTACCTTTTCAGGTATTTCATGCTCTTTGTTTTTCAATATCGAACTTTCCACAGAGCTCTGGTATTTTCTTTGCAAAAATGTGGAAATCTTCTATTTTGTTGAATTCCCATACTTTTCCCTGGAAGTATATTGTCAGTTTTGATGGGTAGCTGATTCTTGGTTGAAGACACAGCTCTCTTGCCTTTCTGAAAAATATATTCCATGCCTTACAGTCATTCAGAGTGGAAATTGCAAGGTCTTGTGTGACCCTGATTGGCATTCCTTTATATCTAAATTGTCTTTTTCTGGCTTATTGTAAGATTTTTTCTTTTGCTTGAAAGTTTTGGAATTTGGCAATTACATTCCTGGGAATTGTCTTTTGGGGATTTAGTGTAGAGGGTATTCTGTGAACTCTTTCAATGCCTGTATTTCCCCCTTGTTCTAGAATCTCTGGGCAATTTTCTTTGATTATATCTTGTATTATGATGTCAAGTTTACTGTTTATTTCTGGCTTTTCTGGTAGTCCAATTATTCTCAGATTGTGTCTTCTTCCTCTATTTTCCAGATCTATCACCTTGTCAGTGAGATATTTTATGTTCCCTTCTAATTTCTTGGTATTTTGGCTTTGCTTTATTAATTCTTGCCCTTTTGCAAGATCATTGTCTTCCAGTTGCCTGATTCTGACCTTTAAAGCCTGGTTTTCCTTTTCAGTTTGGTCTAACTGGTTTTGTAGTTGCATTTTTTCATGCTTCAGATTGTTAAATTCTTTTTGCATTATTTTCCACTTTTCCTGCCAGAAGGTTTCCATCTTTTTGATCATTTCCGATTTAAATTCTTCAAGAGTTTGTGGAGAGTTTCCATTTCCTTTGGAAGGGTTTGGAGCATTTGCTTGTGTTTCCTCTTCTATCTCCTCTGTATTTTGTATTTTTGCTCCATAAAATGTGTCCAATGTTGCCCCCTTCTTCTTGCTTTTCTTGGTGTTTTGAGGCTTTTTCATTTCTGTACTGTTTGCCATCTCTATCTGAGTGAGGAGGACTGGGTCTTCCTGTATCTGTCTGATGTTCCGGGGCTTTAGCCCTAGGCAAATTGTCCGTTCTCTGCAGCTGCTCTTTCTTCCAGGGGAAGCCCAGGGTCTGCCTGCATTTTGGGTGTTACTACTCTCAGTTCCCTCCTGTTGCTTCTCCACTGTCTTACTTCAGGCTCTGAGCCTGGCTCAGCACTGTCTGCAAGGTATCTCAGTGCCTTTGCCGGCCCTGAGGTTTCTGTTCTTTCAGAAGACTGTGCACTCTAAGGGGGGAGGGTTCTTGGCTTCCATGAGCTCCGAGGGCTCCTGATAGGATTAAGTTCAGCTGGGTTGGACTGAATGTGCCCTGACACAGGGAACTTCTGTGAGACTCAGATGGAAGGACCGAGCCAGGGGGCCACAGGCTCCCCCCTGTCTCTCTCGGTTTCCCTGCCATCTGTGTTGGGTGCCCCCGTGGCTGTCTCAGGTTGTTTTCAAGATGCACCCTTCAGAATAGTCAGCCCTGAGGCCCTTTTGCTGGCCCTGAGTTTCCCACTGCTGCCTTGGGCTCAGTGCTCTGGGTTGGGGGGGATGGGTCCTGGGACCTTCCTTCTGCCTACCCCTTAGATCTGATCTAGTGTTCTGGCTTTTGGGGGGTGTACCTTTTGGTCCGAGTCCAGAAGGAGGATTCCTGTGGTCTGTCCTGTTGTTCATTTTGAATTTCGGTGCCCTAGGAGCATATAGTTTGTGATCGGTAAGGAAGGGTTTTCAGAGTTCTGAACTTTTGCTGCAGTCTAAGCCACCATCTTGACCAGAAGCCTCTCTCTTGTCTTAATTACTTCTCTCTATATTTATTAAAATCTCCATAATTCCCAGCTGAATTGGGTATTTTATTATTTGGGAATCTTCCCTGGTGACCAAAATTATTTAGATTTTAAGTCAAAACACTAAAATTATCTCTAAAGGAGTCAGTCTTTATCACTCATGTGACCATTCTGAAGGAAAGCTGTCTGTGGGGCTCCTCCAAACTCGAGCTCGAGGATCAAACTGGCCTCTATCCCTCTCCACAGGAAGTGACAAGAACTCCAGAGGCTGTTCTCTACCTCACTTCCTGCATCTCACATGTGTCAATGGTGGCTCAAGCTTGGCTTAGGACAGGCCAGGGGGGGCAGTTAGTGTTTTCTGATTTGTCATTAGCTAGCACATGCCCGTGTAGTCAGGGTGTGCACATTCCTGTGTGATAGACCAAGGAAGATGGAGGAAATTTAAAAATCACACTACTCTCCTCAATTCTTTGAGGTACATTGAGTCCCAATTAGGACAGCTAGTTTTAAAGTAGTCTTTTACCACTGAACAACAATTCTCAATGAATTGCCTATGTATTTGCCTAATGTTCCTTTCTCTGGACAAATGAAGGTCCATATATGTATTATGTATTTCCTATGTCAATAAGTCTGTCCATAAACTGGGATGGGGGTCTCATCAATTTCTTGTTGGGTTCTTTCAAATTTTGATCATTTTTCAGATCTAACAGAGCAAGCTTTCATGGCTGTCAATAATGCTTTCTGACCTGATTTAGTTTTGTGTGATCTAGTTCAACATTGGTGTTCCTATGTGGATCTTCAGTTGGCCAATAATGTCCTCTACTACCTTGCTTCTGATTAGCTCAAGAGATGACATTATTTTTCTCTCTTTTTGTCAGAAATTTTTCTAATAAATTTTCAACATCCATCCAAGAGTGGTCAAAATTTCTGAATATGTTCTCCAATCTTTTTATAATTAATATTGGTTCTTCCTCAAGTGATGGAAGATCTTCCTTGAATTTATTTAAATCTTCAGGGTTAAAAGGTGTATGGTGTCTTACAGATATCAAGTTCCCATTTTTATTAAAAGTGGGTACTTCCCTTAAAGGAAATAAACTATCTGAATTATTTGGTACTCCTGTTTCTGTTTCTAGGCTTCTTGCTCCATTCTCAATGGGGTAGGTATGAGAAAGGGTAGGGTTGGACACACTGAGGGGGAGAGTTTGTTATTTTCCCATAGTACCAGAAGGATCAGAGGTAGGAAGCGTATGGGAATTGAATTGGGCAGGGTGGGAATGAGGGGCAAAGGAAGAAGGGTCAGTAGCTGGGGGAAAGGATGCAGAGAAGTTAGGGTTGGAGGCATGAGTAGGGTGTGAACTTAAGTGTGAACTTTAGGGTGGAGGGGTTGAGATCTTCAGTATGAGTGGGGGAGGAATGGGTGGCGTAGTAGTAAGTTGGGTATGGGAGGGGCTCCTTTGTGAACTAGGAGCCATATTGGCCAGAGCAGGGTGGGACAGAGATTCTGATAATGAGGAAGTATGGAAAGATATATCACTCCTATCCTGGGATGTTCTTAACTTTCTTTTAATCCTTTTTATAGAAGCTATGATCTCCCCCAAAATTTACTCTATAACCGAATATTTAGTTCTTCATTTTGTTCAATATTAGAAGGAGCAATTGGTTGGTTCGACTGGGTTTTTCAAGGGGAGACTGACCTGAATCTCTTATTTGATTCCATATCTTATGCATGGTATTTTCAGTAGTCTCTTAGAAAGAATCAGATACATTACAGCTTCAACAATTAAAATCCCAAGGGGGAGTAGTGTGTCGATTAGACTTGGACATAAGTTCCATGGGATCAGCCATTTCAAAGAGACAAGGAATAATATATTTTCAAGTTTGGTTATGGAGCTGATAAGCCAGTTGTTAAGTAAGTTGTGAACTGGTGGGGAGCAGGACAAGGCCAAGACTTTCTCCAGGTTTTGTAGCTAAACAGCTTCCCCAGTCCTCCTGCTTTTTTTTTTTAAAGAAAAACAGCTGTATTCTATCTAATTTAAGGAGAGAGGGAGAAAAAAATCCAAATGTACTTACTTCTACAGGTGATCAAAATAAGTTATTAAAAGCTGAACTTAGGGATAGTCACAGTAAAGAAAAAGTTTAGGAAAGTTAAGAAGATTGAGGGCATTTCATCACAACCAACATGGTCAGCCAAAACTGTAAAGGATAATTTTATAGTTGTATATATAGTATATATATATATATATATATATATATATATATATATATATATATATATATATATATATACTATATATAGTATATATAGTTATATAGTTTATAGATAATTTATATAGTATATAATCTGGGTTATACATGAATAATCATCAAAAATTTAAAATCTAAATTAATTGGTCACCAGGGAAAATCCCAAATAATAAAGCACCCAAGTCACCATGAGACTGTCTCAAAGAAGTTGTCTGAGTGAGCTCCTCCAGGCTGAGATCAAGGATCAAATTGGCACCCAGGCTGCTCACAGGAAATGATCAGCCAGATCCAACTTTCCAGGGAAAGAGATTAGGAGGGACTAAAAAATTCCAAATATATAGACCTTTCACCCTTGTGTCTCCACCTCTAAATTTTCACATCTACCAATCACATCAAAGGCTTTCTCCGGGACTGTCCATACTTTTAGTTCTCACCTTCTTTGATTTTTGAGTTACTTAACACTTCTTTGTTAAGTTCACCTTTTGGTAGTTACTTGATCTGTTTTGATTAATTTAACCTTTATAGTTACTTAACACCTTTTTATATTAAGATACTAAAAATAGACTTAGCTTAAAGTTCTAGCATCACTATAAGGTGAGAACTAAGTACCTTCATTGTTCAATTAGGAGATTACAACTTTATCTTCCCCTAAAGTAAGGTTTAAGTAGGGTGGAGTAATTTAAAGTTTACAGACCTTTATTTATTTATTTCCTCTTTTATATTTTGTATTTTTTGCCAATCACTCATAATGAATTTCAACACAAGTTTCCCAAGTTATATGATTGAACTTACCTACCTTCCTTCCTCCCCTTCCCCATCCTGGTACTGGCAGGAGATTCGTGTTTCAATCTGGGTTATACATGAATAATCATCCAAAACTTATTTCCATATTGTTCATTTTTGTGTATGAGTAATTTTATAAGACCAAAAAAAAAAACCCCAAATAACCCCAAATAAACAACTGAAAAAAATGCACTTTTGTCTTCATTCTGAATCCATCAGTTCCTTCTCTAGAGATGGATAGCATTCATTGTCATAAGTCCCTCAGAATTGTCTGGATCATTATATTTCTGAGTGTATCAAATTTGATCTCTTGTTTACATTCTTGAAATGGAATCTTAATTGATTTTCCTGTTGTCTCCTCTCTAAAACAACTGTCAAAAATGATTTTCCCTAATTACAAACTATGTCATTTCTCTACTAAATATATTTAAGTAGCTATCCATCATCTCAAAAATAAAATTAAAAAAACCTTCTCTGTTGGGTTTTTTGCTTTTCACAACTCAGCTTCAAGCTATCTCTTTATCAGCAATATCACAAATAACATTTTTATAGCTCCTACTGCATGTCAGGCTCTGTGCTAAAGGCTTTCTAATTATTATCTTGTTTGATCCTCCTAGCAACCTTGGGATATAGGTGCTAGTAGTATCCCCATTTTATACTTGGGGAAACTGAGACAGAGGTTAAGTGATTTGTCAGTGGCACACAGCAAGAAAGTGTCTGAGACTGGACTTGAACTCAGAATTCCTGACTCCAGGAACAGCATTCTATCCACTGTACTACATACTCTCTTTCTTGTATTGCATGGTACAGCCCAAAGGCTCTTTGGATGTCACATATGATACTCCAGCTCCAATCTCCATGCCTTTCTACTGCCTGCCCCTCATATCTGGAATGCACTCTTTCCTATCCTCCACTTCATAGAATCCCTCTCTTAATTGTAATATAGAGCTCACACACCATTTGAATAAAGACCTTCCTGGCCTTCTGCCCCTCAATAACTAGAATTCTCCTTCTCTAAATTGTACTTAACTACATTGTATTGATTTTGTGTTTATTCTCTCAATATATACACATTCTTATATTTATTTTGAATGTAATACATTATTATACTTCTATACATAACATAATATTCTTAGATATGTCAACATTTCTTTCTCCAATTACACAAAAGACCTTTAAGAATAAGATTATTAGGGTGCAAGTCGTAGCTCAGTGGACAGAGAATTAAGCCTCGAGATGGAAGATGCTAGGTTCAAATCTGGTCTCAGACCCTTTCTAGCTATGTGACCCTGGGCAAGTCACTTGCCCCCCATTGCCTGGCCCTTCCAGTTCTCGTGCCTTGTAAGGAATACTTAGTATTGATTTTAAGATGAAAGGGAAAGGATTACAAAACAAAGAATACCACTATTAGGTTTATTTCCTAAGGTGACCAAAGAAAAAGGAATAGAAGTTATATGTTCTAAAATATTTAGAGCAGTTCTCTTTGTGGTGGCAAAGAACTGGAAATTGAAGGAATGTCCATCAATTGAAGAATGGCTAAACAAGTTGTGGCATATGATTGTAATAGAATAATACTATTGTGCCATCAGAAATGGCAAAGTGATCACAAAAATAACCTACAGACTTCTAGGATGCCATGCAAAGTGAAGTGAAGAAAACCAGGAAAACATTGTAGAGTGGCAGAGATAATGTATGAGCAACAACTGTGACAGCTATTATCAACAAGGAAAGGATCTAGAACAACTCCAAGGGACTTGAGTTGAAAAAAGCTATCCACTGCTAGAGAAGGAACAGATGGTGTCCAAATGCAAATTGAAACATACCAATCTTTCACTTTATTTCCTCCATGGATTTTTCACTAGTATAAACAATATGTATTTTGTTTCACAATGATTAATAGGGAAATATGTATTATATGATAATATATGTACATCCTATTTAATATTGCCTGTCTTCTTGGAGAAGAATGGGGAAAAGAAGGGTAAAAAAGAATGTCTGATTTTTGGCCATAGTTAATATGAGAATTTGTTTCTTTTGGATCAGTATATATATTTTAATTTCTTACATATATTATATTATGGTTAGATTACATATTATATTATTTTACATATAAAAATAAAAATGAGTAGAAACAGAAAGAGGGGATTTTTCTCATTTTAGTATTTTTATATCTAGCACAGTGCCTGGTGCATAGTAGTTGCCCAATAAATGCTTATTTGTAGATTGAGCAATTAAAGACCTTTACCAATGCTAGCAACCCTAGGAAACTATGGCCATAATCTCTATTTCAAGGATATATCTGCCTGCACCAGGAGCATCTATCTGCTCTCCTTCTTCATCACCATCTTTCATAGGAGTAGTGGCAGGTGGTTGTGGTTAGGGAGGGATCAAATAAGGTTGGATATGATTTTCATTGTTCTAGTATTGCTATTGTTCATCTTGGTTTGCTTCAAGTTATACATATTTAAGATGTTAATATCCACATTGTGATGCCTTTCTAATAATCTTGAAGAATTTTAATTACTTAGTGTTCATTCCCTAGATTCCCTAGAAACTGAGAATTGAGGAAGAAGGATACCTTTCTAACCATTTGGGCTCTTCATATCTCTATTCAAAGGAGCTCTGGTTCATCCATGTGTCATTTATGTTAGAAACATAACTGATTAAATTGGAGCACAAATCCCCAGCTTCCTGAAAGTTCCTTGAATTTCTTTCTGAAGAAATTCCTTGAAGTCCATTATGAACATCCTTTATCTCCATTTACCATAGGTGCATCTGAGAAGATGGGAAACTGTTCAGTAGTTGTGTTTTTGTTTGTTCTCTGACCCCCAGAGACAAAATTAAAAGGGAGAGAAGTGGCAGGAAAATGCATGTTTCAGTCAATGTGCCTCCTGGGGCCCTCATTTAGGGAAAGATTTTCATCCTACTTTGCTTACTCCTGTGGCCAGAAATTTCAAAGAAACAGACTCAGAAACTCTCTCTCTCTCTCTCTCTCTCTCTCTCTCTCTCTCTCTCTCTCTCTCTCTCTCTCTCTCTCTCTCTCTCTCTCTCTCTCTCTCTCTCTCTCTCCCTCTCTCTCTCTCTCTCTCTCTCTCTCCCCCTCCCTCATCAGGTCCAAGGGTATCCTGAGATCACTCCCAGTATAAATCTTCCCTCCCACAATCAAGTAAGTATAGGATTAACACAGAGAAGAGGCAGAGTTATAGAGACTTGTGACTAAAAGAAGATTCCAGGCTGTGGCAACAGTTGGTAAGTTAACTTTTGGCTACTCAAACTAAGGAATGGTGCCATACATGGTGGCAGCAACAGAGAGAAGGACATTGGATTTGCAGAATAACAAATCCTTGTGAACTGAGGAGGTGGTCACAAAAGATTAATAGGATCTATTCTAAGAGAATCAAGCATTAGTGGAAATGGTCTCAACAATATAAACATAAACACACAAGCTATTATCCTAGCATAATATGAGATGTTAATATGATATAGATGACATAGAATAAATGGGAGATGTATAAAAGAAAATAAATAATTTAGAACCAGAGAAGTTAAATGAATTATTCAGGTCATAGGATAGTAAGCTTACAGGTAGAATCGAAATCCAGGTCCTCTAATTACAGAAGCATTTATTTTTCTATGTATTTCTGCTAGTGTGTATTTACATACAAATCTAGAAAGGTATGCATAAATCAATAACTACATGCACAGAAAGTATATATTCAAAAAAACACATTTATGAAGTCATGATGCACTCATAACTACAAACCCATACATTTACACATTCATGAACATTCTCCCTAAGGACACAGACCCAAGAGAGGTAACTAAGGTTACTACCTACCAGTGGTTGTAAAATTGTTCTTTTCTGATCACCCCTTTCCTTTCCCATGTCTTGGGTGTAAAGGTTCAGATTGGAGATGTTTGTGGTTTTACAGGGTCAGATTCATGGATTTTAGTTGCCTTTAAGCAAGGGATTCCTGCTCATGCTCTGGCTAGAGACACTTTTGGAAGTAGCTGGGAACTGGGGGACAGCATGGGCATCTTCAGATGTAGGAGGGCATTCTTGGTAGGAACTTAATTTAGAGGTGAGACGATATATAAAGGATAAGGACATGAAGATAACTGAGTTTGGGGGCTTTGGTTATTTATTATATATGACCCTGGGAAATTCACTTCTTAAATGTTAGTCTCCTCATCTGTTAAAATAGAATTAACAATCCCTGCCCAAGAGGATATATGGCAAAGTGGAAGGCAGTCTTGAAGTCAGAAAGACATGAGTTGAAAGTTCTTCCTCTCATTCATATTTACTGATTGTGTGGTGTGGTATAAGTGACTTGACCTCTCAGGTCCCCTAAAGCTACAGATTGGAGAGAAAGTTCTGACCTTTTTTGGTAGATGGAATTTCTTCACTGGACATTTCTCATACCAAAGATATTACAGATCCAGCCAAATCTCCACTTTTTTAGGTTTGGGTGAGAATAACATAAAAAGTGAATATGTAAATGCTTTAGAAAGAATAAAGGGTTAAATGAATTATTGTCATACCCATGGGAGCAATGTTTATGGATAAAGACAGAAAATAAACTCAGGTACAAATGGGAATGTAGAAGAAAAATTCAGTCCCTTTAGATATTAATTTTTAGAGAAATAAATCAGTGAAGAGAAACACAAGGGAAGTTTGAAGAGGAAGCCACAATCAACTTTCCATACCAGTAGATATGGAAACCAAAGAATTGTTTCTGAGGCCTGCTACTCTTCTTTTATGTTCTTGTCAAAGACACTCTCAATATTATGTACATGGTAAGTGAAAGGAAATTAGAGACTTTGATTGTGAAGAACCTTCAAAGGCCACCTAGTCCAACCAACATTTGAACAAGAATCCCCTCTATCCCATACATAAATTGTTATCCAGGCTCTGTTTGGAGACCCGCAGGGACCCAACACATCTTCCTTTATGAGGAAGAGAACAGGTTTAAGGAATAATCTTCTCTTTGGTCTTCCTTAATAGAGATTATGAGAATTTTATAAAAATGATGAAATATATTTGAATAGGGCTTTATGATATCATAGAAGAAACATTATAAAGCAAAAATAAAACTTTAAAAAATTCTAAGGAGGCAGAAGAGAATGACAACTGGGAATAACTGAGGTCAAGAGATTGATAACTGTTGGAACAAGGTACAGAGAACAATCTCCTGACCTCAGTTTTCTTATTTTTAGTTGTCATTCTCCTCTGCCTCCTCGGAATGCATGTATATTTTTATGTTTCTATGGACTTATGTCTTTATTTCAGAATTTCTACTTAGCTCAAGTCTTTTCTTCAGGTATTTTTTGAAGTCTTCTATTCCTCTATTTGATTGAGGTACTAGAAACAGGAGACAGTGGGCAATCCTGTCTCAGACGTATGTTTTTGCCTGTCTCAATTTCCTCATCTGTAAAATAGAGATAATACCACCTTCCTTCTAGGGTTGCGATGATGATCAAATGACATGTCTATAAAGCACTTCATAAATCTTAAAGTATTATGTAAATTCTAGCTATTATTCATCCCCCCCACTCAGTTTTGCAGTATAAATTCTTTTTGGATGAAGTTTTATCACTTTTGCTTTTATAATCATGCATTCTGAGATTTTTTTCTAATTAGATATCACACTTTCAATATATATTTCTGCTATTAGAGCCTAAGCCCCTTGAAAATATGAACTATTTTATTTTTGGTTTTGTATATGAAGTATTAGTTTTCTTGACTCATATCTCCCTCTTGACTGATAACTTTGCTATTTAGTCTATTTAAGCAAACAGATCTTTATCAGATGAACTTTTTTGAGTTTTGAGTTGTGAAATTGTTTGTTTTTTGCATTCTAGATGTAAGATGTTGGGTATACCCCTTTCAAATTCCATCCCTTTAAATTTAGCCCAATGGTAAGCCTGTCAGGACTCGGTCATCCATTATGTTGGCTTTTGCTCCTACATTTGTGTCCCCGGTGAATGGGATAGGCATTCTAACCATTCTTTTAGTAACTGATAAAAATGAATAAATCACACAGGCCCAAGCACAGGTTTTTAGGATATTCTACTAGACACCTCCTTTGAAAAAGTAAAACTGACATCAGTGAATAACCAAATGCTTGGTTCTCTTATTCAACCAGCCCTGAACCGGTTCTCATTATATCACCACCTAGCCTATACCTTACCAACTCAATGAAATAAGAGCACCATGAGAGGGATTTTCAGAGGTATTCCTAAGACCTGGGAAACATTTTTTTATTATTCCCCTTGCCAAAAAGAAAATTACTTTCATATGACGTGATCTTTTATTATCTCGCCATGATAAATACATACTGGTCCTTTGTAATCACTAATTCCTTTCATTGATGTTTCTTTTATTTATTTTGTTCTAAACTGTTATTTGCATTGCTGCAGGATACTTTAGATGAGTAAATTCCCTCTCCTCATCAGAAAAACAACTTTTTGAATATATAATTTATTTTTATATATTCAGAGAATTTTGAGGGGCACAGAGATATTAAGTGACTTGTCCATCACCTCACAGTTATCACATATTAGGTATTGGACTTGAAGTCACAAAGATTCAAGTCTTCTTGAGCCCAAGGGCAGCCATTAAAACATAACACTCAGCTATTCACAAACCATATTTTTAATAGCATCCTCTGGTTTATTAAGTTACCTGATTTGAATGGACTGAATTCAGGGATACCAAAAAAGGCTTATAGATATGATTATTTACTATTGTAAAAGACCATTACAAAATCCTAGAGACTAAGAAAAGTGATGCAGGATTGAAAGTGGACAAAGATCCTAATTTTTTAATGGGAGAGGAGAATTCTACAAATCTACCATAAGTTAATAAGCCTTTTGTTGTTTTTCTAAAAACAAAACTAGTCATCTATGAAGTGAATAATTTGCAAGCAATAATATAGTGAAGTAGTCAAGGAAGTAAAAGTATGGAAGTGGCAAGTTCCTAGTAGCTAAGGGTAATAAGACCAATGAATGTACCTGATTCCCTTGCAAGCTAGTGCCTTTTGTAGCAAGGAAAGTAAAGATTGGGAGAAGGAGGTCTCTGACTTAGTGCAACTAAATATGTGATATTCTTCTGATGTTGCAGAACTTATACCTGTGGATGAAAGAAGACATAGTGAGATAGGTAAGTCTACTGAGTGGTGCTATAAAGAGTTTTTATTGGTCATTTTGTAGTTCTATGTGTGTTGCTATACAAAATATCATAAGATCAAAGGTCTCTTGCTAGAAGGTTCATCAGAGACTATTGCAACTCACTTTGCAGATAAGGAAACAGACTCAGGTAGGTTAGATAACATGGTCAGGCAGGAATTAGACAGAGACTGCATTTGAACTTAAGTCTAGAAATACAGTCACTCCTTTTTTACTGTGACACTCTTCAAGGGAATGGGAAAGCCTTAGACATTTGTATTTTAGTCCTACCCATGTGCCTAAATTCCTTTGTCACTCTCCTAAGCCTACATCTATTACCTTTTCCAGTCATTACACCTCTTAAATGTAACCTGTAGCCTTATTATTGCCTTTTTACAAATTCATATTATAAAGCTTCTTTACCCACATTATGTGTGTATACTTAACAGGACGCATCACCGTTCACAAGGAAGTCCACCAGCATTACATAGTTCATGTTTTCATCCACAATACCCATCCATTAATGGAACTAAAATGCACATATACATGAGTAAATAAATACAGATATAAAAGTTATGTCTTCATTAGTCACTATTACTTTGACCCATTTTCTTCCAAACTGATCACAAAGTAGAGAATGAGGAATTTCAGCTGTTGTGACATTAAGAACATTTTTTTTTGTACAGCTATGAAATTTGAAGCAGAGTAAGCAGGGAAGAATGGCTCTCTATGACCCAGTTTCTTTTACTGGTTTTGGTAAGCATGAAAGATAATAATGAAAGAAGAAAATGAGAGAAGCTTAAGGGTAGGAGAAAGCTTATATCTTTCTCTGTGTCCCAAAAATATCAAAGGGAAAGGAAAGGATCTATTTGTACAAAAGTATTTAGAGCAGCTCTTTTTGTAGTGCCAAAGAATTAAACACTGAGGAGATGCTGAACAACTGGGAAATGGTTGAACAAGTTGTAATATAAAGTTACAACAGAATACTATTGTTCTTTTAAGAAATAATAACCTGGATGATTTCAGAAAAGCCTGGGAAGAATGAGCTGATGCACTGTGAAGTAAACAGCACCAGAAGAACTTTGCACTGAGAAAAAGCAGTATTGGAATGATGATCAATGGTGAAAGACAGCTATTTTGAACAATACAACGATCCAAGTAAATTCCAAAAGATTTATGATGGAAAATTCTATCTTCCACCAGAGACAGAACTGATAAACTTGAAGTACAGATTGAAGCATATTTTTTCACTTTCTTTTGCTTTCTTTTTTTTTTTTGCAATATGTCTTTTTTTAAAACATTATTTTATTTGGTCATTTCCAAACATTATTCATTGTAAACAAAGATCATTTTCTTTTCCTCCCATCCGTCCCACCACCTCTCCCATAGCCCACGCATGATTCCATTGGGTATAACATTTGTACTTGATTTGAACCCATTTCATTGTTGTTGGTATTTGCATTAGAGTGTTCATTTAGAGTCTCTCCTCAGTCATATCCCCTCCACCCCTGTAGTCAAGCAGTTGCTTTTCATCGATGTTTTTACTCCCACAGTTTATCCTCTGCTTGTGGATAGTGTGTTTTAGATCCCTGCAGATTGTTCAGGGACATTGCATTGCCACTAATGGAGAAGTCCATTACTTTCGATTGTGCCACAGTGTATCAGTCTCTTTGTATAATGATTTCCTGGTTCTGCTCCTTTCACTCTGCAGCACTTCTTGGAGGTCCTTCCAGACTCCATGGAATTCCTCCACTTTATTATTCCTTTTTGCACAATAGTATTCCATCACCAACATATACCACAATTTGTTCAGCCATTCCCCAATTGAAGGGCATCCCCTCATTTTCCAATTTTTGGCCACCACAAAGAGTGCATCTATGAATATTCTTGTACAAGTCATTTTCCTTATTATCTCTTTGGGGTACAAACCCAGCAGTGCTATGGCTGGATCAAAGGGCAGTCTTTTATTGCCTTTTGGGCATAGTTCCAAATTGCCCTCCAGAATGGTTGGATCAATTCACAACTCCACCAGCAATGAATAAGTGTCCCTACTTTGCCACATCCCCTCCAGCATTCATTACTTTGCATAGCTGTCATGTTAGCCAATCTGCTAGGTGTGAGATGATACCTCAGAGTTGTTTTGATTTGGATCTCTCTGATTTTAAGAGATGTAGAGCACTTTTCATGTGCTTATTAATAGTTTTGATTTCTTTGGCTGAGAACTGCCTATTCATGTCCCTTGCCCATTTATTAATTGGAGAATGGTTTGATTTTTTGTACAATTGATGTAGCTCTTTGTAAATTTGAGTAATTAAACCTTTGTCAGAGGTTTTTATGAATATTGCTTCCCAATTTGTTGCTTTCCTTCTGATTTTAGTTACATTGGTTTTGTTTCTACAAAAAATTTTTTAATTATTTATTTTGCATTTTGTGACTCTTTCTAAGTCTTGCTTGGTTTTAAAATCTTTCCCTTCCCAAAGGTCTGACATATATACTATTCTGTGTTCACCTAATTTTCTTATAGTTTCCTTCTTTATGTTCAAATCATTCACCCATTTTGAATTTATCTTGGTGTAAGGTGTAAGGTATTGATCTAAACCTAATCTTTCCCACACTGTCCTCCAATTTTCCCAGCAGTTTTTATGAAATAGTGGAATTTTGTCCCAAAAGCTGGGTTCTCTGGGTTTGTCATATACTGTCTTGCTGAGGTCACTTACCCCGAGTCTATTCCACTAATTCTCCTTTCGGTCTCTTAGCAGTACCAAATTGTTTTGATGACCACTGCTTTATAATATAGTCTGAGATCTGGGACTGCAAGGCCCCCAACCTTTGTATTTTTTTTTCATTATTTCACTGGATATCCTTGATCCTTTATTCTTCCAAATGAACTTTGTTATGGTTTTTTCTAGATCATTAAAAAAAATTTTTGGAAGTCCCATGGGTATGGCACTAAATAGATAAATGTGTTTGGGTAGGATGATCATTTTTATTATATTGGCTCGTCCTACCCATGAGCAGTTAATGTTTTTCCAATTGTTCAAGTCTAGTTTTAGTTGTGTGGCGAATGTTTTGTAGTTGTGTTCATATAGTTCCTGTCTTTGTCTCGGGAGATAGATTCCTAAGTATTTTATTTTGTCTATGGTGATTTTGAATGGGATTTCTCTTTCTAGTTCTTGCTGCTGAGCTGTGTTGGAAATATATAGAAATGCTGATGACTTATGTGGGTTTATTTTGTATCCTGCAACTTTACTAAAGTTGTTGATTATTTCGATTAGCTTTTTGGTTGAATCGCTAGGATTCTTTAAGTAGACCATCATATCATCTGCAAAGAGAGATAATTTGGTCTCCTCCTTTCCAATTTTAATGCCTTCAATTTCTTTTTCTTCTCTAATTGCTACTGCTAGTGTTTCTAGTACAATGTCAAATAATATAGGTGATAATGGGCATCCTTGTTTCACTCCTGATCTTAATGGGAATGCATCTAGTTTATCCCCATTGCAGATGATATTATTTGATGGTTTTAGATATATACTGTTTATTATTTTTAGGAATGACCCTTCTATTCCTATGCTTTCTAGTGTTTTTAATAGGATTGGGTGTGGTATTTTATCAAAGGCTTTTTCTGCGTCTATTGAAATAATCATGTGGTTCTTGCTGGTTTGCTTGTTGATGTGGTGAATTATGTGGATGGTTTTCCTAATATTGAACCAGCCCTGCATCCCTGGTATAAATCCTATTTGATCATGGTGAATGACTGTTCTGATTACCTGTTGGAGTTTTTTTGCTAGTATCCTATTTAAGAATTTTGCATCTATATTCATTAGGGAGATTGGTCTATAGTTTTCTTTCTGTGTTTTTGGCCTGCCTGGTTTTGAAATCAGTACCATGTTTGTGTCATAAAAGGAGTTTGGTAGAACTCCCTCTTTGCTTATTATGTCAAATAGTTTGTATAGTATTGGAGTTAGCTGTTCTTTGAATGTTTGATAGAATTCACTGGTGAATCCATCAGGCCCTGGGGATTTCTTCTTAGGAAGTTTTTTGATGGCCTTTTGGATTTCTTTTTCTGATATGGTATTATTTAAGAAATCTATTTCTTCTTCTGTTAGTCTAGGCAATTTATATTTTTGTAAATATTTATCCATATCACCTAGGTTGATATATTTATTGCCATATAGTTGGATAAAGAAGTTTTTAATGATTGCCTTAATTTCCTCTTCATTGGAGGTGATGTCCCCCTTTTCATCCTTGATGCTGTTAATTTGCCTTTCTTCTTTTCTTTTTTAAATTAGATTGACTAGTACTTTGTCTATTTTCTCTATTTTTTCAAAGTACCAGCTTCTAGTCTTGTTTATTAGTTTAATAGTTCTATCACTTTCTATTTTACTAATTTCTTCCTTAATTTTTAGGATCTCTAGTTTGGTTTTCTTCTGGGGGTTTTTAATTTGTTCATTCTCAAGTTTTTTTATTTGAATTTCCAATTCATTGATCTCTGCCCTCCCTAATTTGTTAATATATGCACTCAGGGATATGAAATTTCCCTTAAGTGCTGCTTTGGCTACATCCCATAAGGTTTGAAAGGATGTCTCACCATTGTCATTGTCTTCAATGAAATTATTAATCATTTCTATGATTTCTTCTCTAACTAACAGATTTTGGAGTATCATATTATTTAATTTCCAATTAATTTTTGATTTGGATCTCCATGTACCCTTACTGATCAATATTTTTATTGCTTTGCGATCTGAAAAGGTTGCATATATTATTGCTGCTTTTCTGCATTTAAATGCCATGTTTCTGTGACCTAGTGTATTATCTATTTTTGTGAATGTGCCATGTGGTGCTGAGAAGAAAGTGTATTCCTTTATGTCCCTATTTATTTTTCTCCATATGTTTATTAACTCTAATTTTTCTAAGATTTTATTCACCTCTTTTACCTCTTTCTTATTCATTTTTTGATTTGATTTATCTAAATTTGATAGTGGTTGGTTCAAGTCTCCCATTAATATGGTTTTACTGTCTATTTCCTCCTTCAATTCTCCTAGTTTCTACATTAGAAATTTGGATGCTATATCATTTGGTGCATACATACATGTTGATTAGTGATATTTCCTCCTTGTCTATAATCCATTTTAACAGAATATATTTACCTTCCCTATTGGAATATGTCTAAATAAATTTACATGTATATTGAGTATAATTTCACTTATCTTCTCAGTGGGTTAGGTGGGAATAGAGAGGAGAGAATTTAGAACTCAAAATTTTTTAAAGTAAAAAAAATGCCTAAATAAAATAAATCCCACCAGCCATGGGACATACCTTAAATATTTTATTCCAATATCATATGCCCCAGCAGGAACTCAGTCATCTTGAGCATTTTAAAATTCAATAACAACAAAGATTTATTGACACTTTCCCTACCCCCAAACACATACACACATGCATGAAATACAGTCTTGCCCTAGACATGATTATCCAAATTCAGAAAGGTTATGATCTTGGTCTTCACCTAGTTAATTAGTTACTGGGAGGAAAGTTATCAAAATGCTATAGATAGGGGATGTGGCCAAGTCAGGACATTAATGCATTGCTGGTGGAGTTGTGAATTGATCCAACCATTCTGGAGGACAATTTGGAACTATGCCCAAAGGGTGATAAAAGACTATCTGCCCTTTGATCCAGCCATAGCACTGCTGGGTTTGTACCCCAAAGAGATAGTAAGGAAAAAGACAGGTACAAGAATATTCATAGCTTCACTCTGTGTTGCCAAAATGTTGGAAAATGAGGGGATGTCCTTCAGTTGGGGAATGGCTTAATAAATTGTGGTATATGTTCATGATGGAATATTATTGTGCTCAAAGGCATGATAAAGTAGAGGAATTCCATGGGAACTGGAAATATGCAGGAAATGATGCAGAGTGAAAGGAGCAGAACCGGGAGAACATTGTATACAGAGACTGATACACTGTGGTATAATCGATTGTAATGGAATTCTCCATTAGTGGCAATGCAGTGATTCTGAACAACTTGGAGGAATCTATGTGAAAAACCACTATCCACATTCAGAGGAAAAAACTGTGGAACTAAAATCACCAAAGAAAAACAATTGTTTGATTACATGGGTTGAGGGGGTATTGGTTGGGGATGTAAACTCTAAATGCACATCCTAATGGAAACACCAACAACATGGAAATAGGTTCTGATCAAGGACACAAATAATACCCAATGAAATTGTGCATCGGCTGTGGGAAGGGTGCATGGAGGGAAGGGAAGGAAATAATGTGAATATTGTAACGAAGGAATAATGTTCTAAATTGACTAAATAAATTAATTCAAATGGAAAAAAATGCTATAGATAATATTAACTCTGAGCTTCAGAACCTGTTTAACTCAATCTAACTTTTACTCTCCAGGTTTCCTCCTCTGGGTTATGGAAGGAGAGAATAGCATTTGTATCTCTTTGGAAAAGAGGCAGAATGGTGTAGGTTCCTTGAGAGTTCCTTACAAGGAGACAGAGTCCTTTGGGAACCAGAAAGTGCCACTGGAATGGGACCTTCTAACAGTACTCAATTCCATCCTACTTCCTTTCTGCTACTGGGGATTCCAGGACTGGAAGATATTCACATCTGGATTGGCTTCCCATTTTGCACTGTATATTTGATTGCTCTTATAGGGAACGTGACTGTTCTGTTGGTGATAAAGACAGAGAGGAGCCTCCACCAGCCCATGTTCTACTTCTTAGCCATGCTGGCTATCATTGACCTAGGCCTATCCACTGCCACCATTCCCAAGATGTTGGGTATATTCTGGTTTAACCTGAGGGAGATTCTGTTTGGTGCCTGTGTCACCCAGATGTATGCCATACATATGTGCACTGGCCTAGAATCTGTAGTGCTCACAGTCATGGCCATTGACCGCTTCGTGGCCATCTGTAAGCCTCTAAGATACACCATGATCCTCACTGACAAAGTGGTGGCCAATTTGGGGATAATGATCATAATGAGATCTTTAGTTTTTGTAACACCATTCATATTTCTTGTCCTGAGACTTCCATTCTGTGGTGCCCGAATCATTCCTCACACTTATTGTGAGCACATGGGGCTAGCCCGTCTGGCCTGTACGAGTATTAGAATTAACATCATCTATGGTCTTGTGGCTTTCTCTGTAGGCTACATAGACCTTTTAGTGATTGGCTTTTCCTACATTCAGATCCTAAGGGCTGTATTCCGCCTCCCGTCTCACGATGCAAGGATCAAGGCTCTCAGCACCTGTGGTTCCCATGTCTGTGTCATGCTGGCCTTCTATACTCCAGCCCTCTTTTCTTTTATGACCCACCGCTTTGGCCACAACATTCCTGGTTATATCCACATCCTTCTTGCCAATCTGTATGTGGTTGTACCACCTGCCCTCAACCCTGTCATCTATGGAGTCAGGACAAAGCAGATCCGAGAGAGAGTGCTCAGGATACTCAATCCCAAAGGTTCTTAACTCCCAGGATCAGGATGCTTTCTCTTCCCATTCCAAACATAGGGATTGAGTGTTGGCTGCTCACAATGGAGATGAAACTTTTGTAGACAATTGCAATAGTCAAATTTTTCCCTCTTTTTGTATTCCTTTAATCAGTACCTGCTTCCATCATACACATACATCATTCTCTCCACACACAGCTCCAGTGCTCTGTTACGATAATTATTTTCCAGAAGTGGAGAAGAGAGTGATTTCAGATTATCTAGGGTAGTAATGTCACACCACTGAACTATACACAAGTATCATGACAGCTCATATTTGGACTTAGAAACCTATGCATATTCATATTTTAAAATTATTTTCTGTTAAATATTACTCAATTACATTTTTATCTGGTTCAGGCCACTGTCAGGACTATTGTGGGGCTAATACAGGCTAGAGACCACCTATTTGAAACCTTTTATTTAGCCTACATAAAAAATTTTTTTAAACATTCATGTCATCTATTTTTTTCAGAGAGCTTTTGTACAAAGGCAATTCAATAAATATTGTTTTTGCAATATCAAACTGAGTGATTTCTGACCAATTATGATTCTTTATATTTCAGGTTGTGAAAAAGTCAATGGTTAAAATACAATATCCTTTACTGTAATATGATCATAGAGAAGTTTTAGCTTTGGCCTAGCAGAGTCATTCTACTTATAGTATCATAAAAATCTATGCAATTAATTAAAACCATTAATTGTGATTAGATTCTTGGCACCCTATCATTAAGAGGCTTTATTAATTGACTTTATGTGAAAGAATTAGGAATAGGAGAATCAATTAAATATAATCAATATTTTACCTATTACCCTACTACTAAATCTATTCTATAAATGGTTTATTCACTGGAAACTTCATGGATATAAATAACCCTAAAATCTAGTAATATTATAAAAAATGAAAAATTGCCTTTTAAAATCTCACAAGGGGGGCAGCTGGGTGGCTCAGTGGATTGAGATCCCAGCCTAGAGATGGGAGGTCCTAGGTTCAAATCTGGCCTCAGACACTTCCTACCTGTGTGACTCTGGGCAACTCACTTGACCTCCATTGCCTAGCCCTTACCACTCTTCTGCCTTGGAACCAATACACAGTATGGATTCACTAAGACAGAAGATATGGTTTAAAATTTTTTTTTAATTTATGATTAGTAAAAAAAAGTATTTCCTTCTTCATTTAATATTTAGAAGAGATAGTCTCTCTACCATCAGGTAACTCATGCATGAGTTAAAGATGGTCCACACCCTTGGAAAATTCCTATTGTAATGAAGGAAATAGTATCTTTACCATAAGATCCAAAATTATTTCATCATACCTGGACCCCAAGATAGCAAAGAGATTCTAGCACCTATTAAATTAAATTAGAGGGATCAGTACACTAGGCTGAATGAATGAAGCTCGGATTTCTATTCCCCAAACTCCAGTCCCAGGGGAACTGCCCTTCAGAGGCAAATCTAAGGAGGCTGATTATACTAGTACAAAGACTCACTCTTCAGAACCTAAAATCCACTGGTTTTAGACCGAAAAGCCTATGAGAAGATACAGGAAAGGCAGATACTTCTGGTGAGTGGGTTCTTGATTAGGCTTGATGATTTAAGGAAGCCTGGGAAGTTCACCCTGAGCAGCAACAGCAGTAATAGAAAGGGAGACTAGATGACTGAGAGGTACACTGGGCCAAATTAGACTGAAGAACCCAGGCTTTTCAGGAGATTTTCAAATGAACTAGAGAGATGAGACTGAGGCAGGTTTTCCTGGGGTAGAGGGAGCAGTAATGGGGAAAATATGATTTGAAGATGCTCCAGTAACAGAGCAAATGCCAATACAGACTACATAGGAAACCAAGATACATTTGTCATAACATTCCCTAAAGAGACATAAGATACATGTTGTAATTAGATTGATTTTAATTCGGTAAACATTTATCACCATACTGCAAGAGAAGATCATATTGTTTGGAATAAGGATTTTGAATACTTGTTCAGGTGTCTATTACCTTAATGGTAGGGAAGGTCTGGTTTGATTTTATTTGTATGCTCAGCACTTAGCATACTATATGCTAATCAAACAACTGAAGTATCAGGCATTGTGCCAAGAGCTGTGGATACAAAGGCAAAAAAAATCACCTAGTAACTACTCTCTAAGAGCTCACAGGGTCCAGGGGATACAAGACAAGATGCAATCAACTACATATAAAAACATATAGATCAGGTAAATAGAAATAATAAACAGCACTAAGGAAGACCATGACAGGTTTCTTTCATACAGTGACATTTTAGCTGGGTCTTGGAAAAAGTCAGGGATAGTTGGAAAGAGGCGAAGAGGGAAAGAATTATAGATAAGAGGAACAGCCAATGCAAATGTAAAGTCAGAATGGAGTGTTTTGTGTAATGTACATTAAAGAGACCAAGGTCACTTCCAGCCAGTTAAAGGCAACCATGTCACAAAAAGGTTAAGAACCCGTGATACAGAGGAATTCTGAGGTTGATTTAGAACTTGTTGGTTAATTGTATCACTGTGGATAGGAAAGATAAGAATGATTTCATTGGTAAAGGAAACTCCTAGGTGAGTAAACTGTTGTCCAGTGCAGGTCAGTTCTTTCTCAGCAACTTACAATTTTTGAGAGCTGCTAAGAGCACTAAGAAGTCACACTACCAGTGGGCATTAGATTCAGTAATTAAGTCCCAACTTCCTGACTTTTAGGATGACTTTATCAATTACACTATGCTACCTTTCAATTTTTTTCAAAAATATTATATCATATAGTAGTATGAAAGTGCTGTTTAAGTAATTTATATGAATAAATAATTTATGAAAATATAATTTAATTTACAAAAATCTAGAAAAAGTCTGTAATGCAGGTCTGCAATATTCACTGGCATTGTCCATTCAATAATATTGATTTCAATGAAGTTGTATATTTCAGATTTTCTGATTTCCAAAAGCTATAAGGGTCAAATGAACTCTATGATTATAGATTTGGGATCCAGAAAGATCTTAATAGGCTAGAATAATGATCTTCTCTCACCTCTGTGCCATATGTGGATATAAACCACTCCCATTACACACAATTAATCCCATCACCTAAAATACAATGATCTCTCTTCATCCTTGTTTCTGAGAATTGTCCTCTTAAGGCTCAGATCAGGTGGCACTTGTCTCTTAAGATTTCTTTAATCACACATCTTCTTCATGCTCTCTTCCTCCTCAAATTACTCTATATTCCTTTTATTTTTCTGTGCAAATTTGGTATACATCCAACAGATTTTAAACTTCTTATGATCACCAATTATTTCAATATTGTCCTTATCCTTAAAAGCACCCAGAATCATTATTGGAATAGAGTGGGTAACAAGTAGAGGAGATTTGAATTGAATTGAACTTTCTTATCACATAATTTTCCTTTCTCCAAATTTGTCTGCAATGATAATATGAGAGACTTTCTCAGATGTCTTGATAAAATCTAGGTGTACCAAGGCTGTGGCATTCCAATAATCTACCATTGTCAATAATTTAACAAAAAGGGAACGTGGTTAGTTGGGTGTGAATTTCCATTCATATTTGTTGAATTGTAATAAAGACTGTTTCCCTTCTTAAATACTCCTAAAGAAAATCTTTAATATTCCATTATAGACCACTAATGAATCAAATATAAATTATCATTTTAGACTTTGCATCCATTATTTGCTTTCTATTTTAAAAAAAGGAACAGAGTTTGGCTATTTCTAGTCTTGTTCTTTTTGTCTCTTATCCAGAGTTTATCAAAGATTAGGGACAGAGCCTTTGTAATCATACCCTACACATTGTTTTTGTGCCCCATTATGATAGAGTGTGCTCACTAAGGACAGAGAAAGTGCTCCTTTTACCATTTCCTCTATTTTTTTCCTTTTGATTCTTTTATTTCTTTTATTTCTTTTAGTTTTTTAATTATTTTTTAATTCACTGTTAATCATGATTCTTTTATTTTTATCAGGACAACTATTGTCTTTGGCAGAGAGACAGGAAAAGAAAAGAAGCTGAATTATTCTACCTTCTCTATGTCATCTGCTATCATCTTCTGTCTACTTGGAAGAGAAGTTCAAACTCTTTTTGTCCTTTCTCTTTCCATTAGTGTAAATAGAAAGAAAAAGAAAAAGAAAGCAATTTAAAAGTTTACTTGGCACACAATGCCAGATTTCACTCATTTGTAGTTTTATTCTTCTTAACATTTTTATAGCAATATGTCATGATTTTGTGTATTGTGCTTGCCATCAATTAAATGGGTGCTATGTCATCTCACACTTGGTATTAGACTGTGGGTATAGGCATAATTAGAGAATAGCCTAGGCCACTGGAGCTTGATGATTGGAAATAGTAGGTGGCAGATCTGAAGTCAGAAGACTTATGTGAGGGTAAGGCAAGACACAGAACTGAATGCTGAATTGGACAGCCTAAGTACTAAGATGACATTGAGTCTCTAACCTCCATTAAGGTCAACACTGAACAATTTCCCTATTTTGGCTAGTATCAAATAATTTTTATGATTTATTTCTGACTTGGTGACTTCTAACATAGTTTGAAATCTATTACTTTTATGTATCCTCCCTTCCTGGTTTAGCTTTTCTAATTTTCCCTGATATTCTTAGCCTTTTCTTCTGTCCAATGTTCTAGATTTAAAAGAACTTTTTGAATCCTAATTGTCATTCAGTGTGATACCTAGACATCCTAGCTTTATGTCATATTAAAATTTGAATAGTGCACTATCTATGCCTTTATTAAAATAAATAATAACAATGTTAAATAGAGAATGGCCAAGCACAGACTTTGGGGTGTTCCACAGGAAATATACTTCTACACTGACATTGAATTATTGACTCTTTCAGTTCAGGGATGAAACCACTTCTGAATCAATCTGAATGGATTGTGTTATTTTGCATTTCATGGTATATTTATCTAATCCATACATACCCCCTTTCCCCTAAAAATACCAATATAAGGTATCTTACCAAAAGTTTTGCTAAAATTTAGATAAACTGTGTTCAGAGTTATCCATCTGCTAGTTGTACTATATTCTTTCATCTATCAGTCTTGAAATACTGTCAAAAATGTTATTTTGGCATTTCATGTTCTTGACGAAGTCATGTTGGCTCTTTGTAATAACCATTTACTTTCTCAATGTTTGCAAACTATTTTTTTAATGATCTGTTCTCTTCTTTTATTTTGAATCTAACTCCCAAATCAAGATAATGTTTGTTTTTTTATAATCATGTGGCATATCTACCACGTCCAGTGATCTGTCAGTTTTTACTTCTGGTGACTCAGCAGTCACATCTCAGCATTCACATTGATACAATACTAGTTTGGTTCTTTTATGACCTGAGGACTTAGTTTATCCTGGCAAGATCGAGGATAACTTGGTCTTTTCTTAATAATTATTTATTTATCTTGGCTATCAACTCATGGTGGCCATTTTTATTTTGCTATTTCCAGTGTATTGTTCCTTAACCTTTATAGAGTAAAGAGAAATAACAGTTAAACTGTATTGCTTTCTCTGATATTAACTATCATTAAACTATCTTCCCCATGTAAATGTTTTATACTTTCTTTAAACTTTTATCCCTTGTATTGCTAAAATACCTCATCATTATTACCAATAGCTTGCCTCACATGCTCTACTGCATTCTGTTAATATTCCTGACAACATTTTTGTTGTATCATGTTATACATTTATTTTATCATCTGTTACACTGCCTTATTTCTATCCATAATAAATTTGTTTTTTATCTATTTGTTTATGCTTCCTTTGCATTCACAGCAATCTCTTCAACCAAACCTAATTTCCCTTTTTATTGGATTTCTTTTACACTGTAACACTGATTCATTTTTTTTATTTTGGCTGACTTCCCTTAATGTCTTTTTCTCCATGGCATCCTATCTTTCCTCTAACACTTTTGAAATCTGCTTTCTTGTCATCAAAACAGAAATTTAAAACTATTCCCAATTTTCTTCTGTTGCCCTTATAGAAATTCTAGCATAGAATGACCAGCTCTCTCTTCCAAGATTCCAGTCATTTCTATTCCACCAAATATTTCCTTTCTGTTACTGGGAATCTTATACAGAATAGAATTTCCCCCCATTGGTTCACACTTATGAAGGATGAAGTTATCACTAAGATAACAGTGATAATCAGTAAGTGAATTGATTTCCATTAATAGAATTTGTGAGCCCTATCTGTCAGTTCTCTGTCAGTTCAGGACCTCTTTAATCACATTGAACTTTCCCTGGTAGGTTTCTTCTGCTGGGTTATGGAAGTGGAAAAGTGTCTTTTTTATCTCTACAACTGAGGCAATGGTGTAAGTGGGACCAGCACCTGTGACAGAAAGGGATATCCTTCCAGCAGGAAGGCCTTAGGATGGCCCCTCCCAACAATACTCAATTTCATCCATCCTCTTTCTTCCTATTGGGGATCCCAGGTCTGGAAGATTTGCATATCTGGATTGCCTTTCCCTTTTGTGCTGTGTATCTGATTGCTGTTATGGGAAACATCACCATCATTTTTTTGATACAGACTGAACGGAGTCTCCACCAGCCTATGTTCTACTTCTTGGCCATGTTGGCTGCCATTGACCTGAGTTTATCCACGGCAACCATTCCAAAGATGCTGGGCATCTTCTGGTTCAAACTGAAAGAGATAATGTTTGGTGCTTGTGTCACCCAAATGTATGTCATCCATATGTGCACCAGCTTTGAGTCTGTGTTACTTGCAGTCATGGCCATTGATCGCTATGTAGCTATCTGCAATCCACTGAGATATACTATGATCCTCACCAATAAGATTGTAGTCATTCTGGGAATTATCATTATAGTAAGATCTTTACTCTTTATCACTCCATTCATATTTCTCATCCTGAGATTGCCTTTCTGCAGTGCTCAAATTGTTCCTCACACCTACTGTGAGCATATGGGTATTGCTCGTTTGAGCTGTGCCAGCATCAGAGTGAATATCTTATATGGACTGGTGGCTTTTTCTGTAGGATTTATTGATATTTGTGTGATTGGTTTTTCCTATATAAAGATCCTTCACACAGTTTTCTACCTTCCATCCTGGGATGCCCGGTTCAAGGCTCTCAACACCTGTGGCTCTCATGTCTGTGTTATTCTTATCTTCTATATCCCTGCCTTCTTTTCTTTCCTGACACATAGATTTGGTCATAATATCCCTGGCTACATCCATATTCTTCTAGCCAATATGTATGTGGTAGTTCCACCCGCACTCAATCCTATCATCTATGGCATCAGAACCAAGCAGATCCGAGAGAGTGTTCTAAGAATAGTTAATACCAAACGTTTCTAATGCTAAGTTTCAGGAAAATAGTGCCATTTCTTCCTAATTTTATTACCTTTTATAGTGGCCCAGTGTTCTAATGTTAATGATGCTTAGAGATCTATTATGAAAGATAGTTCATCATCAAAAAAATTGTGAATTCAGAGGATAAATCCTGAAATTGATGCCAATATCAGAAGGGTTACCTCTAAAATATAGATATGATGGTGAAAACATATAAATATTTTAAAGGAATGTGATAGCTCAGGTTTCAAGGAAGTGTAGTATCTCTGGCTTAAAAACATTGAATCTTCTGCTACATTAAGTTGTAAAATGATATCCATGAATATCAGTTACAAAGAACAACCGGGGGATCTCTATAACTCAGATGGGAGGATGGAAGTGGGACCAATACCTCTCATAGAGAGGAATAGCTTTCCTGTAGTAAGATTTGAGTGAAGAAGAATTTATTTAAGAAGAATTTCATATAGAAATATGATGAGGAGAATTGAGAGATAAAGTGAACCAAGAAAAAAAAATGGAGGAATAACAGAAAATAGATGAGAAAGAAGAAAAAGTGAGAGTAAGAAATAAATGAATTGTGGCCTATAAGAAAAGACAGAATGATGTTTTATGTATATTAGAGATCTAACAAGGCCTATTCCCCAGCCTGGAAATATTAGACAACTTTTTTCTTACAGGAAAATTTAGAAGTATTAAAGATGTAGATACAGGACTGGACTGAAAGATGAATGTAGCTAAAAAAAAATTACAAAGGTCAGAGCCTTGAAAAAAATGCTTGTAGTTTTTAGGGTTGAAACCCACAGAGACATCTTAGAAAAGTCTAAATTATAATTTTAATCTGTATTGTCACTTGAAGTAACCTCAGTGGGATTCATTTATCTCCTGAGAAGCTAATAAATTTTGAAAATTCTTAGAAGAATTCAGGCAGCCTCAGCTGTCTGAAATGAAGAAGACATAATCACTACTTTTTATGTCTGGCTTCCTTGTTGGGTACTTTTGTCTTTGCCCAAGTTTGTGCTCCAGAAATTGTTTCTATTTTTCCCAGTTGTCTTAACCTCGAGGATTTCAACCATTTAAAGCGAACCTGTAACTTGACTTTTTGACTTTACTTGGTCACCTTCTGATTCAAACTAACCCTTGCAAAACCAGTCAGGGAATACTACTCAGCCCCGTGCCTTTTACCTAATCATAGTCAGCATATATTCATGACCTATTTGGCTTGAGTCAGCATGAGAGTGACTATCTTATATGGCAGTGTTTGTCTCAGGAATTACTTCTTGCTCCTTTGGGGAGTTCTCATTCAGGGGAGAATCTACTCTGATCTTCTAGGAGCCTTACATAATCACAGAATGTAGAAGCTAGAAAGGATCTCAGAGGGACTACAATACAACAAAATATTGTTGGGTCTACCTAGTCTAATTCATACTCAATCAACACAATCTTTACTATACCTGGAATGAGTCATGATCCACCTTCTGCATGAGGACTTCTAGGACTTAGGTGCCCATGACATCCAGACACAAATATTTGGGACAATTCTAATTGATATGATGTTTATCCTTATATGAAACTGCATGTGGAGAGGCATAAAGCTTCTCTAAAAGCTTCACTCCTAATTTGAAATATAACAGAACAAGTCTAATTCCTTCCCCTCTGAAATTGTTCCATCTGCATTGTATATATCTTGTATAAGCCCAGTTTTCAACATGTTGTCTCCTCCATTAGAATATAAATTCCTTGAGGGCAGATACTATCTTTTAATTCTTTGTATCCCCATAGTTTAAAAAAATCCTGGCACAGAGTAGACACTTAGTATATGGATTTTTATTTTGTAATTTTCTTTGTTAAAGCTAAATTAAAACTCTGGTCCTTAATTTCCATAGAGTTTATTAATGTTTACTTGAGTAAAAGAAGGCAGACAGATAAAGAACTATTCTGAACTAGCCACATGGGCACTCTTCTCATGGCTTTCTCAGCCATTGACCTTATAAGTCCATGTCCAAGGGAATAGAGAGCCCACTTCCTGGAACCCCCTCTTTTATATCTTCTCCTTTACCTCTGGAACCTAACCTGATCCTTTCCAGGTCATATGCCTAGGTCACTGTCTCGTGATCCACACTGGAGCACACTCATGTGACATAGCACATGCAGTACACAGGTATGACCCCAGTATGTGATCCTGGGAGGAGGGTTCCCTTCACACATTTTCTTGTTATTATTTCTTATGTTGCTGTTTCCCCCCTTTTTTCTATCCTTATCTTCCTTCTCTTTCTTTCCCTCTCTCTTCCCATAAATCTGTCTGACTCTTTCTGATTATTAATCTATCTATCTTTGTTCCTGTCCCTTCACCCCTCTTTCTTTGGCTCTGTCTCTCAAGATTATATCAGCATAATAATCTCTTGATAAGGAAGATCCTCTACAGATTACTTGGGGATGCTGAGAAAGCAACTTTCATAAATCTCAAATTTGAGCACATGGCAGAGGTACGATTTGAATTCATTTGATTGAATTCATAAATTATGAAATCAGAATTTCTGATTCTGAGATGAGCTTTTTGTGCCATATTACCCTTCATAGTTCTTTTAATGCAGTTTTAAACTATGTATCTTTCTTGCCTTCATCTTCATGTTACAGACACTTACTGGCTTACAGGCTCCAAAATAATCCTTAAGTCCCTTGCACATTAATTCAATCAACCAGTCAAAAAGAATTTAAACTTGCCCCCCCATTTATATCTGTAAATCATATCCATAACATATTAGGTGCTACTCAAGCACAGACAAAAATAAGTGCCTGTCCTCAAGGGGTGTACAGTCTATCAGAGAAAATAACATTGTCTAACTAGACTCAAATATTCTGCAATTATGCAATTGATATTCTGAACCTCATTGTAGAAATATATATATGTATATATATATATATATACACATAGTATATATTATTATTTTAGCCTGTTATAATCTTCAGGGCTTGCCTCCTGTATATCAGTTATACTTAGTTTTGCATCATTAGGATTTTTTTATCTTTTAAAAGATATATTATTTTACCAATTACATGTAATAGCAATTTTTCACATAAGTTTTCTGAAGTTATAAGATCCAAACTGTCTCTCTCCTCTTCCTTCATCTTTCCTGGAGATGGTAAGCAGTTTGATCTCGGTTATATACATATGTTATCATGCAAAGCCAATTTCCATATTGTTTATTGTTGTAAGAGAATACTCATATAAAATTAAAACCACCAAAAAAACCCCCCAAATACTATACTTTAATTCCAACTCCAACAGTTCTTTCTCTGGAGAGTAATAAGAGAAGAAAAAGAAATTGAAGGAGTTAAAACAGGCAATGATGATCCTAAACTATCATGCTTTGCATGATATGATGGTATACTTAGAGGATCCTAGAGAATCAACTAAAAAACTAGTTGAAATAATGAATAGGGTAAAGTTGCAGAATATAAAACAAACCCACAGAAATTATTGGCATTTCTATATTTTGCCAAAAGAGTTCAGCAGCAAAAGATAGAAAGAAAAATCCAATTTAAAATAACTCTAAGCAATATAAAATACTTGGGAATCAATTTATCAAGGGAAACACAAGAATTATATGAACACAATTACAAAACACTTTTCATGAAAATAAAATTAGGTCTAAAAAATTGGGAAAATGTTAATTACTTATGGATAGGATGAGCTAATATAACAAAATGTAAATTCTACCTAAATTAATTTACTTATTCAATGCCATATCAATCAAACTATCAAAAACTATTTTGTAGAACTAAAAAAAATAATAAAACTCATCTGGAAGAAAAAAAGATCAAGAATATCAAGGCAATTCATGGGGGAAAATGTGATGGATGGTGGCCTAGCAGTACCAGATGTCAAACTGTACTGTAAAGTAAAAATCATCAAAATAATTGGGTATTGGCTTAGAAATAGATTTCTGGATTAAAAGAGTGGATTGGAGGTAAATGACTTTAGCCATCAAGTGTTTGACAGCTTTGGGGATGAGAACTCACTATGTGACAAAAACTGCTGGTAAAACTGGAAAACAATATGGAGGAAACTAGGTATAGACCAATAGCCTCTGACACTGTCTATGTAAGCCTTGACAAGCCACTTAGCCTCTGTGCACTTCAGTTTCCTCTTCCACAAAATGGGAATGACAACAGCACCCACCCACCTCCCAGGGTTGAGGATCAAATGGCATAACTGTAAAACTAAAAAACTCTTATAGATTGGAATTATAGTTGCACTGCTAATGTACTTAGGTCAGTGCCTGGCACAGTCCTGATACTACTTTCTGAAAACTCCCACTCTGTTGGAGAAGATAAGGACTATGGGCTGAAGAGCAGGACTGATTTAGGAATATATAAGGAACATTTCCCCAGTGACAAGGACATTGTTGGGGGAAGTGAGCACTATAAACTTCTTGAGGGGGGCACTACTTCTTTATCAGCTCCAAGGTTATTTCTTTAGTCCCAAGGCTATTCTATTAGCCCGTGGGCCATTTCACCAGCCTAGGCTATTATACTGTCTTTAAAAGCTTCTTCAAATAAAATTCTTTCATACTCCTGGATTGAATGGAATTCTGAGTCTTCCATTCTTGGGGACAGACCTTGCTACACACTTGGGTGTATTTTCTCACAACACCTTCAGAGTAATCCTGTTGAGGGAGAGATACAATCTACCAGGTTATAGAACCCATAGCTGATGATGAAGGCACAGTTCCTACTATCTGGAAATTCCCAACTTCCTAGGAGATATGACCCTTTCTCAGTGACTTAAAAATCGAATGAACAAAATATCCATACCATCATATTTTCTAACTATTAATCAATCAACTAGAATTTGTCAAGTGGTGCCATGTGCTAAACACTATTCTATTTTCTGACAATAAAAAGATGAGAGAGAGAGAGAGAGAGAGAGAGAGAGAGAGAGAGAGAGAGAGAGAGAGAGAGAGAGAGATGAGAGAGAGAGTTTCTGACTTGAATGTGATTACATTAAACTAGAATATAAAGAAAATTACAGAATGTATATAGTTACAAAAATGCAGATACTGTTTCCATTGAATACATTAATGGCAAGCATGCATCTCAATGATAGATGATGACTGATACTCAAGAAAGGCTCTTGGAGAAAGTGAGTTCACTTCTTTCATTTGCAACAGCAACAGTAATCAATGAAGCATTTTCCTTTCAGGTGCCCCAATAAAATTCAAACTGAACAAATTCTTCCTTCATTGTGAAAAGGTTAACTATGAATGGACATGATCTCTTTGAAGCCAAATGTCAACCAAAGAGTTAACTCTTAATTCTGTTCCCAGTGGGTCTTTGTTTTGTAATGCACCAGAGGGCCTGTATGTGTTGTTTGAGGTCCAGCATGATCATCAGACTGGGAAAATGCAAATGAGCAGGTCTGTTATTAATATTCTCAGACCCTTGACTCATAGAGCAATATCTGATCTGGTAAGTCAATGCTTGCATTCTATGTGTTCCCTAGCCTTTTCCTTCTTCCCTTATCCTTTCTCTTCACCCTGGACCTTTAGCTCTCAGCTTTTCAAAAGGACAAACCAGCTATCCTAAATTCAAACCTCAGAGCAATCTCTTTTCTTTACTGTTACCATTATCCTTAACCCTTCTTTTTCCTTTCTTCTGTTCCCCAATTTTCCATTTCAATCCCTTTTTTCTACAGCTTGCCTAATTTTTCTTCTTTAATTCATTTTGCACCATATTTTCCTACTTCCACTTTACTCTTATTCCTTTATTTTTTTACTCTTTTCTTTCATTTCCCTCCTTTCATCCTTTATTTCTCCAATCTCTCCTAGTTTTTCTACCATTTCTTCTTTTCACTTTCCCTATTTTTCTTCTTTCCAATTCCCTTTCTTCCCTCCCCCACCCTCCATTTCTTCATTCTTATTTTTTCCTTTTTCTGTTTTCCTATGCTTTCCTCATCAACTTCAGCAGATCCCAGGGAATCTATTCCCTGACTTACTTTGATTTTCCAAATGTTATTTAGAAGTGACAGTACTACTGCAAGACAATGCTATAGGGTGGACATAACATCCAGATGAAGCAAAGGGATATTATGAGTTTCATTTAATAAATAATGGAGAGTTATGAAAACCTTAGACCAGAGGTGTTATATTATCAGATTTATACATAAGAAAGTTTCATCTGTTTAATACATGAAGGATAGATTACAGTGGGGGAGAAATAGAAGTCATAAAAGTATATTAGGAAATTCTTTCATAATTGCAGGCAAATAAGAGTAAGACTCAATACTAAAATGACGAGTAATAGAAATAGACATTATTAGAGTAACAAAATAGAAAAAGAAGGAAAGAATACGAGTTAGAAGAAGTTCTCAAAGCTAGTCAGTGACCAGTTCATGATTTAAGCCCATTTTCCCCAACTTCTAGACCAGTCACCTTCCTGGAATTTACAATCCAATTGAAAAGACAATCTGACTTGGGTAGGAAAAGAAAATAGTATTTAAATGAAGTATAGAGTCAATTTTAAAATGAGTAAGACAGTGATCAATGTAGTTCTATAGTTTGGGGAGTTATTCAGAAAAAAATAATGATCAGGATAAACTGAGACTTGGAAAAATCTTGCTGAGTACAAGAAAAATTGAAAAAATCATGTGAGGAGAAAGAACAAGGAATAAATACGTTCAATGTCTTGGATAGCTTAAATAATTAAACTCCAATATTTTTTCAGTTTTCCTTAATTTAAGAGAATGGGGAATAAGATATATATATATATATATATATATATATATATATATATATATATATATAGAATATAACATTTGGATAGAAGTGTATATCTGTATGCATCTATAATAGACATATATTTAAGATTACTCACATTGCGTCTAGACCTTTCGCAAAAAGATTTTACATAGATAATGAGAAAGTAAGCCTAAAGTTCCTCAATATTCCTCCCTTCCTTTGTTCCTCCCTTCCTTTGTTCCTCCCTTCCTTCCTTCCTTCCTTCCTTCCTTCCTTCCTTCCTTCCTTCCTTCCTTCCTTTCTTCCTTTCTTTCTTTCCTTCTTTCTTTCCTTCCTTCTTTCTTTCTTTCTTTCTTTCTTTCTTTCTTTCTTTCTTTCTTTCTTTCTTTCTTTCTTTCTTTCTTTCTTTCTTTCTTTCTTTCTTTCTTTCTTTCTTTCTTTCTTTCTTTCTTTCTTTCTTTCTTTCTTTCTTTCTTTCTTTCTTTCTTTCTTTCTTTCTTTTTCTTACTTCCTCCCTTCAAAATTTAATCTTTGAATATATTTTATTTTCCCACAGGTCAGGCCCCCAACGAGAATACAACATAACTTGGCAGGATGCCCCATCCCAATAATACCTATATTCACCCCTCTTCTTTCCTACTGGTTGGTATTCCAGGGCTAGAAACTGCTCATATCTGGATTGGCTTCCCTTTTGGTTCTGTATATCTGATTGCACTCTTAGGAAACTGCACCATTCTGTTTGTGATACATACTGAGAAGAGTCTCCACCAACCCATGTTCTATTTCTTGGCTATGTTAGCTGCTATTGACCTTGGCTTATCAACAGCTACCATCCCCAAGATGCTGGGAATATTCTGGTTTCATTTAAGAGAGATTAGTTTGGCAGGCTGTGTGGCCCAGATGTTTTTTGCTCACAATTTCACCACCATGGAGTCAGCAGTGCTTTTGGCCATGGCCTTTGATCGTTATGTAGCTATCTGCCATCCTTTCAAATACACCACCATCCTGACCACCAAGACCATTGGGACAATTGCAGGGGCCATAATCCTTAAGTCTCTGACCTTCATGCTTCCTTTGATTTATCTTGTTTTGAGGTTACCATTCTGTGATTCCCATCTCATTCCTCACACCTATTGTGAACACATGGGCATTGCCAAGTTGGCCTGTGCCAGCATTAGAGTCAATATTATTTATGGCTTGGTTGTAATTTTTATAGTATTTGTGGATGTGATTCTGATTGGAGTTTCCTACATCAGGATCCTTCAGGCTGTCTTCCGCCTCCCATCCCAAGATGCTCGACTAAAGGCCATGAACACTTGTGGCTCCCACATTTGTGTTATGTTGGCCTTCTACACCCCAGCTCTATTCACCTTCCTCACTCACCGGTTTGGTAAGAATGTACCTCACTACATTCACATCCTCTTGGCCAATCTATATGTTGTTGTGCCACCTGCCCTCAACCCCATTATTTATGGTGTCAGGACCAAGCAGATTAGGGATCGTGTTCTCCAAATATTCATCAAAAAATGATTCATCACCACTGTGGTGGGTGTTACTGAACTGGGATGAGAAATTCCATTCTCACCCACATAGAGGCAAGATTAGAAGAGAGCTATCTAAAAGCAGTGAAAGCCTCATCCAACAGAAAGCATGTTGGTCTAATCTTTTATTCTTGATGGTTTTGGTATATAATCATGTTTTGTTAGTTATCTTTAAGGCAAAAATTGGATGGTTTCAAGATGTTTACAATTCACTGCTATAGTCTTATCTAGACGCAAAGGAATAAGTAAGATAGGACTTTCATAGTCCCCTTTTACCAAAGAAATATATGACTATAGTTTTTTCCTATTGCATTTCCCTTTCCATTTGTTTATGTTGTTGGGGAAATATGAATCATTCAAACATTGGAAGAAAATAGATGGCACAGTGGATAGAATTAAAATCAGCAAAATCTGAGTCCAAATCCTGCCTCACACTTAATCAGTGTGGGACTTTAGGTAAACCATTTAAAGTCTCTCAGCCTCAGTTTTCTCACTTGTAAAATGGGAAATAATAATAGTACCTACTTTAGAATGTTGTTGTGAAAATAAAATGAGCATTAATCAATTCAAAGTGAAGTGAGCAGGACTATCAAGATAACCATAGCTATGATATTGTAAAGACAAACCACTTTGAAAGATTTTGGTCATCAAAATGACCAACACAATTCCATAGGACTCCTGGTGAAGCACCTGAAACTAGATATCCTCCTCAAGATAGACATGATGAACTCAGTGTACTGATTGAGGCATTCTTTTTGGGGACATGGCTAATGTGTGAGTTTGCTTTGTTTGACTTTATATGTTTGTAAAGGAGGAGGGTGTATAAGACAGAGACAATTTGAAACTGAAAATAAAATAAAATTGAATGTAAAAAAGGAAAATTGATTGAGATAATTTCTGTACAATGCTTGGTAAACCTTAAAGTTCCATGTGAACATTAGCTAAGTAAAAGACAAAGTTACTTAGAGGCTATTAAAATCAGCCACTTCATTTTAGAGATGAAAAAATGAAGGTGAAGTTAAGTGACTTGCTCAAGGTCACATAGCTAGTAAGATTTTCAGTAATTGCTTGAAACAAAAAAAAACACTGTCATAATGCTTAGCATATTGTAAGAACTTAATAAAAGTTTGTTGATTGACAAAGTAGGTTTCAAACTCAGGTATTTCTAACTCTAAGGCCAGTGCTCTATTCAATATGCCACCTATCTGCCTATATTACTATTATAATTATCTACTGAGTAAGAGAAGTAGTTTTAACAGATTCTAGATTCCTTTCTAAGGATCTCTTGGAAAGGACTTATAGAAAGATGTAATATTTGTGGTTTTTTTTTTTCTGGAAAGAATGTGGAAATGTCAAGAGAAATAGAAATCAAGATCCCACAGGTCAAATAAAAGTCCCATAAAACTTGATTACCATTAGTGCCTTTAGATCTACACAGGCCAAAGGTTGTCTCTCCTCTTGATTTACCTGGGCCATTGATTTTGACAAAGGCCTAGCACAGTGATGGCGAACCTTTTAGAGATGAAGTGCCACCCCGCCTTACCCCACACAGGGGAGGGAGAAAGCTCTCCCATTGAGGTGCTGGGCAGAGGGGTGGGTGAAGTGAGGAATGCCCTCAGTCAATGTAGAGAGGGAGAGGGGAGTGACCCAAGCACTCTGTTCCCCTCCAGCTCTGCCACCTGTGAGTTGCCCACCTTACCCCTGTGTGCTCCCATTGGGCTGCTGGACAGAAGGGTGGGTGATGTGAAAAAATGTCATAAGGCACATTGGAGAGGGGTAAGGGAGGAGCTCCGCCTAAATTCCTCTGCCTTTCTAGTAATGAACTCTGGAGGGGTGGGAGGTGGAGAGAGCAACCATGTGCCCACAGAGAATGCTCTGTGTGCCATCTTTGATACCCATGCCAGAGGTTCTCCTTCACTGGGCCAGTGGATAGAGTCCTGGACTGAGTTAATAAGATCTGAGTGTTTACCATTTAGGTAACCACGAGCAAGCCATTTAAATATTCCTTGTCTCTGCTCCACATTTATAAAAAAGGGGGGGCTTACTCAGAGGCCTCTAAAGTTTCTTTAAGTCTATGATGCTTTGATCCTACAAAGCAGTAAAAATAGCAGACATAGCCTACAAAAACCTAAGAATAAGCCTAGTTAATACATTGGATATATTGTTCTCAATATCCAAACAGTGCCTGGTAGAAGGAAAATATAAGGTAAAGAATGGAAGATAGCTTTGTACAATGGAAAGAACACCCAAGTTTGAACCATTAGCTTAGAGTTGTAGAAAGACTACAGGATAAGAAATTGGAGGGTGTAAATATAAGTCCTACTTTAACATTTACTATCTTTATGAACGTTGACAAGTCATATAACTTCCCTGGGCCTCAATTTTTTCATCAATGATATTTGGATCAGATGATATCCAAGTTTCATTCTACCTCTAAAACTATGATCCTATGCCTGAATTATAATCCTGGCTCTGACATTATAGGAAAACATTTCAAATTTACTTTAGATACTTATTAGCTATGTAAACCTGGGCAAAAGTTTTTCTTCTTTCACCCTCAGCTTCCTCATCGGTGCCTACTTTACAGCACCTTCCTTTCAGTACTGTGGTGAAGATCAAATGAAATAACATGTATAATACTTTGCAACTCTTAAGATATAATGCAAATGCTAGCTATTGTCCATATCATTGTCACCACTACTACAACCACTACCACAACTACCACTATCATCATCAGTCTATAAATAAACTGGTTCATTTTTCCTCAGATATGAAATAAAATAGTCTTCTTCCAAGCACCTGACCTGAAAGGGTAGCTGAGGAGTAGCACAATAGACAAAATCCCCAAAGCCAGAATGATGAGTTCAAATCTAGCTTCAAACATTTATTAACAATGAGATTCTGGGCAAGTCATTTCACCTCTGTCTGTCTCAGTTTCCTCAAGTGTAAAATAGGAATAGTAATGCCTCTTATGGTTATTGTGAGGGTCAAATGAGTTAATATTATAAAACACTTTGATGCCTAACACATAATAGGCTGTTAGTGAATGGGCTTCCTTCTTTCCCACTTGTCAACATTACATTTGTAATGAAGGGAGTGAAATATTATGAAATAGGACATCACTCCTGAGTCTATATTTCCAGGAGGGAGCCAAGATTTCCTGGGTGTCTGACACTACCAGTGACCAATATAGAACAACCACAAAAAATATCATTCTATTTATTTCCTCTATAAGGGATCCATCTATCCTACCATTTCTTTGTTCTCTGAAGGCATTCCACCCAAAGAATAGTTTAGGTGTTGATGAGGGGTAAGTACTACTATACTGAAGAGGAAGAAAGCAAACAATGACTCTGTGGCAAATAACATTTTAACTTAAAAGTTAAAATCTTCCTACTCTCTTCTCCTAGAAGGGTCAGAGACTCAGAGACTGCCCCACAATTTAGACCTTAGGGAACCACAGTACAGAGTCATCATCCTAGGGGAGCTGTAATTCCTATATAAGCTTGAGATCCTTTTGATGAGCAAGGCACAGGACTCAGAGAGGCAGGGAGGGGCAGTGATTGCTACCTGGTGTTATGCCTGGTGAGTGTGATCTTGTTTTGGTCTAAAACCCAGAGTGTTGGAAACTAAAAAGGTCAGTGATTCTAACCCCTAGAAGAATTTTAACTTTAAATGAAAATTCTATGGGTTGAAATAGATAATTACTAAGGTCTCTTCCTATTATGAGATTATCTGATTTTGATAAAAAGGTAATGTGAATTCAAAGAATTGAGGGGAAAAACACTACAGTGGAAAGATTCCTGAAGTTGGAATCAAAGAACCTGAATTGTAATCCATATATTTATTACCTGTGTGACCTTGGACAAATAACTTAACCTTTATAATTTTCTCATCACTAAAATTAAAAGATCATATTATATGGTATCAAATGTCCTTTCTGCTTCTAGGTCTAAGACATTAGTGAAAGAGTTGTTTTCTGTCTGAAACACATTACCTTACTATCTCTACCTTTTCATAGACTTATATTCCTCTAAAGTACGGTGTAGGTGCTCCTTCTTGGTGCTTTTTCTGATACCTGAGGATAAAGTTTTCTTTTACTTAAATGCCATGAGAGGAATGTGGATCTCTTTCCCCATTGCTTCCTACCTTGGATTATTTTACTTGTCTTAATATTGCATTATTCACCAAACTATGATCTTATAAAATATAAGTCCCCTGGGAACAGTAACTTTTTCTTTTTCTTTTGGTATCACTAGAGCCTAGTACAGAATGCTGTAAGTAGCAAATAAATAAATGCGATTTAAATAAAATGATTGGCTGGGGAAACTGGAAAACAGAATGGCAAAAATTAGATTTGGACCAACATCTCACACCCTCCACCTAGATAAGTTCAAAATGGATATATGACCTAAATAAAAAGAGTGATATTACAAGTAAATTAGGTGAACATAGAATAATTTGTCACATATATGGGGAAGGGAAGAATGTAAGGCCAAGCAAGAGACACAGGGAACATTATAAGATGTAAAATGAATAATGTTTATATTAAATTAGAAAGGTTTTGGATAAACCCATCCAATGCAACCAAAATTAGAAGGGAAGCAACAAATTGGGGGGGGGGTTTATAACAAATTTCTCTGACAAAGGTTTAATTCCTCAAATATATGCAGAAATAAGTCAAATATAGAAAAAATCAAATAATTCCCCAATTGACAAATGGTCAAGGGATAGGAATAGGCACTTTTCAGATGCAGAAATCAAAACTATCAATAATCAGATGAAAAATGTTCTAAATCTCTTCTGATTAAAGAAATGAAAATCAAAACAACTCTGAAGTACCATCTCACACCTACCAGAGTGGCCAATATGAAAGTACAGAACAATAATAAATGTTGGAGGGGATGTGGCAAAATTGGGCCATTAATGAATGGTTGTTGGAGTTGTGAATTGATCCAACCATTCTGGAAGGCAATTTGGCATTATAACATAAGAGCTTAAAGAATGTATGTCCTTTGATCCAGTTACATAACTACTAGGTTTGTATCCCAAAGAGATAAAAAATGATAAAGGATATAATTGTACAAAAATATTTATAGTTGAGTTTTTTGTGGTGGCAAAAAAATGGAAAATGAGGGGATGTCCCTGGATTGGGTAATGGCTGAACAAATCGTGGCATATGATGTTAATGGAGTACTATTGTTCTATAAGGAATAATGAACTGCTTGATTTTCATGAGAATTGGAAAGACCTTCATGAACTGATGTGGAGTGAAATGAGCAAAACCAGGAGAACATTATACACAGAGACTATAACACTGTGGGATGATCGAATGTAACTGACTTTGCTACTAATGGCAATGCAATGATCTAGCACAATTCTGAGCAATTTATGAGAAAGAATGCTATCCACATCTAGAGAAAGAACTGTGGGAATAAAAATCCAGAAGAAAACATATGATTTAAACTTGTTTACATGAGTTTATGATTTTGGGTTTTGGTTTTAAAAGATTACTCTATTACAAAAATGAATAATATGGAAATGGATTTTGAGTATTAATATATGTAATAACCAGTGAAATTGCTTGTCAACTCTGGGAGGGGGGAAGGAAAAGGGGAGGAAGACAACAAGAATCATGTAACCAAGGGAAAAAATTTAAAAGTAAAATTAAATTAAAATTAAAAAGAAATAAAGAAATAAAAGAATTGGAATGCACCTGAATTTTAAGATGGTAGCCAGTTAGAATAAAGTCAACCCTGGAGATGAAAGAAAATTCACCTTGGTTTATTCTTATCCTTCCTTTAGGACATTATCAGAGTGGATCTATGGGTGCTGAGTCTCAGGGGTCAATGCTATAGGACCAGAATTTGCGGAATGGCCATTTAGGATCAAGAACATAGAGTAAGCTCAGATTAGAGTTGGACAGATGATTCTTTTCTATTTTTCTGGGAATCCTATCCCCAAACGTGTAATTATAGTTTGAGAGACTGGAAAGGAATCTTAACCAGGGGATTTTTCAACTACTTGTAAGAAATTTTCCTGATGAGAAAAAGATCTGTTTTTATCAATTGTCCATCTCCTCTGCACTTCTTGAGTTTTGCTTTAATTTTCTGACATGTTCTCTACAGATTCTGTGTCTTCTTTCTCTTTCCTTTTTCTTGGTATTTTTTAGGTTTTATAATTCTTTCCTTTCCTCTGATCAATCTCATTTCTTCTTTCTATTGTCTTTAACACATGATTGCTATTCTATTCAGGATGCTTTACCCATTCTGCTTTCTCTTCAATTCTAAAATTCTCCCTCCACTAAGTTCACATTTTGACAAAATTTCTGGCCAGTTTAGTATACTGTTTCCTTTTGTCTACTTTTCTCTCTTCCCCAAACAAACAAGGATTATGGTTTTAACTATCATTTGCATGCAAATGATTCCCTATCTAAATTTCTTTCCTGAGTTTTAGTCCAGCATCACTAACTTCTCATCATAAATCATAAACTAGATATCCCATTATCATCTGAAAATCAACATATCCCAAACAGAACTTATCTTTCTCATAAAATCTATACATCTTTTGAAATTTTTTATTTCTATTTAGAGTATCACCTTCTTTCCAGTCACTCAGATTTGCAATCTCAGTGTGAAACTCACTTATCCATAATGAGTTACCCTACCTATTCAGTAAATTAACAATTTGCTGAAATCCAGTGATTCTATTGTCATGACATCTCATTCCATTCTCTACACTGCCATGACCACCTCCTTGGTTTAGACACTGATTATGTCTCACCTGTACTATTGCAATAACTTGCAAAAAATATTGCAATTTGAACTCCAAAACTCAAATCTTTCTCCTCTCAAATCCATTCTCTTCTTAGAGCTACAAAAGTGCTTTTCTTCAAGCACTGTCTTGTTCAATAAATTGTAGTCATTATCTATTGCCCAAAGAATAAAATATAAACTACTCTATCATTTAAGATGCTTTACAACTTAGTTCCAACGTACCTATTCATTATCATTATACATTATTCCTCTTTAGGTACTCTACAGTTCATCTAAACAAGACATCTTACTATTACTCACACAGAACACTGCCTTTTGCCTTATGCCTGGTATGTCTCTGCTTGATATTATTCTTAGTTTTCCTCAAAACTCAGCTCAAATACTACCTCACACTTGGTTTCTATTGATCTTTCAGCTACCAGTGCCTTCCATTACTTTCTATTATATTTGTGCATATATATTTTATATGAATGTGGTTTTCTATCTGCATATGTATATTAGCAAATGTTTTATGAATACATATGCATGTAGACACAAATATAGAAGTATGTATATGTATATTTGTGTGTGTGTAACAGTAGATAGGATGAGATGGTATTAATTTAGAATCTTTAACCCTAGAAACTATATTTCCCACAATCCTCTTCTCCTTTTCCTTTCTGTGTGTCATTTACATTAATTTGGTATTCAGTTTCGGTTTTGGCCACATTGGCTTTCTCTCTCAGAAGTTCTCTCTGACTGGACCTGCATGGAGGAAGGGAGTTGCTGGCTAGGTTTCTCTGGATTTTACTTTCCCTTTGACCTAAGTTGATTTTAATGAATAGTATTACATGGAGTTGTGAATATTGGTTTTAATCTTTACAAGACCTTTACTTCTGCAGGGAATTTCTTAATCAATGGCATCATAGATTCATTTGAGAATTTGTGTATTGTATGTACTCATTTATGTACATACTTTTCCCCCACAGAACGTAGCTTCTGGAGGGAAAGGACTTTCATTTCTCTATATCCTCACCACTCAGAACTGTGTCTGGTAAATAACAATGCTTAATAAAGGCTTACTGACTTGTTTATGTCTTTACATTTAATATTAATTAACTCTTTCTTTTCCCCATAAGAACTCAAAAAATATCTATTCCAGAGGACTATGCACCATGCAACTATCTAACAGTTCTTCCACTGAAGTTTCAGAATTCCTCTTGAATTGTTTTGTTAGATCTCCAAGCTTGCAGCGCTGGCTCTCCTTGCCCCTGAGCTTGCTCTTCCTCTTGGCTATGGGAGCCAATGCCACCCTCCTAATCACCATTTGGCTGGAGGCCTCTCTTCATGAACCCATGTACTACCTGCTCAGCATGCTCTCCCTGCTGGACATTGTGCTCTGCCTCACGGTCATCCCCAAGGTCCTATTCATCTTCTGGTTTGATCTCAGGACTATCAGTTTCTCTGCCTGCTTCCTCCAGATGTATATCATGAATTGCTTTCTGTCCATGGAATCTAGTACCTTCTTGATAATGGCATATGATAGATATGTTGCCATCTGCCACCCCCTGCGCTACCCATCCATCATTACTGATCAATTTGTTGCCAAGGCTGCCATTTTTATACTAGCCCGGAATGCTCTTGTTACTGGACCCATCCCCATTCTTTCAGCTCGACTGCATTATTGCCAGTACAATGTCATTGAGAATTGTATTTGTGCCAATTTGTCAGTGTCCAAACTTTCTTGTGATAATGTTACACTTAACCGCCTCTACCAATTCATTGCTGGTTGGACTATGCTTGGTTCTGATCTCATTCTCATTTTCCTTTCTTATGTATTCATCTTACGGGCTGTTCTTCAGCTAAAAACTAAAGGTGCTGCAGCCAAGGCCCTGAGTACATGTGGCTCCCATTTCATCCTCATCCTCTTCTTCAGCACCATTCTTCTGGTCTTTGTTCTCACCCATGTGGTCAGAAAGAGAGTTTCTCCCAATGTGCCCATCTTGCTCAATGTTCTGCACCATGTCATCCCAGCAGCTCTCAACCCCATTGTCTATGGGGTCCGGACTCAGGAAATCAAGCACGGAATCCTAAAGTTAATGAGAAAAGGAATGTGAAAAGTGATATAAAGAAAGTCCATTGAATTTTGGGGATAAAAAGATATAAGTACAAAAAAGCAAAAACAAATTAAATAAGAGACGAATTCAATTCTAGCTCTTCTCAAAATTAAAATAGTAAGGCCTATAAGTAGCAAAGGTTAGTCTTTCATCAAATTCTTATTATTTCTTATTAATTTGTTCCCATCTTTTCTTATGTCCCCCATATTTCCTTCCCTTAAATACATCTTACAACAGAACCCACAGCAACTAAACATCTATAAGGAAACCTTTCAAGGGAGAGAATTCAGTTCTACATCAGACTGCTTCTGGAAAATACAATTTCCCTAGCTATAGTTGAGATTATGAAGAATTTATTTGTTTAAAGACTTGTCTATAACACCAGGGATATGAAGATTTTATATGTCCAAAAACTTGAAAATTTCAACAGGTTTTTAATTGAAAATCAAGAGAGGAGGCAATTATCCACATTAAATTGCTGTGAAAAATGCAAAGATAATGTTAGATATAACCAAAGAATTAAAGTAAAGGAAATGAGCAATACTTAGGAGAAGAAAGAAGGTTGAAATAATACTGATGGTTTCTGTTGTCAGTGCACAAATTTTGTAAAAAGTAAATTAAATATTTTATCTGAAAGAGGTAAATGTCACCTCAAAAACATCATTAAGACTCTGGTGGAGTATGATGCATTGTTGAAATATAACAATATAAGGATGTAATTTATTCAAAAAGAACAAGTCAAGTAAAAATGGTGGTAGAGGGAGGGTAGTAATTTTAGTAGCACTATATTTGTCTCTGTGAAAAAATCTGTGCATAAAAAGGGGAATTGTTATGGAGACACCAGGGAGAGAATTAAGAGGAAGAGAAACAAGTGTTATTGTGGGTGGTGTGTTATTGTGGTTGGTGTGTACTGCTATTGTGCTTGGTGTATACTGTTGACTACCAAACTAAAATGATAAAATGTAGATTTACAAAATTAGATTACAAAGCCAACTCTGAGATAAGATACAAGTTTTAAGAAGCTTCAAATATCTAGAAAATTGTCAAGGTACTTTTGTAGCATAAATAGAAAAATTGAGAAATGATTAATTTATCTTGCTAATAATTTCACATTTGGTAGAAATTATTATTACTATTACTTAGGGAGATTACATGCCTACTTGGAGATGGGATCTCAAATATTCTATGCAATACTTGGTAGGATCAAAAATTAAAGAACTTGAAATTTAAAAGGGATCACATACACCATCTAGTTCAGCTAATACACAAAAAATATTCCCACTAGAATGCCTCATACATTTTTTACATCAATACTAAATTTGTCTCTTCACAACTTCCTCTTCTTGTTCTTATTTCATCCTTTTGGGACTAAACAGAATATGTAAACTGCCTCTTTCACATTTTTTTTCAGTCTATTCAGTTGTGTCCAATTCTTCATGACTCCATTTGAGGTTTTCTTGACAAAGATACTGGAGTGGTTGGCCATTTCCTTTACTGACTAAAAATAGAACTATGTATCAATGGAATAAATTAGATACACAATATACACAGATAAATAACCTTAGAAGCCTAGTGTTTGATAAACCCAAAGATCCCAACTGGAAAACAGTATGGCAAAATCTAGGTATAGACCAATATTTCAAGACCAATATCTCACACCCTATGTCAAGATAAGGTCAAAATAGGTATATGATTCAGACATGAAGGATGATACCATGAGTAAATTATAGAATAGTTTACCTGGCAGATCTATGGAGAAGGAAAGAATTTACGACCAAGCAAGAGATAGAGAGCATTATAAGATGTAAAATAAATAATTTTTATTATATCAAATTTAAAAGCTTTTATACAAACAAAACCAGGGAAACAAATTGGGAAAATTTTGTATAGCATTTTCTTTGATAAAGATCTAATTTCTCAAATTTATGGAGAACTAATCCAATTTATAAGAATAAAAGTCACTTTCCAATTGACAAATGGTCAAAGGAGATGAACAAGTATTTTTTGGATGAAGATAGCAATAATAATATAAAAATGTTCTAATTCACTCTTGATTATGGAAGTACAAAGTAAAAGAATTCTGAGATGCCACATCATACCTATCAGATTTACTAGTGTGAAAATGAAGGAAAGTGTTAAATGTTAGATGTGATGTGGCAAAATTTTAACACTAATACATTGTTGGTGGGTTTGTGAACAACCATTCTGGAAGGTAATTGAGAACTATGTCCAAAGGGCTATAAAACTATGCATAACCTTTGATTCTGCAATACCACTATTGGTTCTATATACCAAAGAGATCATAAAAAAGGGGAAAGGACATACTTGTACAAAATATTTATAGCAGCTCTTTTAGTGGTGGCAAAGAATTGGAAATTGAGGGGATGTCCACCAGTTGGGGAATGACTGAAGAAATCATTGTATATGTTGTTAATGGAATACTATTGTGCAATAAGAAATGATGAGTTGGATGATTTCATAAAAAAGCTGGAAAAATCTGCATGAATTGATGCAGAGTGAAATAAACAGAATCTGGAGAACACTGTTTGGAATAACAGCAATATTTTCCAGTGATCAACTGTGAAAGACTTAGCTACTCTCAGCAATACAATGATTCAAGGCAATTCTGAAAGGCTTATGACAAAGAATACTATCCTCCTCCAGAGAAAGACTGTTGGAGTTGGATGCAGATCAAGGCAAACTATTTTTTGTATTAGTTTATATGTAGTTTTATTTGGGGGTTTTGCTTTTACAATAATGACTAATATGGAAGTATGTTTTAAATGATAATGCATGTAGAGTCCAGATCAAATTACTTACCATATCTGAGAGAGGGAAGAGAAAGGAGAGAGGAAGGCAACTTAGATCTCATCATTTCAGAAAATGTATGTTGAAATTTTTATTTCATGTAATTGAGGAAAATAAATATCTTTGAATAAATAAAATACAAATCTTTGAATAAAAAAATCACAGAATTTTTCAGCTGAAAGGACTTCAGAGGCTATATAGTCTAATTTCCTGACATATGAGCCAGATTAGCCATTACTAGTGCATTTCCACTGTCAAGAGGAGGTAACAGAAAATCATTATAAGAGCATGGCATAGTTCTGTGAATAATATAAGGATGATTAATGGAGAATTGGATGGCAAGATAAAAGATTAATTACTCTAGGGATTCAGTCTACTTGGTTTTTAAATATAATTTGAAAACTATATTTCAGTATAATTAGTTTCCTTTATAATCCTATGATTTTACTTTTATAATTAAAAATATTATTTTTAAAGAGTCACTAACGCTCATCAGAGCATCAAAAGAATTCATGGCACAGAAAATGGTAAGACTCTAGATTCACACACACACATTCACACACACACTCACACAGTTCATTTTGTGGAAGAGAACTTGAACAAAAATCAAAACCAAACCAAACCAAAGAAAGAAAGTAATATAGTATTTTTCTGCCTATAATCAAACTCCATCAGTTCTTTCTCTGGAAGTAGATGGCATTTTTCATCATAAATCCTTTGGGATTGTCTCAAATCATAATATTGCTAGGAACAGCTAAATCATTCACATTTGTTTATCATACAATATTGCTATTACTATGTATAATGTCCTCCTAGTTCTGCTTATTTCATTAATCAATTCATGTAGTTCTTTCAGATTTTTCTGAAATTAGACTTCTTGTCATTTCTTATAATACAATGGTATTCCATTAGAATAATATGCCACTGCTTACCCATTCCCCAATTGATGGATATTCCCTTTACTTCCAATTCTTTGCTATTATAAAAGGAGCTGCTATAAATATTTTTGTAAAACTAGCCCTTTTCCTTTTCTTGATTTCTTTGGGATACAGACTTAGTAGTGATATTGCTGAATCAGCATTTCAGAGGGCATTTCCCTTATTCACCTTATCACCAATTTGGAGGGTATCCACAGTTCTATCCATTTATTGTTTAAAAGCTCTTTAGCATAGTTCCAAATTCCTCTCCAAAATGGTTGATTCAGTTCACAACTCCACCCACAGTGCATTAGTGTCCCAATTTTCCCATCCCCCCTCCAACATTTATCATTTTTCTTTCTGTCAATCTGATAAATGTGAAGTGGTACATTAGAGCTGCTTTAATTTTCATTTCTCCAAATCAAGAGCATTTTAAAGCATTTTTTCATGTGACTATAGATAGACTTAATTTTTTAAATCTGAAAACTACTTGTTCACATCATTTGGCCTTTTTATCAGTTGGGGAATGACTTGTATTCTTATAAATTTGACTCAGTTCTCTATAAGTTAGAGTAATGAGGCCTTTATTACAGATACTTGCCTTAAATCTTTTCCTCCAGCTTTCTATTTTCCTTCTAACTTTGGTTACATTGGTTTTGTTTGTGTAAAATTTTTAATTTAATATGATAAAAGCCTTTTATATCCAATAATATTCTCTAACTCCTATTTGCTCATAAATTCTTCCTTTATGCATAGATCTGATAGGTAAACTATTCCATGCTCCCTTAATCTGCCTATATCGTTCTTTATATCTAAATCTTGAACCAATTTTGACTTTATCTTGGTATATAGTGAGAGATGTTCATCTATACCATGTATCTATCACACCATTTTCCAGTTTCCCCAGCAGTTTTTGTTAAATATTGAGTGCTTGGCTTTAAAATTTGGACCTCTGAGTTTACCAAATACTAAATTACTATAGTCATTCACTATTATACATTATGTACCTAATCTATTCCACTTATCTACCTTGTTTCTTAGCCAGTTTGATATCGTTTTGGTAATCAGGAATTATAAAGTTCAAAGAACAAAAAAGGTTTTATTTCTTTCAGGGAGTCTAGATATATTAGAAGAAAAAGGAACAGGAACTTTGCCTGAGGGTAAAATGATAACTACAATGTATGAAAGGCAGAGCTATATAATTCTTACTTCATTTCTGTTTTCCCTACCAAGGAAAATGATATTGATATTGTAAATGACAGAACAAAGTAATCAACATGAAGATGATATTTCAAAAACATAAGATGACAGTGAGAAAAACTAGCTACCATTACTGAAATCACCTTGTAATCCAGATGCACAGCTTTAGGAATTAAAAAACTGACAGATATAACTGTTAAATTACTCTACATTATATTTGAAAGATCCTGGAAAATAGAAAATGTACCACAATATTGGAGACTGGTAAATAGTCTTAATTTTCAAAAATTTTAAAAGAAAAAGAATAGACTCTAAAAATCATAGACTAATAAGATGGGATTTGGTTCATGGAAAAATTAGAAAGGATGATGAAAAAGATGATTGCTGTCAATAATTAAGAAATAATCAAGGAAAACTATGCTAATATCCTAGAATCAGAAAATAAAATAGAAATTGAAAGAATCCACTGATCACCTTCAGAAAGATTCCAAAATGAAAAATTTCAGGAATATTACAGCCATATTACAGAGTTTCAAGGCTAGGAGAAAATACTTCAAACAGCCAGAAAGAAACAATTCAAATATTGTGGAGCTACAATCAAGATGACTTGGGACTTATCAACTTCTATATTAAAGGACTGGAAAGTTGACAAAAGGAAATTCTGGAAGACAAAGGAGATAGAATCACATTGGAGAATTACCTATACAGTAAAACTGAGGATAATCCTTCAGAGGAAAAATGGATATTTAATGAAATTGAGAACTTTCAAATATTTCAAATGAAAATACCAAAACTGAACAGACAATTTGACATTCAGACAGAAAATTCAAAAGTTGCTTAATAATGGAAACAGAAAAGAGAAATCATAAGAGGTTTAATAAAGTTAAACTGCTTATACTCTTACATGAAAAGATAAAACCTGTAACTCTTAACTTTATCAAAATTAGTGCAACTAGAAAAAATATGCATAGTGGATATAGGTATGAAATGACTATGATGGGATAATATAAAAAACAAAATTAAGGAATGAGAAAGAGAACTGCACTACGGGGAGAAGAGGAAAGGGAGAAGTAGAGTGGGGTGAATTATCTTAAAAGAAGCACAAAAATGGAGAAGTGGGGGGCATAACTTAAACCTTATTCTTATCAGATTTGGTTCAAAGAAGGAATAACATTTAAACTTTGTTAGATATAGAAATGTATCTTCCCAGATAGGAAGTAAAAAGGGATAGGAATAAAAGAAGGGGGGACTGAAAGAGGGAAAGATGAATTGGGGAAAACTTGTGCCAAACTAAAACATTTGTGAGAAAGGACAAGGTGAAAGGAAAGAAAAAGAGAAGAATGAACAGAATCAAAATGGTAGGATGGAGGGAAATATATATGTAGCTAATTATCATAATTGAAAACATAAATGGGATCAACTTGTCCATAAAACAGAAGCAGTGGACAGAATGAATCAAAAGCCAGAACCCTATAATATAAGATATAAATAATATAAAATATAACATTTTCAGCAGGGAGACACACAAAGAATAAAAGGTAAGAGACTGGAACAGTATCTATTATGTTTTAGCTGAAGTAAAAAAAAGTCAGGCATATCAATCATGATTTTGGACAAAACTAAAGCAAAAATAGATCTAATTTTAAAAGATAAAACAGGAAATTATGACTTGTTAAAAGATACCATAGACAATGATATAATATCAATCCTAAACAAAAATGTGCCAAACCATATATAGCATATACATTTTAAAAGAAGTTAAATGACTCACAAGAAGAAAACGGACAGCAAATATATACTAATGGAAGAGCTCAACTTTCCCCTCTCAGAACTAGAAAAATCTAACTAAAAAAGAAAAAAGAAAGAAGTTAAAGTTGGGAATAAAAATTTAGAAACATTAGATATGATAGATCTCTGGAGACAACTAAATGGGAATAGAAATAATATACCTTTTTCTTAGTAGTATATGACATCTATACTAAAACTGACCAATTATTAGGGCACAAAATTTCACAAATAAATGGAGAAAGCAGAAATATGAAATATAAATTTTTTAGATCATAATGTTATAAAAATAACATTTAATAAAGGGTCATGGATGACAAATTAAAAGTTAACTAGAAACTAATGTAATTCTGAAGAATAAGTGGGTAAAAGAACAAATTATAGAAATTATGAGTAATTTCATTGAAGAGAATGACAACAATGAGAGAGTATATAAAAATTTATGGTAAACAGTCAAAAGAGTAGCTAGGGAAAATTTTATATCTCTAAACATTTGCATCATTAAATTAGAGAAGGCAGATAAATGAATTGGGCACAAATTATAAAAAGCTAGAAAAAGAACAAATTTTAAATCCCCAATTAAGCATTAAATTAGAAATCTTGATAATCATAAGTGATATTAACAACATTATAAATTATAAAAACCTATTTAACTAATAAATGAAACTAAAATCTGATTTTATGGCAAAAAATCAAATAGATAAACCACTGGCTAATTTTATTTAAAAAGAAAAGAAAAAATGAAATTACTAGTATCAAGACAAAAAGGGGAAGAGGAATTTAAAGTAATTATTAGGAGTCATTTAGCCAATAAATCTGGTAATTTAAGTGAAATGGATAATAATAGCAAAAATATAAACTGGACAGATAAGCAGAAGAGGAATGATTCAATTTTAGAAAAACAAATTAACATGCTAATGATGAACTACACAAGAAAAAATCTTCAGGGCAAGCTGGATTAAATGAATTCTTCCAGTCCTTTAAAGAACAATGAATCCTAATAATATATAAACTATATAAACATATATATGTATATATATAATTGTATATATATCTTAATATATAATAGTAATGTATATATATAATAATATATATATATATATATATATAAACTTTAAAAACAAGCAAAGAAAGTGTCTTTTCAAATTCCTTTCATTACACAATTATGGGGTTAGGGGTGAATACCTAATACAGGAAGAACAAAAACAAAGAAAGAAAACTAAAGAACAATTTCCCTAATGAATAGTGATGCAATTTTTTAAACAAAATGCTAGTAAGGAAATTATAGCAATATTTCATAAAGGCCATTCATTATAAACAAGTAGGATTCATACTAGGGATTTGAAACTGGTTCAATATTGGAAAAGTTATCAGCATAGTTGACCACAAATGACAAACAAAATGGGGGGGGGAAATTGTATAATTATCTCAATAGATGCAGAAAAAAACTTTTTTTTAACAAAATACAATACTTATTACTATTAAAAACACTGGAGAGCATACCTACCTACCAAGAAAATCTAGGGACTATGTGAAAATAGTAAAAAACCATGCAAAGTCAACTATAAACAACTGAGAAAATATTAATTGCTTATATTTAGTTTGAACCGGTAAAACAAAAATGATTATTCTATTTAAATTAGTTTACTTATTCAGTGCCATACCAAATTTCCAAAAATAATTTTAAAGAGCTAGAAAAAATAATAACAAAATTCATCTGGAAGAACCAAAGGTCAAGAATGTCAAGGGAATTAGTGGGGGGAAAGTGTGAAGGAAAGAGATCTAGCCATAACAGATCTCAAATTGTATTATAATATGATATTCATCAAAACAATATGGTACTGACTAAGAAATAGAGCAGTGGATCAGTGGAATAGATTAGGTATCTCCAATCCAATAGTAAATAACCATGTTTGGTAAACACAAAGATCTAAGCTTTGGGGACAAGAACTCAATATTTTACAAAAACTGCTGTTGAAAATGGAAAATAGTTTGGCAGAAACTAGGCATAGACCAACATCTCCCACCATATGTCAAGATAAGGCCAAATGGATACATGATTTAGATATAAAGGGTGATACCGTAAGCAAATCAGGGAAGTATGGAATAGTTTACCTGTCAGAACTATGAATTAAAGGATGAATTTATGACTAAATAAGAGATAGAATTTAGAGGATGTAAAAATGGACAATTTTTATTATTTTAAATTTAAAAGTTTTGGGACAAATAAAACCAAATATAACCAGTATTAGAAAGAAAACAGAAAGCTGGGAAAAAATTAGAGCAAGTATCTCTAATAAAGATTTCATTTCTCAGTTATATAAAGAACTGAGTCAAATTTATTAAAATTTACATCATGCTCCAATTGACAAATGGTCAAAGGACACAAACAGGTAATTTTTAGATAAAGAAATAAAAGCTATGTATACTCACATGAAAAAATGATTTAATCCTTTTCGATAAGGAAAATGCAAATTAAAACAACTTTAAGGTAATACCTCAAACCTATCAGATTGGTCAATATGTCAGAAAAGGAAAATGTTGGAGGAGTTGTGTTTGGATTCAACCATCCTGGGGAGTAATTTGGAACTATGTCCAAAAGTTCTAAAACTGTACATATCCTTTAATCAAGAAATACCACTACTAGAAAAAATATTCTAAATTAATTAATTAAATAAAAATTTTCATTAAAAAAAAGAAATACCACTACTAGATCTGTTTCCCCAACAGATAAAGAAAATATTTACAATAGCTCTATTTTGTGGTAGCAAAAAAAATTAAAAGGTGAGGGAATGTACATCAGTTGGGCAATATCTGAACAAGTTGTGGCGTATGATTGTAATGGAATACTATTGTGTTGTAAGACATGATGAGGAAGATTATTTCAGAAAAATTTGGACTTACATGAACTAATGAAAAGTGAAATGAGCAGAACCAGAGGAACATTGTTCATAGTAACAGCAGTATTGTTTGATGAACAAGTGTGGATGACCTAGCTACTCTCGGCAATATAGTTTTCCAACGTAATGCCAGACTCTCCCTACCTAGCTGCCTCTGATTAAATAACATAAGTGAAATAGCTGGGGGCTGAGGCTAGACTTAGCATCAAACATTCCTGATTCCAGGCCCAGGACTATATCTACTATATGACTTAAATATCATAGTTTAAGAAAGACATTGATGAGCTGAGGAATATCCAGAAAGGGGGCAATTAAGATAGTGAGGGTCCCTGAGTCACAACATATGGAGAAAAATTGAAGGAACTGAGTGTGTCAAGTCTGAAGAACAGGAAATATGGATATGATATGATATGATAGGCATCATTAAGCATTTGAAGGCCTTATTGTGGAAGATGGATGAGATTTATTCTATTTGGCTTCAGAGGGCAAAAATTAAAAAAAAAAAAAGGCAAAATGACATTTGATGATAGAAATAAAATCTTCGTATGGCCCCAGCAGGAACCCTCATCCTGCATGAAAAATAAAACAGGAAACCACTGGTTTGAATGATTAATTGGAGCTTCAAACTCCAAAACAAACTTTGAAGTCAGGGACTCAGGAACTCTCCAAAGCTAGTCTGGAGACCTTTCCCCTCAGGGGCAATAGCTGCAGCTTAAAACCTTCCTCCATAGAGTTAAATCTGTGGGTTTCAGCCAGAAAAAAGAAAGCTATCTCTGTATCAAGCTGGGTGAGTCTCTTCCTCCTTTGGCCTCTGTCCCTCTATCCCTAAAAATACTGACATGTCAAAACAACTTACGTACTATTGATTTATTTTATTTCTACTTATTAGTTTTCCTGGTGGGATTGGGGTAACTAAAGGGTGGAAATAAAATACTGGAAGATGAAACACTATTTACCAAAGGAGGTTAGAAGGATGCAGTTCTCTCCAGTGTCAGGCAAAAAAAAAATATATGCCTTTACTGTCAAGATGAAGACCTCCCCACCATCCCCAAAAGGGGCAAGAAGGTGGCCCAGGAGATTGAGAGACAGATCTAGAGACTGGGGGTCCTAGGTTCAAATCTGACCTAAGACACTTCCTAGCTTGGTGACCCTGTGCAAGCCCCTTAACCACCATTGCCTAGCCCTTATTGATCTTCTGTCTTAGAATCAAAACAGTATTAATTCTAAGGTGTTAGGTTAAAGGGTTAAGGGTTAAAAAAAAACCATGAAGACGCCCTGCCTGGCTACACTAGGGTAGTATCATGGAGGGAGAAAAGCAAATTGATTAGCTCTGTGGAAAGTCTTTTTGTACCCCTTTATTTTTGCATTACCTCTCTTCTATCCTCTCATATTCTCTCCTGTTCTTTCTTCAATACATGGACATTATGTCTTTCCAGTTGGAAAGTATGTCTTTGTATCCCAGCCTTTAAAATTGTACCTTGCTCATAGAAAGAACTTAATGTATGCTTTTTAAAGTGAATTAAGTTGAAATTAATTAATTATCTAAATTAATTTCAATTTAGATAATCTCTCATACCTCTCCTTCCTGCTCTTTATTGTTCTTTTCTCTACTTTATATTCACTTTCTTTTCCTTATCCTTCAGTTTTTGCCTCCTCTTTCTTCCTTCATGAATTCTCCATCCTCTCTATTTTCATTTTGGCTCCTTCTTTATATTCCCCCTCCCCTCACCTTTTCTCAACACAATATATGATCATTCTTTCAGCATTTCATGAGAAGCCTGAACTCTCTTCTATCCAGATATTCCCTAGTTCTCGAACTCAAAGTCCTGAGCCATTAAATCTGTCATTTCTTTACCTAGTCTCCCTCTTTCCATCCCCCCTCCCTCCTCCTCTGTCTCTTTCTGCCTCTGTGTGTGTGTGTGTGTGTGTGTCTGTGCCTCTTTGTCTCTCTGTCTCTCTCTCTCTTTCTGTCTCTCTCTGCCTTCCTCACTGACTCTGCATCTCTACATGCCTATTTAGTTTTGTCTCCATCTCTCTGTGTCTGTCTCTCATTTCTTTTTATGAGTTTTCTCATTTCTTTTTTAGTATTTTGCTTTCTCTCTCCAAGGCAATCTTCACTATTTGGCAGACTTTATACTTCTGTCATTCAGTGTAGAGGACTAGTGCAAGATTTTCAAGGATGCTGTAATTTGGGCCAAATTCTGCCTATAATGGAGAGAATAAACATCTTTAGCCCTGTGTGATTTATTCTGATTATAGGCAACTGTCTAAAAATCAGTTGTCTAATCAAGTTAATAAGTCAGGAGAGTCATAAACCAGAATTAAGGCAGAGAAGGATATATAGCACACAGAAAGATTGTGACTACATGTGATATGAGAATTAGTTGAAGGACATGTTTAGCCTGGAGAAGGGAAAGCTCATGAAGAATATTAAATGGATTCAAGTATTTGAAAAACTTTTATGTGAAGGATGGATTGTCCTTTAAGGTCTGAATCAGGAGAATGGATAGAAATTTAATATAGGTAAATTTAGTCTTTCTATCAGAAAAATCTCCAAAATTTAATTATCTAAAAGTGAAATAACCCATATTCAAAGAGGAAGTCTCCTTCTCCTTGGAGGTCCTTAAGCAAAGACTTCACAATTACTTGTGAATATATATATATGTGTGTGTGTTATAGAGGTAATCCCTTTGGTTTATGAATCGTATTAGATGGCTTACTAAAATCCTTTCCAGTTCCCAAATTCAGCAGCTCTGAGATTCATATGTTTAGGTAGTTCCAGTTCTCCCTAGAGAACATGTACATCCTAGAATAAAAATTAAGATATTTATAGAATGTCATACTGGGTTAATATGGTTTAGTTATTCCAAATGAATGCTTGGCTTCTACTAATAGAAGCAAAGGGTGATTTACAGAGTGAAGTTCCTAGTTATTTTCATGATGATATACTCAAAGATGTATGAACATAGGTCTGAATATGATTCTATTACTTGCTGTGTGAACTCAATTAAATCATTTAACATCTTTTATCTTTAGTTTCCTCTTGAAGCCAAGACTTTTTGTTTGCCTTAAAACTGACTTTCAAACTGTGTGTGTGTGTGTATTAATACCTCCTACTTGTTCTTTTGTAACTTAATAGGCTTTGGTAAAAAATCCTCTCATCTGATATATTTGTAGTGAGGAGTCATCATGCATAGCGTGTCTAGTCTAGGCTAATACTGAAACCACTCCAAGTCTCTGAGCATTTAGTTGCTCTCCTATCATAGTCTCTCCATCTATCCAATTATGCCTTCTATAAACTTTAGTGATAAAAAATCAAGGCCAAGTTCTTTGTCTCTCAATTTCTTCATGTACAAAATGAAAGGATTAGAAGAGATAAGCTCTAAGGTTTCTCTCCCTCTATAAATTCGATGACATCTAATTATAAAAAGCTTTTCAGTTGAGAAGAAAGGTTAATGTTTTGGGATCAGAATCATGGGTGTGCTGTTGTAGCCAGCTTCAGTGTGAGCATTTATATCTTGTAAATCAGCAAAATCAGAATCTACTTATTTGTTGTTGATTATCTAGACTTAAGAAAGTGTTGGAGAATATGTTAATAATGTACACTAAACTTGGTCATTAATACTATTTTTTCCCCTTGGAGAGTTACTTGTTAAACATTTACCAGTGAACCCCTGGTTGGGAACCAAAATATTTCTTGATAATAATAAAGATGATGATGTTAAAGATGATCTTGGGTATGTACATAAAAAGCAATATCTTTAGAAAACAACACTCTGATTTATTTACATCATTTAAAATATTATTTTGATTATTTTGCACTATTATTATATTATTATCATTATTATATTTGGGAATTAGGAAGATCTAGATTTGAACATGTCTTATGAAACTTACTAGGTTGGTTATTCTCTCCTTCACTTACCTTTCTAGCCTCTTTAAACTTTATTACTTCTTACACACTAGATATTATAGACAAACTAATTTCCTTGATGTTTCCATGCAAAATGAGTCATCTCCCCTCTCTTCCTTCCCATATCCTTGCCTTTTGATAAACTCTTCTCCATATTAGACATTTTCTCCCTCCTTGCTTTTTCCTCTTGGGAACAATGTCACCCTTCAAAACTCAGCTCAAGTGCTATTTCCCTTAAAAGGTCTTTTCTTATCTCTCCAGTTTTTAGTCCAACCTCCAGTTTATTCATTTGTATCTTATCTTCCATCCTTAAAAGAATATAAGGTTCTTCATTGTAAGGACTGTTTTCATTGTTGTTGCTGGAGCCTCAGGATTTAGAACATTTAATAAATATTTGTTAAATTGAATTGAATCAAATGAATAGTTGAGTAACTTTTGGTAATTTCCCTTAAGCTTTCTGTGTTTTAAATCATCTGCAAAATAACAATAACAAAACCTACCAGGTGTACTAAATCATTAGAGTGGTTTAAGGAGGTGCTAACCAGATAAGTAGTTTTACAAACTTTAAAGCAATATCTACATTTTATCTATTTTTGTTGTTGATATAATTACCTTATCTTTAGTGGCAGGTAAGTGGTGTAGTGGACAGAGGTACATATGGAATACAGAAGATTTGAGTTCAAATTCAGCCACAGACATTTACTAGCTATGTGACTCTGGGTAAGTTATTTAACCTGTTTGACTAAGTTTATTCTTCTATAAAACAGAAATAATAATAGTGCCCACCTCCCAGGGCTGTTTTGAGGATCAAATGAGAACATATTTACATTATATATAGTAATATATTTATAATAAACTATATATATAGCAAGTTACATTATATATAGATATATATGTATATCTATATACAATTTTATCTTCTTTTCCAATACTAGCCATGGCTTAATTCATGCCGTTTTCTGCATTTGAATTAACTTCATGAGAGATTACTCTCATTTGTCAATTTTGGCTTGGTATAGCTTAAAGTCATCTGAAATTTTAAACATTTCATTGTGCATCATCTCTCTGATCATTAATAAAATGTTTAGTAAGATTGATATGACACCAGTTACTAGGGGTCTCCATTCCTGACTTTTTTCATCCTTATCACTCTATTTCCTGTGTCCTTTGATTCATTGGGGACATTATAAGACATACATAAGGAACATCCATGTGTCCCTTAATATAGAAACAGAAAATCTCAGAGTTAGAAAGGACCTCAGGGATCATTTTGTCAATTTTTATTCCATTCTTCTCATCTAAAGATTGTATTCTCTAGGAAAGAAAGATATGATTTGACTATTTCTGCCTTTTCTCTGCAATGTCAATTAATATATTTAATCTAAGCTGTAGTCCTATCTCTTTTTAAATCTTATTTCTATCTTTAGTAGATTACATAGCTATATATATGCATACATGTGTATGATATATATAATGTGGTGAATTATTTTCTTGTGTATCTATATTGATGTTTTTAGATATAGCCCCTTGACTTTTCCCCTCATTTTAATATTCTATTTTTATGATGAAAATATCTCTACTAAGAGTTTTCTATTCCTGTTATAGTCAATTAGACATAGTCTGTAGAATTCATGACCTTAAAAAGAATAGTATTGATATTCTTTGCAATGTATTTCCCCCAAATCTCTAGAACATGTCAGACTATATTGGATATTACTACAGAACTACAGACTCAGAGAATCTCAGAAGTGGAGGAAATCTCAGAGGTAATCTAGATCCATTTATGTTAAAGTAGGAATCAGGCCCATAATTAGTATCCAATCATAAAGAACTCATCCTTGTCTGACCACTCTCAAATCAACTCAGTCTACTTTTTTTTTTTTAGCATTTTCCAATTGTTAGAAAAGTCTTATGTAGAACCTAAATCTGCCTTTCTGATTCCTCACAGTAATTCCATTATTCATTATGAACTGAAAGGTGGAATATTCATTTCCTCAATTTGGGAACTATTTTTTACATTTGATGACAATTAGCACCAGATCCACTATTCTATACATAGATTTTTCCTCCTTGAAAGGATTCATTATTATAGATACCTGTATAGATGTATAGATGAAGTTCCATTATGAATGAATTTATGTTTTGACACACTTGGAATTGTAGGAATCAGTTCTATCCATGGTAGGAAACAAGACTACTTCTTGTGCACTTGCCTCTTTTGGTCTAACATCTTGGATATGTGCAGCCTCAGAAAGATTACTCAGTCGTGGGAAGTGTTAGCCACTGAAAGAGAAGAGGGTCATGAAAATGAATAATTTAATTCATGATTATGAATAACCATATCAGATTTTAAATTTTCTCTCTTCTTTTATTCCCTCTAAGGACAAAACTCTACCCTACCAGAGTTAATGCTATGATACCTTCCAATGGGTCTTCCTCTACTGAGGTCTCTGAATTTCTCCTGAACTGTTTCGTCAGCTCTCCAAATTGGAAGCATTGGCTCTCTGTGCCCCTTAGCCTGCTCTTCCTCCTGGCCATGGGTGCCAATGCCACCCTCCTGATCACCATTAGGCTGGAAGCATCCTTGCATGAGCCCATGTACTACTTGCTCAGCCTCCTCTCTATTTTGGATATTGTGCTATGCCTGACAGTCATCCCCAAAGTCCTGCTTGTCTTTTGGTTTGACCTCAGACCCATCAGCTTCTCTGCTTGCTTCCTCCAAATGTTCATCATGAACAACTTTCTCCCCATGGAATCTTGCACCTTCTTGGTCATGGCATATGACCGCTATGTAGCCATATGCCACCCCTTGCGCTACCCATCCATCATCACTGATCAATTTGTGATTAAAGCTGGTATCTTTATTGTGATGCGGAATACCCTTGTCACTGCTCCAATTCCCATCCTCTCTGCACGACTCCATTATTGTGGGAATAACATCATTGAGAATTGTATTTGTGCCAACCTGTCAGTGTCCAAGCTCTCCTGTGATAATGTTACTCTCAATAAGATCTACCAGTTAATTGTGGCCTGGACCTTGATAGGATCTGATATTATTCTCATCTTTGTCTCTTATACCTTCATCCTGAGGGCTGTGATGAGACTTAAGGCTAAAGGAGCTGCTGCAAAGGCCCTGAGCACATGTAGTTCCCACTTTATCCTCATTCTCTTTTTTAGCACCGTACTCCTGGTTTTCATTTTTACTCACATGGCCAAAAATAAAGTTTCTCATGATGTCCCTGTCCTACTCAATGTCTTGCACCATGTAATCCCTGCTGCTCTCAACCCGATTGTTTATGGGGTAAGAACCCAGGAAATTAAACAAGGAATCTGGAGGTTGATGAAGAAGGGGCAGTGAGATGCATCCAATAGAAAACTTCTTTCATCCATCTGGGTACCTGAGGGTTTGAAGGTGAAGTGAGAAATCTAGATTGATTTCTGTTTTACCTAAGCTCTGTAAATGGCAGAATGGAGTGACAGAACTTCCTCTCATTATGGAATAATTCCTGCCACTTCCCATACAAAGGAATATCACATTTTTCCCTTCCCCAATCACTATCAACACTGCAGGTACTTCAAGGTCCTGTCTTAGGTCTAATGCTTTCGTTTCTCCTAAAGACTTAGATCATGAGATTTGTGGAGGTTAGGAAAGATTTGTCATGACTAGAAATGGTCCTAAATCTAGCTAGACAAAGCTATATGCTATGGTGATATCTCTGAAAAAAAAATCACAGCCCTTAGAAATCATTTCATCTGGCTACAATTTACTAGACCTTTCTGGTACTAGACACATTTCACCAGAGGAAAAAAGGTATGCAAGTAAATGGATTCAAAGCTGATTATAAATGATGTATATTATTCCCAAAACTCGATGTTGCTTTAAAAAACCATGGAAAGATTTTTATTTGTATGTGTGTCTTGGGCATCCTGCCCAAAGATAGGAATTGAGAGATCCAAACAAGGTCAAGCATCTTGAATCATAGTGTAAGAAAGGAGAGCAAATTCATCATGCTGGAAGACCATCTTGAGCAAGGCAGGAAGGAGAGAGAATTTTGGAAAAGGAACAGAGGAACTGAGAAGATCCAAACAGTTGAACTCACTTCTCTTTGGGAAGCCCACCATGGAGGTTGATCTGAGTGAACCTCTGAGCCTGGAGCACCTTCCTGTGAAGCCTGACCCCAGCATCCAATGGAAGACAAACCAGAGTGAATAGGACTTAGCCAGAAAGCTATTCACCACAAGAAGATTTCCTCTCAATCCCTCTAGACAGTCTTGAATTTGGTATCATAGTTAGGACAGCTAGGAATCAGGACAGCTCTCACAATTGACCCCAGGGGGTCAGGCAGGCAAAGCCTGATCCTGCAGGACTTGGGGGAAAGGGGTTCAATTGTTACTTAGGGACTTCCTATTTCCCACCTTCCTATTACCTTATCCCATAAATCACTTGCCCCACCTTTCATGTGTTCCTTTAGAAAAAATAATTGTTTAATATGATCAAGTGCCTGTTTCATAGTATTCAAGAAGGGGAGGAAAATTACCTTCTCTCCTCAGAGAGGGAGAAGCTGTCTGTCCTGTACTTTATTTCAACCAAGTACAGGAAACAGTAACCTGTGACTCTGAAGGCAACCAGAGTGTGGTTTTCCAGGGAAAGAGAGAGAAAAACCAATCTATCTCCTCTCTCCACTTCTTGGCTCCATTCTGGCAGTCTCCATTTCTCTCCCTCCATTACAATAGTTATTTGTTTTATACTTTAATGTTCTACTTGACTCTAGGCTCCATGTGGACAGGAACTCTTTTGTTGTTCTCTTTCCTAGGGACCATCACAGTACTTTGTGCTTACACTTAGCATATTTTGTTGAATTAAGGAATGAGTACCACTGACTCTACTTCCTCTTTTCCTATCAGTATGGATATCTGGATATTTGGATCTCTGAGGCAGTCTAATCTATTATGTCTAACCCACATGCCTTTCATTGTAGGATACTTCTGTTGACTATATCCACTAGGTATATGGAATCACAGTTTTGTGTCTCTGAGGTAGGAATAACATGAATGTAATTATCTTTAAAATGTATGAATTTTTAAACTATCCAGAAAAAATGCTCATAGATTTAAAAACTAGACAGGAAAAAATGTCAGTTAAAAGCTATATTGCCGTTAAGAAGCTGGTGTCTTCTAAAATTGTGATCTTGCCTTGAAGTCTCAGTTTGAAGTTTGGTAACTGTCCCTGACTACAGGGGTGGGAAGAGGAGCATCATTGGATGACTTTCAGTTGAAGTTAGATGATTATTCACAAGGGATATTGTTTTTTCTTCAAGATCCCAAATTCTATAATTTTTAAAGTATAATCTTTCATATCTATCCCTAGAAAAGAAAGACTTACAAAATCAAGAACAAAACATTTTTATTCTCTAGGGTATAATTGTAGATTCTATAAAAATAGTGAAAAGGTATTTATAAGAGCATTTAAGACCCATTAATAGAAGAAGAAATTCTCTCCTAGGACCTAGACAGGTAGGAGAGATACAATTCATAACATCCAATATGATTTAATCCTGCAAAGAGACTTTGAAGAATAAGCTAAATTAAATTCCTGGCTTTTAATCATAGGATTGAGACCCAGAAGAGGCCTAAATGATCAACTATTCTAATCTCCTCATTTTACCACTGATGAAACTGAAGTCTGAGAAAGTTAAGAGACTGAAGTCTGGGAAGAAATGGGAAGAAATCAAAAAGAAGAAGAAATCAGAACCTAGGTCCTTCTTACAATGAAAAATGCTATCCCAGATGGAGTCTGGATGCAGAATGAATACTTTTTCAAAAAGTCTATATTTTTCTTGTTGTTTTTTTTGAGGGGCAATCTGTGTTTTCTTTCACAACATGACTAATATGGAAATAGGTTTTACCTAACTGCACATGTATAACCTATATCAAATTGCTTGCCATTTCAGGGAGGGGAAGAGAAGAAAGGGAGGAAGAAAGGGAAGGAGAAAATTTGGTACTCAAAATTTTTTAAAAAATGAATGTCAAAAATGTTTTTATCTGTAACTGGGAGAAAATAAAATATTGAACTTTTAAAAAAGAACCACAGTTCTTCAATTTAGGGGCAGGGCTTTTTCCATTACATGGGAATGGTACAGCTAAGGAGTCAGAATCAAATGACTGTCTCTGTAAGCATATAGCTACCACTTTTATGGTCAAAATAAATGGATATCTTACTTTGCATTGATTCATCTTTTAACTTATTGTTTTTCGCCTGTTCTACTTTCTATCTCTCCCTTCTTGGACTTTATTCTCTGTGCTCTATGTAGTAGTATGCAAAGGCAGATATAGAAGACCAAGAATTTCAGAATTCCACTCCTAGCACAATGACCATGACTGCCTATACCCCTAACATTTTCATCAAAGAAATCACCAAACCAGTGCCCGGGACACTACATTTTAAGCAAGGCATTGACAAGCAGTGATAAGTCCTGGGGAAAGTGGACAAAATGATGAGGCCATAAAATAATCAAAGGGACTTACAGTATTTACCTTGGGGGAAAAGTACACTTAAAAGGGAGGGGAAGGGAAATCATTATCTTCAAGAAAAAAAGGATTGTCATGTTTGTTCCTCAGTAACAAAACTAAGACTGACTGGGCAGAAGTTATGAGGCAGACAATTGTAGTCAAGTCTAAGTAAAATCTTCCTAGCAATTAGAGCAATCCAAACACGAAATAGATTATTTCAGGATGTAATGAAATTTGCATCAATCAAAGGCTCAAGTAAAAAGTTAGATGATGATTTGTTGGGAATTCTCTAGAGAGTTTTCATCTTTCATAATTAATCTAATTACACATCTGCTCAAAAACCTACAGTGGCTCCCAACTGTCTAAAAAATAAAACACAAACTCCTTGGCCTAACTTTCTGGACTTTCAAACATGGTTCAATTCTACTACTTTACCCTTACTTTATGGCATTTCCCTTACATGTTCTAGTTAACATAGAATTGAACTTAGTTAATGCCCTACCTTCTTCTGCTTTTATATAAAAAGCACAATGTATCCCGTGTTTTACCTCACCTTTAACACCTTTCCTGATTCTCAGAGATATTAAGGAATCTTTCCTTCCTTCAATTTCTATGGTCATTCTTTTTTTTACTTCTATAAATTCAATCAATTTTTCATTAAAAAAAAAAAAGCACTGAGTGTCCTCATCTCTCCCAGGGTGGAAGTACAAAGGCTACTCTTGTGGCCTGCTCCCACCCCAAGCAGCATATATACACTGAATGGTATAGCACAAAAATAGTTAAATGAAAGTTAAATAAGTTATATATAGACAAGAAAAATAAAACTATAATAGTTAGAAAACAATGTTATTTCAAAGTTAGATCAAAACAAAAAATATAAACAGAAAATAATTTAGGAATTTGAATAAAACTTTAGGAAACCTAGATATAATAAATCTCTAGCAATTATTGAATGAGAACAAAAGACTAGACACTTCATTTACTATCCTCAATGCAATAAAAATTAAGTTTAATAAAAATTTTTTAAAGGATAAAGTTTTGACTGGAGACTATATAACTTAATCTTAAAGAACCTATGGTCAAAGAACAATAGTAGAAATAGTAGATAACCTCATTAAAGATAATGACAAGAAATAAGACAACATACCAAAATTTGGGGGTTTAAAAAAAGCAGTACTTAAAGGGAAAATATGTCTCTAAATGTTTTCATCTATTAAAAAAGAGGATGAAAAGATCAATAAATTGGTCATTCAACTAAAAAATCCCAAGAAAATCAATAAATCTCCAATTAAAGCAAAAATAGATTTCTTGAAAATTAAGGAAGAGATTGATAAAAGTTAAAAGAAAAATCTGAATAAATATATCTAGTGAATATTTTTAAACATAGACAAATCATTAGCTAATATGTTTTTTAAATGAGAAAATTTGCCACTATTAAAACTGTGAAAGTATTCACATTAAATGAAGAACTAACAAATAATATTATTAGAATTCTTTTACCCAGTTATTTGCTAATGAAACCAACCATGTAAACAAAATAAATGCATATTTTGCAAAACTTTCAGATTAATAGAACAAGAAACAGAGAATTTAAACAACTCAATCTGATAAAAATACATTGAGCAAGTTATATATTAATTCTTAAAAGAAAAATTAAAGAACCAAATGGATTTATAAGAAAATTTATCAAATACTCAAAGAAAAATTCCAATATTAAAAGAAATTATTTCCAAAACTAGGAAAAGAAGGAATCCTTCCAGATTGTTTTTATGATACAAATTTGACCTTGATACCTAAATTAAGGTGAGTGAAGACAGAGGAAGAGAACTCTAAAACCATATTCCTAATGAATATTGATATGAAACATTTCAATAAAATATCATCAAAGAAGTGACAGCAACACATCACAAAGATTATAACCTATGACCAAGTTTATTTAATACTGGGACTGTAGTGTTGTCTCAATGTTAGAAAAAATAACATAATATAAATTCTAAAAAAAAGCCAAAATAAAATCATATTATCAGTATATTCAGGAAAGTGCTTTAAAAAACACAGAAACCATTTCTATAAAAACACTAGAATATATGAGAATAAAAAGACTTTTACTTAACTTAGAAAGTGGCAGATTGTTAAATCAAAGAATCAACAGTAAATGTAAGAGAAATATGCTAGAATTCTTTCCAATAAGATCAAGGTTACATAAGAACATCCATTGTAAAAACTTTTTTATGAAGTGCTAGAGATGCTAATTATAGAAATAAAAGGAACATAAATTAAGGAAATAAACACAGAAAAGAAGAAACAAGATCATCACTTTTTGAAAAATACATATTTTGAAATGATTAATAACCAGCAAATTTCTGGGATGTGAAATAGATCCATACAAATCTGTGTATTACTAACAAACTCAGCAAGAAGAGCTAAAACATTTTTAAAATCACTTAAAATAACTATATATATATATAATATACAGGAGTCTACATACTAATATGTGGGCAGGAATTATATAAATACTACAATAATTGAGTGATTAGGGAAATGAAGACATTTAGAAAATTAAGAGGAAAAAATAATAGAGAATTAAATATCTTTCACAGCTATGGCTAGGAGGAGAATTTTTAATCAAACAGGCCATAGAGGAGGCAAATCAAGGCAATCATCAATTATTAACCATTTAGTAGGGCTCAGGTATTGTGCTAAGAACTGGGGTTATAAAAACAAAAACATAGTCCTTGCCTTCAATGAACTGACATGCTAATAAGGGAGATAAAATATGCAACTATATTACATAGGCAAGATATACAGGGTACTTTGTATCTCTCAGTTGCTGAACTCAGTGCTCTGCATACAACGGGAACTAAATATATATTTTCTGAATTGAAGCATAGATGGGTAGTAAGAACGATATAGGGCTGGAGATGGTGCAAATATTTCCCCAAGGAGGTTGAGTTGTGTTTCGAAAACAATATGGAATTGGGTTGGTCCAGTCAATGTAAAATGTACTTGGGGCACATACATAGAGAAAAGGTCAAAACCTGCCTTGTACTTTGAATGGGGCAGAGGCACTTCAAGGTCCTGCCGAACTTTAGTTATCTATTTAACTTCTCCACAGTCAGTTTGACATAATGGTCAGAGGGCTGGCCTCAATGAAAGGAATATCTGGATGCAATTTAATAAAAATCTTAATGTCTCAGATAATTCTCAACGACTGTAAATTGGAAAGGACTTACTGCTATGCATTAACAGTGGAAACTTAATTACCAGCAGTGCCCTTTAGCAAGGAAACTAAACATCAAGATTTAGATAAATACATACATGTGTATATATCTATGTGTGGAAATCTACAAGAATAATTAACAAACCAACAGATTTGTAAATTCATTTAATGGATTGTAAAGGATGTAGATTTTACTCCCACGGAGCATGTGCTAAGACTGATAAAGTAAAGGAAACTCATAGCTCTAATACTAACAAACTATGAGCCCTGCTGCATATATGTTAGAGAAGCTCAGTCTCCCCATGAATATGCCTGAGAAAGACCTGATTCTCAGAATATTTGTGGGCAAAACCAAGGCAACATTGAGAAAATGCAAGAAGAACGTAAGGGCTTTGAACAGCTCGGAAGGTCTTGGATCCTGCAAGGCACATCTTCTTCTCTTTCTCCATTGCCCATTCATGGACAGTTATGTGGAAAATCCAGCACCCATTAAGCATGCATAGGTGGGACTCACTTTTCTATAAGCATGAGTATGAAAGCCAATAAGACTGAGCATTAACCCAAGAATGATAGGCTATTGCTTGTGTTTGCTGAGATATATATAGATGTGCATGTGGCCAGTTTTTAATAAATATTCTCTGATTAATTGACATATATTGAAGCTGTATGTTTACACCCAGTTCCTGCATGCATCCAGGTGGACAATCAGTCTTAAAAGTCAGTTCTCTTTGAGAGTCACATTCCTTTTTCCTAGTGTCTTCAAGAGGATCCCTGGGGAAGTCTCTAATTGTTCCAATTTCACCTCTTGGGATTTGAGGGTTTCTCTGATTCTCCATCGCTGCCCTAGGCATTGGAATAGGAGGATGCCCGTGGGGCTCTGTCTCTCAGGCTTCATTCCTCAGCTGTACAAACCTGCTTTGCTTTCTGATCCTGAGAGAAGAAGTAAACAAATAAAAGAATTGGACCACAAACCAACAATCAGAGAGCATCATCACAGCTGCTTTTCCACTGCAAATAACAGAGAGGTCTAGGAAGAATCTCAGATAGAAGAGCCCTTGCTAAGAATCTCATGGAGAAAAGAGTCCCAGGTTTGCAGCAAGTTTAATAAGGAGGTGGAAGGGGTTTTCTAGAGCTTAATTCATTTACTTCTTGGATCTGTCTTTTCTTCTAACCATTCAGTCACTCAAAGGACCACTCTAGTCCCAATACTAGCCTTCACAGCTGTATCACCTTATTAAGGTTTGTTGAGAATTTTCATTATAATGACCTCTAAAAATAAATTCTGCAAACATACCTTGTACAGAGGAGGAAACTGATACCCAAGACCACAAGTGTTAGAAGGGGGACATTAAACACAGGACTTTTGACTTTAACAATAGGGCTTTTTGGTCAACATCAATCTCCCTTTTTCATACAGAAATATTTAGATGTAGTATATAGATACTAATACGAAAGTTGAGTTGGTTTCACTGTGTCTGCTGGAGCTAGATAGAAAATTTTCTGTGAAGCACTACGTTCAGTTTTTTTTTTAAATGGGGTTTAGGTGGGACATTGGAGAAACTAGAGATGCAGCACTCTAGTAAAAAGGAGACCTATGGAGAGAAGAAACAACAGCTTTAAAATATTTGAAGGACCATTCACATAGAAGAATGATTATACTCATTCTATATAGTTCCAAATGATAGGATAAGACCAAATAGCAGAAATTTTGTGTAGACAAATTCTCGCTCAAAAAAAGTAAGAAATTTCTACCATTGTTATCCAACAACGAAATGGGCTTCCTCGTAAGTTAATGAGTTTCCTGTTACTGGAAGTATTCAAGCAAGAGCCAAATGTTTGTTTGGGATATTGTAGAGGGGAGTTCTATAATTGAGGAGAGGGAAGTTGGTTTAGCAGTTGTTTGGTTTTTTTCCAACTCTAAGATACTGTATTTTTACAATAGAGAGTAGAAATGTTAATGAGGCTTAAGAACAAGACTAGTTTTCTACTTCAGTCTTCTAAATCTATCAACATAATGAGGCTGGAAGAATCCTGGAAAAACAAGACTGCCCATATTTTAAACCCAAAAAATATATAGCTATAAGGGATTAGTTGTGTGTCTTCTGACTCTCAAATCAGAATTAAGTGGAATAGAAATGGAAGAAAATAAAATAATAGTCATAATAGAAACTTGCATTTCTATAGTGCTGTAGAGTTTACAAAAGGGTCTTGTTCACAAAAATAAAATAAAAAGCAAAGAAAAAAACCTATGCCGTGAGAGTATTATAACCCCAGTTTTACTGAGGAAGATAAATTTCAGAAAGGTTAGATGATCTGCTCAAAGTTTGATAGCTAGTAAGTTGCAGGGCACCGACTCAAACCTTGGCCTTCTAACTCTAATTCCAAAGGAAAGGAAAGGAGGGAAAAAAGAGGCAGGAGAGCACAATGGATTTTTATCTTCTTGGAGCATTACCAGAGATTATGTGTATGACCCAAACCCTTCATCTTTTATATCCTAGTTGGCTGAGAAGTCTACAGTCTCATTTCAGTTACTAGCTTTGGTATTCAAGTCAGGTTATATTCTCCAAGAAATACAGAGACATGTTGGTAGAGTCAAAAGGGCTTCTTTCATTTGCGCATGGCTTCTTTTCTTCTATGGCTCTGACACTGGGAACCCAACTACCTACTTTCACCTTATGTTCAAACAATATATTTGTCAACAGCATCAGCGACATATTTTCAGGCTGTCTATGTTGGAGAAACAGTAATTCCTTCCCTCCAGACATGAGAACTCAAGCAAAGTACTTAGGGGTGTCACAGATACAGTTCAGCTCTATTCTGTCTCTCTTCAGGGGGTGTCACAGAAAGAACATCTCAGAAGGTATGTTTCACTGAGAGGTCCCCTTCCCCCATGCCCAGTTCATTGCTGGCTCTCTTCTCCTCTGAATCCTGAGAAATATTCATTGTCTTTCTCATTTCATTTATTTTCACACTCCAGTTATATTGAGACTTTCTTATTGCCCTGTCATTATTATCTGTATGTCTCTTCTTCAATTCTTCTAAATGTCTTGTAATTAATTTTTTAATCCCATTACCTTCCATCTTAGAATCAATACTGTGTATTAATTCCAAGACAGAATGGTGAGGGTGAGGCAATGGGGGTTAAATGGCTTGCCCAGAGTCAAACATCTAGGGAGTGTCTGAGGCCAGATTTGAACTCAGGACATGCTGTCTCTGGGTCTGGCTCTCAATTCACCTAGCTGCTCTCTTACAATTGTTTTTTTCCCCTTCTTTTTCTCTCATTCTCCTGACTTTTGGACTTCCTCTCACTTTTGTTCTTGGGTGAAACCTACAACCATCCTGTTAGAGCCAAATGGGAAGTTCTCATTTACTTATAAACAATCCACTCCTTTAACAGGGAAGTAAAAGGAAGCATTTAATAGTTGATGGACAGCTATCCTTGAAATCCAGAAAAGCTATATTCAAGTTTTGTCTCTTAGTCATGTTAGATGTGTGACCATGAATAAGTCACTTAACCTTTCAGTGCTCTAGGTAACTCTAATTCTATGAATTATAGATGGTTTTCCTATTCATATCAGTAGAGGGAATTTCTAATTTTGTAAATTAATTCTAATTTTATATATTATAGATGACTTGCCTATCTGTAACAGTGAAGAGAATTTCCACATTAGGAGTTCAACTAGGAGTTCAATTAAATAATAGGGCTGAAGGGCACAATCATGTGTAAGTATATTACCTGAATGCCAGACAAGGATAATCCAGAATCTAAACTACTGACTTGTTTAGGAATATTGGGGTAAGAATTGATACCCTTCCATTGCAAAGTATTTCACTAGGTGGGTTTGTTGATTTCTTTGCTAAAAGATGAGAGGGCTATGAATAAAGAATTAATTTTTTAATTAATTTTGAATTTGGCTTGGTTTAGAGCTTAATAAACTGGTACACATTTTCCCTTTTAGTTCCTGGCAAGAGGTCTACTGGGCCAAGTTTACCACAAGTACATTCAAAGTTAGATAAGTGTTAAATTGGCTTGTGGCACTCCATTTCTAGAGTGGTTTTAACATTCAGCTACCTGGTCCTTTATATTGTCTTCTTCAGATCTAGGTTCATTTTTAGAGACAATGAATGACTTAGTTTAAGTCCTGGAATTCAGACTTTCTTTTCTCTTATAACAGACACTTGGAGCACTGCAGAAGGTACCATATTCATTTCTCCTTTTTTCCCTCCAGGGCCAGAGATTTGTCTAACTCATCACCAATTGAGTCATAACAACACAGAATTTGAGGCTTGGGAGGTATCCTGAGACACTGAATCCTTCTCTCTTTTTGGGGGGGTAAGATATAATCAACATTAATTCATTAAGGACCATGTAACAGATACTGTACTAAGCTCTGGAGGGATACAAAGACAAAATCAAATCCTTGCTCTTGAGAAACCTGCCTTTTAGGAGATGGAGACTTGGAAAGAATGTGGTAATTCTTTTGGAATATTCGAAGTATTGTTCTCAAGAAAAGGACCTCAACTTGTTTTGCTTCACCACAGAGGGAAAAAATAGGAACCATGTGTAAAAGTTATAGAGAAATAGGTTTCAAATGCATGAAGAGAAAATCTTCTTCAAAATTAGAAGGAAATAATAGGTTTCCAATCATTGGTAAAGCAAGGAATAAACTGCCAGTTGTCAAATGTAATAGAGAACATTTTAAGGATTTTGGAGCCTAAGGGAACCTTGTTCTTCAATTGTGTCTGACCCTTGGTGACTCCATTTGGTTTTTTTTTTAGCAAAGATATTGGAGTGGTCTGTTATTTCCTTCTCTAGCTCATTTTACAGATAAGGAAACGGAGGCAAACAGGGTTAAGTGACTTGTTCAGGGTTACCTAGCTAGTAAGTGTTAGAAGCTGGATTTGAACTCATGAAGATGAGTCTTTCTGATTCTGATTCTAACCACTGCAACACTTAGCTGACTTTAAGGGAGTACACTTATTTTTTTTTTAATTTTTCAGATAAGAAAACCGAGACCCAGAAAAGTGCAATTACTTCCTCAAAGTCACATAGTGGCAGAGTCAAGATTTGACACAAAATTCTCTGACTCCTAGCACATCATGGATTTTTCTTACACATATACCATTCTCTTATTTTTTCAAAGGGAAGTCAAGTCAAGAAGAATTTATTAAAGTTTACTATGTACCAGGCACTATATCAAGTGTATAACCTACCCACAAACTCAAATGAGGTTACTTTAGAGATTGGACAGAATTGGATAGAAGCCCCCTCAAACACTGATTTCTTGTCACACTGTACTATCTAAAACCAGCCCCAAGGAGTAAAAATCAGAGTTAAGAAAGCAACTAGAGCCTCATTCAGTCTTGAGGGATAAAATATTTTCAGGGTCTTTACACAAAGACAGAATTTATAATTGACTGGTTAAATTAGAGGGACAGGACTGGCTATGTAAGGAAAGGGGGCTGTCTTTTATGAATATGAGGTGGAAAGCAAAATGACTAGGCTTACTATGTTGTATCCAAATGAATGAATTCCAAGACTCTACTTGAACAGGGTAGGCAGAAAGGTATGCTACAAGATATAGTATCTTAAAGAGCAGAGGGACAAGTAATTTGAGACTATGTAAACTTATTTTATATGTACTTCCTACAATATTTTGGTGTCACTTTCTATTTGTTTTATTCTGTTATTGTTTCCTCTATGAAACAATTTTGTATTATAGAACGTGAAGACCTGGGGAATGGAATGAGGAAAGGCTGAAGAGATTCAGAGAGGTGCTTATTTGATGAGAGAAACAGAAACAGAGACAGAGATAGAGAGACATACACAGACAGACACACACACACAGAGAATAAGGAGTTAGGCTTGTGAACCTTTGAACCCAAGTAGCTATACTCGCATAGAGTCCAGTAAGGTCTAAGAGGTTTCCTGCCTTCATATGAAGAATGGGAAAAGTTTAAGAAGTAGGAAAAAAATATAGCCCCACATATGATCCACTGGCCAGGGCAAAGAGAGGGAAAATCAGCAAGCCAGATACAAGACCTATCAATATTTCTTTAATAGACTTTAAAAGATACCACTTTGAAAAAAGATGGAAATTCTCTTCTCTGAAAACAAATTCCTATTCTTTTTATTTTCATCTCCAATATTCCTTCTTCATCTATGATTCATCCTCACTAATCTTGGTGGTATGGGGAAAATAGAAGTAGACTAAAAACCTGGAAACCTGGGTTATATTCTCCACCTCACTATTATCTGCTTGCTTGAGCAAGTCTCTGAACAGCCTTGGACCTCAGTGCCTTTACCTGTAAAGTAAAACTGTTGAACTAAAATATATCTAAGGTTCCTTCAGCTCCAACATTCTGTGGTTTCTCCCCAGTTTTCCCAGTCTATCAACCCTACTTCAGACTCACTGCCATTCCCCTCCCCCAGTGTTAGTCTTGGTTAAGTGTTGTAGAAAAATTTTGAAAGGAGTAAAGAGATGAAAGTTCTAGGACCAAAGGAAAAGGTCCTCTGGACAAGATTCAGAAGAGGAAAAATCCTGTGGGAAGGCTCAAGTTCCTAGCACTGTAACACAAAAGACCCAACAAAACTGAATAATTAATTCCTTGTCTCCTCCTCTTTTCACAATTACTACTCTAATAATTCTTGCTCTGGAGTAATTGCTAACATATACTACCTTTTTTCTTATATCCCGAGGTGATATCACTTTAGAAAGTGACAAATTATTAAAAACTGAGTCTATGGAAAATTGATGCTATTTATCTTACATCATTACATATAATAATTACATTATTCCACAATTATTTTTTTATCTTTTTTTTTAAATAAACCCTTACCTTCCATCTTGGAATCAATACTGTGTATTGGTTCCAAGGCAGAATAGTGGTAAGGGCTAGGCAATGGGGGTCAAGTGACTTGCCCAGGGTCACATAGCTGGGAAGTTTCTGAAGTCAAATTTGAACCTAGGACCTCCCATCTCTAGACCTGGCTCTCAATTCACTGAGCTACCCAGCTGCCCCTTATTTATCTTTTATTACTCTATCGCATACCAAAATGTATCATTCCAAATGCCAAAAAAATAATTCCTAACTTTTAATTCCTTTTATCCCCAATCTCAGCTCTCCTCATCACTTAACCATAATAGATGACCTCTTCTCCTACTTTAGTGAGAAGATTGAGGCTACCTATTATGAACTCCATCATCTCCCTTCCCACTTAACTCTCAGTATTTTCATTGATCCTCTCTGCCTTCTCCTCAAGTCAGAGTAGGAGGTGGACCTTCTCTTCTCAAAGGTTCACTAATCTACCTTTATATTTAATGTAATCTTTTTTAACTCATGTAGCATCTCTTGACTTTACTCCATTCATTATCATCATCATCATCTCTCTTATACAATTTCAATTCATCTTTACTGTTTCCTTTTGATCAGCCTTCCCACATTCTAAAGAGTCTCCTCCCCTCAAAAACAAACTCTTCCTTAACTGCCCAAAGCCTTCAAAGTATTATTTTATCTTTTCCTTCCACACCTATGGTCAATTTTTTTTTCACAAGAGCACTCTATACTTGCTGCTTCAATTTCTTCATTTCACTCATTCTTTGTATCTTAATATCTAGTGTGTCCCCACCATTCTTTTGAAACATATTGTATATGTTAAGTGAATGTTTAATATAGCCTATGTCCCTTTTCCTCCTCTCTTCTGTGAGTATTTTTTTACACTTGCCCTTGTTGACTATCTTTCCTTTTTTTTGCTCTTATTATCTACAGTATCCTCTTGTCACTTAAATATGAGTGTGTCCCAATCTTGATACTTTCTCATCTTTCCCTATACTTTTCCTAGTGACCTCATTCACTTAACTCACTTCAACCACCACCTTTATGCAGATGGTTCCCAAATCTATGTGCACCCTGAATCTCTCTCAAGAGTCCACATTTAATATTTTCAACTTTCTAATAGTTCCAGGTGGAGTCGTACTAGCTCCCCAAATTCAGCATGTCCTTAATTGAACCCACCTTCTTTCTCTCGAAACCTGACTATTTAATTGCTAATAGTAGCAATGAAGGGAAGAAGAAAGAAAGTAAAAGGTCAATGGGTTTAATATAGGGAAAGTAAAAGTTTTTCAGTTGTTGCTTGCTTTGTTTTGATTTGTTTTTATGGGAAATAAAGGGGAGAGAGATAAAGACTGTGTGTGTGTGTGTGTGTGTGTGTGTGTGTGTGTGTGAGAGAGAGAGAGACAGAGAGAGACAGAGACAGAGACAGAGACAGAGATACAGAGACAGAGACAGAAAGAATGATTGAGCAAAGTCATACAAAAGATGGGATCAAATGCCTTAAGAGTAGAGATGGAAGAGTTAGCTTTAAGGGAGAGGAGAGGGTTTCCTATACCACTAAAATGTTTGTGTTTTTCCATTCCAGACTCAAATGCTAAGATCCAGGGGGAATTTACAATCTCAGAACATATATCATGACACTGACCAGCAATTGCTCTTCTTTGACAGAGGTGTCTGAGTTCTTCTTGAATTGTTTTGTCAGATCTCCAAACTGGCAACGCTGGCTATCTGTACCCCTAAGTCTGCTCTTCTTCCTTGCCATGGGGGCAAATGCCATACTTCTAACCACTATCTGGCTGGAGGCATCTCTGCATGAGCCCATGTATTATTTGCTCAGCCTGCTCTCCCTTTTGGACATTGTGCTCTGCCTCACTGTCATCCCTAAGGTCCTGCTCATCTTCTGGTTTGACCTCAGATCTGTAAGCTTTGCTGCTTGCTTCCTCCAGATGTATGTCATGAATTGCTTCCTGGCCATGGAATCATGCACTTTCCTGGTCATGGCATATGACCGTTATGTGGCCATTTGCCATCCCCTTCGTTACCCATCTATCATTACTGATCAATTTATTGTCAAAGCTGCCATTTTCATAGTGGGCCGGAATGCTCTTCTCACCATTCTGGTCCCTATCCTCTCAGCTAGGCTGCACTACTGCCATTCCAATATCATTGACAATTGCATCTGTGCCAACTTATCTGTATCAAAGCTTTCCTCTGATGATATTACAGTGAATCGCCTTCTTCAGTTTGCAGGGGGATGGACACTGCTGGGTTCTGACCTCATCCTCATCTTCCTCTCCTATTCCTTCATTCTTCGAGCTGTGCTAAGGCTTAAGGCCAAGGGGGCTGCAGCCAAGGCCCTGAGTACATGTGGTTCCCACTTCATCCTCATCCTCTTCTTCAGCACCATTCTGCTAGTATTTGTTCTCACTCATGTGGCGAAGAAGATGGTGTCCCCTGATGTGCCCATCCTGCTCAATGTTTTGCACCATGTCATCCCTGCAGCTCTCAACCCCATTGTCTATGGTGTCCGAACCCAAGAGATCAAGCAGGGCATTCTGAAGTTATTGAGGAAGAGTCCGTGAAGTGGGATTGAGGGGGGGAGGATTTCTGCTTTCTTGGAGTTACATGGCTCAACAATAGAGAAAACTTCAAAGCTAAGAACCCAAATCCCCAAACTTGCCCAAAGTAGAACATGGTCTTTTTCATTGTTCTTTTAGCCTTTCCCCCTTACTCCTTTTCATCCTTCCATAACATCTTTCTAGCTGAACTCTATGGTTTATACAAAGCCTATTGTCCATCAGGGACTCAATGGGGAATTCATTCCTAAATTAGCATTTCTTTACCTTTTACTTAAGTGAAATGTGACTTTATTTTCCCTGGAGTCTAGAAGAATAAGTTAAAATAAAGGCAATAAGTGTTGCCAATGGATGATGGGCATAGCCCTAATAATATATAGTGGAATATGATGAAATGGAGAGAAATCATCAAGGAATTAGTGGTATTTGATATATTATGGAAAAATAGCTTCTTCAATTTATGCATGCACTTGCTCACTTACTTTGTAGCCATCCTTTTGTCTTTAAATCTTGTCATCTTTCCAGATATTGCTCTGTGGTCTGCTTATGGTTTTGAATGATCAGAAAACACAGTTCATTCCTAATTCTTCCACATGCCTCACAATAGCCTAAAAGAAGGATTAAGTGAAGTATCTACCATTGATCCAGTCAAAACTCTGATTTCCATGTATTCCACTCCATGTAAATTTCCTATCTTACTTGTGCTAAGGTACAAAAGAATCTGGTAATGGAAGGAATGTGACTGATTAGACAAAGAGCATGAGACCTATAAGAAACACAGGAGGAAAAGGAAAAGTGAGACTTAAACATCAAAGTCAGAGGGCAAGGGAAGAGTAACACAGAAGGGAGGAATGAGGAGGAGAGAAAAAAAAAGAATTAAAGTGACTGTCACATATACTTTGTAAAGAAACATAGACCAAATTTCTACCATCTTTTGGCTGTTTTCCTTCATTCCTATTTTCTTTTCTCCTTTAAAAGTATAGTTTTAGGGGGCAGCTAGGTGGCCCTGTGGATTGAGAGCCAATCTCAGAGATGGGAGGTCCTGGGTTCAAATCTAGCCTCAGACACTTCCTAGTTGTGTGATCCTGGGCAAGTCACTTCACCCCCATTGACTAGCCCTTACTGCTCTCCTTCCTTAGAACCAATACCCAGTATTGATTCTAAAATGTAAGGTAAAGGGTTTAACAAAAAGGAACGCTTGAGATGATGCTTTCAGAGAAAACTGGGAAATTTTGTGTGAACTGATGCAGAGTAAAGTGAACAGAACCAAAAAAGCAATTTGTACAATGATAAAGATATTATGAAGACAAACAACTTTGAAATACTCAGGATTTTGATCACCTTAATGATCGATCATGATTCTAGAGGGCTAATAAAACATTTTCCTTATCTACTGATAGAAAGGTCAAGAACTCAGAGGGCAGAGTGAGATTTTTTTTTTTGGTAGGCAGCCAATGCAAAAATTTGTTTTGCTTGCTTATACATGGTTCATAACAGGAGTTTCATTTTCTTTCTTTTTCAATATGTGGTTGAGCAGGAAAGAAAGACTTTTGCTAACTGAAAAAAATGTAATTTTTTGAAAAGGTCAGGAGTGGTGAAACAGAGTTTGAGAGAAGGTAAGATAAAAACAGAGACCAAAACACGGAGACAGAGGCAGAGTCAGAGGAGTAGGTGTGGAGAAGCAAAGGCAGGAATATATAATGTTTCTCAATAGGGAGAACACAACTAGAGAACAAACCAATAAATCAATAAGGAAGATTAAAATTAGGAGAAATTACTTCTAAATACATACTGCAAAACAAAGGAAATTTTACCAGCATCTTATACAAGGAGACTCCAGTGGATTCCCAATATCCATCATGGACCCATAGGAGGCTGTTCCCAAATAATTCATGTAAGACGGAATCGCGAAAAATGTTCTTAGAGAACAAATGGCAGATTTTATGGAATACACAACAGGAAACTTCACATAAGAGAAAAACTTGACCATTGTGGCAATCTCTCCAAAGAAATATATAACCAAAAGCCATTAACCAATAGAGAAGTGGTCAAAGAAGCACTTCCTAAAAGAAGAATTACTATTTACAAGCACATGAAAAAAATGTTACAAATAACTACCAGTAAGAGAAATGAAAATGAAAATAACTCTGAAATTCCATTTCATATATAACAAGTTGACAAGGACAAAAGAGAGGGGTAATAAATATTGGAGGGTTCTGGAAACATGGACATACTAAGGTACTGTTAAAAGAGAGATGCATTTATCTAACACTTATAGGAGAGATTAAGTATTAAGCCAAGAGAAATATTCATACCCTTTAATTCTAAGATTTTCACTGCTAACCACATACCTTAAGGAAGTTGATGATAGAAAAAAAAGGTCTCATATACTCCAAAATATTAATAGAGTTTTTTTTTTTACTAGTAAGGAACTAAAGACATAGTAGATGCCTATCAACTGGGAAGTGGCTAAATGCACAAGGGTATGTGAATATAATGGTATGTAAATATGCAGCAAAAACTGAGAAATTTGATTAATATGAAGGAGTATGAGAAGAATTTGATGAACTATTACACAATGAAATAATATAAACTAGTTATAATTTACTTATTGACTTTAACCATTGAAACAAAAATGACAGCAAAATAATGAAAGTTGACTGCTGAAAATTTAAAATGACCAGACTTGACCCCAAAGAAAAGATTTAGATGGCATCAATTCTACTACTTGAAGAGATGAGGGAGCATCAGGGTGGAATACTTCATGTCATTCCAGACTCCTTCAATAGATTTATTAGGTTTTTCTCCTTTTTTACAAGGGATACTGTTCTGGAATATGAGGAGAAAGGAAGACACTGGCAATGCAAATATTCATGTCAACAAAAATTGTTTTCAAACTGATTACACATTATTCTAAACAAAACTTATGGAGCTCACAGTAGCTTCATAGCTATATGTTATGAATACTATCTCCAAGAAAAGAATTAGAAGGCATGAAAAATGACAAAATAACATCTTAGATATAGAAACACAATATTTTAATGGGCAGGAAATATTTCACAGGTTAAAGAACTTAAATATGAGAGTGGGTGTACATACCAATAATGACCAAATTTGGCCCCAGAGAAGATTTGAGAAAATATATTCCCATACCTTTTTTGCCAAAATTTGAGATTATGGAATGGGGAATATTTCGTGCACTCTCAAACACAAATATGCAGTTGCACGTTTCTTTTTTTTTAATCATTACTAGGGATTACTCACTCTTCAGATGAAAAAGAAGTATTAGGAAATGAGATGCTGTAAAAATGAATACAATCAATGAAAATAAAATAAACTTTTTTTAAATAAAATTTGTATGCTTGATCTCTTGAATGCAAAGACCATAGACTGGACAGATGAGATGGTTCAAGAAAAAGTAGGAATGATACTTTAGTAAGCAGTTTTGAGGTTAACATTGCATACATTAGTTATTATAGGATAATAGTCTTAAAACTGAAAGGGGCTTAATGGTCATTTAGTCCAATATTGTCCCTTTTTTGTTGAGAAAACATTGGGTCAGGGAAAGATGATGATTTTCTGAATATCACAGAGGTAGCAGAGAATTTAAGACATATTATCATAGACCTGGAACTGAAAGGGATATCAGAGGCCAATTAGCATGACATCAACATTTTATTGATGAGAAAACTGAGGTCCAAAGAAGTTAAGTGAGTTGCCCAGTTTTACTTGAATAGTATGCATCAAAAGTGAGATTTAAACACAGGTCCTCTGATTTTAGAACCAGCCATTTTTCTATAGTACCATGCAACCTACCAAGTCTAATGTTCATTTAGCCACACCATGGAATAACCAAATAGGAAATATATGCACAGAGTGGTTTAAAAGATATCATAGAGTTATGTAATGGAAAAGATTGAGGCCAGTTGATAAAGAGGGATAATGAATAGATATCCTGAGTGTTTCATTGGTATTCTGGTGGTGCAGTGGATAGAGTGCCAAATCTGCACTGGGGAAGATCTGGGTTCAAACATGACCTCAAACATTTACTCTAGCTGTATGACTCTAGGCAAGTTGCAAACTCCTGTTTATCCCAGTCTCTTTATCTGTAAAATGACATAACACTAGTACCTACATCTCAGTGTTAATATAAGAATCAAATGGGATAATAATTATAAAATGCTTACAACAATGCCTGGCACATAATATAAGCTATGTAAATGTTAGCTATCATCATCATCATCATTATTATTATTCATTTAACATAAGGCAGGCATTATGGGCAAGTGGCCACCAAAAAGAGCAAGTGGACTCCCATGGAGGTTCTACAGGAAGACAGAGACAACAGTTTCCCAGGATGAGAAAGCATTGTAATGAGTCGGAATCTGTTTCATTAGAGAGAAGTCCTTTTAATGAAATCTCAGAATCGCTGAGTAGTTATTTATGCATGTGTTTCATTCATCTATTTAATTATAAGCTTCATGAAAGCAACTACATATGAACTACATAAGAATTCTGTCTGTCTGCCTAACTGTTGAGTTACAGCTCTGCATATAGTTGGCCCTTAATATGTTTTTTTTTTAACTTCGAATGAAAAAAGGCAATGATTTTAATGTAAGGATGGGGGTGGGGTGGGGACAAGGGTATGTGGAAATTGTTTAACCATCAGCTACATTCTAACTTCACCATTTAAAGTTTATTGTACATTATGTACATTTTTCTACATCACTTTCTTACCTCAACAATCAACAAAACAACAAAGCAAGACTAAATTAGTAGCATTTTGCCATTTTCTGAAATAAAATACTCAAATTGAAAATTTAATCATTGGTTCTCCAGGTGGTTCAAGCTAGCTGCAACACACTTTGAATGAAGATAGCTCAAACATTTATACAATGAAATTAAGTTGTGTGGGGAAGATAGTATGGAATGGGGTTAACCTATCAGTTGGGTTATGCCTTGGGTAAGCACAGAAAAGACAGAAAGGAGCAAAAGCCTGACAGAGTCTTGAATAGAGCAGATGCAGTTGAGGGCCTTTAGTTACATTTATAGCATGGTAGAATAGGAGAGAAATCTGACTTGGGAACTATGAAAGACCTAATTTCAAGCCCCATCTCTGATATATATATATATATATATATATATATATATATATATATATATATATATATATATATATATATGAGATATTTGACTCTGGGAAAGTTTCTTAACCTCTGAATACATGACACAACTTTCCAGATTTCTGAATTACAGAGGGACTGATCTGCTGATCTGGCTTGATGATGGGTGTATTTTCATGAGTCACTTTTATCAACAATATAAGGTAAGATAAAGAATAAACAGACACACACAAATCTGCCCATGTCTTAGATAACATCCTCATTGAGTATGGGATTAGAAAGGTATGGTTTCCATTAATATGATATAGGAGACTGGCACAGCTTCTCCCAAAATGTATGGGAGAAACCCAGGTCCCACTCAAGGGCTACAGGAGAATCTGATTTTTAGAACACATTTGCAGGTAAAGCAAGCATCATCAATAACAAAATTTAGGAAGAAATCAAATACCCTGTAGAGTTTGAAAGGCCACAGATACTAAGAAACCCATGCAGGATGGTTCTCTCCTTTTCTTAGTTTTCCTTAAATAGATGTGGGAGACTCAAGACCAGAGTTGTTCTGGCAAATGTTTAACAATCAGCTCTACAGGGGGAAAAAGTTACACTCAATATATTTTAAAATCTAACATCCTATTAAAATAGTCAATGAGATGACTAAACTATCACTCTTTGCAGATGACATAATGATCTACTTAAAGAATCCTAAGAATCAACTAAAAAGCTAGTGGAAATAATCAACTTTAGCAAAGTTGTAGGATACAAAATATACTCACATAAATCATTATCAATTCTATGTATTTTCAACGCATCTCAGCAGCAAGAGTTAGAAAGACAAATTACATTTAAAATCACCCTAGTCAATATAAAATATTTAGTAATCTATTTTCCAAGAAACACAGGAATTATATGAATACAACTACAAAACACTCTCCACACAATTAAAACTAGATCTAAACAATTGGAAAAACATTTATTGTCCCTGGGAAGGATGTACTAAGATAATAAAAATGGCAATCCTACCCAAATTAATTTATTTATTCAGTGGCATACCAATCAAATTACTAAGAAACTTTTTTTACTGAATTAGAAAAAAATTATAACAAAGCTCATTTGGAATAACAAAAGATCAAGAAATCAAGGGAAATGATGAAAAAAAATATGAAGGATGGGAGCATAGCAGTGCCAGATCTTAAACTGTACTATAATGCAGTGATTATCAAAACAATATGGTATTGGCTAAGAGAAAGAAGGGAGGATCAATGGAATAGACTTGGGGTAAATTACCTCAGCAAGATAGTGTATAATAAACCCAATGATCCCAGATTTTGGGACAAAAACTTTTGGGAAAATTGAAAAACAGTATGGGAGAGATTAGGTTTATATCAACATCTCACACCCTACATCAAGGTAAATTCAGAATGGGTGAATGACTTGAATATAAAGAAGGAAACTATAAGTAAGTTAGGTGAACAAAGAATAGTATACCTGTCAGAACTATGGGAAAGGAAAGATTTTAAGAACAAGAAAGAGACAGAGAATATTACAAAATGTAAAATGAATAATTTTGATTACATTAAATTAAAAAGGTTTTGTACAAACAAAACCAAGGCAACCAAAATTAGAAGGGAAGCAACAAATTGGAAAAAAAATCTTTATAACAAAAACCTCTGACAAAGGTCTATTTACTCAAATTGATGAGGAGCTACATCAGTCGTATAAAAAGTCAAGCCATTCCCCAATTAACAAATGGGCAATGGACATGAACAGGCAATTTTCAGATAAAGAAATCAGAACTATCAATAAGCACATTAAAAAAGTGTTTAAAATCTCTTATAATTAGAGAAATGCAAATCAAAAGAACTCTGAGATACCACCTCATACCTAGCAACTTGGCTAATATGACAACAAAGAAAAATAAATGTTGGAGGGAATGTGACAAAATTGGGACATTAATGCATTGCTGGTGGAGTTGTGAATTGATCCAACCATTCTGGAAGGCAATTTGGAACTATGCACAAGGGGCTTTAAAAAATTGTCTGCCTTTTGATCCAGCCATATCACTGCTGACTTTATACCCCAAAGAGGTAATAAGGAAAAAGGCTTGTTTAAAAATATTCATAGCTCCGCTCTTTGTGGTGGCAAAAATTGGAAAATGAAGGGGTGTCCACTGATTGGGGAATGGCTGAACAAATTGTGGTATCTGTTGATGATGGAATACTACTATGCTAAAAAGAATAATGAACTGCAGGAATTCTGTGTAAACTGGAACAACCTCCAGAAGTGTTGCAGAATGAAAGGAGCAAAACCAAGAGAACATTATACACAAAGACTGAAAATAATAAACCTCTCTACTAGCAGTAATAAAATGATCCAGAACAATTCTGAAGGACTTATGAGAAAGAAAACTATCTATATCCCCAAAAAGAACTGTGGGAGCAGAAATAGAAAAGAAAAACAACTGCTTGATCACATGATTCGATGGGGATATGATTGGGGATGTAGACTTTAAATGATCACTCTATTATAAATATTAATAATATGGAAATAGGTCTTGATCAATGACACACATGTAAAACCCAGTGGAATTGTTCATTGCCTATAGGAGGAGGGTGAGAGGAGGGGAGGGAAAGAACTTGAATCATGTAACCATGTAAATATATTCTAAATTAATTAATCAAATAAATAAACTTAATTAAAAAAACTAAAACTCAGAAATACTCAAAAATACTCAAAAAAATTTAACCCTCATTTTTAACATTTTCTCCATCACTTTTAAATCTGGAAAATCAAAAAACAATAAATCAATAAACAAACCTTCATTATTAACATTTTCTCCATCACTTTTTTTAGTCTAGACAATAAACAAAATAATGAATCAATAAACAATAAACCTATGTGGATATGTGTGGGCATAGTAGATAATGATGAAGTCCTCACTCTGTCCCTGACATATAAAACATATACATTTTTTTTCTCTTCCTGTCTCCGCTGGCAAGCAGACACATCTCATGATGTGAGCCCCTTCCCTTGTGGGACCCTGCTAATCAGGGAAGTCCATTAAGGAAAACCCCACATGTGGCACCCTGAATTTGGGAGTGAAATTCCTCTGTCATAGGCATTCAAGCATGTGCAACTTGAGGAGCATTCATTGAGGTATGGAATCACAAAGACGTATCCGGGCAGGTGGCCTCTGATGATACCAGAAGTCCATGGAAGAAAACTGAAATGATCCAGCTGAAAGACAGTCTGCCCAGAAAGTCAATGCAGATGTGTCTGGCACCATCCACAACATGGCACCGATGCCAGACAACAGGAAAAGCAGCCAATGAGCTGGAAAAACCATCACTGCCCTATAGGCAGGTCTAATGCAATATCCACACAAATGTACTTTTATGAAAGACAGTTTATCTAGAGAAAAATGTCATTAATTTGCTCACAAGCATTCTATTATGCCAGTATATGGGTATTTGTTGTAAGAGCTAAGTTTACCATGTACCTGAAAACTTCAAAGGGTATTTGTACAATATGTAACCTGCAATTATTTTATTGGAATTGTTCCATGTTACCCAAATTTGATCAAATGAATATCATACTATTGAAATGTTAAAACAATGCAGTGAATACTGTCCAATTGTAACACAAATTGTTGCTAATATCCAAAATGTATGTATAATATTTATCTTATAGGGTTCATTTTAAATTTGTGAGAACAAATTAGATCTTCATTAGAATCAATCTTATTCAATAAGTTTTTGGAAAAGGCATTGAAGCTTTTAAAAAGAAAAACGGGGTGGAAATGGTATTACTAACCATCTATCTCTCCTACACCCCAGAAGGAATATAAGCTAATATTATTAAATCACAATTCCCATGTGATGATAAACGTTGCATTGTATGTTGTACATGGATTGGGCTGAATATTGCCAGAAGATTAAGACTGTTAGGGACCCAACAGGATGATAATTTTGGGTCGAGGTTTTGTTTGTATGTTTATAGAGAATGAAAACACCTGGTCACCCACCAAGCACGTCATGCCATGTGGCACGGGACCAGGAAGAGAAGCAGACAAGTAACATCAACGATGCCAGCTGATTGTATAACAGGCACACTGGAAGAAACCATTATTGGTGACTATAAAAACCAAACACTGATATTACACTACTTTTAATGACACTTACTATTCTACTGATGGACAATTGTCATGCTGACATCCATTGGTCTTTTATACCTAAACCAATATCAAGCATGTCAACTTGTATGGACTAAACCCCACTTGTATATATTTATGACACCAGATGGATCTCACACTCCAAAGACTTTATCATGGGATCAAAATCGAAACAGCTATAATTGTTCAAACACTAATGTATACCTTTCATTTTGGATATCTGTTATATATGTCAAAAGGAAATTTATTTTGTATGCATTGTAAAACTCCTTGTATTGTAAAAAATTGATCTATCAACAAGGGAATAGACATTGGTATGACTCTCCAAAGGAAAGGAGATAGAAATTTTTCATTCATAACACAAACCTAGCAACCCTGACTACAAAAATTATGTTCAATGCAGGAGATGCTGCACAAGAATGTTTAATGGACAGATGGTCCTGATATCACTCTTAAAAAAGGGATGAGATATCGGGCAAAATGCACTTTAGAAATTTTTAATTAGGAATCAAAGTTATTGAAAATTGATCATCTACATCTATGTGTAGGTTATATTCCTGACAAAATCTATGTAGACATTATGAGCCAACTGCCATTACTGTAGTTAAATGTTAATATCATTGTTGATCATTACTCCTGAAACCCCATCTTTTGGATTATATCTTTATGGGACCTCTTTCTTGCTCTCTGACACCAGTCCCAGAATTCAGGCAGGCCGCTGGATTCGGGGTCTATTAGCTTCCACTTCAAGTACTGGAAGACGTTCTGGTATGTGAAAGTAAAGCCTAGGTTGGACAATCTCTGTGGACAGGCAGTTGTTGAACCCCCTAGATGGAATAGGTTATTACACACATACATGGAGCAAGGGCAAAGTATACACTAAGTTTCCCTTTTTTGGAGTATGTATTGAAAATAGGAAAAAATTTGGTACTAATAAGATTGTAGAAAAAGCACATTGAATATTATTCATTTACAATAAGGAAAAATAAGTTACATCAAACTCTGTATGAACAAGTAACTGTAGAAATTGCTTCTACATAGAAAGCAACTCAAGCTTCTATCAGTACAAACACTGGTTTGGTGGAATGAATTTTGCAAACATTGGTTATGTTATATTCTTGGTTATTATATTGATTAGTTCATTTTTAGCAGAGATTTAAATAAGGCTCATATAAGAAATATGCAGCCAGAAGGTACAATGTCATTTCATTAGCTTCGTTTTTGTTATGTCTTCAACAAATCAAAATGTTATATTTATGGCAAAATTGATATTTGTATTAATGTTTGCACTACTGTTTGAAAAATGTAAAAGATGCTAATATATTTGGTATGCTATTCAAAAAAAAGGGGGGGATAAGACAGAAAGTATTTTTAAGAACATTTTTACACCATTTTTATATCATTTTAATCCTATTGAGTAATTTTGATTTGATGCTCTCACTTTATTTTCTCTGAATATTTTGATTATACTATGTTGTTTTCATTTTTCTCATATTTTGAAGTATATTTCAAGTACTTTTAACACTCTAATCCTGAGCAATGAAGGTGTAAATTTTTCTCTTTATATGTACCCAACAGAATGAGATTATAAGAACATGACAGCATTTGTTAAGTTGCAGGTGACTATCCTGGGAAACCATCACTGATTGCAGAAAAGGGAATGCAGAGGACACCTCAATGGGCTGGATAGCCAAAGCCACACACACAGGCATATATTCCATAAGAGATGGATATATGTGGGCTGCTGAGGTTGGAGGTACTGGACACAGTGCTTGACACCCTCATTCACAGGTGGCTCGGGTATCAAAGTCCAACCATATTGCTGTGTGGCAGGCATCTAGGTGGGTACATCCCTAAAATGCATAATCAGTACAAGAGAGAAAAAGGAAATTCCCCTTCATATCCAGATGCAGTCATCTTTTATCTTGCTACGAAAGCACTGGCAACTTCTTGTAATCCTAACTGTGTGTGGGTAATAATCTAATGCACCTATCCTATGTTCTATGGGACTACTACCTCAATAATTCAGGATAATCAGAGTGAAAACTATTTTCTCATTACTTTTGTCATTATTTTTAATCGTTTATGAAAATTTTTATCTTTGATCTTGATTGTTTAGTAATAAGAACACATTTTATCTTTGCAATAATCTTTATGAGTAAAGAGAAAGATTTTATTATTGTTGTTAATCACACTTACTTTTTTCAGCCAAGGCTTTGGCAATATATTTTGAATATCTATTTTTAATCACCTCAAGCATCAATTGATGATGCTACATGATTTTTATATTTTAATTTTAGTCACATTTCTATATCAATCACCTTTCATTTTATTTTAAAAAACAAAAAAGGGGGATATGTAGCATCCCAAGCATATTCACAGCAATGAATCATAAATGACTGTATGGCGACTGTGTCTCCAAGCACAAGGTTTTACCAATAAGGTTTGTTAAGGTAACCTTGACCTGACCACATGGCCTGTTGCCTAAGACAAACTCATTAACATGTTCGGAGCACTCCCGGGGAAAGTGCGGGTTATAATCTACACGCCTAAAAAGGTGTTACTCTCACCCCACTATCCAATCCTTATTGTCCATGCTTTGTAACGTGGTTACTAAATGCTTGAGAATACTTCCCTAATCAGAGGAAGGCAATAAATACAGAGGCGGCGACCTTGAAGCTCTCTCTCTCTGTCTCTCTCTCTCTGTTTCTCTGTCTCTGTCTCTGTCTCTGTCTCTCTGTCTCTGTCTCTGTCTCTGTCTCTGTCTCTGTCTCTCTCTCTGTCTCTCTCTCTCTGTCTCTCTCTCTCTCTCTCTCTCTCTCTCTCTCTCTCTCTCTCTCTCTCTCTCTCTCTCTCTCTCTGATCTTCAATCTTCTCTAGCAATGTCTCTCTCTCTCCTCTTAACCTTCTCCTTCCCCGAGGCTGTAACCATCTCAGCCTGCATTCCCTATCTTAATCTCCTCATCCACCTCATGTTCCTTTGTACTCATATTCTCCTATCAAGGGGAGTATAATAGGTTTGCCTGCCTATTCATACAAAAAAAAAATACATTTACCCTAAGAGCCATGGACTTTTTTTCTAGTCTGTGCCAGTAAGATCTCTTGGGATCCTTCCTTATTCTGATTTAGCCTTCTAAGTCATAAATGATTCTTTGTCTCTATAGTCATGCCTTAGGGATCAGGATGGGAGGATGCCAAGGGACCCTGAAGTTCTAGACCAAGCTATGCAAATTCCCTTTGCAATTGGGAGAGATCGGGGAAATAAAAGTCAATTGAGAAATGCATCATGAACCAAAAAGTGCAAAGACCATCCCCAGGACTGGCTCCTGATTTCAAAGGACTTAGAGGGCCATAAAGAAGACCAAGCAGAATAGTCATTATCCTTAGTCCCAGGTGGAAATGACTCATAGATCTGCAGCAAAACTAGTGAAGATGGGGGATGATTTTGCTAAGACTTTATTCACTTAGAATCTTGTCTTTGTTTTTTATTACTAGTGTCAGTCAGAATCCTTTTAAGAATAATATAGCTCCCATTCCTATATTTAAGGACATCAAAGCACATCCCAACAACTCTATAAGGTAAGTTGTGTAAATATTCCCTGTTTTGCAGAGGAGAGAACTGTTGTGACTTGTCAGAGACCACAAAATTTATATGTTCCAGACTTAAGATGCTAAACCAAGATCTTCAGAATCTAAGAGATTGATTCCTGACTGCTACCTCATCTCTCTATTCCAGATGAATATTACTGAGAGCAAATAAGGTCAAAGATGGTCTCCATTGGAAAATTAGAAGGAGACAAAATTTTTCCCAATATGAGTAAGAATTTGCAACACAAGAATTCACACAGAGTCTGATTATTTCTTAGTAAAAACACAATAGGGCAGCTGGGTGGTGCAGTGAATAGAGCACCAGGGCTGGAGTCAGGATGATCCAAGTTCAAATTGAAGAGGGAAAAGAATAATAATAAATAATGGAAGAAATTTTTCCATTTCTATTCTTTTCTATACTTTATCACTTAAAATCAAACTTTATTTACATTAAATCTCCTAGGTAATTTGTATGTTATGGTCATATTATTTTACTATTTTAATATTTTCCAGATTACTTATCAATGCTATCTTTGATATTAGTTTTCTGACATTTTGTAATCCATGTTCTCTTCCTTCCTTTCCTCTTCCTCTGTCCCTCCTCCTCAAGAAGGCAGATAATATGTTATTGTTTATACATATATTATCATATAATACATATTCACATGTCCTTCATGTTGTGAAATACCTCACATATTGCTTACACTAGAGAAAAATTCAGAGGAAATAAGGTGAAGAATGGTATGTTTTAATCTGCATTCAGGCTCTGTTGCTTCTATGGTGATAGATATCATTTTTCATCATAAGTCCTTTAGAGTTGTCCTGGATCCTTGTCTTGCTGATAATAAAGTCATTTATGGTTGATCATCATACATTATTGTTACTGTGTATTAACACTTTCCTGGTAATGTTCACTTTGCTTGGCATCATTTCATATAAGTCTTTATAGCTTTTTGGTGATCATCTTGTCCTTCTCTTGGCACAATAGAATTCCAGCACAAACATATACCACAACTTGTTCAACCAGACTCCAAATGATGGACATTCCTACAATTTCCAGTTCTTTTCCACCACAAAAAGAACCACTATAAATATTTTTAAACAAGTAGGTTCTTTTTCCCTATTTTTAATATCTTTGGGATATTAACCTAGCAGTGGTATTGTTAGATCAGAGGGTATGCTCAGTTTTATGGCTCCATCCTGTAGCCAATGAGCAATATCACTGGGTTTTACATGTGTCATTGATCAAGACCTATTTCCATATTATTAATATTTGCATAATAGTGATTATTTAGAGTATATGAGTATTTTCTTAACAATAATAAACTATATGGAAACATTTTGTATGATAATACATTTATAACCCTGATAAAATTGCTTACTAATGTTGGGAAGGATGAGGGAATGGAAAGAGGGACACAGTTTGGATGTTATAACTTTTGAAAACTTATGTTGAAAATCATTATTAAATGTAACTAATTGGTAAAATAAAATATCTTGACCAAAAAAGGAAAAGAAAAATGTAAGGGGGAAGATGGTAAAGAGCTTTATTTCCAAACAAGGAATTTTATATTTGATCTAGAGAGATAGTAATAAGGAGTCACTACAAGTGACATGGTCAAACTTGCTCTTTAGGAAAATCACATTAGCAGCCCAATAAAGAATAAATTGGAGCTGGGATTTGGGAGACTCTTGATGCAGGGAGAACAATTAGAAGGTTGTACTATATAACACATTTGAGAAATGATAAAGACTTGTTCTAGGGTGCTGTCTCTATGAATGGAGAGAAGAGGATACAAAAGAAAGATTTTGTGAAGTTAGAAATAACAAAATGGGACAACAGATTGGATATGTAGGATGAGTGAGAGTAAGAAGTTGATAGTTTCCAGGAGAAGATGGGGAGAAGATGAGGTCTGTTTTGGATTTGAGTTTGAAATGCTAACAAAATATTCATTTTGAGATGTCAAAATAAAGGATTGTGGTATCCTTAGCAGGAACAGGGAAGAACTAAGAAAGTATGGATTTATTGAGAAAAAAAATAAGATTCACATCAGTAGCTTGAATTAATAAATATCTGAAACAGTATTTTAACCGAGGATTTCCTGACTCCAAGTCCAACACTATCTTACGGTGCCACCTAACTGCTATCCAAGTGCTAGTCACTAAATCCATTACAAATATTTGCTATTTATCTAATATCAATTCGACCCTCAAAGCTGCTCAGTAATCCTTATAATTATCTGTTATTGACTTTATCACATCTGAAAAATAACTATTTCAAAATGTCTTTTCTGCAGCATCAAACTTTCAGATCTTTCCAGTATCCACTCACCGAAGATGGCCTTCTTACTGAGATGGAGGCCATGTGCTATAAACTCTTCTGCTCCCTTATACTTTTTAGTGCCCTAACCCATCCTTTCTGAAAATGACGAGGAGGCTCTTCTGTTTTGAAAACTAACTAGTCAACTTATCCATTAAATTTTATCTCTTCCTCTACACCACTTTCTAAAACATTGCTCCATCTACCATCTTTTTTCATACAAACTTAACATTCTTCACACTGTACCAGTTCCTTCTAATCAGGCTTCACACATCCAGTAAAAGAAAATCATTCTCTACTTCCTAGTCAAGGAATTACCTTTATCCCTTTCACCACTTACTATAAAATTAATAATAAGTGTAGTCTACACCTGCTGCCTCATTTCCTTACTACCCATTTATTTATTAAAATATTACAATCTGATATGTCTGCACTTCTGTTATTATTGTTCAGTCATTCAGTCATGTTGTACTATTGTGACTTCAGGGACTATAGTATGTCAGTCCCTTATGTACTTCACTATTTCCCAAAGTCTGTCCACCCTCATGATCATTGCTTTCATGACACTATCCAGCTCATCCCCTGTCATTCCCTTCTCTTCTTGCTTTCAGTATTTCCCAACATTGGGGTGCTTTCCCATGAGTCTTGTCTTCTCATTATGTGGCCAAAGTATTTAAGCTTCTGCTTTTGTATCTGTCTTTCCAATAAATAGTTTTAATTAATTTCTTGAAGTATTGATAATTCAGTCTCTTTGTTTTCTAAGAGAAGGTATTCTCAAAAATCTTCTCCAGCATCCCAAATCAAAAGGTTCAGTTCTAAGCACTCAGCTTGCCCTATAGTCCAACTGTCATATCCTTATATTACTATTGGAAAAACAATAGGTTTAAATATTCAAACTCCTTTTGGCAAGTTGATGTCGCTTCCTTTTTAGTATAATGTACAAATTTGCTATACCTTTCCTTCCAAGAAGTTAGTGTCTTTTAATTCTGATGCTGGCCATTACCACCTGTAATGACATCTGAGCCAAAGAATATAAAATATAACACTGCTTCCATTTCTTTTCTCTCTATTTACCAGGAAATGATGGGACCATTGCCATGATTTTTGTTGTTTAATGTTAAGCATCAAGCCAGCATTTATACTCTCTTCTTAACCTTCATCAATACTCTTCTTAATTCTTCTTCACTTTCTCAATGTCTGGGGTCTGAAGTGTAATACAGAAATTGGTCTCTTACATGTTAAAGATGCCCTCCTTATTTACAACAGTGGAAGACCTTTTTCATGCTTTCTTCTATGAACACTTCTACAACTGCCACTGTAGACTATTCTTTCTCATTATACTTTTATCCTCTCAACTTCCAGAAAAACACCCTCTCATTTTTATCTTGCTGTTTTTCTGACCACTCTTCTGTCTCTTTTCTCATTCCACATTGTCCAGTCACTTAAAAGTGGATATAGCCTAGTCTTGGCCCTCTTTTCTTTCTCTTGATTCTCCACTGGTGATCTTATATTCAGGTTTTCAGCATAAACCATCACCTTTACAGAGAAATCTCTTCCTGATACTCACCTTCCATATTTATAACTTCTTGTTGGATATCTAAAACTAGATGTCTTACCAGCACCTCAAGCTTAATGTGTCCTAAACTAAACTCTACTCTTTCCTAAAAACCATTCTTTTCCCCAAGAAAAGCAATTAAGGTGAAGAAGGTGAAAGAGGCTGAAAATTTGTGGGAGCAACAAGAACAAGATAAAGGTTTTTGCTGTTTTTGTTTTTTGGATAGTAAACATAACCATAGTTAAAGTTAAGGGACTTATATAGCAGAACACTTTAAAATAATATATAAAAATAGGGTGATAATTTGAGCAAGGCATGGAGGAGTTTGGGTTTGGAATACTTCAAAAGTAGAGATGGAAAGGATAGCTTAATAAATACAAAAATTCAAATCTTCCTCTGACCATGGAGAAGAAAAAAATTGGTGACAATGCTTGTAAAAGGAAGAGAAAGGAATTGAGTGAGTTCTGTATTCTACCAGAATGTTGTACATTTCTATTTCCAGGCTCAGATGTTAAGATCCAAGAAAAAGCTAAACCTTGAGAACTCACACCATGATATTGCCCAGCAATAGCTCCTCTCCAACTGAGGTCTCTGAATTCCTCCTGAATTGTTTTGTCAGATCTCCAAGCTGGCAGCACTGGCTTTCCATGCCCCTGAGCCTGCTCTTCCTCTTGGCTATGGGAGCCAATGCCACCCTCCTGATCACCATTCGGCTGGAAGCCTCTCTTCATGAACCCATGTACTACCTGCTCAGCTTACTCTCCCTGCTGGACATTGTACTCTGCCTCACAGTCATCCCTAAAGTCCTGCTCATCTTCTGGTTTGATCTCAGACCTATCAGCTTCCCTGCCTGCTTCCTCCAGATGTATATCATGAATTGTTTCTTGGCCATGGAGTCTTGTACCTTTTTAATAATGGCATATGATAGATATGTAGCCATTTGCCATCCACTTCGATATCCAGCCATTATCACTGATGAATTTGTTGCCAAGGCTGCCCTGTTCATACTTGCCCGAAATATCTTCTTCACAGTGCCCATACCCATTCTCTCAGCTAGGCTGAACTACTGTCATTCCAATGTCATAGAAAATTGCATCTGTGCCAACTTATCTGTATCCAAACTGTCTTGTAATGATGTTACAGTCAACCGCCTCTACCAGTTTGCAGGGGGATGGACACTGCTGGGTTCTGACCTCATCCTCATCTTCCTCTCCTATTCCTTCATTCTTCGAGCTGTGCTAAGGCTTAAGGCCAAGGGGGCTGCAGCCAAGGCCCTGAGTACATGTGGTTCCCACTTCATCCTCATCCTTTTCTTCAGCACTATTCTGCTAGTCTTTGTTCTCACTCATGTGGCTAAGAAGATGGTGTCTCCTGATGTGCCCATCCTGCTCAATGTCTTGCACCATGTCATCCCTGCAGCTCTCAACCCCATTGTCTATGGTGTACGAACCCAAGAGATTAAGCAGGGCATTCAAAAGTTACTGAGGAAAGGTCTTTGAAGGGAGAAAGAAAGTTTTGTGGACATTGGATACTCCACCCTCTCTTCTTCCTCTTTTATCTTCTTCTACTCCTCTTTCATATTTGTGATCATGATATTCTAATTTTTTAAATTTTACTTTGTATCATGTCCTAAACATCTTTCCTTTTGACTGGTATGCTTCATATTTATTGTTTTGGGGGTAGTATAAGATTCTATTACTTGAATTAATGACTAAAATAATGATTAAGCATTATAATTTATTTGGTCATTTTCCAATTGGTGGACATTCAAGTTATTTCCAATTGTTTTGTTACTAAAATCTATTTGTAATAGATTTGTACAGTTATTATTTTATAAAAGCATCTTTATAAAATATTTGGAAAATACTCTATTTACAGGAATCATTTTATATAAATATTTCCCTTTTCTACTTTAATATTTTTAGATTGGATCAGTATCAATGGTTTCACAAAGTCAAAAGATATTATCATTTTTGTTACTGATCTGTGTAATGGAGGAATTAGTTGGTGGTAAAAGGATAGAGGAGGAATGGATATCTTTTCCCTCAAATCAGGGTCCAGGAAAGGCACCTGGTATTTAAAGCTAGAGGATTGAGTAGTTTCCCCCTTCAGCCTTCCCTCCTCAGCTATGGCTGCTTCCCTAAACTGGCTCTTGGTTTCCTCCACTACTAGAGCCTAAAGGTTTCTTCTAAGGGAGATTACTCTCCCCCTCAAGGTAGCCTACTAACACTTGAGTCACTTTGGGAAAAAGAGAACATTTTATTATAAACTAAGTCAGCTGGGGTAATACAAAGAAATGGCTGGTAGGAAGGGATTTGGTTAGGAAAGTGTTGGAGGTGTTCCTACTCTAACTACCCCTTTTCCCTCCCTCCTTGAGTTGGGGAACCCAGGCCTTGGCAGCCTTGGGCCCTCTGAGAGAGTCAGGCTTGGCTGGCCCTGGTCTTGGCCCACTGGTCACAGTTCAGACCCAGGGCACCAGAAGTTGTGAGTTAAGTTTGTGAGGTAAGTTCAATGTCTTTGTCAGCTATAACTTCAGTTGGCAATTGGGGAGGGAGGGGAGGATGTTCAGTCACCAGAAGAGGAAAAAGGTGAGTATTCCTTCAGGAGAAAGTCTTTGCCAGACCTCCTTCCTAGGCTTCTCAAGACTGAGAGAGATCTAACAGAAATCTCTGTCAGAATCTTCTGGCTTCTCAAAATCCCAGACCTCCTGGGGCCCCTCCCCTATTGAGGTGAGCAGATTCAGCAACACTTCAGCCTGTCACTTTTCTTTGAGTTCAAAACCTCTGTCACATGTGTTGTTCTGTCATATTGTCATTTAAGATATTTACACTAATCCACAGTTCTGTGTCATATATATATATATATATATATATTAGTGGACCTGTCTTTCCACAGCACCCTACCTTCATTGCATTTTATATTTTACTTTTTTGATATTCTGATGAATATAAGTGGTGTCTGAACATTATATTTGGCTTTGATTTCTATGATATTTAGGGGATTTATACAACTTTTTGAGGTTATGAAGAGTTATATTTCTAATTTTTAAATTGTTTATTAATGTTTTAACCATTACCCATTTATGTGCATTTATATATTTGTGTATGTATGTGTGCATATATGTATACATATATACATATGATTAGTAAAGTACAATTTTAGCAATAGTGGCTTATGAAGTTATACATTTATGTAGATTCATATACATATATTGAAATATCTATATAAAGAAACATAAACATACATATATATGTAATAGGGTAATCTGGGAAGCCCATCCTAATATGATGGCCTGGGACCTGTGGGAACTATTCAGTAGAAAATGGAAAGGTTAAAATTCAAACCTAGGCCACTTCCAAAAGGGCATGTACTCTGGATTATAACTGAAGGACTTGTCCTTTGGGATAATACAATATTGCTAATCCTCATGAACTTGTGTAATGGATTAATCAATCAATTTGTTGTTAGTTCCTGCAATGGAGGATGGAGAGTGAAGAGTGGCTGGAATAAGAGTGATTAGTGACTTGGACAAAAAATGTTGCTTAATTAGTAGACCTTAAGAGTCTTCTCTTCCTCTCCTGTCCTCTCCTGTCCTCTCCTCTGCTGTCCTTTCCTCTCCTGTCCTCTTCTCTCCTCTCCTCTCTTCTGCTATCCTCTCCTCTCTTCTCCTACCCTCTCCTACCCTGTCCTGTCCTGTCCTGTCCTGTCCTGTCCTGTCCTGTCCTGTCCTCTCGTCTCCTCTCCTTCCCTGTCCTCCCCTGTCCTCTCCTCTCCTCTCCTCTCTCTCTCCATACATATATGTAATGTATATAAGGGTGGAAATTATGTGCATATATATTTCAGTTCTTCACAGATTTTAGATGTCATCTTGACCTGAAAATGTTTCCTATATTTGATTCTCAAATCAAATTTGTATTATATTACATTATAATATTATATTATAATGTTATTATATTATATTTATATATAATATTCTATTATATTATATATAATTATAATTATATAATATTATAATATAAATCATATAAATTATGAATCTAAAATCAAAGTGATATAAAAATCTTTTTTAAAGTAGATTGCAGACAAAATATCAGTCTCTTAAAATTCATTCTATTGGATATCTGAGAAGAGATAAAAATGTATATTTTGTATCAGAACTTAGCTCCAAAGCATGTGTTTAAAAATAAATAAATAATATAAAGTGGGCAGCTGGGTGGCTCAGTGGATTGAGAGTCAGGCCAAGAGGGGGGTGGTCCTGGGTTCAGATCTGGTCTCAGACACTTCTTAGCTGTGTGACCCTGGGCAAGTCACTTAACCCCCATTGCCTAGCCTTTACTGCTCTTCTGCCTTAGAACCAATACACAGCGTTGATTCTAAGAAAGAAGGTAAGAGTTAAAAAAACAACAACAACAGAGCAGTGAGCATGAAGTACCAGACAGAGGTCTACAAGGCTGAAACCAGAGTAGGCACCTGTGCAGGTTTCCTGAACAGCTTCTGATTTTCAGTAAAGATTCTAGGTAGGTAGAGCTCATTAGACCTAAAAATGAAAACCGGAGATCAATAATTGCAGGTATTTGAAATGTTTAAAAGCATGCAAGTTCCTAGGTCTCTGTAAGCACTGAAATGTTTCACATTTTAAATAAGATAATGAGAGTAAGTTTTTGTTATAAAAAAGTCATTGTCATTCTAGTACAAAGATAAAAGAGAAATTAAAATGAGAAAAATATATGCTATGCAATTAAAAAGAAAAAGCATTTTGACTTCCCTTAATGAGCTGCTAAGAATGAAAAACTCTGATATGAATCAAAGATCAGAGACAAAGACATGATTCTATCACATGCCATTTATTATTATTATTATTAAAAAGGACAATAGTTCACCACCCAAATCACAGTTTAATTCAACAAGCATTTATTAAGTGCCTAGTTTTTTTGTAAGGCATTGTGCTAGGTTTTGGGGATACAGAGGGGATAAATGAAAAAGTCCCTGCAATGATAGAGTCTTTACAACATATACACAAAAAACAAGCGACATGAGGTGAAGCAGAGTTGGGGTTGGTGGGGAACAGAGACTAAGGAAGATTTCATGATATTTGAGATGAGCCTTGAAGTAAGATTAGGATACTAAAAAAGATAATGAGAAAAGAGGTCATTTCAGTCACTGAGAATGCACAAAGATAGGTGATAGAATGTTGAATGCTGGGAAAGCCTTGTAGACTGGAAAAACCTGAAGACTGGTTTAAAAAAAAATTCCTAAATGGATTTCCTTAATTTTTTTTTTTACAAAAGTGCTTGAAGAAATGTGGTTGTTTTGTTGCTTATGACATCAATTAAAGAAGGAAACAGGGCAATATGTTGCTAAGCTATTTAAAATTACACACACACACACACACACACACACACACACACCATTATTTCTTCATGGTTATTCACAGTATGCTTAAGTCTGTATTTCAAAGGATGTTCCCAGAGCCAGTTAAACTTCCTCTGCCCCTTAACTTAAAAGCAACTTAAAAGATTCTTGCTAAGAAACTGAGAATAGAAGATATTAGTACTAATTGGAGCACAAGAAAACAAGAAAGAGTTTCCCCATGCCTATTTCAGATTCCAAAATAGCTCATAACCAGGAAGGCCTCCTCCCTCCAAAATGGAAAGTCCCAGAATTATTGGAAAGCAGTTCTAAGTTTATGATCCTATGAACTATGACTTTCTATCCACTATTGTTAACAATAACCCATACCTCAGTATATACTGTGATTGGAGCTATGAATGAAGGAGAGCATGAAACCATCATAATTGGAGGTATATAAAAACCAAACTCTGATTGGTCCAAAGCAAGGTAAATGAGAAATGTATTAATATGCACGTATTGGTAAATTTAAAAGAGCATGGAAACAGAATTTTTTTCTGCCTATTCCCTTTTTTTCCCCATTACACATAGAAATGAATTTCAACAATTGTTTTCTTACATTTTGCAATGGATATTCTCTTCCTCTCCTCCTCTTTGCCTGAGATGATAAGTAATCTGATATAGGTGATGACAATGCTGTCATGCAATACATATTTTGGAAATTGAATTTTATGATCTAGGGATTGGATCTTAGCATAGAATTTATTTCAGCAAGAAAGAGAAGGGAAAGGAGAGAGCAAGAGGGAGAAAGAAATGCATATTTACATATAGAGATAGAGATAAAGGTGTGTGTGTGTGTATATATATATATATACATATAGGATATACAGATGATAGGTTAATAGATGAATTATAGATTGAAAAATCAATAAATGATGGAAAGATGATAGATTGGCAAATCACTAGATAATGGATGGTGGGTAGATGATAAGTACTATATAACAGATTAATTGATGCATGAATGGTTGGATGAATGGTTGATAGATGATAAATAGACATATCAATGAATAGGTTACAGATAGAGAGATACATAATTGTACAAAATATAATTGGTTTCCTTTGTAATCCCTCATGTTTTTATAATCTTTTGTAATCATGTGGTGCCAAATTGTATTAGAGGGTTATTTTGACCATAATGGAGAAAGAGTAGATGCCCAGAAGGTAGAAGGAGGGTGAAACCAATTCCCCCCTTCAGTCTTCTTCAAATATGTCTCTCCACTAACCCTGCCTTTACTCCCCTCTAATAACTGATTTTAATGGGTGAACCTCTTCCCTTGGGAAAAAATAGAGCAATCAGCTCTCTCCCTCTTCCACTAATGACAAAGAAGTCAATTTATGATAACTGACAACTTTATTCTAACAAATTGTGGTTAGGGGTAAGATAAGCAAGATGTCTGCAGGTTGGATTTTATAGGAAAGAGGGTAAGGAAGTCTCTGCCTGTCTAGAAATATCTTTTTCCTTCCCTCCAAAGTTGAGAAACTCTAGCTTGTCAGCCTGGTCTCTAAGAGGTTTGGGGTTTTGTGACCCCTAGTCTATCACTGAAGTGCTAATGTCCAGACCCAGAGTGTCACAGGAGCTGAGATATTCTTATTCTTATTCTTCTCAGGTGTTGCCACAATTCTTGGTATTTTTTTTTGGGGGGGGGATGGTGATTAGGTTGAGGATTTGAATAGCTCAGGAGAGAAATATGTGAATAAGACTGTCACCTTGGCTTTCTCAAGATAGAGATCAACTGTTTCCCACCTAGAATCTCTCTTCCCTCAAGATTCCAAATCTCCTCAACTATTCCTGGTGGTGGATGTAAACCTTTACATGTCTTGCAGGCTCTGTCCTTCAAAGTCTCTGGATCATTCCTCTATCACAACATGAATAGGCAATTTTCAGATAAAGAAATCAGAACTATCAATAAGCACATACAAAACTGTTCCAAGTCTCTTATAATTAGAGAGATGCAAATAAAAAAAACTACTCTGAGGTACCACCTCATACTTAGCAACTTGGCTAATATGACAGCAAAGGAAAGTAATAAATGTTGGAGGGGATGTGGCAAAATTGGGACATTAATGCATTGCTGGTGGAGTTGTTAATTGATCAACCATTCTGGAGGGCAATTTGGAGCTATGCCCAAAAGACACTAAAAGACTGTCTTCCCTTTGATCCAGCCTTAGCACTGCTGATTTTGTACCACAAAGAGATAATAAGGAAAAAGACATGTACAAGAATATTCATAGCTGTGCTCTTTGTGGTGGCAAAAAATTGAAAAATGAGGGGATGCCCTTCAATTGGAGAATGGCTGGAGAAAATGTAGTATATGTTGGTGATGGAATACTATTGTGCTGAAAGGAATAATGAACTGGAGGAATTCCATCTGAACTGGAACAACCTCTAGGAATTGATTCAGAGTGAAAGGAACAGAATCAGGAGAACATCATACACAGAGACTGATACACTGTGGCACAATCGAATATAATGGACTTCTCTACTAGCAACAATGCAATGATCCAGGACAATTCTAAGAGGTTTAGGAGAATGAATACTATCGACATCAGAAGAAGGAACTGTGGGAGCAGAACACATAAGAAAAGCAACTGCTTGGTCACATGGTTCAATGGGGATATGATTGGGAATGAAGACTCTAAACCCTCAGCCTAGGGCAAATATTAATTATATAGAAATAGGTCTTGATCAATGACACATGTAAAACCAGTGGAATTGTTCGTTGGCTATGGGAGGGAGGTGGGAAAAGGTGAAGGAAGGAACATAAATCATGTAACCATGGAAAAATATTCTAAATTAATTAATTAATTAAAAAAATTAAAACTACTTATATTAAAAAATTAATCTTTGTCATTAACATTTTCTCCATCACTTTTTTAGTCTACACAATCAACAAAACAATAAGTTAATAAACAATACATCTATGTGGATATGTGTGTCCCATGGTAGATGATGATGAAGTCCTCACTCTGTCCCTGACATGTAAAACATGTACATTTACCCTAATAGAACAGATTAACCCAAGAGTCAAGGATTTATTTTCTAGTCTGCCAGTAAGATCTCTTGGGATTCTTACTTATTCTGATTTAGGCTTCTAAGGCATAAATGATTCTTTGTCTCTATAGTCCTGCCTTAGGTATCAGAAAGGGAGGATGCTGAGGGATTCTGCCCCTGAAGTCCTAGCCCAGGCCATGCCAATTCCCTTCGCAATTGGGAGAGATGGGGGAAATAAAAGTCAGTTGAGAAATGTATCCTGAACCAAAAAGTGCAAAGACCATCCCCAGGATTGGTTCCTGATTCCAAAGGACTTAGAGGACCATAAAGAAGACCAAGCAGAATAGCCATTACCATGAGTCCCAGGAAGAAATGACTCATAGATTTGCAGAAGACGAGAAAAGATAGGGAATGGTTTTGCTGAGACTTTATTCACTTAGAATCTTGGCTTGTTTTTTTTTATTATTATTACTAGTGCAGCCAGAATCCTTTTAAGAACAATATAGCTCCCATTCTTATATTTAAGGACATCAAAGCACTTCCCAACAATTCTTTAAGGTAAGTTGTGTAAATATTCCCAGTTTTGCAGAGGAGAAAACTGTTGTAACTTGTCAGAGACCACAAAATGTATACGTTTCAGACTTAAGATGCTAAACCAAGATCTTTAGCATCTAAAGAGATTGATTCCTGACTCTGCTACCAAATCTCTCTATTCCAGATGAATATTACTAAGGACAAATTAGGTCAACAATGGTTTCCATTGGAAAATTACAAGGAGACAAATTTTTACCCAATATGAGTAAGAATTTCCAACACCATTATACAACACAAGAATTTACACAGTCTAATTTTTTCTTAGTAATAACATAATAGGGCAGCTAGGTGGTGCAGTGAATAGAGCACCAGGGCTAGAGTCAGGAAGATCCGAGTTCAAAGAGAAGAGGGAAAAGAATAATAATAAATAATAACAGTAATTTTTCTATTTCTATTTTTTTATACTTTATCATTTAAAATGGAACTTTTTACAATAAACCTCCTAGGTAATTTGTATGTTATGGTCATCTTATTTTTAATTTTTTATTTTTCCAGATTACTTGTCAATGCTATCTTTGATATTGGTTTTCTGACATTTTGCAATACATCTTCTATCTCTCCCTTCTTTTTTTCTGTCCCTCCTCCTCAATAAGACAGATAATATGCTATCAATTATATATATATATATACATATATATATATAACCATATAATACATATTTACCTGTCCATGTTGTGGAATAAGTCACATATTGCTTACACTTGAGAAAAATTTAGAGGAAATAAGGTGAAGAATGGTATGTTTCAATCTGCATTCAGGCTCTGTTCTTTCTATGGTGATATATATCATTTTTCATCATGAGTCCTTTAGAGTTGTCCTGGATCCTTGCCTTGCTGATAATAAAGTCATTTATGGTTGCTCATCATACATTATTGTTACTGTGTATAACACTTTCCTGGGAATGCTCAGTTTGCTTGGCATCATTTCATATAAGTCTTTATAGCTTTTTGGTGATAATCTTGTTTGTCCATCTTTTGGCACAATAGAATTCCATCACACGCATATACCACAACTTGTTCAACCAGACTCCAAATGATGGACATTCCTACAATTTCCAGTTCTTTTCCACCACAAAAAGAACCACTATAAATATTTTTTTAAACAAGTAGGTTCTTTTCCCCAATTTTAATATCTTTGGGATATAGACCTAGCAGTGGTATTGTTAGATCAGAGGGTATACTCAGTTTTATGACCCTTTGGGTACTCAGTTTTATGACCCTTTGAGTTGCAGATGGCTCTCCAAAATGGTTATCAGTTCATAGCTCCACCAATAGTGTATTAATGTCCCAATTTTTCCACATCCCTTCCAAACATCTATCATTTTTCTATTTTTGTCATGTTAGCCAATCTGGTGGGTGTGAGGTGGTAACTCAATTATTTTAATTAGCATTCTTCTAATTAGTAGTTATTTGGAGCCTTTTTTATATGACTAAAGGCAGTTTTGATTTCTTCATCTAAGAATTGTATAGTCATCATTTAAAAAAATAATTGAAGAAGGGACTCGGTGGATGGAGTGTCAGATTTTTCTAGCTGTGTGATCCTGTGTGAATTACCTAATCCCAATTGCTGCCCCTTATTTCTCTTTCACCTTGGAACTGACACTTTTATTGATTCAAAGACAGAAGTTTAAATTTTTTATGAAATAAAATAAATGAAAATGGAGCCAAGAAATACTAAGTGATTCTCTCAAGGCTACACAGCTATTAAGAGTAAGAAAAGGCATAAACTCAAATCCAAATCTCCTGGTTTTAATTCTATGGATTAAAGAGGGAGAAAAGCAGAATGAAAACAGGCACGTATATACAATGTGTTCATATCCTTCTTATACTCTCACAATAGATTGTGGTGGTGACCCAGGACCTCTAATATTTTTACTCTATTTCCCTGAGAAGTCTTCATTCTTTTGATAACATTTTCTTTGATATTAAGATCAGGGCTAATTCTAAGGGACATTGAAATGTCCTGGTAGAGTCAGAGGGGGTAGATTCTCTTTTTTTTTAACCTATGACTCTTCTTCTCTATGGCTTTGGCTTTAGAGATTTAGTGTCTTATTCCACTGTCTTGTTAGTTATCATTTATGTTGTTGTCACTCTTTTTATTAACTTTATTATTTTAATTTTTAATTATACCCTCTTTATCTCTAAACCCCCTTTGTGTAGTCCATAGTGAAAAGCTACACATTCTTGAGCTGTCTGGAAAACTGGAATTCATTCTCTTCTGGCAGAAGGAATCTATTTGTTGGGTGTCATAAAGATAGAGAATGTCTAGTTATATCTAGACCATGGAATATGTCCCTTTATCTGTGTATTCCTGTTCCATTCACATGGTCTACCCCATTGCTATCCCTTCGTGATTCCTGAGAACTCTATATTCTATAATAACTAATCATATAATATAATATTTTATAATAAATGCTACTGTTTTGACACTTAATTTGAACTTGATTCACTCCTACTCCTTCATTAGACAGTCAACCAACTGGCATTTATTATGTGCCAGGCATAGTGCTAAGCACTTTTCAGATATTATCTCATTTGATCCTTACAACAACCCTTGAAGATAGTTACTATTATTATGCTTATTTTACATTTGAGAAAACTGAAACAGACAGAGGTGAAGTACTTGCCCAGGATCACACATATATTTCAGAACAGATTCTAATTCAGGTCATGCTCACTCTGGGCCCATTACTCTGTCCACTGTAACATCCAAGCTACATTTTCAGAATAATGGACTATCCCAGAGATTGTGCTCTCCAGGAGTAGCCTTTGGAATTAAGGATCGTACTTAAGTGACATGTCAAGACACTGGAATAATAATAAAGGACCATTTATATATACAAAATTTTGGAGGTGACCATTTACATACATGAGATAATACAAAATGTTTGGGAGGAGAGAAACTAATAACTGGTGGAGAAGGACCAGTAAAGGTTTTATATAGAAGATGGTAATTGAGCTGAGTTTTGAAGGAAATAAGGAATAGAAGCAAAGGTAAAGAGGGAGTATATTCCAGGCATAAAAGAAAGCCAGTAGAAAGGCACTGATAATATAGACTGTGGGAAACACTAAATAGTCTAGTGGAACTGGATTATAGAGTTCATAGAGGGAAGTAAAGTTTAAGAAGAATGGAAAATTTTAATAAAAAAGGGGAAAGGATCTAATTGTACCAAAATATTTATAGCAGCACTTTTTGTGGCAGCAAAGAATTAGTCATTGAAGAGATGCCCATCAATAGGGGAATGTCTAAACAAATTGTGGTATATGATAAATGATGAATAGAATGAGAAAGAGCTGGAAAGGCCAGCATGAATTGATACAGAGTGAAATAAGTAGTACCAGGAGAACATTGCTCACAGTAACAGCAATATTGTGGAATGGACAACTGTGAAAGGTTTAGCTATATCAGCAATTCAATGATTCAGGACACTTCCAAAGGACTTATGACAAAGAATACTATACATATTGTAATGGGGGGGGGGTGCTTGAAAGATGCTGGAACCAGAAAGCCAGCTGCTATTGGGAACTGATTTCTGGGTAGCACCTTTCCTCTTCCTCCACTAAGCTGGACAACTTTTAATGGAGTCAATCCTGACCTGATCAGAGGGTGAATCAACCCCTCCCAGCCTTCTTCTTTGATTTGAATAAATTAGATAATTTAGATTACAGAAGCAGTTCTTCTGTAATTTATTTCTTGAAAAGGAGAGAGAGAGGGGGGGGGAGAGAGAGAGAGAGAGAGAGAGAGAGAGAGAGAGAGAGAGAGAGAGAGAGAGAGAGAGAGAGAGAGAGAGAGAGAGAGAGAGAGAGAGAGAGATTGAGAGTAGAGGGTAGAAGCCAGAGGGACCAAGGAGATTCCTACTAACTATTTCCTATGGTCACTTTTTGATGGTGAGATCAAAACTGTCTTTCAAGAAATTTAGTTCCCCTAAAGGAAACTGTAATCCAGGGTGATCTTCAATTTAGGGCAGAACACTTTCATTCAGCTCAGCCAGGCAAAAGGGTATTAAAAGAAAATTCTCCTAACCAGCTCTTTCTCAGAGTCTTAGATAAGAGACTGATCAGAAACTCCCTCTGACAGTTTCTCCTTTTGAATCTTCCATGGAATTCTCCCTTCCCCTACTGTTTCCTGAATGTTAAATTGCCCCTCCAGACACATTTTCTTCAACCTTTGCAGGTCTCCCTTGTTCTTGGCAAATTCCTTATTTACAATCCCCCATTTCTGTGTTCATGCAAAAGTCAACCAGACTTTTGTTCATTATTTTTAATACTTACCTAAATTATATGCTAATGTCTTCTAACTGTCTATTCTATGAAAACATACTATTCTAAATATTCTACCACCCCCCCAAAATAACAAATCCTAAACTATCTTCACTATCCTAATTCTTTCTAACACCTAATCTAAGACTTTGGAGTTTGTAGGAAATGGGAAAAGGTATTGAAAGTCAAATTCAAATGCAGAAGTATTTTGAACATAAATACCAAACTCAACAAATGTAATATTTTTGTAACAAAATAAACTTTCTCATCACAATGAACTATAACAATTTTAAGTATGAACTTTTATAAACTCAATCAATTCCTAAGGGAACTATGTCTCTTTAATTTATAAGATAAAGTATCATTCTGTCCCTAAACTGCCTCGAGTTTCAAACTTCCCTGAGCTAGTCTTTCCCTGTGTGTTAATTGTTAGTAAATTTTAGTATCCTAAAAACTTATTATTAGTAGATTAATTCATTAGTACTTTACAAATGTACATTGTTCTTTCTGTACAAATTTTACATATGTACATGAGTACAGATGTCATTCAGACAAGATTTTTTTTGTAACTTCCTGCCTGCCTGAGTCCTGCAGAAGCTCAAATAAGTTGATTTTATTTTCATGCAATTCAAAATCAGTATGAAATACTTGTGTGTGCAAATATACTTACCCCATCAGTGATTCCTCTTTATGTTATGCTTTTGATATATATGTGTATACATTGACCTATATGTGAAACTAACATGTATGATAAATAATCTTATGTGATCCTGCATTATCAATCCTTGATTTTAAAATTCTTTTGGTGTCCTTGGTGTTTATTGAATGCAAATATACATATCCTGTGTCTTCCTCTGTACAGCATCCATATTTTTACCTGTTGTCTCACCTTGATTGAAATGCTGTGTTCTCTGATGGTTTTAAAATACAGGATCATGCATGTGTGTAACATTATTGTATGCATGTGGTTAAGATGGATTTTTCTTCATGTGTGCATATGCATGTAAATAAGTCTGAACTCTTTATGCATGCATGTTAGTTTTCTATGGTGTGAAATTCTCATGCATGGATGTTTGTCTTCTATGGTGTGAAATCTTCATGCATGGATGTATGTAATGCATTTTTCTAATCAGTTGTATGTCCTATAATTTTGAAGTTTTGATATTGATTTTTGTAATTTGGTGTCTGGTTCTTTGGAGTTCTGGATTTATGGAGATTTGGACATCGAAAGATTTTTTATATTTGAAAATTTCTGGAGATAGAAACTTTCTTTTACTCTTCATTTATACTTTCTTGTGGATATAGACAGAGATCATTCATGATGTGTGTTAGCAGAGATATATTTGTGTTTTTCTGTTAGTAAGAGTTTGTTTCACTGTCAGCAGAGACTTGACTGTTATCTGGAGCTATTTTTCTTGATATCTAGGCCTATCTCATTGTTGTGCAGTGCCTTTATTTTGTCTTTTCTTCTACTCTCATTTTTCTCATTTATAGGGACAATTTAAGTTATTGTTAGGGTATTTGGCATTACTTCAGATATTTTCTATATTCTTTTGCATTCTATTCAGAATGTTTCCTCTAAATATTCTATGTTGCTGTCAATATTGTAGCCATAATATTGTTTACATTCAAGGCATGATACCACTGATCCTTCCCAGAAACTTTGGTGGAAGTAGGAGTAGTCAAAACTACTTCTAGAGGGCCATTCTATCTAGGCTCTGTAGATGTTTCTCTTAACAAAATTCTTCACATACACTTTATCTCCAGGCTTGATATTATGTAGTGAGAAATCCAGTGATAATCTTTGTACTATCAATCCGAGCTTCCTTAATTCTTCCAATCCATTTTATATTTCTTCTAAATTGGTGTGGAGTTGGCATTCTCCTTTTAGCATAGATACATAAGATGGTTTTGCTGTTCTACCATACCATAAAGGTTGACCATATAGAATTTTGAATGGGGAGATGTACAAATCACTTCTGGGTCTTATCCTCAGTTGAAATAAAGCTAAAGGAAGAACACCTGTTCACTTCAAGTGTGTTTCTGCACAGAGTTTCCCTATGGCTGTCTTCAATTCCTTGTTCATTTGTTTGACTTGCCCTGAATTTTGAAGTCTATTCACATCATGAAAACTACTTTTTATACCCAAGAGTTTATACACTTCTTGCAGGATTTGAGAAGTGAAAGGAGTCCTCCAATCTGAGTCTTTAATATCAGGAATGCCATACCTAAGAATTATTTCTTTCAGTAATGATTTTACTACTGTGGCTGTGTTGTTATACCTACTTGGATATTCCTCAACCCATCTCGTCAATTGATCCACAATAACCAATGCATATCTGAATCCCTTGTCATTTGGCATGGAAATGTAGTCAATTTGTAGACACTGGAATGACATATAGCTTAAAGGTCTGCCTCCCAGTGCTACATTCTTGAAATGATCCTGATTAAATTTCCTACATAAGTCACATGCCTGACATACTCTGATAGCATTTGTAGATATGCCCAGGGCAGTCCAAAATCTCCATACTACATCTAGAATAGATTGCATTCTGTAATGACCCTTGAGTGAATCACATTATACAGATGTTGGTACAGTTTTTTAGGAAGTATAGGCTTGCTGCCTTCCACCAACCATATGCCTTTTACTAATTTGGCTCCTAGATGTTTTTTTTTTTTTCCATGACTGCACCTCATCCCTATGGTAAGCTTTGGTAAGATAATGCTTTTCCACTAGAGAAAGATTCAGCACATGGTAGGGACCAAATTTTGCTGCATAATTCACTGTTATATCTTCCATTTGGTTTCCCAGGGATATTTGTGTAATAATGTCATTTGGTGAAGGTGTAATAGTATGAGTCTTCTTTATAAAGTTGTTTACTGTCCTAAGATCCTCCACAAATCTCCAGGAAAAAGTGTCATCAGCATTTGGTTTGGTTTTCTTAATGGCTAAAATTGGACTATTAAATTCAGACACTGTTGGTTTTAAAATGCCTTGCTCCAGTAAACTGTTGATGATTGGAGTTATGCCTTGAATAGCTTCCTTACTAAGCCTGTATTGAGGTATGTTAGGAAGTACACTATCCCTGACTTCTATTTTTACTGGTGTTGCAGATTTAATTCTACCCACATCATTCTGATGTTTTGCAAACCTCCTTGTGGTATATCTTCAGGAATTTCATACAAAGATGTTAATAACATGTAGTTTTTCAGGTTTTTCTTCTAATTGCTCTATTTATAGCAATGGATAATGTTTGAGTGAATGTTTGGGTAGATGTAAATATATGTTTCCATACTGTTCGCACTGTACTGTTATCCTGATTTTATATTTAAAAAATTGCATCCTAAAAGGTTATCCAGACATCCAGGAATTAGGAGGAAAGTATGATCAATGGTGAGACGACCTAGTTTAACCATTGTGCTTTTGAACTCTGAGGTCTGTTGTATTTTTCCAGTAACTCCTGTCACTGAAACCATACCCCTTATAGTATTATCTCCTGGGAATATCTTTAGAACAGACTTTGAAGCACCAGTATCAATGAGAGCCTTGTATTGTTTTTTCCCCACCTTAATCCATACATATGGTTCAGGTAGTTCCTTTGTTAAAGATCCAGTTGTCATGTTGTTAATTTGCACTGCCCCTTCATCAACTTTAGACTGTATGGTTGGACTAATTAAAATTTCTTTGTTTAATTCATTTCCTGACTGATCTTCAGTAACCTTAAGGTTTGTAATGTGTTTCACTGCTTTAGAACATGAATCTAAACATGGATAGCTGCCTGTTGTTTTGTAATGAGATGGTCATACATCCCCCTGCATTTAGAACTTCATCTTCATGTATAGTTTTTGAACCCTAAGCCACCATGACAGTTGCTATTCCCTGCATTCTATCCATATTTTCAAATTTAACAGTTGTCATTTTCCCAATATCTTGAATCTGATTCGTAATATCAACTCCATTTCTAGATGTATAATCATTTAAATTTGTATTTTCCTTGTTATACTGTAATGGATGAAAAATCTCAGGTTCAGGGATCAAACTAGTTCTTTTCTCTACAGGAGTACACACCAAGCAAATTTTTGTACTTTCAGTTAGTCCAAGTGGGAATTTTTTCATTTCTGTGAGAGTATTTACTTTGTATTTAGGTTTTATAGATACAGGTGCCTTAGTAACAGAAATCTGTGCCTTCATATAACTGACTTGGTTTAGAGAATTGATATTTTGTTTCCTTTTTGCTTCTGTCAATTTATGATTTTGTTGATGTAAGTTTTTATAACTTTTTCTCCTCTGATAATTCCCTAAACAAAATCTGCACTCAAAGAAAATTTCCAGATATGTTTTAATTTGTTCTCTGGTTTTCTCTTGCCAATTACTATGGTCCCTGTTCCTGACCTTTCTACATCTTGTTTCATCTCTGCAATTATGTTTCTAATATCTGTTTCCATATCCATAACTCCTATCTACCTTTTACTAATGTTTTATTTTGATCCTTCAAGGGAAACTCTCACAGAACCTATAAATTCATTTATAGGCACCACCCTTGTAACCTCATCTCCTTTTCTGCATTTTAATTTCAATCTCTTTTGTTTCTTATTATTTTTGACACTAGTCCAATCCTTTCTCCCATTCCCAGTTTTTTGCTCTAATAACTTAGGGTCCTAGCTTCATGCTGTATATCTACCTTTTGCCACAACATCAGAGTACATGGTTTTGCCCCTTTTTGTATTTGATCTTGCATAGCTTTTAAATCTAGTGTTTGTGACTCTTTCAACAAGCAGTGTGTGCATCACGTGTTGGTGGTCCAATAGTAAGTCTTGCTCTGATTTCTTGTGGTCCTATTATTGCCCTGTTCATATTTTTTCCTTAAGATAGCAATCCTTAACAATGTGACCGACCCTATTGCATAAGAAGCATTTCCTTGCTTCTCTTTGACCCCTTTGATTTTGGTAAGAAGGTCTAGAGTATGTTTTGATCATGTTTAAACTTTTTATTTCTTCAATTTCCTTTTGTTCCAAAGGTTCTTCTGAATTCTGTAATTTTTGTTTGAGCTCATCCTTCCCTCTCTCTTGCTCTTTGTGATTCTCATACAGATAAGTTGCTGTGTCCCTAAGTTCTGAAATCGAGATTGTATCATATTTTGGGAAAAAATTCTAAAAAAGTTTCTTAACTGCATGTGGCATCCCCTCAAAAACTGTCTCCTAATATGGGCCACTGATCCTTGTGAGTCCTGATTTATTCCCATGATGGACTCAATATTTTCTGCTAATCTATTAATATAAGTTGCATGGTGTTCCTTTTTCTCCTACATCATCTTATCAAATTTGCTCAAAGCATTTGGTTTTGAGCAAAAAGATTTAATTGCCTGCAAAGGGTCTTCTCTGCATTTCCTTACATATGCAAAATTAGATGGTCCAGCAAAGTCAAACTCCTCCCTTTCCTGTGCCCTGGGTCCATCTGTTAAGGTGTCATCTTGTCTAGTTTTTTCAACAAACTGCCAGTGTTCATGGGGGCTAAATACTTCTCCCATTATCAGATCTGTGTCATCCAAATCAGGTTCAAATATTCTGAAGGCACATTTCAGCTCCTTTACACACTTATAGGACTCATTTAAAAAATTTTGCAAAACATCATTTTAGGGAGCCCAAGTCTTGAGTTGTAAAAGACTTATGTATTTTAGAGTGTAGCACACCAGCTCCATTGGTGATTTTAGTTATGTCATGAAGAGGCAAGATTTTCTGAGCACCTGTGACCTTAGTAGATGTATTATCTTGTTTGGTATTTTCCTCTGCCTTGTCAGAAACCTTGTCTTTTGCCCTAGCATTATTTGCCTTGTTATTATCTTTCCCCAAAGTAACTGTGTCCCCAACCATCTCTGCAGGTGTTTCAACCCCTTCCTTAGCATTTTCCCTGTCTCTTTTCACTAAATATTCACTGCACATCCTCTGGACCAAGTCTACAAGTTTATTATCTAAGAAGTATTTGTGCAGTCTTCCTAGGTGTTATCATTCATAACACAATTCTTAAATATGAGAGGGTCTGAACTGTGGCCATGAGAATCACATATACCTGTGTCATCACTTGCCAAAGCAATGTTTGAAAACAGTATCATAGTTATAAATGATGTTGTATTGGCTATGAATTACACCATAACCATCATGACACCATTCACAATATTGTAAATTATGCAAGACTCCAAATAAATTCCAATTGCTGCTAGCACAGATTCCCAAAATATTAATTGAAGCATCATATCTTCTTTTGTTTTCTCTAAAACACCATTTTCTTCAACCTTTGCAGTTCTCCCTTGTTCTTAGCAAGTTCCTTCTTTACAATATGAAGAGAAAAGTTGGAATGGAGTTAGAATGCAGATCAAAGCATATTATTTCTTACTTTAATTTATTTGGGTTTTTATTTGGGGGTTTTGGTTTTCTATGAGTATATTCTTAACAAGGAATAGTGTGGAAATGTTTTACATGACAATACATGTAAAACCCTGAAAAAATTGCTTACTATCTTTAGAAAGGGAGAAGGAATGGAAGAAGGCACACAATTTGGATCTCATAAGTTATTGACAACTTATGTGGAAAATTATTTTTACATGTTACTAATTGGTAAAATAAAATATCTTTAAGAAAAAAAGAAAAGGAAAATGTAAGGGGGGAGAGTAAAGAGCTTTGATTTAAAAAAAAAAGAATTTTATATTTGACCCAGAGTGATAGTAATAAGGAGTCACTCTAAGTGACATGGTCAATCCTGCTCTTTAGGAAAATCACATTAGCAGCTAAATAAAGAATAAATGAAGTTGGGAGACACTTGATGCAGGGAGAACAATTAGAAGGTTGTACTATATAACCCATTTGAGAAGTGATTTGATTTGTCCTAGGATGCTGACTCTGTGAATGGAGAGAATATGACACATAGGAGAGATTTTGTGAAGTTAGAAATAACAAAATATGAAAACAAATTGGATATGTAGGATGAGTGAGAGTAAGAAGTTAATAGTTCCAGAAGAAGATGAGGTCTGTTTTGAACTTGAGTTTGAAATTCTAACAAAATATTTGTTTTGAGATGGCAAAAAAAAAAAGGATAGTGGTATCCTTAGCAGGAACAGGGAAGACCTTAGAAAGTATGGATTTATTGAGAAAAAATAAGATTCACATCAGTAGCTTGAGTTAATAAGCATTTGAAACAATATTTGAATGAAGGATTTCCTGACTCCAAGTTCAATACTATCTCACTGTTCTACCTAATTGCTAGCCAAGTGGTAGTCACTAAATCCATTACAAATATATACTATTTATCTAATATCAATTGAATCCTCAATGCTGCTCAATAATCCTTATAATTATCTGTTACTGACTTTATGATATCTGGAAAATAACTATTTCAAAATGTCTATTCTGTAGAATTAAACTTTCAAATCTTTTAGTATCCACTCACTGAAAATGGCCTTTACTCCTTCTTACTGAGATGGAGTCCAAGTGTTATAAACTCTTCGGCTCCCTTACCCTTTTTAATACCCTCACACAAATGAGGAGGAATCTCTTCTGTTTTGAAAATTAACTAGTCAACTTATTCATTAAATTTCATCCCTTCTTCTACACCCCTTTCTAAAACATTGCTCCATCTGCCATCTTTTTTCATACATCCTTAACTTTTTTTCACACTGTACTAGTTCCTTCTTATCAGACTTCACACTTCCAGCAAAAAAAAAAAAAATCATTCTCCACTTCCTAGTCAAGGAATTACCTTTACCCCTTTTTACCACTTAATATAAAATTATTAATAAGAGTAGTCTACACCTACTGTCACATTTCCTTAATATCCATTTATTTATTAAAATATTGCAATCTGAAATGTCTGCAGTTCTGTTATTATTGTTCAGTCATTCAATCATGTTCTACTATTATGACTTCATGGACCATAGTATGCCAGGCCCTTGCATACTTCACTATTTCCCAAAGTCTGTCCAACCTCATGATCATTGCTTTCATGACACTATCCAGCTCATCCCCTGTCCTTCCCTTCTCTTCTTGCTTTCAGTATTTCCCAACATTGGGATGCTTTCCCATGAGTCTTGTCTTCTCATTATGTGGCCAAAGTATTTTTATTTTTTATATATTTATATATATATTATATATATATATTTTATATATTTTTTATTTTATATATTTTAGTATTTTAAATATATTTTAGTATTTATATATATAATATATATAACACATATATATTATATAATAAAATTTTTTAAATATAAAAAGTATTTTATATATATTAAGCTTCTGCTTTTGTATATGTCTTTCCAATAAATAGCTTAAATTAATTTCTTGAAGTATTGATAATTCAGTCTCCTTGTTTTCTAAGAGAAGGTATTCTCAAAAATCTTCTCCAGCATATCAAATCAAAAGGTTCAGTTCTAAGCACTCAGCTTGACTAATAGTCCAACTGTCATATGCTTATATTACTACTGGAAAAACAATAGGTTTCAATATTCAAACTCATTTTGGCAAGTTATTGTTTTAGTATACTGTACAAATTTGTTATACCTTTCCTTCCAAGAAGTTAGTGTCTTTTAATTCTGATGCTGGCCATTAACACTTCAATGATCTCTGAGCCAAAGAATATAAAATATAACACAGCTTCCTTTTCTTTTCTCTCTATTTATGAGGAAATGATGGAACCATTGCCATGATTTTAATTGTTTAAAAAGTATCAAGCTAGCTTTTACACTCTCTTCTTAACTTTCATCAATACACTTCATAATTCTTCTTCACTTTCTGAATGTCTGGGTTCTGAACTATAATTTAGAAATTGCTCCTTTACATGTTAAAGATGCCCTCCTTAATTATCTTTTTCATGCTTTCTTCTATGAACACTTCTACAACTGCCACTGTAGACTATTCTTTCTCATTATACTTTCATCCTCTCAACTTCCAGAAAAACATCCTCTCATTTTTATCTTGCTGTTTTTCTGACCACTCTTCTGTCTCTTTTCTCATTCCACATTCTCCCCTCCCTTAAAAAGTGGATATAGCCTAGTCTTGGCCCTCTTTTCTTTCTCTTGATTCTCCACTGGTGATCTTATATTCAGGTTTGCGGCATAAACCATCACCTTTACAGAGAAATCTCTTCCTGATTCTCACCTTCCATATTTACAACTTCTTGTTGGATATCTAAAACTAGATGTCTTACCAGCACCTCAAGCTTAATGTGTCCTAAACTAAACTCTGCTATTCCCTAAAAAAACATTCTTTTCCCTAAGGAAAGCAATTAAGGTGAGGAAGGAGAAAGAGACTGAAAATTTGTGGAAGCAACAAGAACAAGATAAAGATTTTTGCTGTTTTTGTTTTTTGGATAGTAAACATAATCATAGTTAAAGTTAAGGAACTTATATAGCAGAACACTTTAAAATAATATATAAAAATAGGGTGATAATTTGAGCAAGGTATAGAGGTGTTTGGGGTTGGAATACTTCAAAAGTAGAGATGGAAAGGATAGCTTAATAAATAAAAAAAATCAAATCTTCCTCTGACCGTGGAGAAGAAAAAATTGGTGACAATGCTTGTAAAAGGAAGAGAAAGGAATTGAGTGAGTTCTGTATTCTACCAAAATGTTGTACATTTCTATTTCCAGGTTCAGATGTTAAGATCCAAGAAAAAGCTAAACCTTGAGAACTCACACCATGATATTGCCCAGCAATAGCTCCTCTCCAACTGAGGTCTCTGAATTCCTCCTGAATTGTTTTGTTAGATCTCCAAGCTTGCAGCGCTGGCTCTCCTTGCCCCTGAGCCTGCTCTTCCTCTTGGCTATGGGAGCCAATGCCACCCTCCTGATCACCATTCGGCTGGAAGCCTCTCTTCATGAACCCATGTACTACTTGCTCAGCTTACTCTCCCTGCTGGACATTGTACTCTGCCTCACAGTCATCCCTAAAGTCCTGCTCATCTTCTGGTTTGATCTCAGACCTATCAGCTTCCTTGCCTGCTTCCTCCAGATGTATATCATGAATTGTTTCTTGGGCATGGAGTCTTGTACCTTTTTAATAATGGCATATGATAGATATGTAGCCATTTGCCATCCACTTCGATATCCAGCCATTATCACTGATGAATTTGTTGCCAAGGCTGCCCTATTCATACTTGCCCGGAATATCTTCTTCACAATGCCCATACCCATTCTCTCAGGTATGCTAAACTACTGTCATTCCAATGTCGTAGAGAATTGCATCTGTGCCAACTTATCTGTATCAAAGCTTTCCTCTGATGATATTACAGTCAACCGCCTCTACCAGTTGGCAGGGGGATGGACAGTGCTGGGTTCTGACTTCATCCTCATCTTCCTCTCTTATTCCTTCATTCTTCGAGCTGTGCTGAAGCTGAAGGCCAAAGGGGCTGCAGCCAAGGCCCTGAGTACATGTGGTTCCCACTTCATCCTCATCCTTTTCTTCAGCACTATCCTGCTGGTCTTGATTCTCACTCATGTGGCTAAGAAGATGGTGTCTCCTGATGTGCCCATCCTGCTTAATATCTTGCACCATGTCATCCCTCCTGCTCTAAACCCCATTGTCTATGGTGTCCGAACCCAAGAGATCAAGCAGGGCATTCTAAAGTTACTGAGGAAGGGTTTATGAAGTGAGAACGAAAACTATCTAAATTAGGTCCTTCCCCATCTCTTCCTCATTTTTTATAATCTTCTACTTCATCTCTTTCTTCATAATTATGATCCAGTTATTCTATTTTTTCTAATTTCAATGTGTATCATGTCCTGAACATCTTTCATTTTTGCTGGTATGCTTCATATTTATTGTTTTGGGGGTAACATAATGTTCCATTACTTTAATTAATGATTAAAGTAATGATTAAGCATCATAATTTATTTGGTCATTTCCAATTGCTAGATATATAAGTAATTTCTAATTCTTTTGCCACTGAAAATCTATTTGTAATAGATTTGTACTTTTATTATTTTATAAAGTATTTATAAAGTATTTGGAAAATTACCCTATTTACATGAATCACTTTCTATAAATTTTCCCCTTTTTTCACTTTGTTTAATTTTTTGGATTGGATCACTATTGATGGTTTCACAAAGTCAAAAGATATGTTCATTTTTTTTATTGATGTGCTGTACTGTCATATTGTCATCTAGGATAGTTACACAAATCCACAGTTCCACATACATATTATTGTATATATACATACATATAAATGGACCAACAATATATTAGTGGACCTGTCTTCCCAGAGTACCCTACCTTCATTGGGTTTTATATTTTAAAAATGCTGCATAATTAGTAGACCTTAAGAGTCTTCTCTCCTGTCCTGTCCTTTCCTGTCCTGTCCTGTCCTCTTCTGTCCTCCCCTGTCCTTCCCTCTCTTTCCTTTCCTGTCCCCTCTTCTCGTCTTCTCTTCTCTCTTTATATGCCTCGCTTTTTCTCTCTGTCTCTCTGTCTCTGTTGCCACTCCTCTCATTCTCTATCTCTCTGTCTTTCTGTCTCCATCAGTCAAGTTTTAGGGTGCTCCATTCTATCTTGTGTCCTTATTGATTTAGGGTATGATGACTAACCTGATCACTGCTCTTACACATTATCCATACATACACACATGTAATATATATGAATGGGAATTATGTACATATATATTTCAGTTCTTCACAGATTTTAGATGTCATCTTAATCTGAAAATGTTTCCTATATTTGATTCTAAAATCAAATGATATTATAAATCATATAAATTATGAATCTGAAATCAAAGTGATATAAAAATCTTTTTTAAAGTAGATTGCAGACAAAATATCAGTCCCTAAAAATTCATTCTATTGGATATCTGAGAAGAGATAAAAAAGGTATATTTTGTATCAGAACTTAGCTCCAAAGCAGAACTGTGTTTAAAAAATAAAATAAATAAATAATATAAAATGGGCAGCTGGGTGGCTCAGTGGATTGAGCGTCAGGCCAAGAGGGGGGAGGTCCTGGGTTCAGATCTGGTCTCAGACACTTCCTAGCTGTGTGACCCTGGGCAAGTCACTTAACCCCATTGCCTAGACTTTACTGCTCTTCTACCTTAGAACCAATACACAGTGTTGAGTTTAAGAATGAAGGTAAGAGTTAGAGCAACAACAACAACAGAGCAGTGAGCATGAAGTACAAGACAGAGGTCTACAAGGCTGAAACCAGAGTAGGCATCTGTGCAGGTTTTCTGAACAGCTTCTGATTTTCAGGAAAGATTCTAGGTAGGTAGAGCTCATTAGACCTAAAAATGAAACCAGAGATCAATAATTGCAGGTATTTGTAATGTTTAAAAACATGCAGGTTCCTAGGTCTCTGTTTGCACTGAAATGTTTCACATTTTAAAAAAGATAATCAGAGAATAAGTCTTTGTTATAAAAAAGTCATTATTATTCTAATGCAATGATAAAAGGTAAATTAAAATGAGAAAAATATATGCTATGCAATTAAAAAGAAAAAGCATTTTGACTTCCCTTAATGAGCTGCTGAGAATGAAATACTCTGATATGAATCAAAGAACACAGACAAAGACATGACTCTATCACATGCCATTTATTATTATTATAAAAAAGGACAATAATTCACCACCCAAATCACAGTTTAATTCAACAAGCATTTATTAAGTGCCTAGTTTTTTGTAAGGCATTGTGCTAGGCATTGGGGATACAGAGGGGATAAATGAAAAAGTCCCTGCAATGAAAGAGTCTTTTTTTTTTTTTTACCAAAGTGCTTGTAGAAATGTGGTTGTTTTGTTGCTTATGGAATCAATTAAAAAAGGAAACAGGGCAATATGTTGCTAAGCTATTTAAAATTACACACACACACACACACACACACACACACACACACACATCATTATTCCTTCATGGTTATTCACAGTATGCTTAAGTCTGTATTTCAAAGGACGTACCCAGAGCCAGTTAAACTTCATCTGCCCCTCTATTATAGGATTTAGAGATTAAGTTATACAGAGTTAACAAAACCAATTCTTAAAATAGCCAAGCAACTTAAAAGATTCTTGCTAAGAAACTGAGGATAGAAGATATTAGTACTAATTGGAGCACAAGAAAACAAGAAAGAGTTTCCCCATGCCTATTTCAGATTCCAAAATAGCTCATGACCAGGAAGGGCTCCTTCCTCCAAAATGGAAAGTCCCAGAATTATTGGAAAGCAGTTCTAATTTTATGATCCTATGAACTATGACTTTCTATCCACTATTGTTAACAATAACCCATACCTCAGTATATACTGTGATTGGAGCTATGAATGAAGGAGAGCATGAAACCATCATAATTGGAGGTATATAAAAACCAAACTCTGATTGGTCCAAAGCAAGGTAAATGAGAAATGTATTAATATGCACGTATTGGTAAATTTAAAAGAGCATGGAAACAGAATTTTTTTCTGCCTATTCCCTTTTTTCCCCATTACACATAGAAATGAATTTCAACAATTGTTTTCTTACATTTTGCAATGGATATTCTCTTCCTCTCCTCATTGCCTGAGATGATAAGTAATCTGATATAGGTGATGACAATGCTGTCATGCAATACATATTTTGGAAATTGAATTTTATGATCTAGGGATTGGATCTTAGCATAGAATTTATTTCAGCAAGAAAGAGAAGGGAAAGGAGAGAGCAAGAGGGAGAAAGAAATGCATATTTACATATAGAGATAGAGATAGAGGTATGTGTGTGTATATATATATACATATAGTATATATAGATTGAAAAAACAATAAATGATGGAAAGATGATAGATTGGCAAATAATTAGATAATGGATGATGGATAGATGATAGACTCTATATAACAGATTAATTGCTGCATGCATAATTGGATAAATGGTTGATAGATGATAAATAGACATATCAATGAAGAGGTTACAGATAGATAGATAGATAATTGTACTATATATAATTGTTTTCTTTTGTAATCCCTCATATTTTACTCAACATATTTAAAAACATTATTCTGAGAAGGGATCCACAAGTTTCATCAGATTGCCAAGGAGGTCCATGAGACAGAAAACAGGTAATGCATCTTTGCTCTGACCTGTCAAAGAAAATATTCCAAATGAAGCATTTCAGTGGATTTTGAAACATCCATTAAAAATAATGAATATGCATTATTTTCTGATTAGTTAACAAGATTAGATGATATTGAAATCAGAGAAACACAAGTTTTCTAGCCAAATTTCAAAACATAAAAATACTATTCATAGCTGGTAGAAGGGATTAAAAAATTAATATCATAACTTGGAAGCATAGCCATTGATGCATTTTCCATGTTGATCTGTGAACCTTTGGAAGATATACTTTTAAGTAAGAAAATTGTTTTAAAATGTATAAAATAAAATGTACTTGCAATTCTGTTCTCAAATTGCTTCGTCACTAATGTTAAATGAAAAATATTTTTAAATAATGAAGCATTCACAACCACACTGCACTAATGACATTTTAGTCAGAGCAAGAGATTTTACATGAAAAATAAACTAAATATGATGAAATTTATTTAAAATATTTTTTATTTTCATATCTTATCAATTGATGAGTTTCATAATTGTTAAAAGGGAATTTAGGAGAACCCCTGGGGTTATGGTATGTAGGTTAGTTTATGAAAGCTGGTGATTCAACTCTCAGGGGAACTTCCTCTCTGTCCAGGCAGATTGCTGATGGCTGCCCTCTGTGTCAGACTAGAGCCCTAATGGTGAGCTAGATGAAGTAGCAGATTGCTAAAAGGATAAGAGGGAGACCACCAAAAGATGTAGTTTAAGACTGGTCAAGATGAATTGGACAGTTGTTCTCAGGGGGAAACCCCTGACAGAGAGACAATGGCTGCTCTCTGTCCCTTTAGAATAGAGTGGAGGCAAAGGTGTAAGCAGAGGTCTCTACTAGGATAGGGACACCCCAGGAATGAGTATTGACTTTTGGTCAGGACTTTGCTTAACATCACCTTCCTCAAATGTCCCTTTATGGCCAAACCTTGCTAGAGGGAGAGTAATTGTGGACACCCCAGGATTTGACAGAACTTCGGGTTAAAGAGAGCTTCTCCCCCCTCCCCCCCCCCCCGCTTAAGAATCCCTTCACCCTTCAAGCCCCTTTCACCCTCCTAAATAATATCTGACTGTATTTGGTTATCAACTCAAAAGTGGTTTAATAAACAAATATCATGGAAAGGATTAGAGAGAGGAACAGGAGTGCCCTAGTCTAAAACACAGAGTGGTATACGATGCCTTTTGGCCTAAGCCAAAAGCCAAAAGGTCCTGGCCTAGAAGCTTTCTTTGACTTCTTCCTTTCCCTATGCTGCTAACCTAAGTTAGTAATGACTGATTACAAAAGTCTTTAGATGTAGCTAGCACAGAGAGAGAGGTTTCTTTCTTCAGGCCTGGCTCAGTCTGCCTTTCCAGGCACAACCCCTCAGGAGACTAAAAGTTCAGTCAGTCTACTTAATACTCTGCTGTCCATGAGCAACAGGTACAATCCACAAGTCTTGTGATCAAAGGAAAAGGTTGGGAAACACTCAGGGATTGTTGGAATTCGTGAGGTGGCAATAGGAGCTCTGTTCAGTCCAGGGTCTAGCAATGAACTTCTCCCCCAGAGATAATTTTTTTTTTCCCAGCACTCCTTGCTCTTCAACCTTCCAACTGTCCTTAGTTGTCACTCATTCCTCTCAACATTCCATCTCCTCTCTGTGCAAAATCTCACAATTATCCCCTTTCACGAGATGACCTAACCAAGATCATTATCATGAATATTTATGATTACCATAGATTTACCATATGCTATTTCCTAATCTATCACCCCCCAATAATAAAAAACCCTTTCTTACATTATGGTATGCTAGATTCCTAACTACCTAACCTAAACAAAGACCTTTTCTAGGAAAGGTTTGGGTAAGGAATTTGGGGGCTTACAGAAAATTAAATTAAGTTTTGCAACACAATAACATATCAAAAACATTCGCCATTAGTATTGCTATTAACTATTCTTGCAATCCTAAACTAATGCAATTTTCTATCTTATGCTATTACCATGCAAAAGCAATCCAACTCTAAAACTTCCATTAATACAATTTCCAGCTAATGCTGTTACATTGAACTTCCTTAAAGTAAACTGTTCTGCTATTCTAGATCAAATTCTATGCTTGACCAATGTATTAATCTAGTCTAATGTATACACTAACTATTGAGCTTATTTTTAAACTGTTAAAAGATATTATGCTAACTTTCCTAAGCTATCTTATCCATGGTCTCTACATTAAGTACACTCTATGCTATATAATCATCTCTATCTAGATACAATTATCACTACTATGTTACACTAATTATTCTATTCTATACATGCTTCTACTCTCAATCTATACACAGTACAGCATAATTTATACAAACCCTATAGCTACAATTGCAAACCTATGTTACAAAAAATGTACAATTGTAGCACAATTATGCAATTTCTTATGTCCTGATGGTAATCACAGAGAAAAACTTATTGTTTTTTTCCCTCTGATTAAGATTTTATTCATCTACCTAAGTATTTACATATTTTGCATTATTGCAGTCATAGACTCTCATTTATTTACACAAGGTCAAAAAATGAATCAGTTGTGATTTGTGTTTGTATCTTTGTATGTAATGTTGCATACTTATACTTACATCTGTTTTTCAGCCTTCCTCTTCTTACAAGTTGCCGGATAGTTCTCTTCATTTCTTGCAAGTTATGTGTATATTGCATGTTTCCTAAATATGTGAAATATGTGTGTTTTCATGCTAATGCCATACCATTCTTACATAAATCCTGGTTTACCGTCTGTCCATTTTTTATATACAAGTATTTACAAAGTTCAATGTCCTTTGCTGTCCATTTCATATATATTTTTTAATTTGTATTCCTCTTGTTTTGCAGCTTTTCTTCTGATCTTTTCCTCTGGGTTGGTATCTTCTTTGTTACTTGTTGTCAGTTGTCTAATACTTGACTGATGGTCTAGTCTTCTTCTGGAACTGTTTTTGAAACTATTACTAGAACTATTTATGGAAATTTTATTGCATTGTTATCTACCTCTAATTTTTCTAACTGATTTCTGTTCTCGTAAGGATTATCAAATTTGATTTATGAACAATGGATCCATGAATTTTTCTCTTCTACTTTGATTGCACTGGTAGTAGTTAGTAGAACTTCAACCACTTCTATAGTTATTTTCTTATTAAAATTTCTCACATATACTTTGTCTTTTGGTTTGGTGTTATGTAATGAATAATCCAATGGTGTTGCTGGTTGGATCACACCATTTCATGGAGTTCTGTAATCCTGGTTTGCAAAGCTTTGATGTAATATGCCAATTACAATCTCCTCCTAGCATGGAGACATAAGAAGGTTTACAAGCTCTTCCTTGCCAAATTGCATGGCCATACAGCATCTCAAATGGAGAAATATGAAAATCTTCAGTTGGATGTGTTCTGAGATGGAATAGTGCTATGGGCAGAATCTTGGTCCTTTTCAAGTGAGTCTCTGAACAGATTTTACCCAAGAGTGTCTTGAGTTCTCTGTTCAGTCTTTCAACTTGACCCAAACTCTGAGGATGATATGGTGTGTGTAAACTAGCCTTTATCCCCAGGTTTTTATATACCTCTTTTAATATGGAGTGTGTGAAATGTGATCCCTGGTTGGAGTCCATCTTGGAAGGAATTCCAAACCTAGGTATGATTTTCTTTAATAGCATTTTCACTGCAAATGCTGCTGTGTTCTTTTTGGGAGGAAAAACCCTCTGGCCATCTGGTCAGTCTGTCTAATATAACTAGGCAATACCTAAACTCTTTGTTACTTGGCATATTTATGTAATATATTTGTATGCATTCAAATGGAGTATAAGCTAATGGTTTACCTCCCAGGCCTTTGTTTTTGTATACTCCCTGGTTGAATTGTGTACAAATCTTGCACTTTTGACAGACTTTTATTGCATATGATGATATTTCTGGTGCAAGCCAAAATCATCACACTGAGTCTATCACCCCCGGCATCCCATAGTGTCCTTTTGCATGTATGGCATTGCATACTTGATTTGTGAACAATGGATTCATGAATTTTTCTCTTCTACTTTGATTGCACTGGGAGTAGTTAGTAGAACTTCAACCACTTCTATAGTTATTTTCTTATTAAAATTTCTCACATATACTTTGTCTTTTGGTTTGGTGTTATGTAATGAATAATCCAATGGTGTTGCTGGTTGGATCACACCATTTCATGGAGTTCTGTAATCCTGGTTTTCCTGGCATAGTTTTCTAGGTAAGATGGGTTTACCTGACACTGAAAACCATATGTCCTCTATCATTCTGGCCTTAAATTTCTTTTTCCATGCTTGAATTTCACTGTCCCTGTAGGCATGGTATAGATTTTCATCCTCTAAGACTGATAAATTCAATACATGTACTGCTCCCATTCTCATAGCATATTTGGCTGTGATATTGGCTCTGCTGTTTCCTAAGAACACTAGGTCTTTGCTATACTAGTGAGATCTACAGTAGATGACTCCCACTTCCTTAGGCAATTGTATGGCCTTAAGGAGTTCACTTATGAGGCTTGCATATGCAATTTCTTTGTTTGATCTAGTGAGAAATCCTCTGTGCTTCCATATTTGCCCCATGGCATGTACGGCAAAGAAGGCATATCTTGAATCGTTAGAGATGTTTACCCTTTTGTCTTTGCTAATCTGACATGATTTCGTCAGGTCCACAATCTCAGCTCCTTGGACACTCATTTCTTTTGGCAATGATCCATACCATGATGTTTCTTCTTGCGTTATTACTGCTGCCCCCATAAACCACTTTCCTTCATGCATAAAATTAGATCCATCCACGTAAAGCTCCAGGTCTGGATTTGTTAATGGAATGTCTTTTAAATCCATTCTGGTCTTTTTCACTAAGGATATAGTTTCTTCACATTGATGTACTGGTTCTCCCTTGTATGGCAAATCTGGAAGTAAAGTAGCTGGGTTTAAAACATTATATCTTTGCAATCTGATGTTCTTATTGCTGAGTAATACAATCTCATATTGGGGAAAATCTGGTTTATAAAAGCTTGCAGATTACATTTTTTTCAATATGGCTTCTATCTGTTGAACAGAGTAAACAATGAGTTTGGATCCCAACACCAAGTTGGTGGATTTTTTAATCATGAGTGCATTTGCAGCCACTGCTGTGAACCTTAAAATTTCACAGACTTATGAATGTTAAAAATTTTACTCCACATTGAGGAATCCTCAAATTCCCTCCTGAGAAACATTCCCCATTTTGATGTGAGAATTCGCCAGGATCAGAAATGGGAGGACCTCTATTCCACCTGTACTTAAGAATGCTTTAGGGCAGAAAACTCCTTGCTAAACAATGAAAGTACTTGGATCCATGCTTATGGTGGGGCAAGGAGTTCTTTGAGCCAGGCCTGTTTTTAGAATTGATACAATGGGATGCTAGGTACCTAAAAGGGTCAGGCAAGTTTTCTCTTGATGAGATTAGCTGACTCAGCTGTGTTTTCTCTCGTTCAGACTTACTGAGGAGATTGGTCTACACAGCAGCATTTTTTTCTGATTCAGACTTACTGAGGAAATTGGTCGACTTAGCAGGAATTTAGATGGGCAGTCCTTTGGAAAGCATCTACAGTGATTGGTAGATGTAGGGACTTAGGAGAGGTGACATGGGAGAAAAACCCCTATAAGAAAAAGCAGAATCTCTTGAGGAGATATTCTTTTGGAGAAATCCTTTTGGAGGATCTCTGATGAGGATCTCTTGGGAAGAATCTCTTGAGAGAGGCTCTGGAGAAGGGAAGCTCTTGGAGGACAATCTCTAAGGAGGTCTTACTGGAGCTCTCTCTGGTGAAGTCAGCTGAGATGGAGCTGGCCTGGTGTTACTAGAATCCTTGTTTAGGCAGACCTTGTGATGAGTGTTAAAAAACTGACTGACTGATTCTCTCTCTTAAGACTCAGGTCTAGGCCATATTGGCTTGAGGCCCTTCATAATTATTCCTTTCCTACTCTTTCTCTCTTTATCTAATTCCTCATTATATTATTAATTAAAAATCTCTATAAAACCCAGTTGACTTGGGTATTTGGATAATTGGGAATATTTCCCTGGCGACCACCTTATATTTGATTTTAAAACCAAGACAATATAGTGAAACATTTTCTGCGGTCAAATTTACTCACCCTCTCTTATATCTATCACAATTTATATCTTCCACCATTTTAACTCACTACAGTTTAAGACCTCAACCATTTTAAATCTCACACTGTTCTAAGACAGAGAACCATTCCTTTTGCAACTGGATCTAATTGGGAGCTATAATAAGTCACAGGTCTAAAACTTGGTCCTACATATTGCCCTAGCACTGCAGATGCCACTCCTTTTGCCTAATGAACAAAGAGATGGAAGTCATTGTTATAATCAGGGATTCCTAAGGCTGGGGCTGTATGTATAGATTCTTTCAGCTTGGCTAATGCCTGATGATATTTATTTGTGAGTCTTAAGGTTCTGTGACTTCTTTCTTAGTAAGATCAGAGAGACATTTGGTTATTTGGCTGTAAACAGGCATCCACTGTCTACAGAAACCTTTTACTCTGGGAATCACTCAAAGTTGCTTTTTGGATTTTGGCACTCTTAGCTTTTGGATACCAGCCACTCTTTTCTTAGATATTTGCCTCATCTCCTTCTCCAAAAAAGCCTAGGTATTCTACCTTTGGCATGTCTCATTACAATTTTATTCTTGACACTTTTTGACCACTTTTGTGAAGTTCTATGAGCAGTTTTGTACTATTTCGAAGGCAAATTTTAGCACTAGGGCTAACAATAAGAATATCATTCACAAAGTGGACCATTTTACTTTTCCTGAATACAATGGAATTTAGATTGTGTTTTAAAATTTGGCAAAAATAATTGGTGCTTTTGCAGAATCCGTGGAGCAAACACCAGCCATATTGATTCCCATTCCAAGATCCATCATTGTATAAAATTTAGAATTGCTTGGAATTTCTGCAAAAATGCTGGAGGGACTTGGGATGACTGGGAGTGATTTGATGACAAAATCATTGATTGCTCTTAAGTCTTGGAGAAATCTCCAGTGCACTTTCCCTTGGGCATTGAGCTTTGCTTTCTTGATTGGCATAATGAGTATATTTTATTCTATCATTGGAACCAGAATTTTTTGTTGGATCAGGCTTTGGATGATTGGCCTGATGCCATCAATTGCCTCTTTGCTTAATCTATATTGGGGAATTTTTGGAGGTATTCCTTCCTTTACTTTCATTTTTATCTGAGTTGCAGATTTCAAAAGTCCTACATCAATGGAATGCTTTGTCCAAATTTCATTTGGCACTTCACTAGGAATCTCACAGATTGTATTTGCATTTTGATCTTGATCTTCATCCAATTGCCCCAGGAAAAGCAAAGAATGATGTTTCAGTGTGATTTTACACAAAAATTCTCTCCCTAGGAGATTTGAAGGATATCTAGCTATTAATAGAAAAGTGTGCTTAGTAGTTAATGGACTGAGAGTTAACATTTTTGATTTTTGCTTTGGTACTCTTTGTGTTTTTCCTGTGGCCCCCATAACTTTTACTGAACCCACAATTCTACTATCCACAGGAGATGTTTTTAGCACTGAGCATTTTGCTCCAGGGTCTTTTAATAGTGGATATATTTTGTTTCCCACTTTGATGATTTCATGTGGCTTAGCATTATTAAGTTCTTGAAATACTGGAACCATAGGTGCTTGCAACTCTATCTTCCCCAGATCCTATTCTTTTCCTTCTTCTTCTATGTTAGAATTATTAAGAGCTACCGATTCTTGATTTGAGACTTCACTTTGTAACCCATCTGCTTCTTGCAATCGGATCGTTTGAGCATGAAGATTTAAGGATATTGGGATAAAGTGTGTGTTGTTTAATGATCTTGTATATGTTACTGGCTTAAATTCTTTAACATTAGGGTTGGATTTAGATTCCTGTAATATATCAGTGACATTTCCCTTTTCTGTATTATCCTCTATATTTATATCTTTAGGAGGTCTGCTCATGTGAATCTTTGGAGATATTGACTGTTCCAACCTATTGTTCTGTTCTACTTTTAGCTTTGATGTTTTAACCCCCAATTCAGTGAAACAGTTTGCTTTTGCATCATTAGAACACTCCTCTCTTTGTGAATCAATTACATTTACTTGTTCCTTTTGCTTTATGCTATTAATTTCCAAATTATGGTTTCTTCCCTTTAGTAAGTCATTTTTTGTTTATGCTGAGAAAACTTTTAACTCATTATCACCAGAAAAAGTTTCTTTGTATTCTGTACTTGCTAAATTATTGTTCACTAACAAATTTACTGCATGTATTCTAATTCTGGCACAAATATCTCCATTTCCCTCTTCCCTTGTATCCTTTTCCATTGTTCCATTCACCTTACACCTTATTTCCTCTATATCATTTTGCATTTGAATTTCCTCTTCTTGTTCTTTAGTTCTATACTTTCTTTTTGTATTCAACTGTTCTATGTCAATATAGCTTCCCTGAAAATAATCTTTTCTTCCATCATTACTTATAGCTGTGACCCCCAACAACTGGCTTCATAATTAATTGCTCTTTGCAGCACCTGAGAGTACATCCAAGTATTTCGGTCTCGCTCCTTGTTACATAAACCATTTCATAGTGTCGAGGTCTGGTGCATGTGTGGACCCTGAGCAATTATGGTCACAATATTGTGTAAATGTTTCTTTATTGTATTTTGTGTTATTTCTCCAGGATACCTTCTTATTATTTGCTGAGTCTATTTGTACTTTCAAATTGCAGTTCCTGACAATGTATCCCAATTTTCCACATAAAAAGCACTTAGGCAAACTTCTTCTCTGTTTATTCTGTGTAAAATTTATTTTTGGTCAATAATATTGTAATGATGCCAAATTTTTTATCTCATATATCTCTTCTTGTTTTAGCTTGTCCTTTGATTCTTTGAGCTGATTTCTAAGCTTCTGGACTAATTCATTTTTCTCAAGAGAATTTGCTCTATGACCTGAAAATATGTAAGTAGCAGTCTTTCTAAAATCTTCCAACCCAAGGCTTTCCCTGTCAGGGCAATGAAACTCAAAGTAATTCTTAATGGGCAGATTACTCCCCTTAACAAATTGTCTCCTGATGTGCTGGAGATTTTATTCATTTAGATCTTGAAAGCCCAGTACATTCTCAGCAGTCTCAACATCTCTATCAAGAAAAACTGATGGATGCTTGCCTACTTCTTGCCTTAACTTTTCAAAACATCCCTAAGAATCACGTCATTTTGAGTACAATCTCATTGCTTCATCAAGATCTTCCCTTGCCTTACATAGGTATACTAAATTTTAGTTGTGAGATAATTCCAAATCTTGCCATTGTTCTGGCCAAGATGTTAAATTGGGATTTGATCTTGTCTCCCCAGTAAATTTATTTTTTTCTCTTTGGGTAAAAAGCTCAGATAAGAGAACTTCTGTGTCTGCAAAGGTAGGGTCATACAAACAAATTGCATATTTGAAATCCTTAATGCAAGAGAAAGGGACAACATACCAATTAGGCATTCTCTTCCTCAAGCTTTCTAAATCCCCAGCTAAAAATTGTTTGTGAGTTTTTACGTGGATGATACCTTGGTCTTGCAAACTAGTTTGATCCCTCAATGGCAGAATTGGTTTTGTCCCTTCAGTTTCAGCTTTCTTCCCCTCTTCAGCTACCTTGTCTGGGTTTGTATTTTCTTGTTGTGCATTGTTTGTTGTCTTGTTTTCCTTTCCCTTGGTCAAGTTTGCGATCATTTATTTTAATTGGGTAATCTCCTCCCTCATTTATAATATCATTATCTTCATTTAATTTTCTTTGCCTAGTTTCCCAATCACCAGTGATACTCCTCTTTTTAGAGCATAGTACAGATTGATCAGTACAGTAAGTATTCCCATGATCATAGATGTAAGAAATCACGCTGTCCATTCCAATCTTTAACCATTGTAAACTGTCACATAGATTTAAAACAAAATATATATAATTTGGAATCATGACAAAAAAAATGAATACCCTAAGTATATGAAGTTCTCAAATATTGCTAAGTAACCCATATCCACTACTAGTTTGTTTGCCGTATTTATTTCAAAAAGCCTCTTCCCAAAGGAAAAAAAGTGTCTTTAAGTCTGAGCTTGACCCCCCACCGCCACCCCCACCCCCAATTACCCAATCCTACCCCTAACTCCCCCACCCTACCCCCATCCCCCCACCCTGAAGACCAGAGTGTTCTTATTGGCTGTTGTTGTTGCTGGGTAGAGTAACTCTTACTAGAATCACTGTTTCAAAATGGCTACCTCTCACTGTCACACAGGCCTTTGTGTGGTGAATAGGACTTAACCACCTACTGTCTTTTCTTTCTCAAAGTTTGAATAAATAGGTAAGAAACCTGGCTGGCTTCACCAACTGTTAAAAGGGAATTCAAGAGAACTCCTGGTGTATACATAATGCACACAATATATTAGTATATATGAATAGTTTATAAACAATAATTATAAACAAATAAACATATATAGGGTTGTCCTCCTGTTTTTTTTAACTGATAGGGTTGTTCCTCAAAAAGGTTTGGAAATCATTGTTTTATTAAAATTTCAGAACATGTGAATAAGTGAAGACCTCCAGGAACTCATGAGAAAATATTTGTGGAATAGAGTAACATTCTTTTAGTTTTTATAGAAATATATATTATACATATTTAGTATATAATATATATACATAGTATATGTATTTAGTATATACTAATCAGAGGTTTTTAACAAACAGAGTTCTTCCCTACCTACTTCCTCTTTCTTTCCACCTATTTGACCCCAAAATGTTCAAACTACAATTTCAAAAGACTTTTCAGTGCCTCCGATTCATGTCAAACCTGGTTAGTTTCCATTCTAGTAATTTTTTCTTTAGTTCTTTTCTTGAATGTGTGTTCAGTAAGTGTTGAGGGAGGATAAATGGTCTTTTCTCATTCTCCATTCTCAGACTTCCTGAGTGGTAGGGAAATTGGGTTGCTAGAACTGTGAGCCTCTACCTCGAACCACTGACTATTTGGTGGAGCCTGCAGTCTCACTAATATTGGCTAAGTCATGAGGGGGCAAGACTGAGACTAGTGTCATGTTGGGGTACAGAGACGGTACTGAAGAAAGGTAGTACTGTTCTGGAAGCAGTCAAAACAATCACTTGATATTTATTTTGGCCTGAAACTGTGACCCAAGATATCAAACTTTCTCTGTTTCTGAGTGGAAGAATAATGAAATAGAATAGATGTTACCTCTTCTCCCTGTAGAGAAAGCATCAGTTTGCTATTACTTCATAATACAGCCAGTATATGAGACTTGTAGAAGGCTGAAATGTCAGAGGCATTATAAACAATATTCCTAACTCTTCAGTGACAATTCAAGCCAAACCTTGGTCAACAGACTATTACTACTGGCAAGGGAGGGCTTCAAAGGTTCTCCCTGACTTTCCAATAGCTGTATCTGCATATGAAATATCAAGGTAATGTTTACACAGGTAACGATGACCTTGTCCTGTGAGCTGTTTATCTGTGACACTATAAGATCAGCAGGGAAGTCAGTTGCATCACTGGTTGAAATCAACAGCACAGCCATATGAGGGACATGAGGTGCTTCACCAGAGAAGAACCTTGGTCAAAAGTGCTTCTTGTGGAAATGTAGGCTATTATCATTGTGTACATACCTATCCATGAGTGTTTCTATGAGTGCCCAGTTTTCTCACTGATTTGAAGGGTAATTCAGTAAAGCAGGTAATGCGGTCTTGGATTGTGAGAGAAATTTTTCTTGCTACTCTTCTTATTATACAATCTAATGAAATGATGTTCCATGGCTTTAACCATTAATGGGGAACACATTGGTGACACTTTGTGATGGATTGTTCTAGAGGACACAGGCTCACAAAGTACTTTGAACCAAGGGTAACAGTTCTTTGGAACATTTTAGAACTGGTGGCTACCCCTAGATGATATAACACTATTTAGATGTATTTATTGCAATGAGGCAAAGAAATAGCCTCTGTATAGACTGGAAACATGTCATCCAATGATATCTGGTTCCTCATTACAGTTGGACAAGTCTACTGGTCAACCAGAACAGAAAAAGCAGCCCTGTGGGAGATCTTATACTACAAACTGAGCACCACAAAGTTTGCTCCACATTTCTTCTAATCCCCTTTGAAATGAATAGTCCTCAGTCATGAATTAGTATTGACTTAATACTCAGCTAATTATATGAAACAAGTCCTGGAAGTATTTTTCAATTTTTCTTTGTATTCCTATGCTTCTTGAACAGTGTCATGCAAATAAAAGATAGTTAAGAAATGACTAATATATTTGATTTGAACATGCAACAAACCATGTTGCTACAGTGTAATGAATTACAGTTCAAAATTATGTACTTGTTAGCAAATTACCAATACAAAGTTTGCTTTAAAAAATCCAGCTTTTTTTTTCTCCCTCAGGTTGTAGCTTAATTGGAGAGTTCTTGACTCTAAATATCTCTCCCCAGGCCTTTCCTGGATCAACATCCCTCATGCTGTCAAGTAATTATTCCTCTTTGTATTGCTATTTCTCTTCTACTCAGAACTTTTTCTTAAGATTTTCTAATGTTTTGACTAGGATGATTTCAGAAAAACTTGGAAAGATTTACATGAACTGAAGCAAAGTGAAGTAAGCAGAACCAGATAAACATTCTACACAGTAATGCAATATTTTTGATGAACAACTATGAATGGCCAAGATATTCTCAGTAATACAGTGATCCAAGATAATCCTTAAGGCTCATGTTGAAAAATACCATCCACCTCCAGAGAAAGAACTTACAGAGTCTGAATACAGATCAAAATATACTATGTTTCATTTTCTTTCTTAATTTTTTCACATTCTCTTCCACATGATGACTAATATGGAAAAAAACATTTTACATGATTGCACATATAAAACATATATCATATTGCTTACATCTGGAATGAGGGAAAGAGGAAAGGAATTTGGAATTCAAAATATTTTAAAAGGAATGCTAAAATTGTTTTTACATGTAATTGGGGAAATATTATTTTTAAAAGAACTTCCTCATCATTGAGGAAGTAGAAAGATAGCATATGAAGCCAGGTCATCTAACTCCAGAATTCGTGCTCTTTACTCTGACCCATGTTGCCAATTCACATCATCATCAAAAAAAAAAATGTTTCCCAGTGCCTTCCAATCTTCCTCCCATTTATCCCATTGCTTATTCTTTAAGTTGAAATAGCATGACAATGTCTACTGTTCCCCTGAGAAAAAGCAAAGAATTTCAATGGAGATAGAAACTGAAACCACTGGACCCTGTATCACCTTCTATCCTCAAAGGGAAAAGCTTTCTTTCCATTTATTGCCTGTTTCTTTATTATTGGTGAATATTTATGTAGATGTAATTATATGCAAATCACTTTTTCATAAAATGCCAGAGAAATAATAATCAATGAAAAAGAAAATCAATCACAGGATCTCTATGGGTTTAAAGTTTTAGCACATGGAAAAACATATGGCTATTGCTCAATACTGGTTGAGTAAGTAACTGAGAATGAATAGGGGTCAGAACAAGTGAGAAATCATTTTGAGAGTAATGATGAAAGTCTGAGTGGACGTGGTATGGAAGAACCACAGTGAGATGATAATAGAGGATCAGGTACTGTAGATTAGACTGTCTCTGAATTATTCCAAGATTTCCCTGACCTCTAAGGAACATGAACTCTAGACCAACCCTTCACTTTTTATACTTCAGCAATTTCAAGATGCCATGCTTGATCTCCTGAGTGCGAACTCCATAAACAATGGGATTGAGGGCTGGTGGGATGAGGTGGTGCAGGACATTGAGAAGGATGGGCACTTCAGCAGGCACCTTTTTGCCAGCCTTATTGGTAAAGATGAAGACCAGTAAAAGTGTATAAAAGAAGAGGATGAGGATCAGGTGAGAACCACAGGTGCTCAGAGCCTTTGTTGCTGCTCCTCCAGATTGTAGCCTCAGCACAGCCCTCAAGATGAAGCAGTAAGAAAGCAAAATGAGCACCAAGTCAGAACCCAGCAGGCACCAGACACTCACAAACTGGTAGAGTTTGTTGAGATGGATATCGCCACAGGAGAGTCGAGCCACAGAGATGTTGGCACATATACAGTTTTCTATTACATTGCCTGCACAGTAGTCCAGACGGGCAGCCAAGATTGGAGTGGGCAATGTGGCCAGTAAGTTGCGGAAGATGATGAATATGGCAGCCTTAACTACAAACTGCTCAGTGATGATGGATGGGTAGTGCAGGGGATGGCAGATAGCAACGTAGCGATCGTAAGCCATAATCAGAAAGGTGGATGACTCCATGGGCAAGAAGGTGTTCATGACAAACATCTGTAGGAAGCATCCTGTAAAGCTAATGGGCTTCATGTTGAACCAGAAGATAAGCAGGACCTGCCAGAATCATCATTCTCAAATATTGTTCTTATATTTTAACATCAACGATAGGTTAGGAAGCCATAGTAGCTCCCAATTTTCCATTAGATTAAAACTATTTTGCTCTAAAATACATTCTAATTTTATCTCACTTTTATCCCTGACATATCTCCTTAAGCCCAACACTTCCCTCTCTATCTTTTATGTGGCTTGCCAATGCCTATCTTTCCGACTTTAATTATGGTTCCTCCAATATTCCCTCCCCCACTTTCTATTCCTATCTATATCCATCACCTTTTCAATAATTAAATTCCAACTTACCCATATGGGAAGATGTTCCCAATCTGAACATTTCCATTGGCCTGAACTTTTCTAGGCTTTATGACCTTAGTTTGAGCTACATTCATGGTTTCATAATTTTGGAGGCTGAAAGAAATATTTAATATTTCCTAGTCCAACTCTAACATTTTACCATGGAATAAACAAGCCAATTAGGGAACTTGATCAAGGATATAAAGGTATTTTAAGAAGAGTTAGGGTAGCATGAGAGGCAGTATGGTATAGCAGATAAAGAGCTGATCTCAAAGTCAGACAGGCCTGGGTCCAAGTCTCATCTCTAACATATATTGGTTATTTGTCTTCAATCAAGTTGCATCCTCTAAGTGCTCCAGGCAGCTCTAGAAGACTATATGATGCAAAGAAGATACTTTAAGGATTTGATCTCAGGACTTCTAATTCTAAATAGAGCACTTTTCCCTTTCTATTACCCTAATATTCATCTACTTGCTGATATTACTATTCTGTCTCTCTCCTAGAAAAGAATAAATTGGGATGGAGATCACCTGATTAGAAGGGAGGGAGGGAGAAGGGTGAAAATACAATATAAGTCTTTAAATATTAGAATGGCTGGAATGGGTAAAGAAGCTTTTTCCTTGGCCATAGAGGGAATAAATAGAATCAATATCAAAGTTCAGAAGAGGCAAATTAAGACTTGAGGTAAGGGGAAATTTCCTGTCAAGTAGAAATTAAAGTGTAATGAACTGCTTTGGAATATTGTGGGTTCTACATTAGTGCAGGTGTTCAAACAAATGAGAGTATGATCATTTGGCAAGTATTTTATTAAGGAGATACTTTCTCATCTGTAATATAAAATCCTTTTGAACATTTTGAAATTGAAATTTAAAATAATATTGAAATATTTTAAATATTTCAAATGCAATGGACTAGCTAACCATTGAGGTCCTTCCAACTCTCAAATTCTCTGATTCTGTGATTCTAAAATTATTTTTATTTTTCCTCAGAGCAATAACTTTATTTTTGATGCTATTCTTTATTCAGCACTAAGCTCTATAAGCAATAGTAACACATCTGGGTTGTGTGATCAATCAAATGGAGGATTATATATTTTCTCTGATTCTCATAACTTCTCAGACCTCCCCAAACAGAAATTGTGGAACAAAGTTAAAGCAACTTCAGGTGTCTATGGTTTAAGACAGAGGTGTCGAACATACAGCTACTCATAACACTTTCAGTGCAACTGAAACTAAATTAAAATTTAATTAGGAAATATTTCACAAAATCATTAAATGTAGTGTAAAACATATGTAAAGACAATATAAGACAACGTCTGGCTTTCTAAGGCAATATGTACCTGCAGGGATGCTTATGTATGGTTTTTGGTCCTCATTTCTAAATGAGTTTGACATCATTGGCCTAAGACAACCAGAACTCAAAAGATGTTTCTAAAAATCCATGAATTAATCATTAGATCCAATTTTCCTCCTTTTATCATTTGAAAATATTACTAATATGAGATGTCTCTCTGTGAGGTCAAGGGGAAGGAATCATAGGGAAAGCAATAACTAAATGAATTTGAGGAAAGTGAGTAATGAGTGACCTTGGGGATTTTGATAATATTTCAGGATTTATGGTGACAAACATCAGGAAGGCCAATTATGTCTACATGCTGTGAAGCAGCTGATAGATTAAGGACCTTACCTTGGGGATGACAGTTAGACAAAGTATGACATCCAAGAGGGAGAGGATAGCCAAAAGGTAATACATGGGCTCATGCAAAGAAGCTTCCTGATGGATGGCCAGCAAGAGCACCACATTGGCCCCCAGGGCCAGCACTAACAGAGGGGTCAGGGGTACTGACAGCCAGTGTTGTGTGTCCTGCATGCCTGGGAAGCAGATCATCAGAAACTCAGTCACCTGGGTTGAAGAGCTGTTGAGTGACAAGGCCATGGATGGTGAGTGGGTTGGAGCCTGGCTGAAAGAGAAAGGAAATTAATTCAGTCTGGCTTTCTAGGCAACTAAGGGACACAGTATATTTCAAATTCAAACCCAGACATTTAATAGCTGTATGGCCATAGGCAAATAGCTTAATCTCTGTTTGCCTCAATTGCCTCAAATGTAAAATAGGGGTAACAATAGTATTCATGGCACAGGGTTGTTGGGAGAATCAAATGAGTTAATATCTGTAAAGTGCTTGGTATAGCAGGTTTTATATGAACACGTAATAGGTGTTATACAAACACATAGTAGATATCATATAAATACTTATTCCCCTTCCCTTCCCTTGTTATAGGGAAATGTGAACAAGCTTGCAAATCTTGATTCCTCTTTCCTTTCTTCAGTTCAACTTAAGGAACACAGGGAACAATTGGAATTGACATAAAGAACAAAGTGCTTCCTCAGAAGATATCAAGTTCTTCATCACTAGTGTTATTAAGTCAGGGTCTGGATAACTATTAGAGATGCTTCAGAGGGATTGCCTATTTAGTTATAGATTGGATGAGAAACTGTCAGAGAGCCTTTTCAACTCAAAAATTCTGTGATTCTCCAGAGATTCCTGTATCCCATTCCTTGCTCCTCTTCTTGTAACCCCTCTCTAATATAAGTAAGAATGTATAGAGGACAGAGCAGAAGAGGTTCCAGGACAGTCAAAAATTGGGGTAACCAAAGTTAGAAGTCAGACCAAATGGATAGTGATTAGCAAAGGATACTGAGAAAGAATAGACAGACAATGGTGAGAGAACCAAGATAGAGTAGTATTATGAAATCAGAGAGGAATGAAGATCCAGGAAAGGGTGGTCAATCTTGCCAAATGCTGAAGAAATGTCAAGAAAGATAACAACTGAGAAAAAGTCTTTGGATTTGATAATTACTACATATGATCACTTAGAACTCTGTAGGGAAAGTGGTTTCTGGTTTTTTGAGTGGTGAATTCAAAAATTAGATTAAGAAAGGATTGAGGAGAGGAGAAAAAGTAGAAGTAAGGATCATAGATAGCTTAACAGAAACAGGATACGATGGGGCAGCTTGATGATTCAATGAATAGAGAGCCAGATCTGGAGATGGGAGATCCTGGGTTCAAATATGGCCTCAGATGCTTCTTGCCATGTGACCCTGGGTACTTAGAAGCAGTAAGGCTGTCCTTCTATAATCAGAGGTGAGTGATCACCAGCAGAGAAATTCTTGAGGCATTGAAGCAGGTGCCTCTGGAAGAATGGATGTAAGACTTCTGCTCTGAGAGCTAACTGAAATTGGAATCACATCACTGTGGGTACAGTTATTATAACAAAGCAAATTTCTTTAAAAATGCCTATTCCTGAATATTCTTCTACCTTGAAACTTAGTTTCCATTCTAAGACAGAAAATAAGGATTATGGGGAAAAAAAACACAACATGTAAAGAATATTATGTGGCTTTCCCAATAGCATTCACCACACTCATTCACTGTCTCTAGGATCTAAAACATAGTCCAGTTGTCCCATAACCCACTATTTGAAGACTAGTATTAAACAGATAATCAATTCCATAAAAGGGGGTAAAAGAGTCATCTGGACAAGCAGTATAGAGTGAGATCAGCTCCAAAAACTTTGTAGAGCCAATGTAGATGTCCCCAGCCTTACTATTCCCCCATAAGAATGCCCTCTCTCAGGGGCTGGGTGCCCTCCTAGTCTTTGCTCCTCTGCAGAACACTCTACAAGGCCTGGTCTTCCAGAGATCCAACTTAGTAAGGAAAAAAGAAGTGGCTTCCTGCCTTTGTCAATGCCCCATCTTGTGGCATGATGACATGACAGTTCCCCAGTAATTTTATGTAGGTGAGACATGTCTAGAGATCCATTTTGAGTCAGGACCACCTTTTTAGGTTTGAGTGACTTTTAAATTTCCTAGACCTATACTTCTCAAGTTCTAATTACTAGAATTTTTGTCTTATAGAGAGTGGCTTGAACTTTTTTAAACCCTTCCATTATATAATAGTAAAAACAATAATAATCTAAATATAACAATCACCACAATAATAATCATAAGTGCAGAGATTTAAACAAAATACTTCCCCATAGTTTCAGAGAAACCTGAGAAGACCTGTATGAATCTATCAGGAAACAGGAAGAGCCAGGAGAATAATTCATACTCTAATAACATTGAACAGCAAATAATTTTTAAAGATTTAAGAACTCTGATCAATACAACTACCAACCATGATTGCTAGGGATTGAGTAACGAGTGCTACTGATCTCCCCATAGAGACATTATAGGCTAACTGCAAAATCAGACACATTTTTAAACATTGCCAATAAGAGAATTTGTTTTTCTTGTCTGTAAATTTTTACTAAACGGGTTTTTGTTTTTTGTTTGTTTTTGAGGAGAGGGGGCTGCAGCATAGAAAGGAAATAAATGTTTGGTAATTTAAAAATATTAATTTAAAAATATTTCAAGTACCTTCTCAGACTTTACCTCACCTGACTCCTATACAAGCCCTATGAGGGAGGCAGGTGAAGAATCATTACTTCATTATACAGAAGATGAAACTGAGACCCAGGGACCTCCAAGTTACTGAAAAAAAATAGGACTAGATGCATGATGTCGTAGTGCTCATTCCAGGGCCTTTTCTATTAAATCATTCTGGTTTTTTGAAGTCTAAAAGACTTTTCATCACATTCTTCATCTTTCCTCATAAGACTGTACATGGGATCATGCAGGTGACTTCATTTTCTTTTCATTCTTTATCTGAGACTAAAAATTAACTGTCTCAATGTACCCACACTCTAAAATTCCACTTTTCATTGAAGACAGATTGGTCAATGCTCCAGAAAAATGTCTTAGGTCTGAAGCTCTTTAGTCCACCAAATACTACCCCCTGAAGCTCCCAAAAAGATGTGACTATGGACTAGTTAGCAATGCAACTAATTTTAGAAAGAAACAATAATAATTAAAATAATACCATCAGAAAAATAAAATTATCAACCTCTTTGTTATGTGGGGAGAACATGAATAAATTTGTGAGGAAGGGAGCATTCTCTCTAACAGATAGGTGAATTGAAAGTGGTACGGCCCAGGACTCATCCTCAATTTCACAGAATCCTCACCAAGGAAACTTCACACACACACACACACACACCACTCACAGAAATGTTGTCTTGGCCAACTCTAGTGGCTGTCTGGCTTTGCATCCATTCCCTAGACTTTGGCTGGCAGGTGGGGTTGTACAAAAGCCTTTATGAGTCTAAACTCACCCCTCTTGAGGATATTAGGTAGCATATTCATTTGAGGCATCCCATTTCCCAAAGGCTTCCAGTTCCCTAATACACAAATTGTTTCCTGTGATGAAGGGCCTAAGGATCAAAGAAAACAAGAATTAAGGGACTTTGAGTTTCTTCTACTGCATATAATAGTTACTGAACCTCAGGTAGAGTTTTCCTGATAGATGCAGGGTTGTAGTAGGTGTGTTTGGGTGGTTTTTCTGGAGCAGAAAAATATGTTAATAGAAACAAAGAAAAATAAACTGTTCTTATAGCAACTGAAACATTATTGAACATACTAAATCAATTCAATATTCACTTATTTCATACCTAATATGTCAGGCACTATTCCAAAAGCAAGCTCATCAATCATTTATGTGTTTCCAAGACTGGACTTTTGTTGAATAATTCTCTGTTATACATAAAACAACATTTCTATATGGAATTTCATTTTCCATTTGATTTCTATTATAATTTTAATAATTCATTGCCTTTGAAAAATAACCCCATCAAAAAAAAATTAGTCCTACCTAGTAGATAATGTTTATATATTAACCTTCACATTCCTCAAAAACACACACACATTTTAGACCCATCCCATATTTATTGCTTATTTTGATGAATGTTCTCAATTTTATAAGCTTTAGATATGCTAAGCACAGTGGAATTTCCAGAATTGATCTGAGTAAAACTTCAACAAACCTTTGGAATACTAAGTTATGATATCAGGACATCAGTCAGTTATAAGAACACCAGAAAATCACTTAATGAACATTAGCTGTCTACTCTGCCTCAGGCATTGTACCAGATAGAAGGACTACAAAGATAGAAGTGAGAGTAATCCCAGCCCTCAATGAGCTTACATTCTAATAGAGTAGACAGCATGCACATACACCAGTATGGACAAAACATATTCAAAAGGAAAATGGCATATTGGAAGGATGGAATGCACTAATAATTGGGGAAATTCTGAACAGCTTAATGAGGAAAGTGACAACTGAGCTAAATTGTGAAGGAAAATAGGCATTCTGCTAAACCAAAATGAACAGAGAGTATATTCTAGGAATGGGGGACAAACAACACAAAGACATGAACTACATGTGATAAATATTAAGTAAACTAGTAGTTATGGCTCTCAGTATATAACCTATGCTTAATATCTGTATTAGATAGAATTAAATTTGAATCTCCTAAAATCTCACCATTTCTTAAACAATATATTTTTACCCTGTTGTTTTCTAATTTTCTTCCTCCAATTTCTGTCTACCTCTGTCTCTGTCTCTGTCTCTGATTCTGTCTCTGTCTGTGTCCCTCCATCCATTTGTCCCTCCATCCATCTGTCCCTCCCTTCCTCCCTCCCTCTGTTCGTCCCACCCTCTTCTCTTTCATAAGGTTGGACCTATATTTTATTCAATATTTAACTTCCATTCAATCCATTTTATTACTGATGGTTTCCCCTTTAACAATGAATTTCTGTTAACACCTTGACTACACATACCTCCTGTCCACAGAATTTCCAGGGAACAATAGTCAATAGAAGAAATAGATTTTAAAGTGTCATTGTGAGCTTGATATAGGGTATTGGCATAAGACTGTTCATATAGCAATTGAGTAACTGAGCATCGATATTTTGAAAGTAAGAAAAAAGACACTCTAGTCATTATAGGAAAGAGAGATGTTATCATTTCCAGAAGGTGTTATGTACAGGATCTTCCAGGGCAGGAGGCTTGGCAGAGACACCAGCATGATCATACACTCTGGAAACAGGGTCAGTCTCTCCCAGGAGGACAGAGCAATGAACAATGTCCAGGGTAGCAAGAAGTTTCAGGAAAGACCAGATAATCTTGATAAGTTCCTCATTCTCTCTATTTTTAAAAATATTATCCCATTATATTCAACTTACTAGATACTAAGATCTTTCTTCTAAAGTTCTTAACATTGTATAGATGTTGATAGAGAACATGGGTTTTTGATTATTTACCTATCATCATATTTATCAGCAACCTGACATTTTTTTTTACCCAGTTACACAACTTGAATCTATCATGGGCATAAATCAGGATTCTCAAGAATCTGTGGCACATATAAGAAGACAATTTCTAAGGGGATGTAATATGCAATTAAAGAACTTTTTCAGAAACTTTTCCCCAAAATATGACACCATATCAATCACAGAGCTAAGGGACATTGCAACATATTTGTTTGATAATCAGAAGGAGCAAGAACGGGAAAAAGATGAGTTAAAGCAAAAGTTACACCATACTGAAGAATCTTTAAAACAAAAAGATTGAAGGAATTAAAAATTTACACACAATTAGGACATACTCTAGACCATCTTATCAACAACAGAGAGGGCAAAAAAGAAACAAGGAAATGAGTAGGCCACATAACAAAAAACGGTTACTTAAAGAAAAAGTATGGGCAGAATAACAAAAGTACTAGGAATCAAGGAAGAACTCATTATAGGTCCAATACTAAGAGGTTCTGTGATCATTACATATCAAAAAACTCAGAAACCCCAGGTCTTAAGAGTATGCAAGCAGCTATACAATCTGGAGCTAAGCCATGGTACTCAGATGTAGTAGCTAGAGGAAAATATCCATCATGAAACCAGGACCCTAAATTAATTGAGGAAAAGAGTGGGCATAAGAGAAAAGATTGGAATAGTATAAAAATTAATAAAGGACTAACAGAATTGAAATCTAAAGACAAAAAGGGAGAAGAGATTACATGAGTGGTACCTGGAAATGAATTTATAGGTTCTGTGAGAGTTTCCAATGAAGGATCAAACCAGGGCATGATTTAAAAAGCAGAGACAAGTTAAGGAGATAGATTTGGAGATTAGAAACAAAGTAGCAGAGATAAGACAAGATGTAGGAAATTCATACAGAGGGAGTATAGTAACCAGTCAAGAGAAAACTAAAGAACAAATTAAAACATCTGGAAAATTTCTTTGGGTACAGATTTGGTTCAGGGACTGAACAGGAGAGAAGGGAAAGTTATAGAAACTTGCATTAACAAAACTACAAGTTGATGGCAAAAACAAAAACAAAATTCAATTCTCTACACCAAGACAATTATGTGAATGCATAGACTAAGGTTACTACTGCAAATGTATCTTTAAAACCTACATACAATATAGACACTCTCACAGATATGAACAAATTCTCACTTGGACTGATTAAAAATACAAATAGCTGTTTGGCACAGAGTCCCTTAGGAAAAAGACCTAGCCTGAATCCAGACGCTAAGATTTTTCACTCTGTACAGTACAACATGGAAATTTTAAATCTAAATGATTATACACCTAAAATGAAGTTGAAAATGATAATCAAATTCAAGGTATTGGAAATATAACAACTGTTAAATTTGAAAATATGAATAGAATGCAGGGCACAGCAACTAACAAGATGGCCCAGGGCTCACAAAGCTTCTATAAAGCCAAGGTTCTGAATGGAGCAGGGAGGTCTGACCAAGTCAAAGAATATGACCAAACAGCTAGCTATGGTTTAGGTTCATGTTCCAAGAAAGAGAAAGATACTACAGACCTAAGTGTTATTAAAGATCAGTCAAGAAGTGAATTAAACCAAGAAATTTTAATTGGTCCATCCATACAGTCAGCAGATGATGAAAGTGCAGTACAAAGTAACAGTATGACAATTGGTTCATTGACAACAGAAAAACCTGCACCATATGTATGGATTAAGGTGGGGGAAAACCAATAAAAGCTCTCGTTGATACTGGTGCTTCAAAGTCTGTCCTAAAGACATTCCCAGGAGATACCACCATACAGGATATAGTTTCAGTGGCAGGAGCTACTGGGGAAATACAGCAGGTCCCAGAGCTCAAAAACACAATGGTTAAACTAGGTCTTCTTACCATTGACCATAATTCCTGTATGTCCTGATAACCTTTTAGTACGCAATTTTTTATGTAAAATCGGGGCAACCCTGCAATGTGAATAATCTGGAAATATATATTTACACCTATCCAAACATTCATTAAAGCATTATATATTGCTATATCTAAAGCAATTGGAAGAAAAACTTGAACAAATACAGACATTGACATCAATGTATGATATTCCTGATGACAAACCACAAGGGATTTTTGCTAAACATCAGAATGATGTGGGTAGAATTAAATCAGCAGCACGAGTAAAAATAGAAGTCAGGGATGGTGTATCTCCTAAAATACCTCAATCCAAACTTAGTAAAGAAGCTATTCAAGGCATAATTCCAATTATCAATAGTTTACTGGAGCAAGGCATTTTAAGACCAACAGTGTCTGATTTTAATAGTCTAATTTTAGCTATTAAGAAAAACAAGCTAAATGCAGATGGCACCACGTCATGGAGATTTATGGAGGATCTTAGGGCAGTGAACAACTTTATCAAGAAAACTCATACCATTACACCTTCTCCAAATGATATCATTACTACACCGTGATTGATCTAAGCAATGCATACTTCACGATACCATTACACCCTGACTCCCAAAATATTTTTTCATTCTTATGGGGACAAAATCAGATCTTCTGGACTAGACTTGTCCAAGGATGTTGTGAATCAGCCTCTATCGTCTGTCAATTGCTTCAGAGAGAACTATCAGGTTCAAGCACAGCAAGTTGGTACACTATGTCAACGATTTACTTCTAGCATCTCCAGATCCAAAGACATGCTTAGAAGACTCAAAAAGACTATTTAGAGCTTTATAAGAGAGGACACAAAGTCTCTAAGAAGAGGATTCAGTGGGTACTCCCAAAAGTAGAATATCTAGGATTTATCCTGGAAGAGCGCACCAGGAAAATCTCAAGCAAAAGAATAGCAGATATACAGAATCTAAGCATTCCTAGGATGAAGAAACAACTCAGAGCATTCCTAGGGGTTGCTGATTTCTCACAATAGTATATCATAGGGTATTCCCATATTTCAAAGTGCTTGACTGATTTGACAAAGAATGAGATAAAAGATCCACCGCAACTGACCAAAGAACATCCCCATGCTTTGTAAAACTTAAAACAAGCTATACTCATGGCTCCAGCTTTATGAATACCAAACCCTGAGGAGTTTCATTTACATGTGCACGAAGTGCAGCTTCTACAGTATTGGCACAATATTTTGGGTTAAATTTAAGACCAAATTTAAGTCCGTCTTTTAACACTCACCACAAGGTCTGCCTAAGCAAGGATTCTAGTGACACCAGGCCAGCATCATCTCAGCTGCTTTCACCAGCTTCCTCCTCCATCTGAATGTTTCAGAATGACCCCTAGCTCTTCTTTGAGCTCTTATTTTAAAGGGCAAAATCTCCTATGTCACCTCCCCTAAGTTCTTCCATCTACCAATCACTGTAGATGTTTTCCAAAAGACAGCCCATTTTGAATTCACAGCTGAGTAGATTAATCTCTTTAGTAAGATAGAAAAAATGCTGCTGTGTCGACTAATTTCATTAAGAGAAAACCTCTGAGTAAGTTTTCACCTTTTAGGTCTAAGTAGTTTACAAGTTGCCCCACCTTTATAGGCACCTAGCATCCCATTGTATCAATTCCAAAAACAGGCATGGCTCAAAGAACTCCTTTCCTTTATAAGTATGGGTTTCAAGTACTTTCATTGTTTAGCAAGGAGTTTTCTGCCCTAAAGCATTCTTAAGTATGGGTGGAATCGAGGTCCTCCCATAGCAAGGAGTTTTCTCCCCTAAAGCAGTCTTAAGTAGGGGTGGAGTAGGGATACTCCCATAGCAAGGAGTTTTCACATGCAAGTAGAGTTCTCACTATCTGGTAGGGAATTATTTCAAGTAGGGAATTGGAGGATTCCTCAATGTGGAGTAAAATTTTTAACATTCATAAGTCTGTGAAATTTTATGGTTTACAATGCATTGTTACCAAATCATGTCAGTGCCCAGGGCATGGAGTTGAAAGCTTTACTCCAAGCCCCCGAGTTGGCAAAAAGCAAAATAATGAATATTTACACTGACTCCACTTGTTTTTTTTCTTCTATTATTCACTCTAATGCTTTTACTTAGAAAAACAGAGATTTTATTATAACAACTAGAAAACCAATTGCATATAAAAACCTGATTTCTCATTTGATAGCCACTGTCGGCTTGCCAAGGGAAATTGCTGTAATTCACTACAAAGCACAAACCTATGGCAAGGACAAAATATCCCTAGGAAACCAAAAGGCAGATATAACAATGAAATATGCAGCCAAATTTGGTCCCTACCATGTGCTGAATCTTTCTTTAGTGGAAAAGTATGATCTTACCTAAGCTTACCATAGGGATGAGGTGCAGTCATGGAAAAAATCTAGGAGCCAAATTAGTGAAGGGTGTCTGGTTACCTCAAGGTGGGAAGCCAATTCTCCCCAAAAAGTTATACCAACATCTGTGTAATGTGATTCACTCTAAGGGTCATTACAGAGTGCAATCCATTCTAGATGTGATATGGAGATTTTGGACTGCCCTGGGCATATCTACAAATGCTATCAGAGTTTGTCACGTATGTGACATATGTAGGAAATTTAATCAGGGTCATTTCAAGAATGTAGCATTGGGGGGCAGACCTTTAAGATATATGCCATTCCAATGTCTGCAAACTGACTACATTTCCATGCCAAATGACAAGGGATTCAAATATGCATTGGTTATTGTGGATCGATTGATGAGATGGGTTGAGGCATATCCAACTAGGTGTAACAACACAGCCACAATAGTAAAATCATTACTGAAAGAAATAATTCCTTGGTATGGCATTTCTAATATTATAGACTCAGATCAGGGGACTCATTTCACTTATCAACTCCTGCAAGAAGTGTATAAGAACTTGGGTATAAAAAGTAGTTCACATGATGTGTATAGACCTCAACATTCAGGGCAAGTCAAATGAATGAACAAGGAATTGAAGACAACCATAGGGAAACTCTGTGCAGAAACACACTTGAAGTGAAAAGGTGTTCTCCTTTAGCTTTATTTCAACTGAAGATAGACCTAGAAGTGACTTGCACATCTGCCTGTTCAAAATGCTATATGGTCAACCTTTGTGGCATGGTAGAACAACAAAACCATCATATGTATCCATGCTAAAATGAGAGTGCCAACTCCATACCTATTTAGTAGAAATAAAAAATAGGTTGGAAGAATTGAGAAAGCTAGGACTACTAGTACAAAGGGTACCATTGGATTTCTCACTACACAATATCAAGTCTGGAGATAAAGTGCATGTGAAAAATTTTGCTCTGGAAACATTGGCAGAATCGAGATGGATAGGCCCACTAGAAGTGATTATAATTACTCCCACTTCCATTAAGGTTTTTGGAAAGGATCCATGGTATCATGCCTCACATGTAAAACAGAATTATTCCCATGATATTAACAGCAACACAGAAGATGTGGAAGAATATCTTGAATAGAATGCATGAGAATATAGAAAAAAACTCTGAAATATGGCCAAATTTCCCAACAATAACTTCAATACTCCTTACAAATGAGAGATATGATAGTACAAGAAAAGATGGAATAAAAGCACTGCAAAATATCAATGAGATAGCCCCAGGTATCAAGAAAAATAGTTTCAGATAAGAATAGACCTCTGCTAATAATGAAACATAGGTTAATTAACAAGAAAACACATCTCTGCCAAAACACACTACATTGTGTATGATTTCTATCTATACCAACAAGAAAGTATAAATCAAAGAGAAAAGAAAATTTCTATCTCCAATAAGATTCAAAGATCATAAAAGTCTTCCAATATATTAATATCTCCATGAAACAAAATCTCCGTGAAATCAAAACCCCATAAAACTAGACATAAAATTATGAGTCAATAGTATATTTCAAATTTATAAGATATGTTTAAAATCTAATTAGTATAACACATTGCATACACCCACACATGAAGATTTTACAACGTGAAAAGCATGCATCCACTCATGAAGAGTTAAACCAAAGAAGACTGACATGTACGCATGAAGAATTCAAACTTACTTCCATGCATATGTACTCATTAAGAAAAGTCAATCTTACCCACATGTATACTTTAATTTTACACAGATTCATGATCCTATATGTTAGAGTCATCAGAGAACACAGGACTTCAATCAAGGTGAGAGGACAGGCAACATGTGACACAGTACAGAGAAGGCTCAGGATCTGTCATGAAATCAACACCGAGATCATCAAAAGAACTTTGAAATCCAGGACTGATGATGAGGGGTCACATAAGATTTTGTCATACATGTCAACTTCACATATAGGTACATGCATATACAGTCACACATAAGCACAGCATGAAGTAATCTCAGGGATGGACTAAGTATGTAACAACTCATAAATAATACACACACATAATTGATACTGACATATTAATTGAGTTTGTTCAGGACTCATATAAATATTTTTGTACATATTGGTCCTTTCTATAGTAGTTCTTTCCATAATTTTAAAAATAAAAACAAGGAGGCACTCAGGTATTTGAGAATGGCTGTGTAAATTAAGGTATATTAATATCATGGAATATACTGAGCTGAATAAAATAATGAAAGGGACAGACAGTATCATCAAAACTCTTTTATGAAGTAATGTAGTTAGTTAAACCAGAAGAATTATGTACACTTTAATAAAAACATTGAAAAGAACTTAGAAAGACTTAAGATTTTTGATTGATATAATGACTGACCATAATCACAAAGGATTAGTAATGAAGCATATGAACTACTTCCTAACAGAGAAGAGATAAGGAGATAAGTTCAAAATATAGAATGTAATTTTTTGGAATTTATTTGATTATGCACATCTTCTAGAAAAGTTTTCTTTTTCCTTTCCTTTCAATGTGTGTATATGGGTAAAGGTTAAGCTAGATGGAGAGGGAGAAACTAAAGAATGGATCATAGAAAAAGAGAAAGAAGAGCAACATTGAAGTATTTTTTTAAATAGACAAAAAAAAAGAATGACACAAAAAATAATGAACAAATAGGACTATACTGAAAGTTATACCTTATAATATAATACATGAGATAATCCTTATGAACTATCATTATGACCTCAAGGATTATTATATACTTGAAAAGCAAATGATTCATAAAAGTCACAATTTCATTTTCAATCCTCTACTGTTTTATTATTTATATGGAAATACTTGCTTTATTTGACGTTCTTTTAAGTTCAGAGTTGTTCTTTTTTTTTTGTTTGTTTGTTTTAAGTAAGATCCTTTGCAAGATTTCAGGGCTTGGTGCAATCAATGTACTATTTTCAAACAGAAGGTCAAGGAGAACAATAATCCCTGTGGGATTGATGATGAAAATCTGCACTAAGACAGATGACTTGTTTTGGAGGTTCAAGGAAGCAGCTTTTTGAAAATTTTAGACATAGGATTTAGGGTTTATTCTAATTGCTGGTGCCTGCTTCATTTCCCCTAAGTGCATTGAAGCTATTCAGAAATTGACTGACCCCTCCACTAAGAAACAGTTGAGGGCAGTTTTAGGAGCAACAGGGTTTTTTAGGCAGTTGATCCCTTGCTATTGTAAGGGCCAGGCTATAATGGGTGAATAGTATGGTTGACACTGAAAAAATCTAAATTTAAATGGTCGCCAAGGGAAATCCCAAATAAAATACCCAAGTCAGCTGCCAGATTTTTATGGTTATTTAATTAAAATAGGAGGAAGAAAATATTAGAGGGAGAGAGAGAGAAGGAAAGAGGGGGAGAAGGAAAGGAGTTTAATTCAAAACCACTCTGGCTCAGGCTGAGCCAAAGCAGGTGTTAAGGCCTTGGAGAGCAAGGCAGAGAAAGGGGTCAGTCCTTATCACTCATGTGACAGGTCTGAAGGAAAGCTGTCTGCGGGGCTCCTCCAAGCTCAAGCTCCAGGATCAAACTGAACTCTAGCCTTCTCCACAGGAAGTCACAAGAATGCCAGAGGCTGTTCTCTACCTGACATCCTGCATCTCACATGTGCCAATGGTGGCTCAAACTTGACTTAGGACCACCAAGAGGTCTGTCCTTTTCTTTGTGCGTCTGTTGAAGGCCATCTCCTCAGATAATTAAATCTTGAGTTTAATGCAGACCTTTCAAAATTTTGTTACAATGAGTAGGATGGAGAATATGCGTTTCCCAGACCTGATTCTGTTATTCCAAGTATCTCTGTTGTTATTGATCAGGAAATAGCTAAATCAGATCTTCTAAAGAATGGTCTGATTAGGATGGAATAGTTTTAAATTTTACAATTTCCCCTGAGGCCCGATGAAGACTAGTCTCTCCGATGGGTCTTGTAAACATGCCAGCTATGAAATTACAATAGTTATACATAAGGGGAAAATAGGAGAGATAGATAGAGAGAGAGACAACAAAACCAATGTTTTGCTGGGTGCATTGACAAAAGCCAATTAGGGGGAAGTCCCCTTTAGGCATTCGGTACACATAAGAGTGTACATCCAAAATAAATGTTCAATCATCCTTCAGTTCATTCAACCACACCCCGAGGTTCATTCTTGATCTTGATGTAATGTAGGTTTTCTGGTATCTTTCTGCAACAATTCTTTCTCTGGATTTAGGAATTAGCAAGCTTCTTCCTTGAAGATCTTTCTCGAACAGAAAAAAAAAAACTTTTCAAAATCTTGGATCTTTATTAAAATACAATTCCCCCCCCCCCCGGAAGTGGGTGTTAAAAAAAATCCAATTCAGCTCAGGATGCATTGTTGAGTTATAGGGGTGTTTGAGTCAGTTATTAAAAGAATTCAAAAACAATAAAAAAACAAATAAAAAACAAAACAAAAATATATAAAGGGGAAAATATGGAAGAAAGTTAAACTTTGGGGAGAAACGGAAGAAAAAAATTCAAAATCATAATCAAAATACCAAAATCTATGTATATAAAATGTTGAGTAAGCAATAATAAATTCATAATAGGCCCTTGTACAGGTCCAATTTAAAGTAATTTCCATCCCACAAGTCTGTAGGACAGAAGGCAGTAATATTTCACTTACCCATTAGCAGCCAAGACTACAGGAAGTTGCCATACTATAAGAAGGAAAGGAACTAGAATTCTATTTTGATAGGGAAGCATCATTCCCTGGTCTGATTTTCAGTCATTCTCAGGGATATAGGGAGCCAGCATGATAGTCAAATTTTGGTACTTATCTGACTACTTCATAAAGAGAATAGATACAAGGAAGTCCTACAACTTAACATATGTCAAGCATTGCAACCTCGAGTCCACATTAGTATTTCCTGTGTGCTCTTTTGGCACTATTCAGGTTTAAGTCTTTGCTCCTTGTTTTTATCCCATTTCCTGGAATCAGACACAAACATTAATCATAGTCCCATAACATTTTATCAATAAATGGCAGGTTTCCATAGTTTAAAGCTTTTGGGTATGCATTGATATTATAGCAAATATATATACATCTATATAGCATATTACTGCAGAAAAAATAATATTTAATTGTATGTAACTTTAGTACAAGAAATGAGGAAAAGGAGAAAAATCAAATATTCTAATCAAAATAGAAGAAAAGCAATGATAAAAAATAAGGGGAAAAGTATTTTAAAAAATCAGGAATTCAATGTGTTCTTGAAAAACAGCATCCACTTGTCAATGGATTATTATCTTCAATGCATGTGATAGGATACAGTCAATCAGCCTCAACAAAAGATGCTCTCTTTACATGTGAGCAATGAATCCAAGAGTCCTTCTCTGCAACCTTTATAGATGTTGGAGTAGTTAACAATATTTGGAATGGTCCCTCCCAGGAAGGCTGAGTTGCTACAGTACACTGAAAATTCTTAATATATACCTTGTCTCCTAGGTTCAGGTCGTGAAGTTAAAAGTCTAGTGGTCTGACTTGTACTGCAGCTCTGGATTCATGAAGTTCACGCAGTTTATGCTGTAATTCCTATATATAGGAAGCAATAATAGTATCTCCCCCCTAATAGCGACATATATGCCGGGGAGAAAGGCTTAGCCTGTATACATGGATGTCCAAAAAGCATCTCAAATGGTGAGATATGTAGGTCTCCTCTAGGCCTGCTTCTAAGATAAAATAGGACCAAAGGGAGAATTTCAGGCCATTTTAAATGGGTCTCAACGCATAATTTTTCAATCATAGTTTTAAGTTCTTTATTCATCCTTTCAACTTGGCCTGAGCTCTGGGGATGATATGGAACATGGAATTTGGGAGTTATCCCCAAGCAAGAATATATTTGGTTTAAGACAGAATCAGTAAAATGACTTCCTCTATGGGAATCAATACATGCTGGCAGGCCAAAATGAGGAATAATTTCTTTTAAAAGCACCTCAGCAACAAAAGCCTCTGTGGCTCAGGTCTCAGGAAATGCTTCTGGCCATCTGGTCAGTTGTTCTACTATGACTAGACAAAATTTATAATGTCCAGCCTTTGGCATTGTTATGAAATCTATCTGTAGGTGCTCAAAAGGTGTGTAAGCCAGAGGATGCCCATTAAAAGCTTTGCGATGAAAGGCGTGTTGGTTATATGCCTGGCAGGTAGAGCAGGCTGAACACACTTTAGAGGCTATGGTAATTATACTGGAGGCTATCCATACTCTCTTAACAGAGTCCATGATGCCCTGGGTACCAAAGTGACCATTTTTATGAACAGATTGACAAATTTGGTGATAAAAACTTCGAGGGAACAGGAGTTTTCCTTCAGATGACACCCATACTCCATTAATCTGTTTTGTTTTGAATTTTTGTTTCCATTTTTCCACTTCCTTTTCATTATAGGAGAGTGATAAATTTAAATCATCAGTGGTTGTTAATGTTAAAATTAATTCAGGCCCTTCTATGGCTGCTAGCTTTGCAGCAGTATCTGCTCAATCAGTTCCCCTAGAGACAGGGTCAGAGCCACCTGTATGGGCAGAGAAATGAACTACAGCTAGGGCTTCAGGCAGTTTGAGAGCAGAAAGAACTTCATTAATAATTTCTGCATTAGCTATGGATTTTCCAGCTGAGGTTAAAAATCGTCTCTGGAGCTATAGCATCCCGACTGAGTGACAAATGCCAAAAGCATATGTAGAATCCATATAAATATTGTTGCCTTTTTATGCTTGTCAATTATATAGGCATATTTCAGAGCTATGAGTTCTGCCCCTTGAGCGCTAATGTTAGAGGGCAGCGAAGCTGACCACTCAGTGGCAAATTCTGTGACTACAGCAGCTCCAGTGTAGCATATGCCATCTCTCATAAAAGAAGAACCATCAATAAATAAGACCAGATCTGAGTTGTTTAAAGGAGTGTCCAAGTGTTTCACAACTATGTAATGGTTCTCCTGAAGTTGGTAAATCTGGAAGCAAGGTGGCAGGGTTAAGGGTTGAACAGCATTTCAAGGTAATGTTTTCATTGTTTAACAAGGTTATTTCATACCTTGTAATTCGCTGATCAGAAAATGCCTGTGTTCTATGTCTTAGCAACAATGCATCTACCTCATGTGGGCACATAATTGTTAATGGGCATCCCAATACTAGATCAACAGTTTTTGTCACTAGTAAGGCTGTAGCAGGTACTCCTCTAAGACATGGTGATGCTCCTGATGCTACTGGGTCCAGTTGCACAGAATAATAACCAATTCGGTGCTGAGAAGGTCCCAAAGTCTGAGTTAAAACACCTGAAGCTACCCCTCTTTGCTCATGTACATAGAAAGTAAATGACTTGTTGTAATCTAGGATGCCTAGAGTAGGGGCAGACAGGATAGCCTTTTTTAGATCTGATAGAGCTGACAGGTGTTCTGGCTCTAATTTTAGGGGCTCAGGGACCGAATCTCTTGTTAGTGCTATAAGGGGTTTAGTAATTTCCTCTTAGCAAGGAATCCATTGTCAACAAAACCCTGTTGCTCCTAAAATTTCTCTCAACTGTTTCTTAGTGGTAGGAGCACTTAAATTTTGAATATTCTCAATTCATTTGGGAGAAATAAAGTGGGCACCTGCAGTCAGGATGAACCCCAAATATTCTAATTTAGGGAGGCACCACTGAACCTTATCCTTCAAGATCTTATGCCCTCTTTTGTGCAATTCCAAAAGAAGGTGTTTACTATTTTCCTGACATGCTTCTGCATTTGTTGAAGCCAATAGTAGATCATCTACGTATATGATTAATTTGCTGTTTTTAAATTTTATATTATCTGTATCTTGGCTCAAAATTTATGCAAATAAGCTTGGACTGCCTACAAAACCTTGTGGCAGACAACTCCAGGAGTACTGACAGCCCTGCCAGGTGAAAGCAAAGATATGCCTGGAGTTCTCATGTATGGGTATGGAAAAGAAGACTGAGCACAAATATACTACTGTAAAGTATGTAGCTGTGCTAGGAATAGAAGAAATAATAGTATTTATGTTGGAAACTATGGAATGTCTCTTTATAATGTAATTGTTCACAGCCCTCAAATCCTGTACAAATCTATAGAGGTATTTGCCATCAGGCCCTCTTTTTGGTTTTTTAATGGGCATGATGGGCGTGTTGTATTCACATTTACAAGGGATTATTATTCCTTGTGCAATTAATGAGTTAATTACTGGGGTAATTCCCTCAATTGCCTCTTTTGAGAGGGGATACTGAGGAATGGAAGGAGGTGGGCTAAATTTAGTTTTTATCTGTACAGGAACAGCCAACTTAAGTAATCAGAAGATGTGGTCCAAAGAGACTCCAGTATATCTTCAGATATTGCAAAGGTGGGATCCTCTTTTTCCTCCTGGCTCTCTGAGAGAATTACAGGAAGTAAATTTAAAGATTCCTCTGTTACTTCCAATGATAAGGAACCATCTGGGGAGCAAGTTATTGTGGCTCTGAGTTTGCATAGAAGGTCCCTCCCAAGCAAATTTAAAGGAGAGTCAGGCATCAAAAGGAAGGAATGTTGTACCCTAGGGGGAAGATTTTTAACTCTTTGGGGTATTCAGGATACTCCCATTACATTCTCTGAACCAACAGAATAACAATATAAATCAGGTGTTCTCTTTAATACAGACCAGGAATCTCCAGTGTCTCTAGGCATGCCAGATTACAAAAAGCCATTTACCTTGTATGTACACCAAAAAGGGGGTAGCTTCAGGTGCTTTAACCCAAACTTTAGGATTTGTTGTCCACTTGCTTATTATTCATCCCAATTGGACCAGTAGTTTCAGGAGCCCCACCCTATCTTAGAGGAGTAGCTACCACAGCTTTGTTAGTAACTAAATATACTGATTTAGTATTGGGGTGCCCATTAACCATAATGTTCCCACATGAAGTTGAGGCATAGCTGTTAATGCATAGAACACAGGCATTTTCAGATCAAAGACTTACTAGATATGAGGTAACCTTGTTAGGTAATGAAAATATTGCCTTGAAACATTATATAGTCCTTAATCCTACTACCTTGCTTCTAGATTTACCAGTCTCAGGAGAACCATTACACAATTTTGAATATTTAGTGTCCATGGCTAAAAAGCCTCGAGATAATCTCCTAAACACTCCTTTAGAAAACCCAGACTTAGTTTTATTCACTGAAGGTTATTCTTTCATGAGGGATGGCATACGCTACACTGGAGCTGCTGTAGTCACAGAATTTGCCACTGTGTGGTCAACTTCACTGACTTCAAATATAATTGCTCAAGGTGCAGAACTGATAGCTCTAAAACATGCCTGTGTAATTGTCAAGTGTGAATGAGTAAATTGAAGAAAACCTGCAAATAGAGGCAATGGATGAAGATTTGCAGAAGCTGTCAATCAAGGAGCATTCCAGAGGAAAATGTGACTGGGAGAAGACTATTAAAAGAAACATCCAAACTGTTAGAGATCTCTCTCCTGATACAGGAAGGAGTAAGTGCTGAAAAGATACTTTCTTACTCATTTTCTCTCTATTGTATCAGGAAGTGACTCATGGCCCTGTTAGCCACATCCCTAATTCAAGACTCTACAATATTATTCACAATTTAGAATTATTTAAGATCAGGGAAGCCCTAAACCCTCTCTCCTATCCAATTTCCTTTTCATCCCCTTCCTTAAATAAACCCCTTGTACCAATCATTCAAAGAGCGAGTTATCTATTAGATATATCAAGAAACTTACTCAGAACTGAATTCCAGTTTGTCACCAACTGAAGAGACTAACTGAAGAGGGAGGAGGAAGAAACAGGGAGGAGGGTAGCAGATCTGATGCCTCATTACCATAATCCTTAAAGGAACAGCCACCTAATACACAAGGGTAAGAAAGCAACAATTTACATAGACTCTAGATAGGCTTTTGGAATTATTATGCTGTGGGTATGCTATGGCTCCAAAAGGGATTTTTAACCTCTGCTCGAAAATGTATCAGAAACACTGAGATCATTAATAAAGTGCTTTTTGCTCTCCAGCTACCTCAAGCTCTAGCTGTAGTTCATTGCTCGGCCTTTACAGGTGGTACTGATCTGTTTCTAGAGGGAACTACTACGCAGATATAGAAGCAAAGCTCACTGCCTTGGAAGGACCTGAATTAATTTTAACCTTGACAACTAGTAACAATTCAGATTTATCACTCTCATAATGAACAAGAAGTGGAAAAATGGAAACAAAAGTTTAAAGCAAAACAGGTCAAAGGTGTTTAGGTGTCATCTGAAGAAAAACCCTACTGCCTAGAAATTTTTATCAACAAATATGCTTATCCATTCATAAGAACGGTCACTTTGACAGGGTATTGTAGATTCTGTCAAAAAAGTATGGATAGCCCCTGGTATAACTACCATAGGCTTTAAAGTGTGTGCAGCCTGTTCCTCTTGTCAGGCATATAATCAACATGCTTTTTGAGGCAAGACTTTTGGCAGGCAAAAAACAAAACAAAACAAAACAAAAAACCCTTATCTTCTGTCTTAGAATCAATATTGTATATTAGTTTCAAGACAGGTAAAGGCTAAGCAATGGGGGTTAAGTGACTTTCCCAGGGTCACACAGCTAGGAAGTACCTAAGGTCAGATGTGAATTCAGGACTTCCCATATTTAGACCCAGCTCTCTATCCACTGAGCCACCCAGCTGGCCTTCATATGATCAAAAATGGTTAAAGTTTCATTATATTTTCTAGCATAGTAGTTTGGGAAAAGCATTCCTCCAGTACTCTTAGAATTCTAATAGTAAGACCAGGTCTTACTATTAACTACTTTTACTATTAATTATTGTTATATGTAAATGGATCCTAAAGATAGATGCATATATATTATCTATGTGCATATATATATATATATAAATACATATAAACATATATATTTAGTGAAACAATGACACCTAGTGTTACAGAAGGATCAAAATAATGTTCTCTATCTGATTTTAAAACTAGGGAGACATGAATACGATAGTAGATAGGAAGGAGTTGATGATGATGGGTGGACCCCATCAAAATGGCTACAACCTATATCAGTGACCTTTGAAGAATTTAATGGGTTAAAAAACCTCAATTGATTTTAATGAGTCTTTAGAAGTAATTTCCAGATATCTAGGAGCACCACTACTTTCGACTGGTCATTCGCCTAACTTTGACTTGTATATAACAAGAGGTAAGGGTCCATTGAGTAGTAGTAAGTACATGGGAGACAAGGTGAAGTGCAACAGCACTATTGCATTCCCCACCTCTACATTTATTTGTACTAGAGTACCGCTTAAAAATGAAATTGATAGGACATATAAATACATGCCTGTTTTAGGTATTAAATAGCTGTTACAATCTCATCCCAGAGAAGGAAGGATTTCCCATGGGGTTGGTGACCCCTGGACAGTTCTATATTTGTAACTCTTCAACTTACTCTACCTTTCCCCTAGGATGATATGGTACTTGTGGTTTAGCCTATCTTATTCCACTTGTATCTGTGCATGATCACTATATTTTCCAGTTAGATAAATCCACAGCTAGAAATCTAGGTTCTTTGTGGCATTCTAGACCCAAGAGATCGAGACCAAAGTCAGTAGCCTCTTCATCAGCAGAGAGGTTTTTCTGGGCTCTCCTGTCAAACTTTGGAATAATGGCGGTAACAGACTCTATTAGAAATATCTCAGCTGAGGTTGAAAGATTGGCTCAAGACACAGCTCAAGTCATCTCCCAAGCCACTAAGGCCATCTCTTATCTACAGGAAGAGGTTTACTCCTTTGGCAAAAACAATTTTACAAAATTGGCTGGCCCTTGACATGCTTATAGCTGCATCAGGAGGTGCATGTGCCTTTATTAATCAGTCTTGTTGTTCTTATGTAAATAGATTTGGAGCACTTGTGACAAATATCCATGAGTTTCAAAAGCTTTTAAATGACACACAACAAGTGGCTATAGAGACTCGTGTGAATCCTAATAATATCTGGTGGAACCTCTTATAGCTGCAAGGAATGGGTTTCTTTGCAGTTGTCATAAAATAGGTTCTGATAATTTTGGGGATTTTGGTACTTCTTAGAATCTGCATTAGTTGGTATACTGTGAATTTCAAAACTACTCAACCCTGTTCAAACCATTCTTTAGAGGATGGGATTTGGCTATTTCCTGATCAATAACAATAGAGATACTTGGAATGACAGAATCAGGTCTTGGAAACTACAATCTCCACCCTACTCAGGGTAACAGGATTTAGGAAGGGCTGCAGCAAAGCTCAAGATTTAATTATTTGAGAATATGACCTTCAACAGACATGTGCAAAGGGGACAGACTTCTGGGTGGTCCTGGGTGAAGCTAGAGCCACCATTGGCACAGGTGAGACACAGGAAGTGAGGTAAAGGACAGCTGAGGAGTTCTGGGGACTTGCTGTGTGGAGGAAAGGAGGTAGTTGGAGCCTGGTGCTTGGAGTGAAGGCCCTCAGACTGTTTCTCCATTTTGGTCACGTGAGTGATAGGGACTGATCTCTTTTCTTTGCCTCGGCTATCCAAGGCCTTGGGCCTTTGGCCCAGCCTACTAAGCAGAGAGGGTATTTAAGCCCTATTCCCTTCTCTCCCCTTTCTCTCTCTCTCTCTCTCTCTCTCTCTCTCTCTCTCTCTCTCTCTCTCTCTCTCTCTCTCTCTCTCTCTCATACCTTTCTTCCTCCTGTTAGTAATTAAAAACTCCATAAAAGGTTGACTGCTGACTTGAGTTTTCATTTAGGAATTACATAGCTGAATTCCTTGGGACCTTAAATTAATATATATCAGTCTTTTAAAGTGATTTCCATATCACAATACTACTGTTTTTAAAAGGCTTTTACCTGGTAAAAAAAATCAAGTACACTCACACTGTATATCATGAGCAAATTAAAAGGGAAATAGAACTCATTTTTGAGTGAGAAACCTTTGTTGATGTGCCTCTTCTTGGCTAACACATTGTCACATGGAATGTGAACTATTAATTTATATTATTATTATTATTTATATCTGCAATAGAATATTTGATGTTTGTCTTTTTGTACTTGAAGAACATGGAATCAGTATTAATATTTTTTTTATTTTGAAGGATAAGTTTAAAATATCTATTAGCCCTAATATCAGTGCATACCCAAAAGCTTAAGACTATGGAAACCTGCCATTGATTGTTAAGTATTATGGAACTTTTACTAATAATTGTGTCTGATTTCAGAGGAAGAGATCACAAGAGAGCCACTGCACAGTGCCGAGAAGACAATGATAAGGAAAACAATAATCTCTGTGGGATTGATGAGAATCTGGACAAAGACAGAGGACTTGTTTTGGAGGTTTAAGGAAGTAGCTGTTTGACAACTTCAGACAAAGGACTCCCTTGTGCTAGATTTCCAACAAAAGTACCTTAGTTTGGCTTTCATTTTGACTCCACTGTCCCTGAGAGTGAAGTCAAAATCAGACCAGGGAATCATACTTCCCTTTTACCTCAGAACCTAGTCCCTTCTCTCTAATAGTTTGGCAATTTTCTGTAGTCCCAGCTGCCAATGGGTAAAATGCTATATCACTGCAATTGTCCTACAGGCTTGGGGGAAATAAATCACTTTAATTGGGCCTTGCTGATGATTCAAGGACCTGTACAGGTTTATTCTTTTTAACTCATAATTTTATATACATAAGATTTTGATATTTTACTTTTTATCCAGAATTTAATTTTTACTCTTTTATTTGGGAATTTTTGGGGGTGTTATTGGTTTTCTTTTGACAATTGATTCATATATCTCATAACTCAGCCATGTATCCCAGGTGATTCTAGTATTAGTCAACAACCTCCTTGGGAGATTGTGTAATTATCCCTTCAGACACCCTGAGAGTTAATCACTAAATGACTCTAAAAATATATCATTTAAAGATCCGACTTCCTCTCTGTATACTTTACCTAGCCCAGAATTATCAAACATCACATTTGCAGCCAACAACATTCACTAATGTAGCCTAGCCAGATTAAAATGTATTTAAGAATTGTTTAAGAAAATAAATGAAAATGAAATAAAACATAACCTATTTTAAAACTAAGTAATAATGTGACCAACAGAGATCCTTGTGTATAATTTAGTGGTACTCTGTTTCTATTTGACTTTTGACACCACAAATCTAGCCCATCTGATATTTCCTACTTTATTTCTTTAATGTCATTTCTTATTTGAATTAGGATTTTTATCCCTCTTCTTCTTTGAACATAGTATTTTGTCTCTTCAACTTTTGAAGCTTTATATGTTTTAAGTCAACTTTATTGCTATCAGCTCTTTTCCCTTTATCTTTTTTATTTGTTACCCTTTTCCCTTACATTGGAGTTTAAATTTATTAGATTTTTTCTTCCTCTTTTTCCTTGTTATTTAATTTTGATATCTTTTTACTCTTTCAGTTACATAGTCAAAGAAAATCTCTCTTCCTCACCTTTGTTTCTATTTTGGAGGGATAGTTTTAAAATTTAATTGTATGTGCCCTTTTCATAAAAGGATTTCTTCTACTCTTTCATTTCATTCTTCATCTTCTCTTCCCATTATTTATCTTCCCTATTTTTATTTAGCGTTTTATTATCAGATTCATAGTCTTTATACTTTAGTCTCTTTTTCTCTATTATTCATGACATTAGAGTTTCCAAAGTACCTATTTTGAGTTCCTTATTCTAAACAGTTTTGGTTATTACACAGTAGGTCATACATCCCATCTCCCTTTTTTCCCATTGCGTATCACTTTTAGAAATAACAATTCCTGCAGGTCATAAAACATCACACTACTGTTGGAATTTTCCTATAACTAATTATATTGTATTTAATTAACCTTTGCCTATCCATAGTCATTTCCCCTCCCCTCCCACCACCCACCCTTTTGCTATGAAATCTTCTCTTTGGTTCACGTCTTCTCACTCTTCTTGGCTGTCACTTGTCCTCAAGAACAATGATTCCATTTTCCCTAAGGAAGGATGAGTGGTCTTTCTAATCATTAAAATCCCTTGAGATTATATGCATTTTAGGGTCTTCATTTCTTTTTTAGAGTATATCCCTCTTCTCCCATGAGGGAATCTTTCCTATAGTGCCCTTCTCAGTTTTGAAGCAATACTTTTTTCTTTCTCATTTCAGTCCCTTCTTTCATGTCTTCATTACTTATTCTTTCCAAACCTGACTTGCCTAAAATATATTAAAAATTCTTCTCTGGTTTCTTTCTACTCTCTCCCCTTTTATGTATCCTCTGACTCTGCAATTTGGTCCCACAAAATCACCATTTCATCTCTAGGTGGGATGTTGTGAGGTGTAGTCTATGATGTTTCAGTCCTATTTCTCCATCATATCTATTTTATTTCCCCCTTTACCCACATAATGCACATTTTGAAAACAAATCATATAATATGGATTATGTATGTTATTTCCCCCCAGTAATATTTCCTTGTTTTTCCCAATTACATGTAGAAATAATTTTGACATTTGTTTTCTGACATTATTTTATATAAATTCTCTCCCTTCCTCCTATCCCTTTCCCCTCCTCAAGATGGCAAGTAATCTATTAAAGGTTATACATGTGCTATAATGCTACATATATATTTCTATATTCATCATGTTATGGAAGAAGATACATATCACACATATAAGAAACAAATAAAAAAGAAATGAAGTGAAAATTGTATGCTTTATTCTGTATTAGTAATTCATCAGTTCCTTCTATATTTATGGATATGATTTTTCATCATGAGTCTCTTAGAATTGTCTTAGATATTTGTGCTGCTTATAATAGTAAAGTCATTTACAATTGATCTGCATACAATATTGCTATTACTGTGTACAAAGTTCTCTTGACTATGGTCTATTTACTTTTGTTTGCTAAATTTGTTTCCCTTTCTTGTATTTTTGTTGGCTGGACCATTTGAAAAAATAATCATTTGTTCAGATCTGATGTTTTTGTAAAAAATGACATAACACTTATTTTTATTGAATATTCATCTTTTTAATTTATGAGTAGGTTCAGATTTGTGAAATATTGTTATTGAATTACATCTTGAGTTCCTTTGTTCTTTAGAACTAATTATTCTGCCCCCAACCTTCTGGTTTTTGGTGCATACCAAATGGGCATTTCTTCCTCGAATTTCCTTTCCTTTACATTTGAAGATCTCCTTCCTGGTCACTTGGAAAATTTGTCATTTAGAGTTATTAAATTTAATCACTATTTAAATTGGAGTTTGCTGTGTAGAACTTGGTTTTGTTTTGTGGAGGCAAACTCGTTTTCTGTTTTCAGACATTCTGGGCAATTTTTTTTTACTTCTTGAGGTATGGTATGTAACTTGTCAGATTCTTCTAGAACACCTATAATCCTTAAATTATCTCTACACATTCAGTCTATGGGATTAATGTTCTGCTTGTGTGGATACCATGTTTTCTTTTAATGACATTTCTTTATTATCATATCAACAAATATCTCTCATAATTGTAGGCTTTATAGAACTCTTTTCACAAATGATTTTTCATTTGTCAAAGATTCTTTTTATATCTATTGATATAATTATATGATTATATAATTATCATTTTTAAATGATAATTCATTATGTTAATTGTGTTTCTAAATGTAAATAATACTATTATCCCTGGTATAAATCCAGCATTGTCACAGTGTGATTTTTTATATCTTGACATAATTATTATTATTATTATGGTTTTCTTTTAAAAATTTTATATTAATATTCATTAATTATATTTGTCTAAAGTTCTCTTTATTTGCTCTGTCCTTACTTGGTATAAGTATTAGAACCCTATTTCATAAATTAGTATGGTATAGTGCTTTCTCTCCTGACTTTATATCTTGCAGGTAAAAATTTGATCTTAAACTTGTATTCTCCATAATTTGTTTTTGGGTTCCTACCCTTTGGCCCTTCTCCTTTCCATTTTGCACAGATCCCCAAGAGTTAAGTGCCTTGGTGCCTTCAATCTCCTCCCAATACATATATGGAGCTCAGTTAGGTCTAGGTTCCTACCCTGAATAAACTATGGGGGAAAGGACTAACCCTAGTCAAGTTTATCACCCTTTCACTCCCATTTAATACTTTTTAAAACCTTTGTCTTCTGTCTTAGAATCAAGCAAATCTCTCCCTCCATTAAAAAAACCCTTACCTTCTGACCTAGAATCAATACTAGGTATTGGATCCAAAGCAGAAGAGTGGCTAGGGCTAGGCAATTGGGCTTAAGTGGCTTGCCCAGGATCATACAGCTATGAAGTATCTGACATCAGATTTGAGCCCAGCATCTCCCATTTCCAGGCCTGGCTATCTGTCCACTGAGCCACTTAGTTGCCCCAATACTCATTCTCCTTTTTCTTATAATTCTGAATATAGTTCACAATATCTACTCCCAGTTCCATCCTGCCTCCCCTTCTATTGATTATGATATCTGTAGTACCTGCCTCTCAGGTTAATATTATGATCAGAGGAGAAGATTCCTGTAAGGCATTTACCACATCCTAAATAGAAATGTAAATCTCAATAGTTATTATGAAATATATCTGAATCCACTTATACTAGGAGAGGAATGAGGAATGACTCTGGAGTCACAACCCTGATATCAAAACCTACCTCTGATGAATATTTGCCTCTGCTGTGTTGGGCAAGTCATTTTCTTTCCTTGGGCCTCAGTTTCCTCATCTATAAAATATATATAAAATGGGGCAAGGGGAGTTTGGATTGATTGACTTTTGATATTCCTTCCAATTTTATATCTATGATATTACAACCTACTTCATGGGGTTGTTAGGTAGGAAAGAGTTTTTAAATCCTGTCATACTATAGAAATGCAATCTATGATCATTTGTCTTGCATCACTGTATGTTATATTCTATCAAATGGAAAAGTCTTTCAAACTGATTGCTAATAATCTATCATTCTGTTTTTCTCAAGAATGACATCCTTATCACATCACAGATCTTGAGCAACAGATCTTGGTCAATTCATTTTCAACCACATTCGTGCTGAACTTTTGCCCAATTTTCAAACCCCTTCAATTGGAAGACCTATTAGAAATAAAGGAAATCAAAACTTTCAATGGGAGGGACAGACAGAATCTTCATGGTCATTTACAGCACCCAGAGGAATAGGAATGGAATTCAGTCACAGAGTAAAAATAAAAATTTTAATTCATATTATAATGTCTTTCATTCAAAAATTTGATCCATCAAAAATGAGTTAGGAACCCTACCCCCATTGCTTATAACCTCCTCAACAGCTTCTGGATCCCCTGCTTAATCTCCTTTGTCCGGACTCCATAGACAATGGGATTCATGGCTGGGGGAATGAGGTGATGCAATATGTTGAGCAGGATGGGGACATCACGAGGGATTTTTTTTCTGGCTACATTAGTGATGACTAGTACCAGTAGGATGGTGCTAAAGAAGAGGATAAGGATGAAGTGGGAGCCACATGTGCTCAGAGCTTTGGCTGCAGCCCCCTCTGCCTTAATTCGAAGGACAGCCCGAAGAATAAAGGTATAGGAGAGGATGATGAGGATGAGGTCAGAACCCAGCAGGGTCCAGCCAGTCACAAACTGGTAGATCCGGTTGAAAGTGATGTCATCACAGGAAAGTATAGAGACAGACAAGTTAGTGCAGATGCAATTCTTGATAATGTTGTCTCCACAGTAATGGAGCTGGGCAGAAAGGATTGGAATGGGGGCAGTGAGGAGAGCATTCCTAGCCACAATGAACATGGTGGCCTTGACCACAAATTGATTCGTGATGATAGTTGGATAACGCAGTGGCTTACAGATGGCCACATAGCGATCATAGGCCATAACAGTGAAGGTACAGGACTCCATGGTCAGAAAGCTGTTCATTATGTACATTTGAAGGAAGCAAGCAGAGAAACTGATAGGTCTGAGATCAAACCAGAAGATGGAGAGGACCTTGGGAATGACAGTGACACAAAGAACAATATCCAGCAGAGAGAGTATACTAAGCAAATAGTACATGGGTTCATGCAAAGAAGCTTCCAGCCTTATGGTGAGGAGGAGGGTGACATTGGCCCCCATGGCTAATAGGAACAGCAAGCTCAGAGGTAGAGAGAGCCAGTGCTGCCAGCTCTGGTAGCCAGGGAAACAGATGAGGAGGAACTCAGAAGGCAAAGGAGAGGAGCTGTTGCTGATGAGTGCCATGAAGCAAGTCCAGGGTTGGGCTAGTTTCCTCTATGCATTCCTTCCAAAAACAGGAATAGCCATTAGTTCTTTAGTTAATATACTCATCTTAGATCCTAGAAGGATATGGAATGTCATTGAGCAGGGCAAAACCTGTATTAGAAAGCTTCATAAAATGGAAGAGAAATAGTGTGAGCACTCCCCACTTGAGATTGGATACGGTCAGGTATTATTGGAATATATCCCATCCCATATCCTACTAGATATATTCCTCTCTCTCAGAAGTCTGAACTCTGAGTTTATAATAGGGACAAGAACCTAATCCAAGATGGAACTAGGCAAGAAATGCCTTCTGTTCTAGTAGATAGTATTCTGAGGATAAGCGAGTGAAAGAGAAGTTCAGTGATGTGTCTTCTTTTAGTAGTCATCACTCAACCCTCAAAAGCCAGAGTCAATTAGGAAATTAGGAAAAGAATAATGGAGGTCTTGTTTGAGAAAATCACCTATCTAAGAAGTGATGCCTTACTGAGATTGAAACAAGGTCCATTTCATCTCACAACTGGCATAGCAAATAGTGATGGAATAATAATGATATAAGTTATTATCCTCTGTAGAAAAAGCACAAGTGCCAAAATAAATATACTATAAAATAGAAAATGAAAGTTGATTGAAGACCAAAAAGAAGATAAACAAATATTTCCTTCCTACTCTATCCCCACACCAAAACCAAAATTATTAACTATTTTGTAATACTTATAAGTGAATCCAAAAGACAATAATAATAGAACCTGTAAAAGATAAAATCCTCATTAATACCAGAGAACATTAATCCCTAATTATTAAAGTAATCATTCAGTCCTTCTCTCTCACTAACCTTTACCTGTTCTGGTAGGGATACACAAACCAATCCGGGAACCTTTGCCTAGAACTGATATTGAAGATTCCCTTTTACTTTTGAGCATACTTTTTCCCCCCTTACTTTTTTCAGCATACCTCATTCCCTGTCTGACTCCCACACTGCAACAAGCAGTAGACACTAATTCTGCTCAGCCAATTGAGAGGAGTGGAGGATAGAGAGGAGGACATCCTCACCAGAACTGATCAATAATTCATTTGAAAACTTCCTCCAAACAAAAGAAATACAAGAAAGACAAATAAGCATTATTAAGTATTGAAATGATTTACTGAATGCTTAGAGGTTATTAAGAGAAAGAACGAGGAAGAGATTAACTGACCAATGCAACAAAAACAACAGAGATTATTAAGAGATTTTTTAAAATTTCAAATTTCTTCTATATCCCACACAAGGAAGTAAAGATGCCAAATTGATCTTAAAGAAATGGGAGGAAGAGAGATACATGGGGAAATGTAGTTGAGTTTAAAACCAAAGCTATCAATAACTTTTTAAAAGAATGCATTAGAGACTATAGAATGTCATGAGAGTAAACAGTTTCACTGTCTTGAAGAATGAAGCTAGGTTTGTGAAAAATAGCATCCAAGGTTAAGTACTTCATTCTTCCATATAAATACATGTACCAAAGCTAGATAATTCAGGTGTCATGGGTCCTACACAATACTATTTTTGTTTCTATGAGATCTTGTGTGTGGTAGGATTCAAAATCCTATACAAGACTAGATCACCTAGTCCCATACTAAGAATATAGGAAGAGGCTACTAAATTAAAACTAGATGACTGATTCTTGCTCACATCTGCTAAGATCCATGTTCCAGCCATACATCAAGTCCTAATTGGTGGTATAATGAACCTTACCCAGCAAGAAGACATGCAGACTTGATCTTCAGTACCATTTCTTGCCCACCATTGTTTCTCATCCAATCACTGATCCTCCCAAGAATCTTCACTCCCTAAATAATATCATAGATGCCCCTCTACAATAGTTCTGACAGGTGGTCATCTACCATCTTCTCAAAAACTTCTAATATCATTTATTAGCTCTGATATGTTAAGAAAATTATCCTTATATTGAACCAAAATCTACCTGTGATTTCTACCTATTAGATTTAATTGTGATTTCTGGAACTATGTAGACAGAATAAGGGTAATCTATTTTCAACTCAATAGCCCTTTAAATATTTGAAGAAAGCTATAACATCCAGCCTAAATCCACTCTTCTCCAGGTAGTGTGTCACAGTAAAAAGATTCCTGAATTTTGAAGCAGACTTGTATTCAAACTAAATGCAGGTTCTGCAAGTTAATGCCCAAGTAACCTTGAGAAAAATCACTAAACATATCTGGGTCTCGGTTTACTCTTAAGGAAAATAAAGGGGTTAGATTAGATGATCTCCAAAGTCACTCTATTTTAGATTTCTAATTCTATGAAATCTCCCCACTTCTCTAGTGTGACAATCTGGTATTTAGTAGGGACATTATCATTTAATTTGTCTAACCACTCTCTACAAACAAAAATCCCTCCTAAGCAATCCCTGACAAGGTCAAGCAATTAGGATGGATGGGTTGCTGAGCTCACTCTGATGCTGGTGACTCAAAGTAGCCCACACTGGCTAGTTCTGCTGTTAACTCTGGGAATATGACTGCCTCTGCTTATAGATCAGGACACAAAGGGTTTCTTCTCTCCACTCAGTATTTCCCTCTCACCTCAATACTTCCCATAGAAGAGAAAAAATGCTATTATTGTCTCTTCACTCTTATCTCTCCTTTGTTCTCTTTGACTCACAGAAAAAAGATCTGGGCGAGGGTCTTGCTGCATGAACCAGACACCTTCAGGCAATATCTGGGGCTGTTTCTGGCTTTCTGGACTGCAACTGACATCACAGAGCAGTTTTTATAGCTTTCAAGTTCTGTTCCCTTTTGTTTACTAGTACCTACCAATAAGAAGAAGAATTCGAGCAAGTAAGACTTCAGATCCACTAAATCCCATGGGAATTCATGGGAGAGGTCACCTGGAGGAGGAGAGTACCAGGGAGACACTGGGATTTTAAAAAATCACTAACAGAAAAACATGGACTGTGAAGGGAACAGATTTTAGAGGTCAAGGAACTATTTTTCTTTTTGATTTTATGTTCCCAGTGCTTAGAAGAATGCCTGGTACAAAGTAAATAGTTAATAAAATAATAATAGCTAGTATTTGGACTGTACATTAAGATTTGCAAAGCACTTTATATGTGTTATTTCATTTGGCCTTCAAAACCCAACAATAACTTTATGATGGAGTGCTCTTATCATCCCCATTTTGCAGATGAGGAAACTGATGATGAAATAGGTTAAGTGACATACACAGGGTTGCATAGATAGTAATTATCTAAATCTGAGTTTCAGTACAGCTCTTTCTGACTTCAACTTAGCACAATATCCACTATGCCACCTAGATGCCTATATATGCTTTATAATTAATTCAATATTGAAGTTTGGTGACACTTCACAGGAAGAAAATTTCCAATGTAATACATGTGGCAGAAAGTAAATGAAATGGAACAAATCTAGGAGCAAGAAAGTCTAAAACATGGGAGAAAGTAGGGAGATGGATTAAAGGCAGGGACTATTTTTGATTTGTTATTGCACCTCCAGGACCAAGCACAATGCCTTGTATGGAGTAGGAACTTAATAAAAGTTTGTAGGATTAAAGTGCATAGTGCTATTTACAGGAAGGAACCAGCTATGTGTTCATCCTTGTTTTGATATTCAGAGTAGAGGATTCAATTTTAATGAGCAGCTTTGGAGATGCTGCTGTACCTTTAGCCCTTTGTGCCTTGAAAAGGTCAGCAGTATTCCTGGCAAAGCTCCTTGGCCTGACCTCTTAGAAATGGGTATAATTGCATTATATAATATTGGTTGGCTATTACAATATATAATATTGGGTATATGATAATGAGTATAATTGCATTAAGCAGTTTGATACCTGACAGAACTTTCATTTATTCAAAATTGCTAAAATATGTGTGAGAAATGTTTCCTATATGTGTATGTTAATTTTTAGTGAATACTTAGCAAATATTTAAAGTCACCTTCTTTGCTACTGTCTTCTGTCTTAATGTTGTTATTAGGTAGTGTTTGTTTGCAACTATAGTGAAAGTGTATAATGTAAGACTGACACAAAAATCTTACAGTTCATGTCCATAATCACTCTGTGTTCCTCTTCTCTGTGTTGATTTTCTCTTGCAATGTCTTTGTTACAGTGCTGTCCTTTCTTCTGTCATCTTCTCTATTTCTTCCATGTTGTCTTCTCCTCTGTCTTGATCTTGAGCTCTGTCTGCAAGTTATTCTTCTTCTTGAATAATTTCTTCTTCTTTTTGACTGCAGCCTGTAAAAATGGAGATTTGAACCCCAGACTTCAATCCCCAGAAGTCCTTGGTAGTTCCCAGAATTCCCTATAATCTCACCTGAGTCCTCACCTGAGGGCGAGATCACAAATTATTATTTAAAGGGCTCTCCGCCTACTTCGCGTTTTCTTCTTCCACTTCTAAACACACACGCCTCTCTACCTGGCAGGCAAGATGTAAGTGGCTGTGAATGGGCTATGTGCCCTAGGCACGTGCTTTCTTATTTTGTATTTTCTTTATCCTTGATTTCTAATAATCTTTAATAAACCTCTAAAATATAATACTTTAGTAGAGAAACTAATTTAACTGTTATAGTTAATGGCAACCACTAGATTGGATGAGAACTTCTCAAAAATTTTTTTTTAAAAAAGATAGCCTAGATAATGATTTCTAAGCCACGTTTCTCCAAGATGTTTTTTTTTATAAAACCATCTTGATCAGCTTGAGCCTGCTTGCCTGCACTCCTGCCTGCAGCCATCTGCTTCAGACTTTCTTGATTCAATATCACTCACCTGGTCCCATCCCTTCCAGCCCAGCCCAGCCAGCTCGGCCTGTTGCTTGCTTCTGCACTCCTGCAATCCAGACCTGTTTGATCCAGATCTGCTCTCCCATCCCCGACCTACCAGCAACTCTGACCTCTGAGCAGATCGCTCATTGTCCCAGGCCCAGGACTCACTTCCACCAGCTGGTAAAAAAGGGGGTGATTTTTCTTTAGGCTACAATTAGCCTCCACGTGGACTGGGGGCAGGGGATCACAGGTGGGGAGAAAGAGGAGAAGGAAGAGACTTTTCCAAATAGAACTTACAAGCATGGCTGCTTTAAAAGGATATCTTTTGACTGCATTGATTCTTTTATTTAGCTCATCCAGGAGTCAGGAGAGAATTTCAACTCCCTGCAATTCTTTGGCCCAATTTAAGATTCCTAAAACCCACCCTCACTATGGGGAGGCAGCTCAAAGGCTCAGTGGACTGAGAGCCAGGCCTAGAGATGGGAGGTCCTCGGTTAAAATCTGGCCTCAGACACTTCCTATTGGTGTGGCCCTAGGCAGGTCATTTAACCCCCATTGCCTACCCCTTACCAATTTTCTGCCTTCTAACAATAGGCATCTGAATGGATAATTTAAAAAAAACAAAGAACTTTAAAGAGACTGGAGGTTAAAGTTTTAAGGCTTTTCAGACTCCAATGTTTTATCAAAATCTCTGTATTTTGTTGCATTTTGCTGATTGTTTTAAGATTTAATTTTGTGGTTTTAAGTTCATATATTACTGCATTCAATACTATTCTGTTACATTGAATCATTTTAATGTACTGGGTATTAACTACTGTTAAATTCTGTTGCTTTTCCCCTATAATTATACTGAACAAATATTATTGAGTAAGCCCATATAAAAATAGCTTTTCTATTTTTTACTTTGTAAATTGTCACATAGAGGGTAGATGGACTCCATAAGAACATTACTACAACTGTATAACAACCTTTGGAAAATTTAATAAGCTAAATATCTCAAATTGATTTTAAGAAGTCTTGTAGACATGATTTTTCGATCTTTTTTTTTTTTCCAACAACTCTGATCATTTTGCCTGCCCCTAACAGGAGGTAAGGTTCATTTTAGTAGCTGAAGTGAAATACAATTATAATCCCCACCTCCCACATTTATAAAAATGTGACTGAATAGGACAACAGTCTCATACCAATGGAGCTAGGAAGTTAATCCCAGGGAATTGTACCCCTAGAAGACTCCCAAAAGAGGAGCATCTCTCATTTATAACTCTTCAGCTCACTTTACCAACATCAACAGTACAGAGGTTTGGATTTTTCCTAGACTCCTCTGCCACATTTTTGTAATGATATCTAGATTTCTTGATGATGTTCTAGACCCAAAATGAGTTTTACTTTGTTTAAAAATATGTTTACCAAGGTTGAAAGATTTGCCACATTTGTAAAAATTTTGACAAATATCCATCAGTTCATAGACTTTTAATAATGCCATATAGCAACTCATGTGAAATATGATAGTGGGTTTGTTTGCCATTGTAATTAATTGGGCTATTGAGAATTTTGGGGATATTGATACCTACATATTTGTTTTACCGTTCTTTATAAAAAAACGGTTACTTTGTAAAATTCATTTGCTTGTACTCACAGCGGATCATGGCCAGGTATGAAGAGGAAATGGATCTCATTTTTGGTAAGAAAGCCTTGTATTCTATATTTTCTTAGCTGACACAGTGTATCAATGATTGTAAGATACATTTTTGAATTTTGAAACTTTTATTATATTTTTCTTGCATGTGCAATATACTATTTCAGTTTTTATTTTTCTCTACTTTTTATATTTGAAGCATGTCACCAGTATTAAGATTTTATTTAACTTTTTTGATTTAGCAGTAATATAAGTTTAAAATACATTTGCTATAATGTCAATGCATTCCCTCAAAGCTTGAGAGTATAAAAATGATGCCACTAATTCTTTTAAAAAATTATGGGACTTTGCTTAATGATTCTGTCTGATTCTAGGACAAGATATAGATAAGAGCCATTTCACAGGGCCAAAGAAGCACAAAGCTAAACCTGAATTGTGCCAAAAGATCACACAGGTCAACAAATAAAACAATCTAGGAAGGATTGATGAACTTCTAAGCCAATACAAAGGACTTGAACCTAGTATGAAGACACTTTATAGATGTAAGAGGAAAATGCTTTTGGAAGAATTGGTTGTCCCACTGATGCTATACAAATCCCATTTTCTTTTCTGGCTCCAAAATTTTGCTTCCACTTCTGAACCTCTTTGTCATTGTATGCTTTTTCTAAATCTGTGATATCTATCACAGAGAGATTCATAATACAAGCTAGAGCATTTTGAGCAGCATATTGTACAGCAATATCTGCCCTACGATTTCCTCTGGCAATTAAGTCTTGTCTAAAAGAATGCCCTTTGCAGTGAATTACTGCCAACTCCTTTGGTAGTTGGAGAGATGACAGTAATTCTTGAATTATTTCTGAGTGGTTCTTTTCCCACTAGATGTTAAAATCCTCTCTGAAGACAGAGAGAATGAACAGCATGGCAAATTCCAAATGCATTCTTAGAATCAGGGAAAATATTCACAATTTTGTCTTTTGCAAGCTTGCATGCATGTTTTAGAGTGATAAATCTGCTCCCTGGGCACTTAGGTTCCTAGGTGGTAAAGCAAGCCATAGGGTATCTAAATAACTTACTACCTCAGCACCTATAAATCTTATTATTGCATATATGATGATCTATCTGTTAATAAGATCAGGTCAGGGTTGTGAAGAGGTGTGTCTGACAAATTTTCTTGAGGTCTTTCTATTAATTGCACTACAGTTTCACAATTGTGCAATGGTTCCCCTTGTGTTGGTAAATTGGGTAATAATGTAGCTGGATTTAAGATGCTGTGTCTCTTTAGTGTCATAAGTTCATTCCCCAAAAGCACTATGTCATATTTAACCATGCATTGATCTGAAAATGCCTATGTTCTGAACTTTTGCAGAAGTGCCTCGACTTCATGTGAACAATAAATTGTCAGTGGGCAGTCTAATATTAAATCTTTTTGGTAACAAGCAATGTAGTTTCTGCCACTCTTAAACATGGAGAAATTCCTGAGGCTGTGGGATCTAGTTGACCAGAATAATATGCAATAGGACCTTGGGTTGGTGAAAACTCCTGAAGCTATTCCCTTTCACTCCTGGACATAGAGGAAGAATGGTTTTGAATAATGAGGGTTACAAAAAGCAGGAGCTGATAATATTGCTTCCTTTAAGTTTGAAATTGCTTGCAAATGCTCTGGTTTCAGCTTCAGTGAGTCTTTCTCAGTATCTTTCATTAAAGCAATCAGTGGTTTCATAAGCTCACCATAATTAGGTATCCATTGTCTGCAAAAACCTGTGGTTTCTAAGATGACTCTGAGTTGCTATTTGGTCTTTGAGGCACTCAGCTTTTGTATGTCTGCTACTCTCTTTTGGGAAATTCTTCTGGACCCCTCAGACAGCACAAACCCTAAATAGTCTACACAAAGAAGACACCATTGAAGTTTAGCTTTTGATATTTTATTTATTTTATGTCCCATCTTTTAGAGCCCACACAGAAGACATTTACTATCACTCTAGCACACTTTTGCAGATGGAGAAGCTAGAAGTAGATTATCTACAAAGTGAATGAGTTTACTGTCCTTGAATTGGATATTTTTCAAATCTTTGTTTAAGATTTGGGGAAACAATGAACGACTGTCATAGAATCCCTGTGGCAAATGGGATCATGAATATTGATTTCCCTGCCACATGAATGCAAATATCTTCTATGAGTTGCTGTATATCAGTATTGGGAAAAAAGCAGAACATAAGTCAACTACAGAAAAATATTTTGCATGACTTGGGATAGATGAAATGATGGTAGCAGGACTTGGTACAACTGGGTAAGAGTTTACTATATGATCGTTAATAGCTCTTAAATCTTGAACAAATCTATAGACTATTCATTCTTCAGCATCTAGCTTGAGTTTTTTAACTGGTAAAATTGGGGTGTTATATTCAGAGATGCATGGTATTATTATGCCTTGCTGCAATAACAAATTTATTATTGGTGTGATCTCATCAATGGTCTCTTTACTAAGTGGGTACTATGGAATGCATGGTGGTAGACCTCCTTTAGTTGATCAGTGCTTTAAACAAGGGTTGCTGATTTTAATAAATCAAATCTGTAGAATCTATAGCCCATACGCCTTCTGGAATATCATTTGGTATCTGATAGATGTTATTCCCTTCCCCTTCTGACTCTACTGTTTCCAGGAATAATACAGGGAAAAGGTTCAGGAATTCTTCTTAGAGTTTCAAAGAAATATCTCCAGTTGGTGTACATACTATAGTTGTTCTCAATTTACAAAGAAGATCCCTACCCACTAGATTCATTGGGGAACTTGACATTAAGAGAACAGAGTGTTCTACACGTAGAGGTCCAAACGAAACCATTCCTGATTCTAATTTCTTTACTCTTTGTGATTTTCCTGTCACACCCACAACTTCCATTGAACCCACTGCTTTGTACTCTTCAGGGAATTTCTGCAACACAGATTTGGCAGCACCTGTGTCTAAAAGACAATCATAAACTTGGGTTCCTATTTTTAGTGTTACATGGGGTTCTATGCTATTTTCTCAAAAATGGACAGGTATAGGAGCTAACACACTAGGATCAGGAAAACTCAACACTTGTTTCATGTTCCTCATTCTCTAATTCTTCATTGATTTCTCCTATGCTAATTTGCCATGTTCTTAAAATCTCTTTGTCATTTTCATTAGTTTTTATTTCATTGCCCATAGTTCCTAGTCCATTTTGTCCATACACTAGATCTTTAACTTAACAGTCCTTGCCACACCATCTAATAAAGTTGCACCTTTTTTGGGGGGGATTCCTACAAACTACCTGGGGATATTTTGGACAAGCACTTACTTTGATATAGTCTTGCATGGAATTCAGGTCTGGGCCTTGTTGTGAATTGAGGTAGTATTCAGTCTCAAAATAATTTGGGTAATTTCATCTCCCATACTAGAATGATTATTGAACCCATTATTGAATCTGTTGCTAAACCCATAATTTCCATATCCATTTTGCCTGAATCCATTAAAGCAATTAATCCTATTGCCTTGGTTCCCCCTGAATTTTTGTCCAAAGAATTGTCCCCTAAATATGCCCTCTCTCATGAGATGATCAGGTCTATCACAAAGATAACATCTTGGGTTTTGTCTGTATTGTCTGGGGTTGTAGTTATTTCTGGGTTGTCTATAAGTTCATAGTACAGCTACTGTTTTTTTTTTCCTGCACTTCACTGGATTTCAATTTTTGTTTAAGCTCTCTGATTTCTTTGGTTAAGTTATCAATTATATAATTTTTTTCTCTTCTGATTGCCTATCTTTCTCATCTTGGAAAACATAGTTAGCAATTCTCTGAATTTTGTCAAGACCCATATCAAACTAATTTGGACAGTTACTCCAAAAACAATTTTGGATCACAAGGCATGCATTTTTCACAAACTGCTTTTGAATGTGATTTACATTTTCCTCTGTTAAAATATCCAACCCAATCCATTTTTCAGCACAGTCAACAATTCTAGCAAGGAAAGTTGAGGGAGTCTCTCCCACCTCCTGCTTTAGGCACTCAAATTTAGACCAGGTTCCTGGGCATCTGGAATTTTGCCTTTGTTTCAATTATTACTTCTCTGGCTGTAATTAAGTCTCTGTGTCTCACAAGTTAACTTCTCATTCAGGATCTTCAGGTGGCCAGTTGGCAATTCGAGGGTTATTGTTAGTGCCCTCTATAACCTGATGGTTCTCCCTCTATGTCAATAATTATTCCATAAGGATGTCAAAGTCCAAATAGGAAGGATTGTAAATCTTAATTAAGTGCTTGAATTGTTTTACAACTCCCATTGGTTCTTCATATTTGGGGAGATTTTTCTTAAAACTGTCTATATCAGCTTGTGTAAACCTTTTGTGGTACATGACATTTACTATACCACACTCTGGGGACACTATAGGTACTTCCCTTAAAGGAAATATATGAGTTGGTGTGCTTTGTAATGCTTCAGTTTCCATTTCTAATTTACTTGGTTTATCTGATTTAGTTGCATCCTCTAATTTAGTTGCTTCATATTCTTTACTTTACTTTCTGATATTGTCCCTTTAGCCTCATATTGAGATTCCATTCTAGCAAGTTTAGTCTCTACATATTTCACTTTTAACATTAGATCATTCTTTGTAGTAGCTTACTTGATGCTTGCTTTTAAATGTTTAAAAATGACAGCCAAAGATTCAATCATCATGTAAAAGCACAAGAAAAGGAGTGTCAATAAGAGTAATGGCATTAGAAACATTAGAAAGTCATAAGCAAGTGATTTTTGTATGTAATCCAGTACAATAGAGAGAATGAGAGAAGTCATACCTAACAGAAAAAATCCCGTGGTGAATTTATGTAGCTAATTCACCAGGTTTTCTGAGATCACAGAGCTTTTGAGTCGACTGGGAGATGAGTTTTGGAGCCACCTAGAGTTCAGTTCACTGTTACTACAGCTCACAATGAAACTCTAACTGCTCTAACTGCTTCCACAAACCTCCTGCTGTGATAATGGCTCAAACTGCCCAACGTGACAGTTGGTTCAGTAAAATCAGATTTTCTGGTTCTTTGTCCTATGTAATTCACCAAAAATTTTAAATAATAGAGCAATGAATTGATTATGGGTTACCAACTGATTTAGATACTTTGCTTGCTGTGCTCACAAAGTATCTTCAATTTATATCAGTGAAGTGAAGCTTATAAGTGAACTTCTCTTCAGGGCCAGGCATAAAAAGACTCTTGTTCTAAAAAATAAAATATTTATTGAACTATAAGGATAAAAAGGATTTCCAACTCTAAGGGATTCTAACTCCACCCAAATAAAAGTTTACAAGGAACCCCTTCTCCTGTGTCCGCAGGCTACACTGAACCTTCCTGATCTGACTAACCCAAAAATTTCCCATTCTAAATAAACTAACACTATTATTCTTATAATTCTTAACTGTGTCTCCAATTTATAAAAATAACAAAGGCCAACTGGCTGAGTCTCAGCAAGAACCAAGTTAGGACTCTGAACCTTAACAAACTCAGAGTCGAAACCAAAGACCAGCTCTTTCTTTGGTCTTCTCAGATAGAATCTACCTATAAAAACAACAATAGATAGTCAATAGTGTTTCCCCAAGTTGGAAAAAGAAAACACTTAGCTCCCTCAGGTCTTTCCCTCCTTTCTTTCTACCTTACATAGTGAGAGAGAGAGAGAGAGAGAGAGAGAGAGAGAGAGAGAGAGAGAGAGAGAGAGAGAGAGAGAGAGAGAGAGATAAGAAGTCACCCCAGGGAGAGTTTAATTGCCAACTCCCTCAGACAGAGAATGTGACTCTGCCAACTGCCAGAGACCAAATGCCACAGGAAAAAAAAAACATTACACTTGAAACTGACATTCTATCTCAGCTCTGTTTGAAACACCAATTATTTCTCAAGTCAGCTTCTCTACTACTTATCTCTAAACTAATATAACAAGATTTAATTTCTAATATCATCCTTATAGTATAAAAATAGCTTTGTGGGAATTGTTTAAAGAAACCATAGCAAAATCACTAAGCTGGCAAGAAATAGTAGGCTCATAGTTCCTGATTGGCTGGATAAAACAAGAATCACATCAGAAAATAGCTTTAATTCTAGCTGTAGATTTTTGATACCACCTGTAGCTTAAGAGAGATGAATCCACTAAAAGAAATATTGATTTTTGGTATACACTCTGATTCTAATGAGAAAAGAAGAAAAAGAAAGAAAGGTTTTGTAGTTGTTTTGCTATATAGAAAGAGGTCACTTTCAATGAGAGAAGTAGTATAGAAGTATAATGAGCTTCCAATTCTAAGAGGTTTCTATGGCATAATGGAGAAAGTCTTGTGGAAATGAGCCAGCTTTCATTCATTCATTATAATAAGGGAAGACAACACATAAAAGGAATATTAGAGGCCAGTTTGAGCAAAACAGAGATTGTGGGGGTAATATGAAAAAACAATAAAGGTAAGTGAGAATAAGGAACAGATAATGGAGGGTTTTCAATATCAAACCTCAGGTGCCAATGTGGAAATATAAATTCAGAACAATTATCCAAAATCACCAAATCAGACAAATACATATATTCACACAGAGAAAACAATAAAGAACATAAACATCAAGGGAGAAGTGCAGCCAAATATATTAAGGAGTAGAAATGTTGGAAATGTGCTCTAAGGATAGCTATTCTGGGCTCCAGGTAGAGGGCTGGCTGCTCTGCACTAGACTTGAAGCAAAGACTAGAGGACAATTCATCAGGACTTTTATAGAGTGGGTTTCAGAAAAGAATGAAATGGGAAATTCAGAGTTCCCCTCTCTAAAACTGAGTCTAGACTACTTTTCTTTAAATAGATAACAGACATTTTATTTTTACCTGGGGCAGACACAGAGCCTCAGAGAAGAAATACAGTCTAGAAACCCAATACACACCAATAGATAAAAATTTCTGGTTATGATATTTTAGTGGAGAAGATGCTATGATCTTCCCTACTCTACTCCATCTTCTCCATCTTCAATTCACAGCCCTGAGTTGGAAATGACTTCCATGTTCTCATACTCTTCTTTTCAGTAACTTCTGGATCCCCTGTTTAATCTCTTTGGTCCTCACACCATAGACAATGGGATTCAGGGCTGGGGGGATAAGATGATGAAGGACATTGAGAAGGATAAGGACATCCATGGGAACTTTCTTCCTGGCCACATTTGTCAGAACAACAACCAGCAAAATGGTACTGAAGAAGAGGATGAGAATAAAGTGGGAGCCACATGTGCTCAGGGCCTTGGCTGCAGCCCCCTCAGCCTTGATCCTTAGCACAGCTCGCAGGATAAAGGTATAAGAAATGATGATGAGTATTAGGTCAGAGCCAAGTATAGCCCAGCCAGCCACAAACTGATAAATTCGGTTGAGAGTAAAATTGTCACAGGAGAGTCTAGACACGGATAAATTGGCACAGATGCAGTTCTCAATTATATTTTTTCCACAATAATGAAGTCGGGAAGATAGTATTGGAATGGGTGCAAATATAAGAGCATTTCTGGCCACAATGAATACACTAGCCTTTACCACAAATTGATCAGTGATGATGGAGGGATAGCGCAGAGGTTGGCAAATAGCCACATAGCGATCATATGCCATGACCATAAAGGTGCAGGACTCCATAGGAAGGAAACTGTTCATAATGAACATTTGGAGGAAACAGGCAGAAAAGCTGATGGCTCTGAGATCAAACCAGAAGATAACCAGCACCTTGGGGATGACGGTGAGACAGAGCACAATATCCAGCAGGGAGAGCAGGCTGAGCAGGTAGTACATGGGCTCATGAAGAGAGACTTCTAACCAGATGGTGAGCAGAAGCGTAGCATTGGCCGCCATGGCCAAGATGAAGAGCAGGATCAGAGGCAGGGAGAGCCAGTGTTGCCAGCTCTGATAGCCAGGGAAACAGATGAGGAGGAACTCAGAGAGAGCAACAGGTAAGCTGTTGTTGGCAGGTGCCATGAAATAGGACATCGGTTGGTTGGACTTTACCTGAAGAACAGCAAATGTAGAAGCAAGTCAATTCATCAGAAGTGATAACTGTCCCAAGATTCATCAGGCTAGGTCAGAATTTCTCCTGAGCAAAGTTGCAGCAACCACCTCATCAAAGTACATTCAGAAATGAAGTAAAAATAATGATCTTTCTTTTTGGCACCACTTCTTCTCTCTGAATCTCTGGTTACCCATCTTTAAAATAAAGGGAAAGAATCTGATGATTTAAAATGCCCTTCTACATCATACCCTCTGTGCTTATAAGAGACTATAGGTTGTGAGTATGGGAGGAGTTGGTTTGAGGATTTGTATTCTATTGGTAAGAGTGTTAAACAGAGTTCACAAGACTTAGATTTAAATCTCAACTGTTGTATTCTCTATATCATATTGAGCACTCACTTAATCTTTCTGAGAATCATTTTCTTTGTAAAATTAGCATATGCTGACTAGACTTGTAGAGAATAACAAAAGAGATAATGTTTTTATTTAATGCACTTTGCAAACCTTTAAACACATTTTAAAGATTTTTTGTTATTATGTTATTATTGGGGCATATTCACAGGACAAATGTATCTGAAAATGGAATCAGATAGAAGTGAGAGCAACCAAAGTAGAGATGACTATTCCATCGAATTTAACTTCTTAATTGGGGCCATCAAGGTAGGTCAGTTTGAGATATGTAGTATGAAAAAGAAGTATAAACTTTTCACTGTGCTAGGCCAGTAGCCTCTAATCATTTTTTTTATTACTTACTTCTATCAATAAGAAAGTTTTAAGCATACACTCTTAGTATGTATATATTTTCTCATTTATACTTACATTTTAAAATACAAAGGTACATTTGTATTTTACTCCTATGTGATTGTACTTCTGTACTAAGGATGCCTTTTCTGTAGTAATAATTACAAATGTCTTAAAACTTACACAAACAAATTTTAAAGATTAAATAATATTTGATTCTAGAATCAATTGGAAACCACTGAGGGTTAATGAGAAAGGGTATGGTAGAATTAGACCTGAGCTTTAGGAAAAACATTTTGGAAACAGTCAGGAAAATGGAAAGACTTGAGGTAGGAAGACCTAGTAGGAGGCTCTTGTGATCCAAGTGAGAGATGATTAACCTGAACCACAGTGGTGATTTTTGTGAGTAGAAAGAAGAATAAATGCAGATTGGATAAATTCTAGATTGAATAAATGTTGTGGAGATAAACACGAAAAGACTGGTAAAGTGAATAGATAAGTAGGGTAAAAAAGAAGGACAATTTAATAATGACCCCAAATTTTCAAACTGACTAAAAGAATAATGCTATCTTTGATATAATGGAAAAGTGTAGGATAAAAAGTGTAGGTTTGAGATGAAAGAGAATGTAATGAAATCTCCTATTCAGATCACAACTCACCCATATTTTCCCATTTCAGTTTATCTATGCTGCAGTAAAACTGGCAATATCTTCCCTGAAGTTTCCATATTTGAGAGGAAATACCTTCATACCCTATCCCTAACCCAGTAAAATTCTCTCTGTTTTCTCTTCCTTCCTCAATGTTCATTTCTTCTCTTGGCCTTGTTTCCATATCCTGTGGCAACTCCTACCTAATATCCTTCTCTCGTTCTCCTTTCCCTGTGTCATAACCATTCTTTCTCCATGCCCTGAAACTCACCCTTATTCCCATATTTGGGACTCAAATTCCCAGTATTCTGAGGAGTTTAAGGATTTAATGACTTGTAGACCTAGGGAAAAGATGGGAGAAATCTCTATCTCTCTCTTAGGCTATAGTCAGCTGGGTCATAGAACAGACCATGGGAAACAAAGAAAAAGACAAGGGAAGCATGCATATATGTCCCATAAGTGGAACTAGCAAATCTGGAAGGATGAGTGATTGGGTCCCCCCTCAGTGACCACTATTTACTATCCTGGAAGTCATGGTCTACCATATCTTCCCAAGATCCCGGTGTCCCTGTACATCTATTTGAAGAAAGGTCCATTTGACCTCTCTTCTACCACCCACTCAGATGACAGAAAAAAGGAAGTCATTAGTAGAAGTACCCCAATAACATCCAAGACTCATCTAAAAGAAGAAAATATTATGTACCTTGCAGGGTTCATTTTCCAAATTCAACCCTGATTTTAGTCTTTTGTGTAACCTGGTCCTAGATTCAGACCTGGACATTGACTTCCAACATTGTGATTTAAACTCCTTCCCTTCACTCCTCCCAAAACTCACAATGGTTAATTAAAATCCTTCTGTGCAAAAAAAAGCAGCAGTTCTCTGGTATGTTTTATGGATTCCAGATCTTCCCTTTGGGACTAGGAAGGAAAATGATTGGGTTGCTGAAGAAGGGCCCCATGAGGAGTCAAACCCTCCTATATTGTTTCTGAAGATACTTGGATTTGAGCCAAGTCTTATCCATGAGAATGATAGAAATAGAAAAATAGAAACAAGGATCAGTGACCTCAGAATTTAACTCTTTCACTCTCTTGCTCTGCTTCCATTTTCCTCTTTTTCTCTGAGAATGATACTATGAACAAAGAAGGTTGAGTGAGAATTCTTCTGGAAAAAATCTGTCTATACTGACCAAACTCATTTATCAGTCCATTAAAGAAACCCTTTTTTGAAATTATTCCTGTTGATTGTATGAATATGTTCCTCAGCTTTCCAATCCTACTGTAAGTCAAGGAAGCAACATGATAAAATAGAAAAAGAATAACTGAAGTCAGGATGAAATTTCCGTCCCAGCTCTGCCATGTGTTCACTGTGGGCAAGTCAGTTTATTTCTCTATACTTCCCTTTCATCATTCCTAGAAAAATTGACTGATCCAATCCAATCAGGATTTATTAAACACTACATGCCAAGAACTCTCTAGGTGCTGTCTACTAGAAAATTTCTAAGGTTCCTTCTACTTCTGAATCTATGACTCAGTGAATGGCACATATCTCTTCTTTCTGTGGTATTTTCCCAACCAAATTGTCCCCCAAACCCAAACATTTACTACTACAGCAATACTGTCTTCTGCTCATCCATTATCTTTTTCTAGTCATCCAGGGACAGGGATGCTACATATCCAAGAGATTCATTCCATTGTTGAACAAATCTAATTATTAGGACTCTTCCCTTATAATATTGAAATAAAATATTCCTTTCTCTCACTCCCACCAATTAGTACTAGCTATGCTCTCTGGTATCAGGCAGAACATGTCTAAATTATCTTCTATGTGATCACTTTTTATATATATTTGAAAATAGCTCCAAGTCTTTCCTCTATGACAGTAAATAGTACCAGTTCCTCCAAATGATCCGTGTATAGTATGATTTCAAGTCTTCTCACCATATTAGTCACCATTTTCTATATGTACTTCATGATCAGCTTAAACTTGTGAACTGTATGCCCATAACAAGGCTCTGAGGATGCTAGGCAAATAGTGATCAAAGGTTTTCCTTGAGCACCTTGTACCAAGGTATTGCAGGCATTGATGAGGCTCTGGAAATTTACTGGGACTCTCACATCCCATGGCATCCCATCCCAGGGGGAAAGCAGAGATAAATAAATTCTCGAGAAATTATATACACTCTCTTGCTTTTACTCTTTCTTCCCAGCAGAAAAAGGCACTGATTGCCCACATCCCACTTTTAGGGTTCCCAGTACACAAGTTCTAGCCAGAGGACTGGGTCCTGATCCAAACCTGGAAAGATGATTAATTGACCTCAGTCTGGAAGGAGCCCTTTAAGATCCTGTTAACCAAAACAGCCATAAGGACTATAAAGCCACCTGCCTCCTAGATAGCTGAGACTATCACTGACCAAGCTCTGAAAATAATTGTCAAGAAGACTCGTGTCATGTGACTTATATATGGACTAAATAGTTTGGGAATTGTTACCTTATTGATTCTGGCTTTGATGCCTTGCTGTGAACTGTGTGACAGGGAGGATGGTTACCACTCCCTGGAGGGGGGGGGGCGGGCTTCTTTTAGGTTTGCCTTCCTGTTTGATGCCCAGTCATCAGTCATCCAAGGACATTATGCCCAGAACTGAACTCCGTACTGAGTCATCTGTATAGCCTTATTTATTTTCTTTTGCAATGAGTGAGATATTTGAGTGGTATAGTTGGCAGCAGCAGAGATCTTTTGCTGCAGCTTCCTACATTTCATCCATGCCCAAACCATCTCCATTTGCTTTGGGTCCCCAAGATGCAAAAGACACTGAAGCTAGCATTGAAATTGATAATCACAGTTTCAGGTATAATGATAGTTATAGACACATGTGATATCAGCCTGTGTAATTTGAATCTGTTACCCTAAAAACTACAATACCCAGAAAAACAACTATCCCCAGCAAAACTACAATTCCCAGCACCCTCCTCTCTTCTCGTCATTACATGCTTACGTAGATAGGAGATAAATTCAGTGGAGTTCTCTCTTGGCCTCTTTCCTTCTTATGGTGGCTTTGGTGAAGTGGGCTTTTTTGAGCAGGTAGAAAACTTAGTCACATGGTTCTATTTTGTCAGATAATGAACTTTATAAAAATAATACTTGAAGTATTGGACATTAATTTAAATCCTACAAGCCCTATAGATGAGATATGGAGGAGGTCAAGGAGGCTAGACAAAGAAACCCAACTATGTGGTAGAGTAGATTACCGAACCATAAAAATAGATCCCATGTGCTTATCTAGAGGAACCACTCTGTTTGGGTCAGGCTGACTGGGCTGACTGCAGCCCATTATTTCAGCCATCTTCGGGAGAAGATGCCTGGAGGTGGCAATGGCTAAGGATCTAAGACATGTCATTGAGATAGAGACAGGATATCCGGAGACTACCACCTGGTGGAAATGGGTCAGATATACCATTCATAGTCTGGGAAAAAGCGATTGTTATGCCTGTGCCACTAGCAGACCTAAAGCCTGTGCTTTCCCCTTTCCTCCAGGACTGGACAAATAGAAGGTTGAATTCAAGTGTGTGGTTACCCTTTTTCAAGAGCTCAATCCACCCCCAAGATCAAGTGCCAGGCATGCCCTGCCCTTCCCTTTATTCCAAACAGGGGAGGGAGAAAGCACTTCCATTGGGCTGCTAGAGGGGCAGGTGAAGCGAGGAATGTCCTCAGTGAGTGTAGAGGGGGTAAGGGGAGTGGCCCAAGCATTCTGCTCCCCTCCAGCTCTGCCTCCTGTGAGCTTCCCACTTTACTCCTGTGCACTCCCATGGGCTTCTGGGCAGAGGGGCAGTGGGTGTGAAAAAATGTCATCCAATGTGGTGGAGAGGGAGAGGGAAGCAGCTCCACCCAAGTCCCTCTATCTTTCTTTTAATCAACTAGAGTGGAGGTGAGTTCTCACAGAGAGAGTTCTGCATGCCCTCTCTGGCATCCATGCCATAGGTTCACCATCATTGTCCTAGGGAAACAAAGAGTCCAGGACTAAGAAAAGGTATATGAGGAATGCTTTTATCTGGGAAGAGAAGCTGAAGCAATCTTCCAACAGTGGAATTAGAAACTACGCAATTCAGAAAATGAAATAGGGGAAATTGAGTGAAATAAGTGAAACATTTGGCCTATACCCCAATATACTCAAGGCAAAAGCACTGGTTAATTGCCCCAGTTGAAATGGGCATGACTCGTCTGTTTAAAATTTCAAGGACCTTTTAGTTGTTTATCTAAAGACTCTGGGGCAAGCCTGAGAAAGAAACTGATAAAAGATAAAAGCCCCTGATTCAAGGGCAATAAACAACTCTGTGGCTTTCTTATCTCTTAAGAATGTTAAAGTAACATTTACTTTGTACCTCACAGTATGTGAGGTAGAATATATGTGTTTAGATTATAAATTCATACCCCATTTTGGGGCTGAAAAGGAGGAGGGAAGGGGGAGTCTCATGTTAAAAATCTATAAAATGTCTTGTTTTTAATCCAAGCATTTGTAACAGCTTTCACATTTAAGTGGTTGACCTGTTTTTTTTTTTTTATGCTCATGTTTGTCATATTTTTTCATGGGGTTTGAAATAAGATTTTCTTTTTTTTCTTTCTTATTTGAATTTGATTTAAAAAAAAAAAGCTTGAGCTTATGGACTGATGTCCAATAGTTGAAATTGAAGAATCAATTTACAATATCTAACATCCCTGCCAACATTGCATACCCCAGGCTTAAGACTATTGAAACTTACCATTGGTTATTAAATATTATGGGGCTATAACTGATATTTGTGTCTGATTGCAGAAAAAGTAACAATTAACAAGCCACTGATTATTGTAAACCTTAAAATTTCTTAGACTTCTAAATGTTGGAAATTTCACCATTGGGAAATTTCATACTTGAAAAATAGACTACTGATAGTCTATTGGAATGTGAACCCCCCCCCCCTTGGCATGGGAGGGTCCTTCTCCTCCATACTTAAGATTACTTTAGGACAGAAACCTTTTGCTGAACAATGGAAAGGGCTTTGACCTATGCTTAAGCATAGAACAGGAAGTTCTTTGAGTCATCATTGATTTTAGAATTGATAAAATAGAGATACTTGGAATGACAGAACCAGGTCTTGGAACTTCCAATCTCCACCCTACTCAGGGTAACAGGATTTAGGAAGGGCTGCAGCAAAGGATCAAGATTTAATTATTTGAGAATATGACCTTCAACAGACATGTGCAAAGCCACAGACCTCTGGGCGGTCCTGGGTTAAGCTAGAGCCACCATTGGCACAGGGAAGACATGAACAGTGATTGGTAGATGTGAGAACTGAGGGGAGGGAACTTGGATGGTTTCCTTAAAGATAGCAGGGTCTGAGGACTAAAGGGTGGTTGGAGAGGTTTTGCTCTGAGAGGTTGTGCTCTGAGAAGCTTGCTCTGAAGGAAGCTGGAGGTGGAGGCCCCTGAGACTGTTTCTCCATTTTGGTCACGTGAGTGATAGGGACTGATCTCTTTTCTTTGCCTCAGCTATCTAAGGGCTTGGGCCTTTTGGCCCAGCCTAAACAGAGGGGGCATTTAAGCCCTATTCCCTACTCTCTCTCTCTCTCTCTCTCTCTATCTCTCTCTCTCTCTCTCTCTCTCTCTCTCTCTCTCTCTCTCTCTCTAATACCTTTCTTTCTCCTGTTTGTAATTAAACTCCATAAAAGGTTGACTGCTGATTTGAGTTTCATTTAGGAATTACATAGCTGAATTCCTTGGTGACCTTAAATTAATATATATCAGTCTTTAAAGTGATTTCCTTGTCACATTATTGCTAATGAGCACAGATAAAGGATGTCAACAATCCCTATAGGGGTAGTGATTGTCAATGCCAAACTAGGGGAGCTCTCAGAGGACTCAGGGAAGTGACTCTTCAGCAGTTTCTGAGATCAAACTTTCTGCTTGGGTATATAAGAAATGAGACTCTAAATATATTCCCAATTGGCTCTAACTCTGACTTGACATCTCTATAATTCAAATAGAAGTCAGAGTAGGAGACAATATTCCCCTTTTTGTCAGATATTTCTTTTTACTTTAGCATCACAACTTTTTATAGTCATGGCAGATAGTGAGTACAGCAAGTATACTTGAAAAGCAAACATTCATAACAGATATTCACAGTTTCATGTTCTCTTATTACATGAAAATTCTTATTTTATTTAGTGTCCTTTAAGTTTATAATTTTTTAAAAATTTTGCAAGTCTTGGGTTTGACACAATCGATGTAATTTCTTCATACAGAATCATCTGAAATACCTACCTTTCTAAGGGAATTTTTCTTCCATTTAAATTCTATTGAAAATTCTTCAGGATAGTGTCAAGCACAATTGTAAATCATGCATTTCCCTGCATTTGCATTATGCCTCGTTTTGCTATTAATAATCAAATGGTTAAGCAAAATAATTTCTTTTATTATATTTTTAAAGGAATCTTGTATAATATTGGTGTCAGCATGAGATACGCTAATTTTGGAGGAAAACTTTTAAAACTCTTTTTATATGCAAATCAATTTTTATAACAATGGGATGCAGTAAGAATATTTTTATACCCCTTATTATGCAGCATGTAATTAATCTTTGCCTACACCTTAGTCTTTTTTCCTCTTTTTGCCTTGAAATCTTTTGGGGGCCATGTCTTCCTGCTGGCTTAGCTGTCAGTTGTCCCCAAGACCACTGATTCTTTCTCTTTAAGGGCAAGATGAGTGAATCACCAGATCCCTTCAGATTATACCCATTATAAGGTCATTATTTCCCTTTAGAAAATACCTCCCTTCTCCCATGGGGGAATTTTTTCAAAGATGTTTCCCACCTTTTAAACAATAATTTTCTTTTCCTTTCCTATTTCAACCCCTTCCTTTGTCTCCTCCCCATTCATGAATTACTCATTGCTAATATTAGACTTGATTAAGATGTATCAAATATCCACTCTATTTTCTTTTTCCTCTCTCCCCTTTCATGCACACTCCAAATCTTCAATTTAAAAGTCCCATGAAAACATTGTTTCTCCTGTAGGTGGAGTGTTGTGAGGTATGATGTTTCAAGACTGTTTATCACATCTATTTTATTTGCTCTTTCAACTTTGTCTCCTTGATAACATTTAGGAAAAAAATCACAATTTTGATAATATTTCTATGTTTCTATGTAGTTATTTCATTATTGTTGTCCTTATCTGCTATACTTATTTAGCTTTCTTGTACTTTTGTTAGCTTGAGTATTTTTAATTATCATTTGTTCAGATCTAATGTTTTTATAAGAATGATATGAATGTTTTTTATTGAATATTTACCTTTTCATGAGTAGATATAGTTTTGTGAGGTATGTCATATTGGGTTACATCTTAAGTCCCTTTGCTCTTCAGAACACATCATTCAGTTCTTTTTTGTGGTTTCTGGTGCATTCCAAAAGATTGTTTGCTATTTTATTTTTATTTCCTTTACATTTGAAGCCTTTGTTCTTGATCATTTGGAGAATTTGTCACTGAAATTTTTAAATTGGGTCATTATTTAAAAAATGGAGATTTTGAACCCTAGACTTCAATCCCCAGAAGTCCTTGGAATTTCCCAGAATTCCCAATAACCTCACCTGTGAATCTTAAAAATTCTCAGACCCTACTTCATAAGGTTTGGTTAAGACCATTCCCCATTTAAACAATGAAGGTACTTGACCAGGAATGTGGGAAATCTACTCCACCCCTACTTAAGCATACTTTAGGGAAAGATAAAGTTGTAAACTCCTTGCTGAACAATGAAAAGTACTTAAACCCATACTTATAGTAAGGCAAAAGTTCTTAAGCTGTGCCTATTTTTAGATCCAATACAAAAGGGTACTAAGTACCTATAAAGGTCAGGCAACTTGTAAATTTACAAGGAGAAAAGAGGTGAGAACTTACTCAGAGGTTTTTAGTCTACTCAGATGTGAATTACTCAAAAGTTTAGTATACTCAGGTGTGAATTCAGAATGGTCTGTCCTTTGGAAAACGTCTACTGTGATTGGTAGATGTGAGAACTTAGGAGAGGTGACATAGGAGAAAATGCCCTTTAAAAGGAGGTCAAAAAAAGGTCTCTGGAGATTCAGCTAGGAAAAGCTGAATTGGAGGAGGCAGCTGTCCAAAGCTGCCTTGAAGGACTCTCTCAGGACTCCTTCTCAGAGAACTCTCTCTGGAGATTGAGCTGGCCAAAGCTGAACTGGTGTCTCTGAACACTAGAATCTTGCTTGGACAAATCTTGTAGTGAGTTGATAAACAACTGACTGATCTCTCTCTTAGGGTTTTCAGCCTAGGCTGGCTCATGCTGGCCTAGGCTGGTCTAGTCCTTTTCTCATTATTTCCTTTTTCTCTCTCTCTCCCTTTCATTAATTCCTCATTTGTATTAATTATACTTGGGTATATTTAATATTTGGGAATTTTCCCCTGGTGACCACTTTATATTTGATTTAAAACAAGATACTGTCTTGAAACCATATTTTCTGCGGTCACAATTTAAGCCAACCACTCTTTTATCTGTTAAAGTTTATGCCTTCCACTACTTTTACTCATGAGACACCTGAGTCTCCACATAGGCAAGATCACAATTGGTATTTAACTGGCAGTAATGCCTCCCACATGCCCTTCCATCCTTTGTAAAGATGTAGCAAGTATAGTAGTAAACTAAGCCCGGGGATTTTGAATGGGCTAATCAAGTCATGGGCACATGGTTTTTATTTTGTATCCTTGATTTCTAATAATCCTTAATCGAGTTTCCAGTGTAGGGTTTTGTTCTATTTTGTTTTGTTTTCTGGAGGTTATCAGAGGCAAACTCTTTGTTTCCTATGTTCAAATATGCTGGGCACTTTTCTTCTATTACTTCTTGTAGTATGTTATGGAACTTGTCAAGTTCTTCTGGATCATTTGTAACCTTGCATTATTTCTATTTATTTAGGCTTTGAGATCAATATATTTTGCTTGTGTGGATATCCCATTTTCTTTTAATTATATTACTGTTTTTATATCAACAAATAGCCTTCATAATTCTGTGCTTTGTAGCATTCTTGTGATAAATTATTTTTTCTTTTGTTCAAGGTTCTTTTTTCTACCTATTGATATAATCATATAATCATTATTTTTATGATAATTAATTGTTACTCATTCTCCTAAACTTAAACTATACTTTTGTTCCTTGTATAATTCCAACATTGTCACAATGAGTCATTTTTTGAAATATTGTTATAATTTTTATTATTAGGATTTTCTTTTCAAAAATTTTTATTAACCCTTACCTTCTGTCTTAGAATCACTACTGGGTATTTGTTCTAAGACAGAAGAACAGTAAGGGCTAGGGAGACAATGAAGGTTAAGTGACTTGCCCAGGATGACACAGCTAGGAAGTGTCTGGGGCCACATGTGAAACCTGGACCTCTCATCTCTAGGCCTGGTTCTCAATCCACTGAGCCACCTCGTTGCTCCTAAAATATTTTTATTGATATCCATTAAAGATATTGGTCTAAAGTTGTTTTTTATTTGCTCTATCCTTGGCCAAGGGCTATATTTCATAAAATCAGTGTGGCAAAGTATTTTCTCTCCTCAACTTTTAATCTTTCAGTTAAAAATTTGATCTTCCACTTGTATTCCCCATCATTTTATTTTGTGTTCCCACCTCATTCTTTGACCCTTCTCCTTTCCACTGCTGCACAGATCCTGAAGAGTTGAGCTGCTTGGTACTGTCAATCTCCTGCCACTGAGTATATGGAGTACAATTCAACTCAGATTCCTTCTCTGAATTAACTCTGGAGGGAGAGGACTAATCCTAGATATGTTTATGTCACCCTTTCGTTCCAGCTTAATACTTTTTTTTCTTCTTTATCTTGTGTCTCTGAATATAGTTCATATTATCCATTACTTCTTCCACCCCTCAAAAATTTTCCACTTTCTTCCCTGAAATGAGCAAAATTAGTCTCATCTCTTCTTGAAGCAGAGGACATTTAGGTTGTCACTGTTTTAGGGAGTTTCAATAGCTAGGAAGAAGGCAGAAAAGGGACAATGGCATGCAATGAAATTGTTTAGCTCATAGTAAATAAGACTAAAGTGGAATTGGATTATCTACCCCATAAATTACTATGCAAAAGAAGAAATAAGCTTTTTTTTTAAAATTGGACCATAAGGCAGAGCTAGATGTATTGAATGGAGGTTTTATAAAGGTATATTTAGAAAGGTCCATATAAAGAGAAAGAGAAACCCTTATAATAATTTGGGCTGTTTTAAAGGAAAATGGACTGCCTAATGAAGTAATGATTTCTTCATCACTAGAATTCTTCAAATAGATGTAGCCCATTTGTAAGGGTTTTTGTAGAAGAGATTTCATGTGTAATGTGAAGGCCATTGAATTGAAATTGAAGAATTTGGTTTCAAGTCTTGAACCTGACACGTGCAAAACTATGTTCTTCATTTCTCTCCAGGCTACATAGTTGACCCATCTTCATAAAACTTTCTCTACCATGACATAGAAATGTTTTTTTTTTCCTGTAATCTGACTCTGCCCCTGGTCTACTTCTCACATTGGAAATACCGTCTACTCCTCTCTCATAGCTAATTTCTCCCAGAACTTCCAGTTTAAGGAGGAACCCCAAGCCAACTATGTCTTTCTTCCTGTCCAGGTTGGTTAATTTCCAGAAGACATTTCACTATCATTCCTCTACCTGGGTATCATTTTTCTTCCAGTCACTTTTAAGCTCAGTTTTAATATATTATCTTCCTTTAAGTTCCTCAAAGGCAGGAATTGTCTTTTCTGTTTGTCTTTATGTTCTTGGAATTTAGCACAGTGCTCCATAAGAACTTGATAAAATCTTATTGTCTGACTATTTTACTTTAAGTGAGTCGTCTCTCTTGTCAGCCTCATTTTACTCATCTGTAAATTTAGAGATTTGGCCTATATGATCTTTAACTTCTTTTCCATTGCATAATCTAAAAAATAGGATTATTTTTTACTTAGAAGCCAGACAAGGTAGTCCCTTATAGCTCTTCTAATACCATAAGTCTGGGATTATTTTACATTTTATTATATATTTGAAATGAGTGAAAGATATTTCTAGTTTAACAGATCAGAGATCTCACAAGTCTATGGAAGTAGGCAAAGCAATAACATAAAATAACTTGAATATAGAACTTTACTAAAATGACAAAGAAGGTCAAAATACAAACTCAGAATAAGACAATAAAGCAAAAAGGCATTTTTCTGGCTGTGTTTCTATCCTTGTGACCTAATTTACCCGTCCTGGCTTCCAGGTCAAATGGTCTGCAGGAGATCAGGTCAAGTGCGCAACCCCAGAAGAGTAAATTTCCTTCACACAGAATGTTATTCTCATCAGAATTGACTCAAAGAGAAAATAACATACATAAAGAGTTGAGTTAAGAAATCTATATGCCTGGAAATAGGAAAGGAGGGGGATAAAAGCATGAAGGGGCTGATATAAGGGAGAGTGAAATGAAGCAAAACATTTATGCAGAGGGACAGGGTAAAAGGAGAGAGAAGACAGAATGGGACAAAGCGTGATACAGGAGAATTCAGTGAGTAATCATAACTGTGAATGTGAATAGAATAAACTTATCCATGAATTAGAAGTGGATAGTAAAGTTGATTAAATCTAGAATCCTACAATATGTTGTTTATAAGAAACAAATCTGAAGCATAGAGACACACAGAATGAAGGTAAATGCAGAATCTATTATGTTTCTGTTGAAGTAAAAAAGAAAGCAAAGGGGGCAATCATGATCTCAGGCAAAACAAAAACTGATATAATTAAAAGGGATAAGCAGGTAAACTAAATTTTATAAAATGGTACCATAGAATCTATATAAACATTCTCTTGGATAGAGATTTCATATGAAAAATATGGCAAGAACTTCCTCAAATGTATGGGAATACGAGTCAGACCCAATAAAATGTAAAAAAGACATGAACAGTTTTCCGATGAGGAAATCAAATTCATCTATAGATATATGAAAAAATGCTCTAAATCATGACTGATCTGGGAAAAGCAAACCAAAATAATTCTGAGTATCATCTCACACATATCATATTGGCTAAAATGACAAAAAGACAAAATGACAAATATTACAGAGGGATTTGGGAAAAATGGAAACAATACACTGTTGAACTGTGAACTGACCCAACCATTTTGGAGATCATTTTGGAATTTCATGCGCAAAGCTATAAAACTATGTATATCCTTAGCAAGAGCATCACTGGATCCATTTCCCAATGAGATCAGGGAAAAATGAAAAGAACATTTATGTTCCAAAATTTATAGCAACTCTTTCTGGTGGCATAGAACCAGAGATCAAGAGGATGTCCATCAGTTGGGGATGTATAAACAAGTTGTGGTATCATAATTGTAATGGCTTATTACTGCATCATGGAAAACAATGAACAGAATAATTTTCAGAACAAAACTTGGAGGAAACAAGGGAATATTATACACAGCTACAGATTTAATATTTGAAAAGTTTCTTGTGATTTTTCACCTCCAGAGAATGAACCGAGAAGTGAAGATATGAAAAACATACTCTGTATATTTTGCCAGATTAAGCCTTCTATGATGGGAGGAGGAGAGAGAAAGGGACTAAATTTTAAAAAATTAATATATAATGTAATAAAAAATAAAAAGCACTAGATGATGAAAAAATAATAAAAATAAAAGGTACCATAGACAATTAAGTAATTTTAAGACTAAATACATGAGCACCAAATGTTACAGAAACCAGATTCTTTTTTAATTAAAATTTTCTTACCAATTACATGTAATAAATTTCTACATAAGTTTTCTGAAGTTATATAATCCAAATATTTTTCCTCCCTCCTCCCAGAGCTGGCAAGTAATTCAATAACAGTTATCACTCAAAACATATTTCCATGTTCCATAACCCTAAATTAATTTTTGTAAGTAACCAATCTTATACCAAACCCCATAACATAAACCCAAATATAAACAGGAAAAATTGTATGCTTTCATCTGCAATCCTACTCCAACAGTTCTTTCTCTGGTGGTCATTCAGAGTGAAATAAGCAGAAAAAGGAAAATATTGTATGCAGTAATAGAAACATTATTGAATGATCCAATGTGATATAATTCAGATTCTTCAAGGAAAATTTAAGGAGTGACAAGACCTCAACTTTTCCCTTTCAGAATTAGATAAATCTAACCAAAAAATAAACAAGAAAAAAAGTAAAGGAGATGAATAGATTTTTTAGAAAAGTTAGATATGACAGATCTCCAGAGAAAATTGAATAGGAATAGAAAGGAATAAACCTTTTTCTCAGGGGTCTATGGCACCAAAGCAAAAATTTACCATACATAAAGCTATAAAAACCTTAAAATCAAATGCAGAAATTTTTAAAATGAATCCTTTTGAAATCATAGTGAAATAAACATTAGATTTACTAAAGGGCTATGGAGATATGGATTCAAATTAATTCAAAAGTATATAATCTAATCCTAAAGAATGAGTGGATCAAAGGAAAAATAAATAATTAAAATCTATAATTTTAGGAAATAGGACAAAAAAATGAGAAAGCATACCAAAATTTTGGGGATGCAACCAAAGTAGTACTTAGAAGAAGTGCTATACCTCTAAATACTTAGAGAGGTAAAATAGAGGGAAAAATATTAATGAATGAACATGCAACTTTAGAAAATACTAGAAAAAATAAAAATTCCCAATGAAAATCCAAAGAGAGGTTAATAAAATTTAAAGTAAAAAAAAAACTAAAATTAAAATAAAACTAGGAAATGGCTTTATTTTAAAAATGGATCACTGGTTAATTTGTTTTTTAAAAAAGAAAACTAAATGACTAACATCAAAAATGAAAAAGTTTAAATCCTTAACAATGAAGAGGAAATTAAAACAATTATTAGGGGCTATTTTGCCTGATCTATGCCAATAAATTTAACAATCTAATTGAAATAGATGAATGTTTTTTTAAAAAATTAATTACCCCAACTATTAATAGGCACATGAAAAAATGTGCTAAATCTCTTATAATCAGAGAGATGCAAATCAAAACAACTCTGAGGTATCACCTCACACCTAGCTAATTGGCTAACATGACAGCAAATGAAAGTAATGAATGCTGGAGGGGATGTGGTAAAGTAGGGTCATTAATTCACTGCTGGTGGGGTTGTGAACTGATCCAACCATTCTGGAGGGCAATTTGGAACTATGCCCAAAGGGCGATAAAAGACTATCTGCCCTTTGATCCAGCCATAGCACTGCTGGGTTTGTACTCCAAAGAGATAATAAGGAAAAAGACTTGTACAAGAATATCCATAGCTGCGCTCTTTGTGGTGGCAAAAAAATTGGAAAATGAGGGAATGCCCTTCAATTGGAGAATGGCTGAACAAATTGTGGTATATGTTGGTGATGGAATACTATTGTGCTAAAAGGAATAATAAAGTGGAGGAATTCCATGGAGACTGGAACAACCTCCAGGAAGTGATGCACAGCAAAAGGAGCAGAACCAGGAAAACATTGTACACAGAGACTGATACACTGTGGTATAATCGAACGTAATGGACTTCTCCATTAGTGTCAATGCAATGTCCCTGAACAATCTGCAGGGATCTAGGAGAAAAAACAATATCCACAAGCAGAGGACAAACTGTGGGAGTAAAAACACCGAGGAAAAGCAACTGCTTGACTGCAGGGGTTGAGGGGATATGACTGAGGAGAGACTCTAAATGAACACTCTAATGCAAATACCAACAACATGGAAATGGGTTCAATCAAGGACACATGTGATACCCAGTGGAATCGCATGTCGGCTATGGGAGAGGTGGTAGGAGGGGGGGAGGAAAAGAAAATGATCTTTGTTTCCAATGAATAATGTTCAGAAATTACCAAATAAAATAATGTTTAAAAATTAATCACCCCAACTAACAAAAGGAAACTGAATATTTCAATAAGCATATTTTAGGTAAAGCAATTGAACAAATTATCAATGAACTCCCTAAGTAAAATCTCCATGATAAGAGGAGCAAGCTGTCTATATTTTTTAAAATCTATATTTGTTTAATTTAAAAGAAAGGATATAAGTGTGTGGTTTCTCTAAAATATAACTCCTGCAATTTAAAAAATGTATAGGCTCTCGATCAGTACCAAGGCTTTGAACTATTTCCTCACATGATTGCAAACTGAGGACCACAGTGTTTGCCTGCAATTTCCTCTCATCTATTAATTAAGTATTCCTATGTCATGAATCAATGACTTGATATCCAGCTCATTATATAAAATGAGAGCTAGTATTTTTCAATTTATCATTGTATTCTTGTATTTCTAAATCAGTGTCATGCACATAGTAGGCACTTACAAGATATATAATGTATTATATTTCAATCTGGAAAAAAACTGTTACTATATTTTTAAAAATTTTTAACACAAATTGTATATATGTTGAACAATTACCAGGATAAAGTATGCTTACAGAATCTAGTTTTTGTTTTTTGAACTTCACTAAGTGTCTTAATTGGAGAGTTCTTGTCTCTAAATAATCCCTTCCCAAACCTTTCCTGAATCCAGTTTCTTTTCCTAAATCAAGTCTCTTTTCCTCTTTGTATTGCTATTTTTCCTCTACTCTTTAGAATTCTCTTCTTAAGATTTCCTAGTTACTGAAGTAGGAAGAGAGTATATGAAACCAGGTCATCTAACTCCAGAACCAGAGCTTTTTATTCTGGCACACATAGCCAATCCATATTATAAAAAATTTTTTCCTCTGTCTTCAATCTTCCTCTCATTGATCTTTTATTATTGTTCTCTAAGTTAAAATAGCATTTCAATACTCATTCTTCCTTTGAGGAAAAGGAAAGGATTTCAATAGAGTTAGAAGCTTTCACCACTATAGCACTCTCCCCAAAGTATTTGAAGTTGTCTTTCAAATATTTAGCTTCCATTCAACTTTCTGTCCTCTACCTTCCCTAATACTAATAAATATTTACATATATCTAAATTACATAGAGTATAGAAGGAAATGGCAAATACCTCCAATATTTTTGCCAAGAAAACCCCAAATGAATTCACAGAGAGTCAGATACTACTGAAATGACTGAACTACAAACTTGTTCAAAAATGCCCAGAGAAAATGACAATCAGTCACATGTTCTGTGTGGGTCTGAATTAGAATTTGAGCACATTTTAATGCATATGGTTATTACTCAATACTGACTGAGGAAGTGATTAGGAATGAAGAGGAGTTTGGACTGATGAGGAGTGATTTTGAGAATGGAAGATGGTCTCTGAATTATTCCAAGATTTTCCTGATTCCTAGAGAACTTGAACTCTCGTCCTTCACTTTTGGTACTTCAGAAATTTCAAGATGCCATGCTTGATCTCCTGAGTGCGAACTCCATAGACAATAGGGTTGAGGGCTGGTGGGATGAGGTGGTGCAGAACATTGAGAAGAATGGGCACATCAGCTGTCATCATCTTGCCAGCTTTATTGGTAAAGATGATGACCAGTAAAATTGTGTAGAAGAAAAGGATGAGGATCAGGTGGGAACCGCAGGTGCTCAGAGCTTTTGTGGCTGCCCCTCCAGACTGTAACCTCAACACAGCTCTTAAGATGAAGCAGTAAGAAAGCAAAATGAGCACCAAGTCAGAGCCCATTATGCACCAGGCACTCACAAACTGATAGAGTTTGTTGAGACGAATATCCCCACAGGAGAGTCGAGCCACAGAGATGTTGGTACAGATGCAGTTTTCAATTACATTTCCTGAACAATAGTTCAGCCGAGAAGCCAAGACTGGAGTGGGCAGTGTGGCCAGTAAATTGCGGAAGATAATGAATATGGCAGCCTTGACTACAAACTGCTCAGTGATGATGGATGGGTAGTGCAGGGGATGACAGATAGCAACGTAGCGATCATAAGCCATAATCATAAAGGTGGATGACTCCAAGGGCAAAAAAGTATTCATGACAAACATCTGTAGGAAGCAGCCAGTAAAGCTTATAGTCTTTATGTTGAACCAGAAGATGAGCAATACCTGCCAGAACATCATTTTCATGTATTATTCTTCTTATCTTTGAACATCAACAATTGGTTAGGAAGTCATAGTAGCTCCCCATTGACCATTATATTAATTCAACAGTTACATAAATATTTTCTAATTTTACCTCACCATTCTCCCAGATAGGTCTCCATTTATACTCCATTGTTAATCCAATCCAGTATAATCTTCCCTCTTTACCTTTCATCTGACTTTCAAATCCCCATCCTTGAGACTATATATAGTCATTTTCTCTCTACTATTCCCTCCCTTATTTTCTATCCTTATCTATATCCATTACCCTCTTTCAAAACCCAAATCCTGATTTATCTTTACTGGGAAATTATACCAGTCTGAACACCTCCATTATTCTGTATCTTTCTAGGTTTTATGATTTTAATTTGTGCTATGTTATGGTTTCATAATTTTGGATTCTACAAAAAACATTCAAGATTACCCAACTCCAATCCCAACATTTTCTGACAGTTATGGGAACTTGCTAAAGGACACAATAATATTATGAGCTGTATTATGGTAGTATTAGAGAATATGGTATAATAGATAGAGAACTGGCCTTAAAGTCAGACAGGCTTGAGTCCAAGTCTCATTTCTGTCATAAATTGCCAATATGACTCTAAGTAAGTCATATCCTCTTAGTGTTCTAGGGAGTTCTATAAGATTATATGTTTTAATGAAGATGCTTTAAAGGATTTTAAACTTTGTCTACTAAATCCAAATAGAGCACTATTTCCTCTATAAGACCCAACATTACTATTAATAGTGTAATAATATTGATCTATTTGCTGAAATCACTATCTTATCTCTCTCCTAGAAAAGAGTAAATTGGAGATGGGGTTGACAAGGTGGGGAAGGAGGAAGAAGGGTAAAGATACAATAGATGCCTTTGAACAATGGAAATGGCTATTCATGGAGGAAGAGGCTTTTCATTGACCACAAAGGGCAGAAATAGGAGTAATGGACTGCCTTGGAAGATGGTGAGTTCTATATTAGTTTAGATATTCAAACAAAGAGACTATGACCATTTATCAAGAATGTTATAAAGGGGGGCAGCTGAGTAGCTCAGTGGATTGAGAGCCAGGCCTAGAGGTGGGAGGTCCTGGGTTCAAATCTGGCCTCAGACACTTCCCAGCCATGTGACCCTGGGCAAGTCACTTGACCCCCATTGCTTAGCCCTTACCACTCTTCTGCTTTGGAGCCAATAACACAGTATTGACTCCAAGATGGAAGGTAAGGGTTAAAAAAAAAGAATGTTCTAAAGATTCTTTTTCATAGGCAATGTGAAAAATAAATTAAAAATAAATATTGAAATTCTTTTAATATTCCATATGCAATGGAATAGATAAACCTTGATTCTCAAGTTATTTTTGTTCAGTTTCTTTAATGCTGTTTTTCATATAGCACCAGGCTCCATAAGCAATGGTATGATTTCTGTGTCATATGACCAACCAAATAGAGAATTAGATATTTTTTCTGATCCTCACAACCTCTCAAATCTCTCCAAAACATAAATTGTGTCCTAAAGATACAGAAATTTCAACTGTCCCCATGGTCTAAAATTGGGAATCAAATACAATCACCTAAACTCTTGCTAGTACAGCTTTAATTAAAGTAATTAGGAAATATTCATAAAATTATTAAAAATAGTATAAAACTTGGATAATAATATGTGACTTTCTAAGGCAATAAGCACCTACATGGACCTTTATATAATGGTTTAGTGACCCTTATTTCTGCTTGACACCATTGGTCTAAGAAAAGAAGAACTGAAATAGTGTGGTTTATTTTTAATCAAAGAGCTAATATCTAATTACACCTGATCGTTTACCTTCCTTATTTTTTGTCTCTTATAAATACTATATCCTATATGGTATTGTTCTCTGTGATGGCAAGTTGGGAGAATAATGAGGAAAACAGGTAATGTAAAAAATAAGATAACAAGAAAAACTTAAGGAATAAGGAATGGTAATATATTGAATACGTATTTGGACTTGTGGATAATTCAGAAAGAGTGTGTTTAGAGATGATGCTGAGGTAATGACTGTGGGAATGAGAATATCCATGTATATAACCTATAAATATAGACATAACACTGACTGACTAATCCTGGATATGATGGTGATACTGTCCGTGATGGATTACAATAGTGAATTAATTGGCCATAAAAATGGGTAACCATAGGGAAGACAATAATTAAATTACTTTGGGGAGGATGGTGAGTGAGTGACTCTGGGAATTTCAGTAATAGTGGAAAATCTTAAAACTTATGATGATAAAAGTTTAGGCTAGGTATGTCTGTGTGCTGTGGGGCAGCTCATAGATGAAAGGCCTTACCTTAGGGATAACAGTTAGGCAGAGAAGAATATCCAAGAGGGAGAGCATGGCCAACAGGTAATACATAGGTTCATGCAGAGAAGCCTCCTTCTGGATGACCAGCAATAGCACCACATTGGCCCCCAGAGCGAGAACAAAAAGAGGAGTTAGTGGTACTGACAGCCAGTGTTGTGTGTCCTGCATGCCAGGGAAGCAGATCAAGAGAAACTCAATCACCTGGGTTGAAGAGCTGTTGAGTGACAAGGCCATGGCTGATGCATGGATTGGGACCTGGTAAAAAAGGAAAAGATTTAGTTAGTTTGCTTAGGCAGCTAAGTGATTCCTGGAGTCAGAAACATCTGAATTCAAATTCGCACACATACTAATTATGTGACCTTGGGCAAATTACTTAACCTCTGTTTCCCTCAGTTTCCTCAAATGTAAAATGCAGGTAATAATAATTACCTATGCCACAGGGCTGTTGTGGAGCTCAAATGAAACAATATCTGTAACATGCTTAGCACAATGTTTATTCTCCTCTTCCCTTACTACACCTTGAATATGAACAGGCACAAAATTCTTGCTTCTTTCCTTTCTTCGGCTCATATACTTAGAGTTCTCACATAAAGCAAAGTGCTACCTCAGACGTTATCAAGTTCTCTGTCGCCACTGTTCTTCAATTAGGGTCTAGGTAGTGATGAATCAGAGATACCTCAGAGAGATTGCTTATGTGAGTACAGTTTGCATGAGCTACTGTCAGAGAACCCACCAAGCCAGTAAATTCTGTCATTCTCCAGAGATTTCTATACCTCTTTCTATGTTCTCCTCCATTCAGCCCCTCTAGAATATAATTTTAAATGTTAGGGACAGAAAATAAGAGGTTCCAGACAGTCAAAGATTTAGAGTATCTCAAGATAGGAATCAGAATATGGATGGTGATCAGCAAAGGATACTGAGGAAGAATAGTTAGACAGAAAGGAAAAGAGGCAAGAGAGAGTAGAATCATGAAATCTGGGAGGAAGTAGGATCCAGAAAGAGAGGTCAGTCTTGTCAAATGCTGCAAAGAAGTAGAGAAGGGTGAAATTGAGAAATAGCCATTGGATTTCACAATTACTACTTGAGATCATGGTAACTTTGTAGAGAAGTGGTTTTTGCTTTCTTCAGTGGTGAGTTCCGAAAGCATTTAAAAAAAGAAAGTAGAAGTAATGATCAGAAAAAAAAAACCTAAACGCAAAGAACACTGACATCTGCTCACCATCAGACCCACTCTATACCCATATTCTGTCTCTAGGGTCCAAGACCTACTCCAGTTTTCCCATCATCCTCTATTTAAAGATTGGTATTAAGCAGGTAATTAGTTCTATACAAAGGGGCAAAAAAGTCATCAGGACAAGCAATTCAGAGAGGTCAATCCCAGAAACATAGAAGAATCAATGTCAATGCCCTCAGCCTTTTTATTCCCCCATAAGAATGCCCTCTCACAAGTGTTCAATGACTTTCTAGGCTTTGCTCCTCCCTATCCAAACTAGCTGTCAGATTCCTTGCATTCATGGAAGAATTGGGAATTAAGAATTTACCAAGCATGCTGCATACAAATAGAGTAGACTTTTATAAAGGATTACATAGAAATTAAAAGGGGAAAATATTTATTTCTGTCATTCATCTCTGGCTGAAATTTAGTATTTTCTTTTTTCATTTAAAAAATACTATTCTAAAAAGGTATCCATAGGGGCAGATAGGTGACACAGTGAATAGAGAACCAGTTCTGGAGTTGGGAGGTCCTAGGTTCAAATCTGACCACAAACATTTCCTAGCTATGTGACCTTCAGCAAGTTACTTGACACCATTTGCCTAGCCTTTGCCCTTCTGTCAAAGCTGTTTGTAAGAAAGAAAGTAAAGATTTGTAAAAAGGAGGATCCATAATGTTCACCAGACTGTAAAGCCACTGACAGAAAAGTTTAAGAATGTTGAACTAGAGGGAAGTTGCATCAAGGGTGTCATTTTAGTCCTTTATTGGTAGAAGTGAGAAAGAATAAAGTATCCCAGGAACAGATGGGTGGCTCAGTGGATTGAGAGCCAGGTCTAGAGACCAGAAGTCCCAGGTTCAAATCTGACCTCAGACACTTCCTAGTTGTGTGACCCTGGGCAAGTCACTTAACCCCCATTGCCTAGCCCTCACCATCCCTCTGCCTTGGAACCAATACACAGTATTGATTCTAAGATGAAAGTAAGGATTTATTAAAAAATAAAACATAAAAAGAATAAAGCATCCTATCCTCCATCTACTTTTCTCAACATACCTTGGAATCAACTTGGGGAAAATTGTGAAAATAGCACATACCAAGGGTAAAGCAATAACTGTGATTCCAGGTTAGTACTGGAATGACCAGAAGGGGATGAAAGTAAAGAAAAGAAGAGTATCTAAACCTATGGCCAGAGGAAATACTGAGAAAGTCTGTTAGTAAATTAGTGCAGAACTAGCTGAAAACTTCATCATATCCCCGCCTTCATTCTTCCTAAGGATTCTACCACAGCCCTGCCCCTCTAAGGACCCGAGACCCTCTCTCTAAGATCCTCAAACTCAAGAGTGGGCAGTCAGAGAAGACTGATCAATAGACACTTCCTCCCGTTCTCCAGGTAGAAAAATACTAATTGTTCTTCCAAAGGTAAGTGATCTCCAGTACATGAAGTCCAAGTAGTCTTTGTTAAGAAGTATAAGGCTGGTTTGCTGTCCTCATTCCCAACCCCATCAGACCTTTTCAGTCTTTCTTGAAAGGAAGGAAACCTTGTGGATAGTGCTTGTCTTGGAGTCAAAAAGACCTGACTCTGGATCTTTACTTATATAATTTGTAGCTACTTGACCCTGGGCAAATCATTTAATATTTCAGCACCAAGTTCTTTTCTACAATAAGGAGATATGACTTGATGGTTTCTTCCAGCTAGAATTCTATGGAGTAGGGCACTTTCAGACCCTCATGAAGAACATAGCGATCCCCCACCTTCTGCTTTCAAGCAAAGGATGGTACACCTCATAAGGAAGTGGCCACAAAACTCTTGAGACAAAATACTAGAGATTTGATCTACAATAGCCCCTCATTGGGTCAAAGATCAATAGTGGAAATCCAGGTTGCAAATGGGGATATGTAGAAGTAAGGCTAGTCATTGACCATAGGGTGCTCATTTGAGTGCATGACTGACTCACTTTGGGTATTAGGTAAAGTCCAGCTAGGAGAAAGATTGGGAGTTGCTGCATTCCTTACCTCCTCTTGTTCAGATTCTAGTGCCTCAGTATTACCTCCTATGTGTATGTATGTCTTTGTGGATATCCCATCTTGTGACTTGATGACATGAAAGTTCCCCAATCATTTCATTCAAGTGGGACATGTCTATAGATATATTTCTTTTCAAGTTAGGGCCACTTTTTTAAGCTCCACTGACTCCTTTAATTGGTTTTTAGACATCTTCTCAAGTTATAACTTCTGGATATTTTTGTCTTATAAAGAGTGCCTCGGTTCTTTTTAAAGCCTTTTCTTTGAATAATGACAAAAACAACAATAACCAAATATGAGAAGATAATAACCATCAGAAAAATAATCATGTGTAGAGAGATTTAGACAAAGTGCTTTCTGACAGTTTTAAAGAAATCTGACAGGACTTAAGTGAACCTGTCAGAAAATGAGATGAGCCAGGAGAGCAATTTACACTATAAGAACAACAGTATGAAATGAATAATTTTGAGAGGCTTAAGAATTCTGATCAATACAATGACTAACCATCATTTCTGGGTATGGAGGAGTAACAATGCCACCCACCTCCCCTTAGAAAAGTTATAGACTAAATATGCAAACTAAGACACATTTTGGATGTTGCCAATATGACAGTTAGTTTTGTTTGTGCATATTTATTAAAAGTGTTTTTTCTCTATTTTCTGGTGTGTTTTTTTTTCAAAGAGAGGGGCTAAAGGAGGAAAAGAAAATAAATGTTTGATAATTAAAAGCAACTAATTTTAAAATATCTTTAAATATCTCCCCATACCTCATCTTACCTGCCCCATATAAGAATACTATGAGGGACACAATGCATCATTACCTCCATTACATAGAAGATGAAATCAAGGCCAAGGGACTCTTAGGGACTTTGAAGTTATTGAAAAAACCAGGATTAGATCCCAGATGTCTTGATTCTCATTCCAGGACCTTTTCCATTAAATCATGCTATTATTTGAAGTCCAACAGTTTTTTCATTCCATTCTTCTTGTTTCCTCAAAAGGCTGTACATGGGATCATGTAGATGACTTTATTTTCTATGCCTTCAACATTTGAATCTGAAAAATAACTATCTCAGTATGTCTACATGCTAAACTCCAATCTTCATTAGAGGCAGATTGGCAGATGCTTCAGGAAAACATCTAACCTCTATAAAGAAAGTCTAATCCTTCTGGAGAAAATCCTTCAGGTACAAGGTCCAAGGCTAAGTCATTTTTTGTCATTTGTTCTTGCTATCCTCATAGTCTGGCATCTCAGCTTTAATTCTCTTTCTTTTTCAGAAAGGAAGGTCTATCTTCTATCTGAAGAAGCCCTCTAAGCTACCAAATACTACCACCTGATGATCCTAAAGAGCCATTACTATAAACTGCTTACACATGTGACTAATTTTATAACAAAAACATAATAATAATTATAATTGGAATATTATTAATAATACCATTTTTGATGCTATTATCAATCTCATTGATGTGTGGGGAACACATGAATGATGTTAATTAAAAAGGGATCATTCTCTATAATAAGTAGGTAAATTGACACCAGTATAGCTCAGGGCTCATCTTCAATCTCACATAATCCTAAGGCAAAAAAAAATTCACATACACAAACACAAAACACTCACAGAAATATAGTCAACTATACTGGCTGTCCAGCTTTGCATCTGTTCCCTAGCCTTTGGCTGGCAGATGTATTCTACATAGGCCTTTATTAATCTAAACTCACCTTCTTAAAGATCATAGGTGGCATAGTCATTTCACAAGGACATCCAGTTCCTTAAAACACATACTCAAATTGTTTCCTATGTCAAGGACCTAAACCAGGACCCATTATAAAGGAAACAAGAAGTGAAAAACTTAGAGTTTCCTCTGGAGTATGTAACAGTCACTGTAACCTCAGGGGAATTTTTCCTGTTGGAGACAGGATTGTGGTAAATGTGTTCTGGTGATCCTTCTGGGACAAAAAAAAAGATTCATAAAAATTAACTTGAGAAAACAACACTTGTGACAATTGGTACATTACTGAGCATATCAAATCAATTGAATAAGCGTTTTTTAAGCACCTACTCTTGTGCCAAGCACAGAGTTTAGCCACTAGGAATACAATATGTATTGTGATGCAACATGGTTATGGTTTTGTGTATATATTAGGAATTCCAGAATCAGGCTCAGCATCATGTGCTACTGTGATGGAGCTTTCATTGATCAGTTTTATGTTATAAATAAAACAAACATTTCTATATGAAATTTTATTTTCCTATTGACTTCCATTATAATCTTTTATTTTATTTTTTTAATTTTATTTGGTCAGTTTCAAACATTATTCCTCGGTTACAAAAATCATATTCTATTCCTCCCTCCCATTTCCCCTGCCCTTCCCGTAGCAGACGCGCAATTCAACTGGGTATTACATGTGTCCTTGATCAGAAGATTTAGGAGATTTAGAACACTTTTTCATATACTTATTAATGTTGGTGTTTGCATCAGGATGTTCATTTAGAGTCTACATCCCCAGCCATATTCTCTAGACCCATGTATTCAAGCAGTTGTTTTACTTCTGTGTTACTACTCCCACAGTTTTTCCTCTGAATGTGGATAGTGTTTTTGCTTGTATATCACTCCAAGATGTTCGGATCACTGCATTGCCACTAATGGAGAAGTCTATTACATTCAATTGTACCACAATGTATCAGTCTCTGTGTACAATGTTTTCTTGGTTCTGCTCCTTTCACTCTGCATCAATTCTTAGAGGTCATTCCAGTTCACATGGAATTCATCCACTTTATTATTCCTTTGAGTACAATAGTATTCCATCACCACCAAATACTACAATTTGTTCAGGCATTCCCCAATTGAGAAGGGCATCCCCTCATTTTCCAATTTTTTTGCCACAACAAAGAACACAGCTATGAATATTCTTGTGCATGTCTTTTTCTTTATTATCTCTTTGGGGTACAAACCCAGCAGTGCTATGGCTGGATAAAAGGGCAGACAGTCTTTTAGTGCCCTTTGGGCATAGTTCCAAATTGCCCTCCAGAATGGTTGGACCAATTCACAATTCCACCAGTAATGAATTAATGTCCCAAATTTGCCACATCCCCTCCAGCATTCATTATGTTTTGCTGTCATGTTAAACAATCTGCTAGGTGTGAGGTGATACCTCAGAGTTGTTTTGATTTGCATCTCTCTGATTGAAGGTGATTTAGAACACTTTTTCATATGCTTATTAATAGTTTTGATTTCTTTAGCTGAAAATTGCCTACTCATGTCCCTAGCCCTTTTATCAATTGGAGAATGGCTTATTTTTTTGTGCAATTGATTTAGCTGTTTGTAAATTTGAGTAATTAGACCATTATTAGAGATTTTTGTTATGAAGATTGTTACCTGGTTTGTTATTTCCCTTCTAATTTTGGTTACATTGGTTTTGTTTGTACAAAAAAAATTTTAATTTGATGTAATCAAAATTATTTATTTTACATTTTGTGACTCTTTCTAAATCTTGCTTGGTTTTAAAATCTTTCCTTTCCCCAAGGTCTGACATGTATACTATTTTGTGTTCACATAATTTGCTTATAGTTTCCTTCTTTATGTTCAAGTCATTCATCCATTCTGAGTTTATCTTGGTGTAGGATGTGAGGTATTGATCCAAACCTAGTCTCTCCCACACTGTCTTTCAATTTTCCCAGCAGTTTTTATGAAATAATGGATTTTTGTCCCAAAAGCTGTGATCTTTGGACTTGTCATAGACTATCTTGCTGAGCTCACTTACCCCAAGTCTGTTTCTCTCATCATCCTTACTGTCTCTTAGCCAGTACCATATTGTTTTCATGACCACTGTTTTATAGTATAGTTTGAGATCTGGTACTACAAGGCCACCTTCATTTGCATTTTTTTCATGATTTCCCTGAATATCCTTGAACTTTTGTTCTTCCAAATAAACTTTGTTATGATTTTTTCTAATTCAGTAAAAACGTTTTTTGGTAATTCAATGGGTATGGCACTAAATAAGTAAATAAGTTTGGTTAGGATGGTGATTTTTATTATGTTATCTCATCCTACCCATGAGTAGAAATGTTTTTCCAATTGTTTAGATCTAGTTTTAATTGTGTGGAGAGTGTTTTGTAGTTGTCTTCATACAGTTCCTGTGTTTATCTGAGCAGATAGATTCCTAAGTATTTTATATTGTCTAGGGTGATTTTAAGTGGAATTTCTCTTTCTAATTCTTGCTGCTGAGATGTGTTGGAGATATATAGAAATGCTGATGACTTATGCTGGGTTTATTTTGTATCCTGCAACTTTGCTAAACTTGTTGATTATTTCCACTAGCTTTTTAGTTGATTCTCTAGGATCCCTTAAATAGACTATCATATCATCCACAAAGAGTGATAGCTTGGTATCTTCATTGCCAATTTTAATACCTTCAATTTCTTTTTCTTTTCTAATTGCTAATGTTAGTGTTTCTAGTACAATGTTAAATAATAGCGGTGATAACAGGCATTCTTTTTTCACTCCTGGTCTTATTGGAAGGCTTCTAGTTTATCCCCATTACAGATGATGTTTGCTGATGGTTTTAGATAAATGCTGTTTATTATTTTCCATTCTATTCCTATACTTTCTAGTGTTCTTAATAGAAATGAGTGTTGTATTTTATCAAAGGCTTTTTCTGTGTCTATTGAGATAATCATGTGATTTTTGTTGGTTTGCTTGTTGATATGATCAATTATGTGGATGGTTTTCCTAATATTGAACCATCCTTGCATTCCTGGTATAAATTCCACTTGATCATACTGAATAACCCTCGTGATGACTTGTTGGAGATTGTTTTTCAAGTATCCTATTTAAGATTTTTGCATCTAAGTTCATTAAGGAGATTGGTCTATAGTTTTCTTTTCCCATTTTTAACCTGCCTGGCTTTGGAATCAGTACCATATTTGTGTCATAAAAGGAATTTGGTAGCACTCCCTCTTTGTTTATTATGTCAAATAGTTTGTTTAGTATTGGGATTAGCTGTTCTTTGAATGTTTTATAGAATTCACTTGTGAATCCATCAGGCCCTGGGGATTTTTTCCTAGGGAGTTATTTGATGGCTTGTTCAATTTCTTTTTCTGATATGGGATTATTTAAAAAGTCTATTTCTTCTTCTGTTAGTCTAAGCAATATATATATTTGTAAATATTCATCCATATCACCCATATTGGCATATGTATTGCCATATAATTGGGAAAAATAATTTTTAATGATTGACTTAATTTCCTCTTCATTGGAGGTGAGGTCTCCTTTTTCATCCATGATATTGTTAATTTGGTTTTCTTCTTTCCTTTTTTTATTAGATTGACCAGTGCTTTGTCTATTTTGTTTGTTTGTTTGTTTTGTTTTCAAAATACCAGCTTCTAGTCTTATTTATTAGTTCAATAGTTCTTTCACTTTTGGTTTTATTAATTTGTCCCTTAATTTTTAGGATCTCTAATTTAGTTTTCTTCTGGGGATTTTTAATTTGTTCACTTTCAAGTTTTTTGATTTGCATTTCCAATTCATTGACCTCTACCCTCCCTAATTTGTTACTATATGAACTCAAGGATATACATTTTCCTCTGAGTACTGCTTTGACTGCATCCCATATATTTTGAAAGGATGTCTCATCATTGTCATTTTCTTCAATGAAATTATTAATTATTTCCATGATTTGTTCTCTAACCAATTTTGGAGAATCATATTATTTAATTTCCAATTAATTTTTTATTTGGCTCTCCATGTACCCTTACTGACTGATCATTATTTTTATTACCTTATTATCTGCAAAGGTTGCATTTATTATTTCTGCTTTTCTGAATTTGTTTGCCATGTTTTTGTGACCTAGTACATGGTCAATCTTTGTGAATGTACCATATGCTGCTGAGAAGAAGGGGTATTCCTTTTTGACCCTATTTATTTTTCTCCACATATCTATTAACTCTAATTTTTCCAAGATTTCATTCACATCTTTTACCTCTTTCTTATTTATTTTTTTGATTTGATAGTGGTGGTAGATTCATATCTCCTACTAGTATAGTTTTACTATCTATTTCCTCCTTCAATTCCACTAGTTTCTCCTTTAGAAATTTGGATGCTATACCATTTGGTACATACATTTTGATTACAGATATTTCCTCATTGTCTATACTCCCTTTTATCAGGATGTATTTACCTTCCCTATCTCTTTTAATCAGAACTATTTTTACTTTGGCTTTGTCAGATATCATGATTGTAACTCCTGCCTTCTTTCTATCAGTTGAGGCCCAATAGGTTTTGCTCCAATCTTTAATTCTAACCTTGTGAGTATCTTCCTGCCTCAGGTGTGTTTCTTGTAGACAACATATGGTAGGATTTTGAATTCTAATCCACTCTCCTATTTGTTTTCATTTTATGGGTGAGTTCATCCCATTCACATTCAAAGTTAGGATTATTACTTGTGTATTCCCTAGCATTTTGATATCCTCTCCTAGTTCTGTCCTTTCTTCTTTTGCTATATCCTTTTAAACCAGTGGTTTACTTTTAATCAATCCCCTAATCCCCTCGCTTAATATGCTTCCCTTTCTGGCCCCTCCTTTTTTGTTCCCTTCTTGTTTTTTTAGGGTCTGTTAAGTTCCCTTCCCCCCTCTCTTTCCCTCCCTTTTTGTACTCCATTCCCCCTACTCCCCTTAGTTTTCCCTTCTCACTTACCCTGTAGGATAAGATAGAATACAAGACCCCAGTGGATCTGGATGCTCTTCCCTCTCAGAATTGATTTCACTGAGAGTACAGTTTAAGTATTAGCTATTAGCACACTCTTCCTCTCCTTCTTATTAGAATATTCTTCCCCTCCCCTTCCCATGTGTATCTTTGTGTGATAAAAATTATCTTATTCATTTTATTTCTTCAAGTAGCTCTTGGTGCCATCTTTGATTCCCCCCTTTTTTCTTTTTTTGCATATCATCGTATAGCCCTTAATGCCCTGATCTCTTCCTGTGAATGATTCTTCTAATTAATATAATAATGAATACAATTTTTGAGAGTTACACATTACATTTTCTCCACATATTAATATATATAATTTGATATAAATGTAGTTCTTATAGAAGAGAGTTTGAATAAAAGAAAAAGATAACATTTTTCTCCTTTTCCCTTTCCTTCATATTTACCTTTTCAAGTTTCTCTTGCTCTTTGTGTTTGGATGTTAAACTTTCCTCAGAGCTCTGGTCTTTTCTTTACAAATACTTGGTAATCTTGTATTTTGTTGAATGCCCATACTTTCCCCTGGAAGTATATAGTCAGTTTTGATGGATAGGTGATTCTTGGTTGAAGACCCAATTCTCTTGCCTTTCTGAATATCATGTTCCAGGCCTTGCTGTTCTTTAGTGTGGAAGCTGCCCAGTCTTGTGTGATCCTGATTGGTGCTCCTTGGTATCTGAATTGTCTATTTTTGGCTTCTTGTAGAATTTTCTCCTTAGCTTGAAAGCTCTTGAATTTGGCAATTACATTCCTGGGAGTTGTCTTTTCAGGATTTAGTATAGAGGGTGTTCTATGAACTCTTTCAATGTTTATTTTGCCCCCTTGTTCAAGAACATCAGGGCAATTTTCTTGGATGATTTCTTGTAGTATGATGTCAAGATTTCTGTTCATGGAATGATTCTCAAATTGTCTCCTCATGATCTGTTTTCCTGATCTGTCATCTTGTCAGTGAGATATTTTATGTTTTCTTCTATTTTGTCAGTCTTTCAACTTTGCTTTAATAATTCTTGATGTTTTGTAAGATCATTGGTTTCCAGTTGCCCAATTCTGATCCTTAAGGCCTGGTTTTCTGTAATAATCTTTTGGTTTTCTGCTTTAATCTTTTGATTTTCCTTTTCAGTTTGTTCTATCCTGCTTTTTGTGGCTTCCAGCTGTTTCCCCAATTGGGAGTTCTTGTCCTTTAAACTGTTATTTTCCCTTTGAACCATTTCCCACTTTTCTTGCCAGAAGGCTTCCATGCTTTTGATAAGCTCCAATTTAAATTCTTCAAGAGCTTGTGTACAATTTCCATTTTTTTAAGGTTTTGACTTTGTTTGAATTTCCTCCTCTATTTCCTCTGTAGCCTCAGTTTTTCCTCCAGAAAAATTATCAAGGATCAGTGCCTTTTTTTTATTTTTCTTGAATGATGTTTGTTGCTCCTGGGCACAATTTGCCATCATTGTGGAGGTTTTTCCTTCCCTTTTTAGTCATAAATATGAGTAAGATGGGCAGGCTCTCTGTGTATGGAGTTAAGGAGCAAGGATTTTGCCTGAGGCAAGCTCTCGAATCTCCACAGCCTCTGCTGCCTTTCTCTATGCCACCTTCCCCAAAGCACCCACAGTCTGTGTTCCCCAGCCCATTGGGGTTTCAGGTGTAGCTGCTCTCAGGGGTAGGCCTTTGGTGGTCTTAGTCAGCTCCCAAGGACCTAGAGGTGCCCCTTTCTCACTCTAGAGGTGCCCCTCATTCACTCACTGATTCTTGTGCATATAGCTCTGACTCTGGCTCTGTAGCTGGGGTGGGAGTGGGTAGATCAGCTCACATTTGGGTGGGAGCTCTTTAACCCCCTTATATTGTGGAAGTACCTAAATCCCACGTACCTTCAATGCTGCATTTTACCGTAGTCATTTCATTCTTATGAATTTGTTTTTTGTTTTTGTCTTTTGAGGTAGTCTTTATCGATACGTGCTGAGGAGAGGAAGAGTCCCACATCTAGACTTCTGTCATGCTTACCCAGAAGTCTGCAATGTCCCATTATAATCTTAATAATAATTCCTGTTGAAAAAATTACCCCCTAAAAAACTAGTGCTAACTAATGGATAACTTTTATTAGGAAGATCCACATTTCTCACAGAAACCTACATTTTGAACCTATCACTTTTTTTTGCTTGTTTTGATGAATTTTCTTCCCAATTTCATGAGCTTTAGATGTGCTAAGCACAGTGGAGTTTCCAGAATTGATATGAGACACATTTCAACAGACCCCCTACATACTTAATTGTGATGTTAGGCCTTTGATCAATTAGAAAAATACCAGAACAATCTATCAATGAACATTTGGTGACTACTTTGTCCCAGGCATTGTGCCAAACACTAGGACTACAAAAACAGAAGTGAGAACAATCCCTGTCTTCAATGAATTTACATGATAATAGAATTGACAGAATATATGCATATACTTCAGTATACGAACAAAATATTCAAACTGTAAATGAGATTTTTAGGGACACGTAATCTATTAATAGCTGGGGAAGTCAGAAGAGGCTTGATAAGGAAGGTGACAGCTCAACTGAGCCTTGAAAGAACCCAAGAATTCCAGTAAGCAAATCAGACAAGAGAGTATTTTCTAGGAATGGAGAACAACAAATACAAAGGCATTAATTTGTATGAAGCATAATAAGTAGGTCAGTAGTTATACTTTTCTGTGTATAACTGATACTCAACGTTTTATTGAATGGAATTAAATTTGAATTCCCATTTCAAACTCCTATCTAGTCTTTCTCTTTCTCTCTGTCTCTTTCTTTCTCCCTCTCTCTTTTCCTCTCTCTTTCTCTCTGACTCTTTCTCTTTCTCTCTTTCTCTCTCTCTCTTTCTCTCTCTCCCTCTCTCTTTCTCTCTCTCTCTCTCTCTCTCTCTCTCTCTCTCACACACACACACACACACACACACATCTTTTCCCATTGATGAATTTTGTCTTAAATTTCATGCAATGTTTAACTGATTCAATTTCCTAATAATATTCCCTTTAGCAGCCATTATCTGTAAACACCTACACCATACAAATCTCCTGTCCATAGAATGTAAAGGAAAAAATACATAATAGGGAAAGTTTGCTTTGAACAGTCATTGTGAGGTTTGATATGGGATATTGGCACAGGACTATTCATATAGTGACTGAGTAACTGAGGATTAATAATGTGAGAGTAAGAAAGAAGATTGTAAAGGAAGAAAAATTGGGGGGGTCAAGAAACAGTGAATGAGATTCAAAGGTTCCAGGGTAAGACCATGAGTCAAAATAATATGTATACTTCCACAAGACTTGAGAGAAATAAACTATATAGTGTGACCCTTAACTTGATTTCCTGAATTTAACCTCATAGACAATGGGGTTGATGGCTGGTGGAATGAGGTGGTGTAAAACAATAAGAAGGATGAAGACATCTAGAAGGATTTGCTTTCTGGCCACATTAAGAATGACCTGAACTACAAGCAGTGTGTAGAAGAGGATGAGGATGAAGTGGGAACCACAAGTGTCCAGAGCCTTTGTGTCTGCTGCCACAGCATGTAACTGCAGGATGACCTTCAAAATTAGGCAGTACGAGAAGGAAGTTAGCACCAGGTGTAATAAAATAGGTAATCTGTGGAAAATATGTCTGGTTGCTATAACTGGATACTCTGGCTTACTAGAAAGCTGTTACTATGTATGGAGACACTTGAGGATTTCTTAGTTACAATGGAGATAGATGAGAGATGCTGCTTGAGATAGATACTGCTAGAGGGGTGCTCTGGAGCTGCCTATTGATCAATACTGATGACTAGTAGATCAATATATTTCCTAACCTCCTCCTCCTTTCACTCCCTCCCTTCTTCCTCTCTCTCCCTCTCAGTTTCTTCTGAAACTTGTGGCTTCGCCCCTCCCCAGTGAGTGGACTATGATATTTATGAGGAAAAACTTCTTCCTTTCTTTTCTCAGGTAAGGGGTTTATTGGGATAACAAGACAAGGAAACTGAGATGAGAGGGATGAAGGTTTTCCTAATCTAAAATGAGGATTATGAGGGTTTGGGAAGTCACAGCTGTGACAGAGGGACAGTCAGAGAGATGGAGGATAACTGTTAAATCTTCTACTTTTCTTCTTTCAATTCACAAAACCACCAAGGTCTCTCAGCTTAATTTCAGAATCCCCCCCCCCCCCAAGGGTCCTTCAGCCTGGGACAGAAGCTAATAGGATTAGTTCAACTTCTTCCCCTGTCAGGTTTGCCTCCCTTGGTCAGAAAAACCCAGAGAGCCAAAGTCTCCTTTCTTGGTTAGTCACCCCCAAAGAGAGACAGAATCAGTTCCTCTCCCCCTGGTCAGCTTCAACTGCCTCCTGGGAACATTCCATTTGGAATCTTCACCTTGATTTTGCAGATCAGGTCCTTCACCTTTGTCTTCATGCCTGGGTTGTCCTGTAGATCCTCTCTCTCTTCATGTCTCTTCCACACATGTCAGAGCCCAGCAATTTCTTGAGATGAATATCCCCACAAGAGATGAACTACAGAGATGTTGGCACAGATTCAGCTTTCTATTACATTCCCTACACAATACATCCCCACCTAACCACCTAACACCCCCTGAAAGATCCCCAAAGCATAATTTCCAGGAGTATTATAGTCAAATTCGAGAACTCCCTGGTAAAGAAGAAACAATTCAAATATCATAGATCCACAACCAGAATAACACAAGATTTAGCAGCTTCTACATTAAAAGACTGGAGGTTCAGAAATATGATATTCCAAAAGACAAAGGAGCTAAGACTTCAACCATGAATCACTTACTCAGGAAAACTGAGTATAATTCTTCAATAAAGATATATGTATTCAGTGAATTAGAGGATTGCAAAACTTTTCTGCTGAAAAGACCAGAGCTGACTGGAAAATTTGACTCTCAAATACAAGACTCAAGAGACACATGAGAAGGTAAACAGGAAAGAGAAATCAAAAGACATACAATAAGGTTAAACTGTTTATATTCCTACATGGGAAAATGATTGTTTTAACTCCTAAGAATTTTATCATTATTAGGACAGTTAGAAGGAATATACAAAGACAGAGGGCAAGGATATGAGTTAAATGTGATGGAAGGATATAAAAATAAAACTAATACATGAAAAAAAGGAATGCATTGAGGGGAGTGGTAAGAGGAGAATAGAATGGGGTAAATTATCTCACATGAAAGAGCTTTTACAGTTGTGAAGAGTGAATCAAACTTTCTTTGTCTACTTTCTTTGTCAACTGGGGAATGGCTGATTCAGTTATAGAATATGATTGTCATGAAATACTATTGTATTATAAGATAACAAGCAGGAGAAAGTAGAAAAACCTGGAAATGAAAAAACTTAACATGAACTGATGCAGAGTGAACTGAGCAGAACCAAGAGAATAATGTACACAGTGACAGGAATACTATTCATTGAACAACTGTGAATTACTTAGGTAACCTCCACAATAAAATTATCCAAAACAATCACAAAGGACTCATGATAAAAAAAAATACCATCTGCTTCCAGAGAAGGACCTGATGGAGTCTGAATCCAGACAAAAGCAAACTTTTTTTCACTTTCTTAATTTTTTTGTTTGAGTTTCCTTCCACAAAAGGATTAACATGGATAAATGTTTTTCCTGATTACACATATAGGATCTATAGAAGACTTCTTACCATGTGGGAGGGGTTGGGAGGAGGGAAGGAGAAAATTTGAGGCTCAAAATTATTTTTAAAATGTTGGAAACTGTTTTTACATGTAATTGGGAAAATTTAAATTGGGATTTTAAAAAATATGGTGTGTATTCTGATTATTCCCAACCTCAACTGGCAATTTTCCTTCAAGGAAAAAATTCTTTCAAGGGATTACTCCAAGGAACTAACTATTAAAAAATTTATTTTCTTCAATCTCTTCATGCTGTGTCTTCTCTTCCCTTTATTCTCCTCCCTATTTCTGTCCAGACTTTTATTCTTTGATTCATGGTCTTTATACATATTATCTCTCTTTTTTTCTTTTTTCCTCATAGCATGGAAATTCCAAAATACCTATCTGGTGTTCTGTCTTCTAAACATCTTTGATTATTGCATTATAGATCTTATACCTCAGTTCCTTAGTTTTATGTTGTGCCTCAATTAGAAATACCAATTCCTACAGATGATAGGGAGAATAGTGCACAAGTGGAGAAATTTTCCTATGATAATAATTGTGCAGTGTGTAATTAACCTCTGCCTAATTCATTTTTTACTCTATTTACCATGAATTCTTTGGGTCCATCCCCTTTCACTCTCCTAGCTGTCAATTGTCACCAGGACCAGACTGCTGATTCCCTTTCTCCTAAGACAGAATAAGTGGTTCCTCTAAACACCAGATCCCATCAGATTATATCTATTATAAGGCCCTCATTCCCTTTTATAAAATATCTAATATGAAAATGTTTTACATTATAGTACATGTAAAATCCATATAAGATTGCTTACTGTTTCAGGGACAGAGAGATCAGGAAGGAAGGAGAGGAAGAACTTGGTTCCAATTTTTTTTGTTTAAAAATTGTTTTTACATGTAATTGAAGGCAGGAAATAAACTATTATGAATGTTAAATATTATTATTTATTTATTATAAGAATTATAATCATATATGCTATAAAAAGTAAGCAATAAAAATTAAATATTATAAACAAAAAATACTATTTAAAATTTTTAAAGCTAGAAATAAAACAAAATATCTCTTTTCTCATATTGAGCAATTTTTTTCCTTTTTTATTGTCATACAAAACACACTTCATATGGAGAAATTTTTCAGTGGTATTCATCTCACCTTTAAAACAAGATTTTCCTCTTTTTCCCCATTTCAATTCCTTCCTTTATCTCCTCCCCATTTATGAGTTATTCATTGGTATCTTTAGACTCAATTAAGATATATAAAATATTTCTATTTTCTTTCTCTTTTCTCCCCATTTAAAAACCCTCCAAATCTGCAATTTAATCCCACAAAAAAACAGTTTCACCTGTAGGTAAAGTGTTGTAAGGCATAATCTGTGATGTATCAGGATTGTTTCTCCAACTCATCTATTTTATTTCCTCTGTCAACCATGTCTCCTTTTTTACATTTAGGAAAAAAATCACATAAAATTGCTTTTATCTCTATGTCTTTATAAGATCTCTATGTTGTTTTTTTTTTGTTGTTGTTGCTGTTCCTTGTTTGCTATATTTCTTTCACTTTCTTGTGCTTCTGTTAGGTTGAGTGTTTGGAAAATGATCATTTGTTCAGGTCTCGATTTTTTTTGTAGGAATGATATAAACACGTCGTTTTATTGAATATTCATCTTTTACTTCTAAGTTCATCTTTGTACAGTATGTCATATTGGGTTATGTCTTATATTAAAGAGATAATCTGTGGAACTATTTCTGGTTGTAATAACTAGATACTCTGGCTTGTGACTAGAAAGATACTAGGGGAAACTCTGAGTGCTTAGTTGTAATGGAGATAGAGGTACTTCTGAGAGATCGAGAAATGATACTAGAGGGGATACTCTGGGGTAGCCTATTGATTACTGCTGATGGCTAATAGATCAATATTTTTCTTACCCTCCTCCTCCCTCAATCCCTCCCTTTACCACCTCTTCTGAAGCCTGTGGCTTTGCCCCTCTCCCCTGAGTGGACTATAAGATTTATGAGGAAAAACTCCTTTCTCTTCCTTTCTCAAGTAAAGGGGTTTATTGGGAACAACAGGAGGTGAGAGGGATAAGGGTTATCCCTAGTCTATAAGGAGAGTTAGGAGGAATTTGGGAAATGTCAGTCCTGTCACAACTGTGACACAAAGTCTGTCAGGGAGATGGGAGGACAACTGTTTAATCTTTTTTCTTCCAATTACACAAATCTCAATTATACAATCAGTTCTTCTGGTTCAACTACCACCATCAGCCACACAGAAACTTCTTCTTGCCTCCCCTCTCCAAAGCCAAGAGACTTCAGCCTAGGACAGAAGCTAACAGGGTATCAGTTCAGAGCTTCTTCCCCTTCAGCCTGGCTTGACTCTCCAACTGACTTTCCTGGGAACATTCTGTTTAGAATGTTCACCTTGATTGACAGATGATGTCCCCAGCTTTCTGACTTGCATGCATGAAATTCTCTCTTCCTTCATGCCTCTTCCACAATCTTGTGTTCCTTTGCTCCTAAAAACTCATTATTCAATTCTACTTCATGGTTTCCACTGCATGTCAAATATTCATTTGCTCTTCTAATAGCCTTTCCTTCAGATGTGAAGGTCTTGTTTCTGATCACTTAGAGATTGTCACTGGAGTTGTTTAAACTTAAACACCATGCATTTGGGAGTTTGCAGTGTAGGGTTTGGTTTGGTTTTCTAAAGGTTATCTCAAGTAAACTCTTTATTTTCTATGTTCAGATATGAGGGACTTTTTTATCCCTTCTTGCAGTTTTGTATGGAACTTGTCAGGTTTGTCTGGAGCACCTATAATTCTGTCTACTATATTATATATGTATATATACTACACCTATAATTGTGTCTACTCATCCAGCCTTTGAGATCAGTATATTTTGTTGGTGTGGATTTCATGTTTTCTTTACCAATATTTCTTTATTTTCATATCAAGAAAAAGCCCTTAAAATCCTATGCTTTGTAGCATTCTTGTCATGTTTTTTTCATTTATCAAAGGGTCATTTTTAATCTATTGATATAATCATATAACAATGATTTTCAAAATAATAATTAATTATATTGCTTTCCTGAATTTAAATGTTTTTCCATGGTATCCATTACTGACAGTGAGTCATTTTTTGATATGTTGATATAATGTTTAATACTGAGATTTTCTTCAAAATTTTTGTGTTCATCTTAATTAAAGATATTGGTTTAAAGTTTTCTTTATTTGCTCAATTTTTATATAGTACAGTTACTAGGACTATATTTATTTGATATAATGAATACGGCAAAACATTTTATCTCCTACTTTCAGTCTTTCAGGTAAAAGTTTGGTCTTTCACTTGTATTTCCCATAATTTGATTTTGGGTTCCTATCTCACCCTTTCCATTGCTGCACAGATCCCCCAGAGCTGGGTTACTTGGTGCCTTCAGTCTTTCCATTGGAGTTCAGTGCAGCCAAGGTCCCTCCCTGCCTTAAACAAATTCTGGAGTGAGAGGATTGACCCTGGACAAATTTATGCTACCCTTTCACTCGAGCTTAATAATTTTTTATCTTGTGCCTCTGAATATAATTCACATCATCCACTACTACCTTCACCCCTCAAATATTCTCCATTTCCTTCCCTTCACTGAGCAAAATTAGTCTCATCTCTTCTGCGAGCAGAAGACATTTAGTTTGAGCCACTATTTTAAGGGTTCCTGGGGATGGAAGGAGGGCAGAAAGGGGGCAATCACAGGAACTGAAACTGTTTAGCTTGAAACAGAGAAGAGTAAACTGGGGCATAATCATGTGCCTTCAAGTGTCTCAAGGACTATGCAGAAGAAGTAGATTTTTTTAAATTCACCCCATAAGGCAGAAATAAAAATTCTAAATGGAGATTACAGGGAAGTAAATTTAGTGCTTATATAAAAGGAGATGGAAGACTTCTCAACAATTAGAATAGTCTAAATATAAAACAACCTACCTCATGAAGTAGTGAGTTCTTCATCAGAAGAATTCAAGTAAAAGTTGTGGTCTGCTTGTCAGGGATATTATAGAAGAAATTCTATGGTATTATTTGAAGAACATTGGATTTGCAACCAGAGAAATTGGTTCCAAAGTCCCAGTCCTGATGCATATGAAACTGTGTTCTTCATTCCTCTCCAGGTTGTGTCCTTCCTCTCCCCCCGACTTTCTCTCTCTCTCTCTGTCTCTCTCTGTCTCTGTCTCTGTCTCTGTCTCTCTCTCTCTCTCTGTCTGTCTCTGTCTCTGTCTCTCTGTCTCTCTCTGTCTGTCTCTGTCTGTCTGTCTGTCTGTCTGTCTGTCTGTCTGTCTGTCTCTCTCTCTCTCTCTCTCTCTCTCTCTCTCTCTCTCTCTCTCTCTCTCTCTCTCTCTCTCTCTCTGTCTCTGTCTCTCTCTCTCATTGGCTGGTTATTACTAGAACTTCCAATTTAAGGAGGAAGCCCAGGACTACTATAACTTCATTCTTCTCCAGGCTAACCTACTGATTCATCTCCACAAGACTCCTCTGTTATATATCTATCTGGGTACCATTTTTTCCAGCCACTTTTTTAGCTCCCTTTACTATGTTGTCTTCTATTATTAAAATGTAAGCACCTTGTCTTTCTTTCTCCTTGGATTTGTATTACCAGCACTTAGCACAGTATTCAGTAAGTATGCAATAAATGCCTGTTACCTAACTAAGTTATTTTAGGCAAGTCACCTCCTCTCTTTTCAGCCTCATTTTACTCAGTTGTGAATTTGGAAGTTTGGCCTCTGGGAAATAGTTCCACAGGTTATCTATTATTTATTACATCTTTAACTGCTTTCTACACATAATATAGATAATAGTTGGATTTTTCAGGTAGAGGTCAGACAAGATAACCCCCAATATCTCTTCCAACTCTATAATTCAAGGATTATGTTTGCATTTTCTTATATAATCAAAAGGAGTAAAAGATATTTTCTAGGTTAATTGATCAGAAATCTCCCACGTATATGGGAGTAAGCAAAGAAATAACAAGTTACTGACTAGATGACAAAAATTTATTGATGCTTACTTTGTTTTATAAAGGATAAAGAGAAGCATGAAAAACAGTCCATCCTCTCATGGCACTACAATCTCATATAAGACATGTGTTCTGTGTGCAAGACTTATATGTACAAACTTGAAGAAAACACTCCTGCACTAGAATTAAAACATAATACAAAAATATAATGTAAACCTGCATTATAGATATAAGTATAAAGTTACATACAAGGGGGAAATAACCCAAACATTATAAAGTGGATGATGGGCCCTGATGATCCAGGAAAGCAAAGGAGACGTCTCTGTAAACACTTCCCAGAAAGCAGTAACCGAGGCTTTTTTTCTTGTGATTTTTCTTTACATTTTTCGTTGCCTATGTTATAACACCACTATCTTAAAGTTAACTTTCTAGACAGAGATTGCCCTAATAATTAAAAATATTGAATGAGTAGTTTCAAAGCAATGTAGTTGCTTTGTAGTAGTTTCAAAACAATCTACTTAGCGAAGTTGTTAGATTTCAAGGAGAAGTATTCTTCCAGAGTATATCTAAGGGTATTGTTTTGGTTTTTTGTAACTTTACTATGATTAGTATGTATGGTGCAGAATTTCACTTGGATAAGGTGTGCCATCAGTATGCGGTAATTTAAACATATTTTAAAAACAAAAGGATGATGTGCAAACTTGCTGCTTAGGGCACTGCAGCTTCTAGATCCCGGTTTCTTTTACTGATTTAAAAACAAAAATAAATAAATCAATAAATAAATAATTTTTTTGAAAGTTGTGCCTAAAAAAAAAAAAGGTTGTTCTATATTGCTGGGAGTCATCAAAGACCATGCTGTTTGACACAGTTCACATGGAAACCAGGGACTGCAAAGCAGCCCCCAGGAAGGATAGAAACACTCACTGAAACCCCTCTAAGTGACTTTCATTATTAACATACCCTTATTATTGGAACTGTTATGATTATTATTCTTACTTAGCCCCAGGAAAAATAGATGAGAGCAACATGCTTGCAGGGTTAATGCTGATGTCCCACTCTGTCCCCCTAGGATATTACCAGGAGAGCCCACTTACAAAATTAAACCTGATTCTTATATACCTACTTATATAGGAACCTCTTTTCCTAAGCATAAAAACTTCTGGCAAATCTGTGCTCTGAATTCCCCAACCTATATCTAGGTCATGTTGATTCTACCCTCTGATCCTGCACTTAGCAATGTTTTATTGACTATCTCTCTAGGCTTCCTGTCTGTTGTTAGGTTCCATGGAAACATGTATGTTGAAAATGAAAATATGTGCCAAGAAGATGTGTGATCATGAGGGTATAAAATAAAACCAGGCCTCATCCAAGGCATAGCAGTTTATCCTGTGAAACCTGTGCTGAGGGTTGAGTGAGAAAGCTGTGTTCCATCCATCATTTCACCAACACCATCCCACCTCCAAGACCCCAGCCTCTGTGGAGGCTGGCACATGCCATAGCACTATATAAAGTCAAGAATGACCTAGATTCAAATCCTTCATCTAATATTTACTGGTTTATTGACCATGAGCATCATTTATTCTCTCTTCTCTTCAGTTAACTTATCTGTAAAATGAGAGATGATATCTGTAGTACCTGGCTTCAAGGTTAATATGAGGACCAAAAAAGAAGATACCTGACCAAAAAGAGACCAAAAGAGAAGATACCTGTAAGGCAACTACCAAACACCAAGTTGCAGTGTAAATCTGAGGAACTGTTATTATGAACTTATATTGACATTATATATGATATTATTTTATTATATTATATGTGTTATAAATTTATATTGACATATATTATTGTATTATTCTATTATTACATGTTATTGTGAGCTTATATTGACATATTATTACATATAATATCATTTAATTACATTATTATATATGTTATAAACTTATGTTGACTTAATTATATTATTTTATTATATTATTATATTTTATTGTGAGCTTATATTGTTATATTATTACATATAATATTCTTTTATATTATATCTGTTATTATGAAATTATATTGAGCTTGTTATTGTGAGCTTATATTGACATATTATTATAATATTCTTTTATATTATATCTGTTATTATGAACTTATATTGACATATTACTATATATTATTTTATATTATTATATGTTATTATGAACTTATATTGACATAATATTTTATTATATTATCATATATGTTATCGTTGACATATTAGAAAAATAAGGAAGACTAGCTATGGATTCAGAATGGAATTTAGTCACAGAGTAAAAATAAATTCTGTAACCCACATAATGATTCCTTTCATTCAAAATCGTAGTACATCAAAAGACGTAGCACCTGCTCCTCACCTTACTGATTCTCACAACCTTCTCAAAAGCTTCTGGATCCCCTGCTTAATCTCCTTTGTCCGGACTCCATAGACAATGGGGTTCATGGCTGGGGGAATGAGGTGATGCAGTATGTTGAGCAGAATGGGGACATCATGAGGGATTTTTTTCCTGGCTACATTGGTGATGACTAGTACCAGTAGGATGGTGCTAAAGAAGAGGATAAGGATGAAGTGGGAGCCACACGTGCTCAGAGCTTTCACCGCAGCCCCCTCTGCCTTAATCCGCAAGACAGCCCGAAGAATAAAGGTATAGGAGATGATGATGAGAATGAGGTCTGAGCCCAATAAAGTCCAGCCAATAACAAACTGGTAAATCCGGTTGAAAGTGATGTCATCACAGGAAAGTATAGAGACAGACAAGTTAGTGCAGATGCAATTCTTGATGATATTGTCTCCACAGTAATGGAGCTGGGCAGAAAGGATTGGAACGGGGGCAGTGAGGAGAGCATTCCTAGCCACAATGAACATGGTGGCCTTGACCACAAATTGATTCGTGATGATAGTTGGATAACGCAATGGCTTACAGATGGCCACATAGCGATCATAGGCCATAACAGTGAAGGTACAGGACTCCATGGTCAGAAAGCTGTTCATTATGTACATTTGGAGGAAGCAAGCAGAGAAACTGATAGGTCTGAGATCAAACCAAAAGATGGAGAGGACCTTGGGAATGACGGTGACACAGAGAACAATATCCAGCAGAGAGAGTATACTAAGCAAATAGTACATGGGTTCATGCAAAGAAGCTTCCAGCCTTATGGTGAGGAGGAGGGTGACATTGGCCGCCATGGCTAATAGGAATAGCAAGCTCAGAGGTAGAGAGAGCCAGTGCTGCCAGCTCTGGTAGCCAGGGAAACAGATGAGGAGGAACTCAGAAAGCAAAGGAGAGGAGCTGTTGCTGATGAGTGCCATGAAGCAAGTCCAAGGTTGGGCTAGTTTCCTCTATGGATTCCTTCCAAAAACAGGAGCAGTCATTAGTTATTTAGTTAATATGCTCATCTTAGATCCTAGAAGGATATGGAATGTCATTGAGCAGGGCAAAACCTGTATTAGAAAGCTTCATAAAACGGAAGAGAAATAGTGTGAGCACTCCCCACTTGAGATTGGATCTGGTCAGGTATTATTAGGAGTATCTAATCCCCTGTGCCATTAAATATCTTCCCTATCTATCACAAAAGCCTGAACTCTAAGTACATAATAGGAGCAAAGACCTTATCCAAGATGTAATTGGGTAAGAAATGGCTTCTGTCCTATCAGACAGCATTCCATGGATAAGCAAGGTAAAGAAAGGTTCTGTGGTGAGTGTCACCATTTAGTGGCCATCACTCTGACTTCAAGGCCAGAATCAATTAGGAAAAGAATAATGGAGGTCTTTTTTTTTTTTTGCAGGAAATCACTTACTTAAGAACAAAGGCCCTGCTGAGATTGTGATACAATTTACCTCAACTTACTCCACACTTCCTCTCCTTCTCCCTCTTTCTCTTTCTCTCTCTCTCTCTCTCTCTCTCTCTCTCTCTCTCTATATATATATATATATATATATATATATATGTATATATATATATATATACATATATATGTGTGTGTGTGTGTGTATACATACACTATTAAGTGAAAGTTGAATAAGAGTCAAGATGATAAACTAGACACTTTCCCCTGACTCTATTCCAAAATTAAAAGTAAAAGCAAAATTATGTGCTAATTTAGAATAATTATAGGCAAATACATAAGAAAATAATAATAGAACTTCTAAAAGATAAAATGCTTATTAATATCAGAGTGCACTAATCCCTAATTCTGAAAGTACTCAGCTCTTCTCCAGCACTAGCCACTACCTTTTCTGTTAATAACCCCAGGGGCCTTTGCCTAAAGCTCATAATGGGATTTCCTCTTACTTGTGAGACTTTTCCAGCATACCTCATTCCCTGCCTGACCCCCACACTGCAACAAACAGTAGACATTGATTCTACTCAGTCAGTTGAGAGTAGTGAAGGAGGGGAAGGGTAAGCATTATCACCAGAATTTGCAACTACATCCAAAAAAAAAAATACAAGATAGGAAAATAACCCAATTAGCAAAGAAACAATAAGTAATGAAATGAATACTCTAAGCTTAGAGGTTATTGAGAGAAAGAGTGGGGAAGAATTTGATTGACCTAGAGATTAAAAACAATAATAAGAAATTATTAAAGGACTTCTTTGCAAAAATCTCAAATTTCAAAAATGAAAAATATCTTCTTTAACCTTCCCAAGGAATTAAAGATATAAAGTTGAACTTTAAAATGGATGAAAAATGTAGATGATGTAAAAAAAACAGTAATAATTTTAATGGGATGTATTGGAGAGTATAGAATGTCATTCAGTTGCACTAAGCCTTAAAGAATGAAGCTAAATTGTAAAAAACATACCTTCCAAAATCAACACCTCATTTCTCCACTTAAATATATGTACCAGAGATAAATAATCACTTATGTGTCATGAGTCATACATTCATAATTTTTTTTGTTCTATGAGAACTTAAATGTGGTAGGATTTAAAATCCTATAGTTCAAGAGATTAGATCACCTGGTACCATGTTGAAAGCTTTGGAAGGAGCTACTAAATAAAAAATAGATGGCTGGTTCTTGCTCACTTAGACTAAGATTCTTGTTTCAGCTACACACCAAGTTTATACTCTTATACTCCTAAATTGTGGTCCAGTAAACCTCACCCAGGAATGGGAAATGTAGACATGATAATTAGTACTATTGTTAGACCACTCTCATTCCTCATCTAATCACTGAACTTTCAAAGAATCTTCAAGATGGAAGAGACTTCAGAAGTCATATACTTGATTACCTACCTGAAGCAGAGATTCCCTCTACAGTTTTGACAGGTGATCATCCAGCATCTTCTTGAGAACTTCTAGTATCCATTGTTAGACAGTTCCAATATTTTAAAAGGTTATCCTTATATTGAATCAAAATACACCTGTAATTTCTAACCACTGGATATAATTTTGACATATGGAGCTATATAGAACAAATATAATCTTTTTTTAACTCAATAGCCCTTTAAGTTTTTGAAGAAAGCTATGATGTCCAAGTAGTAGTCACGGGCAGTATGTCAGGAAAAGCAATTCTGGATTTGGAAGTAAATGTGGCTTCAAACCAAAAGCTGGTCCTATTTAATTCCCATTTCCTTGAGAAAGTCACTAAAGATATCTGGGTATAAGATGCCTTCTAGGGAAAATTAGGTGATCCCCAAAGTCACTTTATTACAAATTTCTCCAGTTCTTTTTATGATAATCTACTATAAGTAGAGACCTTAGAAGTTCATTTGTCTAACTACCTTGTGAAGAATTTCTGACAAGATTCTATGTAATAAATAACTAGGATGAATGGGTTTCTGAGCTCCCTGTGATGCTAGTGACTCAGAGTAGCTGTCATTAACTCTGAAAAACTGACTGCTTCTGCTTTGGATAAGGGCACCAAAGGTCTCTTTATTCCACCTATTATCTTCATTTCTGTCACCCCCTATATTAATTTCTATAGGAGAGGAAAGATGCTATTGTCTATTTACCCTCATCTCTCCTTTTACTCACAAAAAAATCTGGGTCAGAGTCTTGCTGCATGCAACAAAGACTGTTAGGCAAGATCAAGGACTGCTCCCTAGGTTCTGGATTGTGACTGACATCACAGAACAGTTTTTATGGTTTCAAGTTCTGCTCTCATTTGTTGCCCAGTACAAACAGGGAGAAGAAGTTGAATGAGTCTTGAGATCCACTGGGCCCCAGAGGGATTTATGGGAGAGGCCACTAGGAGGAGGGGAGAACTAGGGTGACTCTGGAATTTAAAAAAACAACAACATGGGAATAAAAATATGGAATGTGAAGATTTTGGAGGTCAGGTAACTTTTTTTTTTACTTTATATCCATCTAGAATAATGCTCAGTATTTAGCATATACTTAATAAAATAATCCTTATTCATTTATTTATTTAGTAAACATTTACATTGTAAGTTTTACAAAGCACATTATGTATCTTATCTTGTTTGACCCTCACAACCCAAGAACAACTTTGTGAGAGATGTGCTATTATCATCCCAATTTTGCAGATGAGGAAATAAGCTGAAAGAGGTTCAGTGATATTCATAGGATTATAGATACTAATTATCTAAGACAGATCCTCAACTCAGCTCTTTCTGCTGCAATTCTGGCAAAATGTCCACTATACCTAAATGCCTATAAATGCCATGTAATTCATTCAATATTAATGTAAGGTGAAACTTCACAGGAAGGAAATTTCCAATGCAACACACACAGAAGGAAACAAGTGGAGTAATTGAGACAAGTCTATGAGAAAACTTGACCTAAAAGGAGAAAGTAATCAAACTGACCCAAAGCAAGGACTATTTTTCATTTGTTTTTGTACCTCCAGGATCAAGCGTAATGCCTTGTACAGAGTAGACACTTAATAAATGCTTGTTGGATTAAATTGCACTGTTATTTACACAAAGAACCAGCAGAAGGTTCATCCTTCTCTTTGATGATCAGAGGAGAGTGAGCAATCTCAGTGAGCAGCTTTGGGAATGTTGTGCTGTGAGCCCTTTCAACATGCAAAGGGTCGATAGTCCCTTAGCAAAGCTCCTTGGCCTGATCTCTTGGAAATGGGTATGACTTTCAGTGAGTTGTTTGATACCTGAAAGAAGTAAGGAGAAAAAAAACCCTTTGGTTTAATCAAAACTGCTAAAATACGTTGATAAAGATATACAGTTGTCAGGAGTTGTACGGTTTGTGACAAAAAAAATGAACAATGGAATAAACATAAACACTTTAATTGCCTTTAGAAAAAAACCAATTTTATTTATTTTGCTAATAATTCCCAATTGAATGTAAAAAAAAATTTTAACAATCTTTTTTAAATTTTGAGTTCCAAATTTTCTCCCTCCCTTCTGTATTCCCTTTATTCTAAGGAGGCAGATTGATGATTCTATATGAGAACTAATTTAAACTATTCCCTGATTAGCTATATTGCAAAAGAAAACACAAATAAAATGATAAAAATAAATAAAGTTTTTAAAAGTATCCTTCAATCGATTACACTGTTCATCAGTTCTCTCTCTGGCGATGGAGAGCATTTTTCATTACGGGTCCTTTGGAATTGTCTTGGGCCATTGTCTTCATCATAGTAGCTGTCTTTCATAGCTGATCATGCTTACAATATTGTTACCATGATAAATGTTCTCCTGGTTCTGATCACTTCACTTTGCATTACATAGGTCTTCTCAGGTTGTTCTGAAGCCATTCTACTCATCATTTCTTATAGCCCAGGAGTATCCTATCACAGTCACATACCACAAACTCTTCAACCATTCTCCAATTGATGGGAATCACCTCAATTCCAATTCTTTGCCACAATAAAAGAGCTGTCATGCATATTTTTGTAAAAATAGTTTTGTTTTATTTTTCTTTAATCTCTTTGGGAATCAGATCTAGTAGTGGTATTGCTGGATAAAAAGATATGCATACTTTCATAACCTTTTGAATGTAGTTCCAAATTGTTCTTCAGAATGGTTGGATCAGTTCATAACTCCACCAGTAGCACATTAGTGTCTCAATTTTTCCACATTCATTCCAGCATTAGTATTTACTAAGGTGGTATAAGAATAATTGGTACAAACATCCCAAAAGATTGTGATACACACTTCTACAAGTACATACTGAGTCTAGGAGAGAGTAGACTCCAGATTAGGAAGCCCATATGCAAAGAGGTAAATTCTTTTGCTGGAGCCATCAGGATATTCTCTTTAAGTGTTGCATAATTCCCACCCACTACTCTGCTCACTTCTTTGTGTAGCATTGAATCTGTATTCAGTCTGTCCTTAGCTTCCAGTGTAGCCTTGGCCATCAGCTATTCCAGGGCCACTACAAGAAGACTGATAAAAGATAGGAAATTAAAATCCTACCGACAATTTGAAGCTTCCAGGGTCATCCTCTAAATAAAGAAGGGGATGGAGAAGAGACTAAATTAGTTAAAGTTCTCTCCTCTCCCCACCCAAATCTTTCTTCTCAAAGAATTGGCTAGAATGATCTCTCCTGGCTCATCACTGAAAGGCATCCCCAATTCCAACAAATTCAATGATTTTATTAAGTCCCAGAGGTCAGGAGCAAGACTTTCAGCTACTGCAGAGACTTCCTGTACCATCTAAGTAGATATCCAGGCTTTGTTCACATAGAGAAAAACTGAGATATGTTCTTACCTACTTAACATATCATGTCTAAGTTAGTAATTTCAAGGTTACACTTGCATTGTTATTTCTTTGAAACTCAATTAATTCTAATGATCAAAGAATTTTCTAGTTAAATAAAGGTCGAACATCCTTTTTATCCTTTCAATTATAACTTGAAAAAAAATTCTTTACCTTCTATCTTAGAGTCAATACTGTGTATTGGTTCCAAGGCAGAAGTGTGGTATGGATTAGGCCAGTGATGGTGGACTTTTTAGAGGGGTGGGTGATGTCCTCAGGGATATGTGAAGAGGGGGAGGGGAGTAGCCTTGCCCCACATACCTCTGGCTTTCTGGTAACGAATTTGCTCATCTCTGTTTCTCTGTATAGTTGCTATCTAAGACTGATGCTACAGAATTAATATCGGTTATTGCCATTATCTGCTTTGGTCAGCATTACTCAATTTGTCTGCTTTGTTCAAATCGCTGTGCTAGGTGCTGAGAATACAAAGCCAAAATGGAAAACAACCTCAGCCCTTCAGGAGTTGATACCCTGAAAGGGTCAGGAGGATACAGAATTTTAAAAAATAAATAAAAACCAAAAAAAGAGGAAAACACAAACAAGCAAGGAAGGAAAGATTTTCTGTGATTAAGTGGAACCTGACTGGAGTCTTTAAGGAAACTGAGGACCTGCAGATATGGAAGAGAGGAAAAAGATACATTGAGATATGATGGATATCAAGATGGGATTAACTCTCCCCTGCCCATTTTTAAATTTAATCACCAGAAGCATATACACCCCACTTACACTTAAGTGGGAGAGGTCTGTGACCCACATGTGCAAAAGTAGGTGATGAATCAAAAACCACTAACTCACCCCTGGGCAGTCCTAAGCAAAGCTATAGAGTCCCCGAACTTTTTACACAGGGGGTCAGTTCACTGTCCCTCAGACCATTGGAGGGCCTAATCCTAACCCTAATCCAATCCTAACCAGGCAACAATATACACAATGTGGAATCCCATCCCTCAGATCACCACTCACCATGCTGATATCTTCCATTGTGCATCCACATAATCCTTTGCACAACGCTTCATTCTAAGGTACCACGCAAAGGATTAGGTCACCAGAAGTAGTACTGCATGTGAGCACTGCCTCACTTTGCCATGCTGCCACATACAGTGCTCCTCTCACTGACCACCAATGAAAGCGGGGCCCCTTCTGGAAGTGCGGTGGGGGCCGAATACATGGCCTCAGGGGGCCACATGTGGCCCCTGGGCCATAGTTTGGGGACCCCTGCTATAGACTATAATTTGTCCATGTAAAAGTAGAGGAAGGCATAGGAAGTGATGCAAAGAAGCTTCTTTAAAAGGAGTTACAATTTCCTGTGAGGGAATTCTTCTTTCTTCTGAGTTCTGTTATAGGGAATTTAAGGGAATGGGGGGAAAGGTTGTAGGAAGGGGAAAATACACAACTATATAAATAAGTTTATTAATAAAGGAAGGGAACAATGGGGAAGGAAAGAGGAAGGTTGACCATCTGACCCACCCAGATACTTAACCAAATAAGTTTCTATACTAAGCTTAACCTGTCTAAACTAAATTAAACTGAAGTTAACTAAGGATAAATCCAAACAGGGAGCCCAGATTCTCCCACAGAGTCCTTGGTGGGTCAGACTGCAGATGTCCAGTTGTAAAGTCCTTAGAATATCCAGGAAAGGGAGAAATTCTCTTCCAAAATCACTCTGTCCACCAGAATGAATGGGGAGCTTCCTTTCCACCTTTTCTTGATGTTAATCCAAGACAGGCGGCTTGAAAGATGTTTTTCCAGGAAGAATCTCAATCACAGTTTCAGTGTGTAGATCCAGCTTCAGACAGACAGTTAAAAGCTGTCCAACCCCCTTAGAATTTTGACCCAGCCAGCTCTTGTAGAATCCTTGGCTTGATGGCTGTCAATCAATCTTTGTAACTTCCCTTGCTACAGTTCTGAGTTTGAGTTGGAGGCTGGTGAAGAATCTGCTTACTTGGTCTTGGTGAAACTGTCCTTAAATCTTTCCTTTGAATTACCACTTGGGTGAGTGAAGAAGGCTGACTCCCTTCCCTGGCTTTCCTGGAGGTACTAGCCTCTGGAGGGGCCCTTCTCTGGAAGGAGTCCTCTTGGCTAAAACCTTTGTTAACTGACCCTTGGGCCCTCAGGCTGGGGCTTTTGGAGCCCTGCCAGGGTAAAGCCAGGGCTTGAGCAATAGTCTAGCTCTTTAAGCAAGATTTCTTACTCGTCTTCTTTCTCATTTCTCTACTTCCACACTGTCCCTCTATTTTATAAATATATTGCTAAAAAATCATTTGTAATTGATTAAATTCCTGGTGAACATACTCTGATAAATTTAGTCCAACCCTTTAATTTTAACCCCTCACATTCTGGCCCTTTACAGGGACAAGAAGATGGCATCTCTTCCACCTATCTTTTGTAATGTATCTACAAAGTCACAGAGACATAAGATATGATATTGTTTTGAAGGGGAAATTACTAATCTGATTTGGCTATAAAATATAGTATATGAAAGTTAGTAATGGTGCAATAGGCTGGAAAGGTAAATTGGAGATCGTTTGTAAAAGGCCTTAAAAATCCACACGAGTTTATATTTTATACTGGTGATATTGAACTACAGATTATTTTTCATGAAGAAAACAATATTGTCATACCTTTCTTTGCCTTAGGAAGATTATTTGGACAGATTTATGCAGGATGTATTAAAGAGGGGAGAGATGGGAAACAAGATCTATTAGAAGTCAGACAATTGCAACAGTCCAGGCAAACATTGATCAGGAATAGAATTAAGATATTGGCTCTATTAGAAAAATCAAAGAAAGGATTAGAGAGACATTGTAGAAAGAGACTTACCAAGACTTGGAAAATTATTATAAATAGGACTTGAAAGTCTCTAAGACTGTGAACCTGGGTAAATAAAAGAATGAGAGTTCCCTCAAAAAAAAAGTTTAAAAAAGGCATAGGTTGAGGAAAAGATAATGATATCCACCATATATAAGATTTGATAACATATAAGTTTATTGAAAGCAAGGACTACTTCATTAATATTGCCTGGTAGAGTTCCTGCCAAACTTATAGTTCCAGGTGTGTTTTTAAATTTGGCTTAAATAAGCTGAATACCTGTTTATAGAACCAAAGACTCAGGGCTGAAAAGGAGACCTCAAAAGTCATCTGCTTTTCAACCTTTGCCTAAACAAAAAAGTATACAATATCCATTAAAAAGGGATCATTTTACTTCTGTATGAAGAATTACAATGACAAAGAATCTATTGCTGTTCTAGGAATCACATTGCTCTGTTGGATCACTCAAACTCAAGGGAAGTTTCTATGAATAATGTAACAACATTTACTACCCTCTAATCCATCCAAAAAGTCCTTGAAAATATTTCTCAGCAAGTCAAATCCATTCCTTTGTTTTATTACACTATTGGTTACTATTTGTACATTGACTTGCCCCCAATAATAGGGTTTGTTTGGGGTTTTTTGGCACCACCTGGATAGAAAGGCAGTAATCTGAGAGGTCCCCTTGATGCATGGATTAGACCAACCTAGGCAATAAATGCCACAGACCACAGGAGTGAGGGAGAAATAGGTTACATGAGGAAAAAAATTATCCCAATAAATTCCCCATATTTATGTGACTATATAGATTTCAAATGGCAACTAGTTCAGAAGCCAGAATTGACAATCAAATTCTTTTATATCCCCAGATCAAATTTGTGCTTACTGATTTGTTTACATAGTTTTTAGAAGTGTTCGACATATTTCTTGAAGCTCTTGAGACTACCAGGCCAATCCAGTTGGTTTAGGAAGTGTATCCTTACTAGAACTAGTCATTAAAGACTAGAATTATTTAGCACTAAAGCCTTAGAACTTCTGGATAACTCCCTGGTAATATTCTAGCCTCTTATTCAAAAATAGCAAAGCCTCATCCCAGCACCATCCTCTGAAGGTTTTCTAGCAATTTAAAGCTGCAGTATTCATAGGTCAGTCAGTGCTGTCACAGAACAAAGAAGTAGTTAAGTCTGTTTTTCTTGGATATGGCCAAAGATCCATGTCACATTGGCTTGTTCAAGCCGGGCTACTATGGTGAGCCTCAGTCAACAATGACTGAAATCTGGAAGTGTCAGAGGTTGATATCTCTGAGTCTATCTTAGATAAAGATCTGAGAGCCCTCCTCAGAGGTTGAATTCTCACAGTCTGTCTGAGAACAGGTTCAAATGCCCTCACCTCCACCTTCTTTTAGTTTCCCATAACATGATTGTTGACCATTCCATGAACCCCGGATAATTCCTGGAACCATTATCTTGCCCCAACCATTATCCTATCAGCTGCACTATCTACATTTTTGTTAAATTTTCCCAAAGACCTTTCTCATGGGTGAATGTTTGTGGTTTTTACCTTTAAAAGATCTACTAGTTTGCAATAAACTCTAATCCAATGCCACTCCTTCTGACCCCACACTGTTATTGTGACTGTGATTCTTATCTTTTCTCTAGCCCTTATTTTCAGATGAGGTCCTTCTTCCACCTTTGCATTTCCTCCTACTATTTTCCCCATTCCTTACCTGCAGAACTCTGGTCCCAGTCCTGCCTCACACACCCCCACCTGGGGCTTTAACATAGAATGGAATAATTTCTGTAGTTAGTTAACATCAATGCTGGTCATGACCAGAATGGGAAAATGTCAGGATAGTATTTCATAAGGTAGTATTTGAGGTCAGAAGGGACTTGAATTGGGTGCAGATGACAGAGTGAGAATATAAGGTTCATAAGAAGAGGGCTCTGTACCATGACTTAGTGATGGCTCCTACTGAATTTATCCTATCCTTGGGACAGTTCAATTTTAACAGGGAGAAAATTTGAGAAAGTCTGAGGCCTCTATATTTGGTCATATCTCCTTGATTTCTGAAGGTTTCTTGATAATTAATTTATAACTGTTATTACTTACAAAAAAGTTAAAGAGAACTTAATCATTCTGAAGTCAAGTTGTACTCTTCAATCTCAAGAATTTTTTGGACTCATGAGGAAAGGAAAGTCAAACCATCAGACTTGATTCAAGATTGCCCAAGGGGATCTAGCAAACAAGTCAGGATTGCTTCTTCCTACTCCTCTTCAGATAATTTGATCTATGTAATCCTTATCCCTCCCAGATCAGAAGCAAAATTTGACCCAGGCCTCCAACTGACCAGTGCCTAGAGGTAGACAAACCATGTGTTGGAAATTTCACCTTTGGGAAATTTCATACTTGAAAAATTTCCTATTGATAGTGGGTCTTGGCTATTGGAATCAAAGTAAACAAGGAGAGCTTCAAGACATTAGCTCATTACACTGTAACCAAACTCCCTAAAGTTACTGATGGGGAGATGTGTCCATAAAATGGATTAGTGTTTCCAAACAAGCCAGTTAAAGGCAGCACATACACTGCATTGTCCTCTCAGCCCAATCTTGGTGTTTCCTCACAGTAAGTGGTTCCAGTCTCAAGAAATGACATGCCTAAAAAAATAAAAAATTAAATTAAAAATAAAAAAATAAAGAAATGACATGCCTAATAAGCCTGAACTAATGCTTAGAGACCTTATCCTTTTTCCTGAGGAAAAGAATGACCACTCGGTCACGAATCTGCTTGGTCTTTACACCATAGACTAATGGATTGACTGCGGGAGGCACCAGAAGATATATACTAGCAAAGATAATGTGAATGGATGGGGGTACCCTCTTGCCAATGCGGTGGGTGAGGAAACTAAAGAGGGCAGGAATATAATAGAGGAGGATAGTACAGATATGGGCAGCACAAGTGCCCAGGGCCTTAGAGCGGGCCTCCTTGGAGGAGAGTCGAAAGACAGCCTGAAGGATCTTGACATAGGACATAGAAATAAGTCCAATGTCCAGAAGTATGACTGAGAGAGCCACAAAGATGCCATAGCTCCGATTTATGTAGGTATCGGTGCAGGCAAGCTTCACCACAGCCATGTGTTCACAGTAGGTATGTCGTAAAACATTCTGAGTACAATACCTCAGCCGCTTAATAAGCAATAGGCAGGGCAAGATCAGAATGGCACCTCGGGCCACACTTATCACTCCTAACCTGATGACCAAAGGAGTGGTCAGGATGGTGGCATAATGCAGTGGATGGCAAATGGCAACATAGCGGTCAAAGGCCATGGCTACCAAAAGAGCTGATCCAATGATGGAAAAAGTGTGGATTAAGTACAGTTGGGTCAAGCAAACATCAAATCCAATGAGATGAGCATCCACCCAAAATATACCAAGCATCCTGGGGGCTGTGGCTGAGGAAATAGCTACATCGTTAAAGGCCAGCATACAAAGGAAAAAGAACATGGGCTGATGAAGACTGGATTCTTCTTTTATCACAAGGACAATGAGGCCATTCCCCATCAAAGTCATGGCATACAAAAGGCACACAGGAATGCTGAACCAACAGTGGAATACTTCCAGACCAGGAATACCAACCAAAAAAAATGATGAGAAGTTGGGGATAGTGGCATTGCCCACCATGGTAGCACCTGGAAGGATTGTGTGTTGTGATTCATAGAGATCCCATGCTAAAAAAAGAAACAAAGAAGTCAAATGGCAATGAATTTATGGAATGGTCTGAAAACTAGTAAGTCTCTGATTATTTTTCCCACTGAGCCTAAGTTCCATGCTCTTTATCTGCCCATATGTACCCCTCAACCCCAATTCAATTATAGTGATAATTGTATCTTCCATTTTATTAGGAGTTTTTCTATTTTCAAAGACATGTCCCTCTATATTTTCCTGAGAAATGGCTAGATTATGACTCAAAATCCCTTATTTTGATGGTGGACAAAAAAATACAGAAAAAACAAGTGATTGTTTCAAGACTATTCAATGACAATAGCAAAGATAGGACCAAGAGCAGCATTACTGATTTCTGTGGTAGAATTCTTTCCTCCCTCACCATACTAACTCCCCAAAATGTTCTTCCCCAAATGAGAATATGATATAATAATAAAATGATAATGATAATAATAAATGGAAGAGATTAATTTGATCCTCACCTTGTGAGGTAGATATTGTAGGCATTGTTTTTCTTCTTTTATAGATAAGAAAACTAAGACTTAGAAATGTTAAGGGCGAATGTTCAAACATGCAATAAATACATGACTTTAGGTCCACTATGCTTGCTACTACATCACACTCACTGCATCCAAACTTACAAATGCCTCCTGATCCATTCACATTTTGATACTGAGAGGTTATGAAGTTTTCTGTGGAAGCCTACAGTTCTTGTGCTAGTCTAACCTCACTGAGTCACCTTGAGTAAATCACTTATCCTCTTGGAGTTTGTTTCTCCATCATAAAACTAACAGGTCTCAAAAATACTGACCAATAAACTCTATTGTGTTTTCCTTCTATTCTCATGTAGTTGCATGTGTGATAACATTAGTTTGTCTCTCTCTAATGAAAAATCCCTAGGTGTGAAAGGGAATTCTTTATTCTCTCTGTCTATTTTGAGTTAACACTTTATTAGCCATCAAGTAAGAGAATTCACAAGTCACTTACTTGAAAAAGGAAGAGAATTCGCAAGTCACTTGCTAAAATGAGTGATAACTCCAGAACTAAAAACTAAGTAAGAGTGTTTGCAAGTCATTTGCTAAAGTGGATGATAACTCAATCAGTCAGAAACTTGTGAATCCTATGATAAAAAGTTGATACCTTCAGAAGTCTGTGATAAAAGGTTGACACCTTCAGAGGTAGGAAGTAGATCCTACAGACACTGCCCCCCGGGCAGTACTAGTCAATTTGGAAGCTGTGCTTGGCCCCTCTGAAGAGGAGCAGGGACAAGAAGTCACTATAAAAACCCTGAACTTCTTTGACTGGAGAGAGGCTTCTGTAAGCAGTCTTCTGGAGATAGTCTTTGGTAGTCATCTTCAACTGGTGACTTGCTTCTTGGAGGTAACTTGAGGCTTGATCTGCCTCTTGGGTGAGTGAATGGGTGGCCTTCCTTTCCTGGTGTCTGGAGAGAGATTAGTTTTGGAGAGGCATTCCCTTCTTGGAGGAAGTCATGAGGGTAGAATTCTGGGTCCTCTGGTCAAGGATTAACAAGCCCTGCAGGGCTGAGCCAAGCACCAGAGCAATATTTAGTGTGATAGAGTAGACATCTTCTCTACCCTCTTTTTGTATTTCTCTACTTTCACTCTTTCCACCCTTTTGTAAATAAAAGCTACTAAAAGTCATTTTGACTTGAACTATATAACACTTTAATCGGCAACTACCATATTATTTTAGAATTCTCACATATTTTAGTCAAACCCTTATTTAATTCCTTACATAAGATATACTTTCTATATTTTAAAAATAATTTTTCCTCTAGTAGTGATTTATTATATCTATTTCCTTCCATGCAGAATAAGGAATATGACTCCACTTTACTGAATAAAATAGAATCTCCTTTTCTCCCCCACCCCCCATGTTCCTCTCTACCATTCTTTCTCCTTCGTATTCTCTTCATCTCTATTTTTTCACAGTCTGTCTTTTTCTCCTTCCTCTGTCCTGTTCTCTTTATTCTGATGAGAAAATGTGGCTAATATATTGGAATTTGAGTTCAAAAAGAACTTGGAGTGAGTCAAAATTAACAGTATTACCCCTAGTCCTGGGTGATGTGATCAGAGTAAAGAGAATGGGGGAGAGATGAGGAAAGAATTAAAATTGGAGTTCTCGGCAGTTTCAAGTCAAAAACCAATCCTAATTTGGTAGTATCATGGGCGTTAATATTGATTTATCTTTTGTTCAAGATGCAACTAAAATCCCATATCCTCAGTCAAGTCTTCTGGAATTCATCCTATCCTTAACCAACTGCAAAATAGAAGAGAATACTCCCTCCTCTGAAATCTGATTTACTTTGTCCATCTTGGGTCACATCATATCACCTCTTTTTTTTCACTTTCTGTTCACCTTTTTCTCCTCCCTACTTTATGTAATGGTCCTTTAGCACATAGCTATCACTAGGGAAATATTGTTGAATGAATTAATAAATGCCATCCCTTTCCACATTGGCAAAGTTGTGGCATTGGTGCCTTGGCATCCAGGAGGAGGCTGCACCATTCCCCCTCTCCACCATGCCTGAGAACAATTTTCACATGCCCCACCCCTCTTCCAAGCAGTCCAGTGCTAGCACTTCTTCCCTCTTCTGTCTCAGGTAATGCAGCCAATGCACAGACAGCTTGAAGGTGCAGTTTGGGCCTGTGATCTCTTAAAAGATCATCAATACTGCCTTAGATCTTTTCTGCTGAAAATTAAACATCCCAAATTACATTAACTATTCCCCACTGGAAGAGTTGTTAGACTCTCACTTTCTTGGACTTATTTATTTGTATATTAGCTAGTTTATCAAGGACTCTCCTAATACTTTAATATGATATTTGCTTTATTATTGTGATGGAACCTAATACACAATATTTCTGAAGTATGCCTGTGTTCTCCCCTGTTTTCTGCTTTTAAAATTGTATTTATATTTGCATACAAGGACATTTATTTTTTCAAATAAATTATGGACATATATTATTTGAATTTTCTGACATCCAAAGGTTTTAAAATTTGGAATGTCTCTATCATGTATTTTCTTCTTCCTGTGTTTTTGCTCATGCTAGTCTCATAATAGGAAATTGCACTTTCCTCATATCTTTATCCTCTCATACTTCAAGGCCGAACTAAAATTCTATCTAGCCCATGAAATCATCTTGACTACTCCCATCCTCAAAAATGACCTATTCTTATTCCAAAATTCTCATGCAATTATATAATTGTACAATTCACTTGACACTTGTTCACATTGCCATGATACATCTTTCCTTTTGTTTGGGGCTGCTATGAAAATAGTGAATTATATGGCTGATGACATAATTATGTCTTATCTCTCCTACTAGAATTAAACTCCTTGAAGTCAAGGAGGTTATCTCATTCATCTCAGGAGATCAAATACTGACCAAAACAAATCTATTTGCATAATGGAGGCTCAGTAAATGTTAAGTGAATCTGACTTGATATAGTGGTTTTCTCAGCCTTTTCCTATTTCACACATATTGACCAGAGTCCTTTTCCAAATCTTTCTTCCTATATATCACTTCGTTACAACTCTTATTTATACCCTTTTCTGAAACACACACACACACACACACACACACACACACACATGAACACACACACGCACACACACACGCGCACACACACACACAGCAGGAGAGAAATAATACGCTCTCTCTGCTGCTAGGTGACCCAATGGATAGAATGCTGGACCCAGAGGCAAGAAGAAATGACTTCAAATTTAGTCCCACATGCTCACTAGCTATGTATGTATTCCCAGTCAAATCACTTAACCTCTGTTTAAGTTTCCTTAGCCAAAAAATTGGAATAATAATGTACCTATCTCCCAAGGTTATTGTGAGAATAAAATGAAATAATATTTACAGAGGGCACTGCAAATCTTAAAGTACTATATTTGTCATTTAATTGATTAATGATCTCAGACACTTCATGGACTAATTCAGGTTTTTTTGGAGTGATTTGCCATTTCTTTCTCCAGCTCACTTTATGGATGAGGAAACTGAGGCAAAAAGTTAAGTGAAGTGCCTAGGGTCACACAGCTAGCAAGTGTCTGAGGTTTGATTTGAATGCAAGTCTTTTTAGCCCCAAACCAGCACTCTATCCATGGCACCACTGAAATACTAGCTATTGATACAATAATAATGATGATGATGAAACATCCTGAGTGGAGTCTGTCATTATTAGCTGATTTCCTAAGAGCACCTTCCCTCACACTCTCTACCTGAAGCACTGAAAGTAGATGCAGGGTCCACTGTGCTTAAAATGAGCTTCTGGGTCTTTGAACAGAGTGGTCATGTGGTGGGCACCAGGATCTCCCAGTACACCCCAAATTCCTAGAGACACACCACAGGTCAAAGATTATGTGAGGAATTCACTTTGTAGGACTGGCAGCTGAACAAACAGGATTCTCTACCTCTAAACTTTGGACGTATTTACACTAACCTTAAGATAAAGGTTTGAGCATGAGGGGATACCTCATTTTTAAATCTCAAACATGCTACGTTCCCTCAGATAATTTACCCACTTTTACAATCCCTACAGCTCAAACATCATTTGTGATCCCAAACATCCCCAGGTTTCTCAAGATGGGTAACATGATCAGGATGCCATAAATGATGTGTACTTGTACTATGCCCCCAGACTCATCTCTATGATCAGGATGTCATAAATGACGTATGCTTATGTTTAAGACCCCAGCCACAAAGGCATCTATTCTGTTACCTATTCTCCCCTGATTGACCTACTTGTTTGTTCTCATTGTTCATCCTCCTCCCCATCCTTCCATTTCTAGTAACTTAGACCCCATTCCTTGAAGATATAAAAATCCTGAACTTTTCTCTGTTGAGGGAGGCAGTTGATCCTGCACACTGCCTCCCAACCATTCAACCTAAATAAATCTCTCTGTCTTTGAAGGGTTTCCACTGGAGTCTGTTATTTTTGAAAGAGCATCCTTCCTGGACCAAGGGTTAATCTCCAGCCCCCTACAACAGTCAGTGGTAGAGGATAAGCTTCAGTATTCACATCCTTCTCAGTAACTGCTGAATTCCTGAGTCCAGTCCAGCCTCTGAATCAGTTTGTACTCTGACCAGAATCTGATCTCCTGACCTCAGAACCTTGCTCTATGCTCACTTGAGAAAAAAAAAACATGAATTGAAAGAAAGAGCTCTAAACTGAAGTCTAGAAACCTGAGTTCTATTTTGCAAGGCATCTCCTAACTTACTATATAAGGCTAGTCAAGATTCTCTTCTAAGTCTCAACTTTATCAACTGAAAAAAGGAGAGATTGAATAAGATGATTTCTAATATTCTTCCCAAGATTTTAAACCACAGCTATTCTGTTCCATTCCAATCCTTGACTCTGACATGATTGCTTACTTTTGGGTTATTTCTCCATGCTGATCACTAGATACACACCCTTACTACTGTGACTTTTTCTCCTGTTGGTTCCATTGTATTCTCATCTAGGAACATGGAAGCCCCAGAAAGTTTGATGTTTTCTTCTAAACAGTTACTCACCAAATCTAACAGGAGCTGATTCTTGAGTCAACAAAGCAGTCCTCTCTGAGCTAGAGTGGCTGGAAAAGTTTCTTTATAATGAAGCTTATTCCCTAAAGGTTAGTGTTTCCAGGGCTGCAGGCAGGTTCTGAATTCTCTGGGGGTCATGCCATCATCCTGATCCCTGGACTTCTGTTGACATGTATCAGTCTTGAACTGAAAACAGAAGCATGGAAAGAAGTGGGCAGGTATTCCAGGACTAGACTTAGCAGAGAGGTTTCTCTCTCTACACTACTACTATTTCAGACAGGAAAAGTCCTTACCCCTTCGTTTGTTTAGTCTATTCTACCTCTAGGGAGGATTACTCTTCTACTCCTCTAGCTCTTACAATAGAAGGCACTCTATATCATTCTGAAAATTCTTCAAGGATAGAGAGCCCTCAGCAGTTCATGCTCCTTTCTGCCCATATCTCTGTGTTAGGAAGTTGATTCTAGTTATTTAATGATTAATACAGAGCCTTGAACTTAGGCACTTTAATAAATGTTTGTTTAATTCAGTTGAATTTATCAGAAGGGCAACCCCACAACACTAAACATATTATAGAATATCACCTGCAAATGGTAAAGTAAAGAAAGAAGTTGGAATAGACAGAGATATAGCACTCAATTAATCTTTCTCAGTCTCCTTCACTGGAACTTTGTTCAGACTATACTATACCCATTTGTGCCCCAGGGCCCTGTCCTGAGCATTCTTCTCTTCTCCCTGTATACTATTTTGCTTGGCAATATCATCAATTCCCATGGTTTCAACTATAATCTCTATGCATATAATTCTCATCTATTTATCCATCTGTAACTTCTCTCCTGAATTCTCAGGCTCACATTACCAACTTACAGTTAGATATCTTCAACTTAATTTTCCATAAACATCTCTCACTCAACATGTCCAAAACAGAACTCATTATCTTTCCTCACAAATCACTCTTCACTGCCTTCAAATATAAGTTCTCAAGGTACATAACTAATAGCTCTAAAACATGCCTTTATACTTGCCATGGGTAAGAAAGCAACAATTTACATACACTCTAGATATGCCTTTGGAATATGACATGCAGTGAGTATGCTATGGATCCAAAAGGGGGTTTTAACCTCTGCAGGAAAGTATATCACAAATGCAGTGATTATTAATGAAGTTCTTTCTGCTCCCCAGCTACCTAAAGCCCTAGCTGTAGTTCATTTCTCTGCCCATAAAGGTGGAACTGACCCTATCTCTAGAGGGAACTACCAGGCAGATACTGCAGCAAAGCTTTCTGCCTTAGAAGAACCTGAATTGATTTTAACTTTGGTAACTAGTAATGACTCAAATTTATCTCTCTCTTATAAAGAACAGGAAGTGGAAAAGTGGAAACAAAAGTTTAAAGCAAAATAGATCAATAGGGTATGGGTGTCATCTGAAGGAAAACCTCTACTCCCCAGAAGTTTTTATCACCAACTATGCTTATCCATTCACAAAAATGGTCACTTTGGCACCCAGTGTATTGTATATTCTGTCAAAAAAATATGGATAACCCCTAGCATAATGACCATAGCCTCTGAAGTATGTGCAGCCTGTCCAATTTGCCAAGCATACAATCAACATGCTTTTTGTGGCAAAGCTTTTGGTGGACATCCTCTGGCTTAAACACATTTAGAGCATTTACAAATTGACTTTATTACTATGCCTAAGGCTGGACATTATAAAGTTCATCTGGTCATAGTGGATTGAGCCATAGCAGTTTTTCTTGCCAAGGTGCTCTTAAGGGAGATCATCCCTCACTTTGGCCTGCCAGCATGAATTGATTCAGACAGGGGAACCCATTTTACTGATTCAGTGTTGTCTGAGATTTATTCTTGTTCGGGGATCACTCTCCATTTCCATATTCCATATCACTCCCAGAACTTTGGCCAAGATGAGAGAATGAATAGAGATCTTAATAATATGATTGTAAAATTCTGCACTGAAACTCACTTAAAATGACCTGAAGTTATCCCCACCAGCTCTGTTTTATCTTCTAAGAAGGCCCAGGGGAGATCTACACACCTCACCACTTGAGATGCTTTTTGGACATTCCCCCATACAGGCTAAACCTTTTACTCTTGTATGCACATCATTACTGGGGGATGGGATGCAGAAAACTTCTATTGCTTTATATATACAGGTCTTATAGGTCAAATTGTGAGAACTCCGTGACTCTGGATCTGCACCTCTAGACTTCTCATTCCATGACCTACACCCAGGAGACAAGGTGTACAAACTGGAGGAACTCAGTCTACCTGGGAAGGTATATTTCAAGTACTGTTAACCATTTCATCAGCTATCAGTACTGGAGAAAAGGACTCTTGGATTCATTGCTCACATGTAAAATGGATACCTTCTATCAACACTGATTGACACATGCAATTGTCTTTATTTGTACCTTCCTCCTGACTGAACTGAAGATAATACCATTATAAAAGTCAATAGACAAATTGGACACTGTTTTGGCTGACACATTGAATTCCTGAATTTTTTCATTATTACTTTTCTTTTTATTTGCAATATTTGAATTTTTTCTTATTTTTTTGTACTCGAAGTACATGGAATCAGTATTAATGTTTTTTTAAGAAAACTATTCATCTATAGCAAAGCAAAAATATGCCATAGGATGATGTCAAGAAAACTTACTTCAAAGCACTGCTAGTACAGAGAATTGCCTTGAGTTCCAATCTTTTCCTTCCATTAGGAAATCCAAGGTTGTTTCTTTATTCAAGATATATAGCATGGTAGTTATATTTCCCTATGGACTTTACATACTTACAATTCCAACTTGATTTAGAAATGCAAAAATTTTCAGGGACATAAGATGGACATTCATTTCTAATTAGAGCACCAAGAAGGTCTGATATGATCCCAAAATAGGTGGTATGGGCAAGGACTGAAAATTGGGATTAGTAGTCCTTAAACCCTTACTTACAATGTCACGTTAGGGGTTTAAAGACCCATTTAATGATGATTTTGCCTCCTTTTCTATGGACAAAGGTCATCCCTTTTATCATGGAATTTGTGGTAACATAGTAAAATTCAAAATTATCTTCATGGATGGGCATTTGGAGGCCAGAAATCTCTTTCTTCCAATAAATGTACTTTGAATAAAGGGAAGATTTGAAGCTCCCTTCTACCATCTGCCATCAAGTTCTATTATTGAGGTTCTTTCTATAGACTTTTGCTTTTGGCCCATTTGCAAACTGATCCAATCTAATACCATTTTGATCCCTTTAGCCTTCATATCATTCCCAGCTTAACTGTCAACTACATACATTTTTTGCTGTTTTCAATATGTTATTACTTGCAAGTTGACTCTCAGGCTCTGAAGCAGCCAAAAGTCTTCTTCTTGCAGATTTAAAAATCTATCCAGATATCAGTAAGAAACATTATACTATTAACAATAAGGAAATGGTTATTTCAGGTGACACATAATTCAGTTAAATCCACCAAAATTTGTTAAGTAGGAAAGGCAGCCTGACCCAGGTTGCCCTTGGAATCAGTAAGACTTGGGTTTAAGTCTTACTTACTTACTTACTTACTTACTTACTTACTTACTTACTTACTAGCTATGTGACTCTGGGCAGGTTATTTAAGCCTGTTTGCCTCAATTTCCTCATCAGTAAAGTGAGTTGGAGAAGAAAATGGCCAACCACTCCAGTATCTTTGCCAAGAAAACCCAAGATAACATCACAAACTGTTGACATGCCAGGAAATAACTGAACTGAACGACTACAACAGCTTACCTCTAAAATAGATTATAAAGTCCTTGAGGGCAGGATGAAGGAACTTAGAAGAAAAAGACTGGAGAAGAGATCATTTCAGATGGGGGGGGAGAGGAGGGATATGCTGATATGGCCCTAGCTGGCAGAACTGGGCACAATGGGTACAAACTGTAAAGAGGCAAACATAGGCTCAGTATCAGGGAATACTTATCTGTGAATAGAGCTGTCCAGAAATGGACAAGAAGTGGTGGGTTCCCCCTTCTTGGTGGTCTTCAGGTGAAGACTGGAAAACCACTTGCTAGGTATGTTTTAGTAAGAATTCCCTTCAAATGTGGATTGGACAAAATGATCCCTGAAGTCCCAACTGTCAAACTGTCCCAACTGTCATTGTGTGATTTTGTGAATTCTATTATTTGCCTCATTTTTCAAGATTAAAATTCATTTTAATTGAAAACAACCTGAGTTTCTTGTGTAATTTTTATTCTCTTCCCCCTCCCCATTTTTTTAGTTTAAATCCAGGTTCTGACCAATAGATTGGGTTTTCTACTCTCTCAAGGACTGGTTCAAGGTGTGTGTTACTTCTAATTCTGGAGAGCCAATAAATAGAAACAGATTCAAGAGGTGATTGCTTCTCCTTCACATACATCAGGTAATGTCAACCTCTCTGATAGTTCCTTCCTATCTACTATCATATTCATGTCTCCCTAGTTCTAAAATCAAATAGAGAACCTTATTTTGATCCTTCTGTAACACTAGGTGTCATTGTTTCACTAAATATATATGTTTATATGTGTGTTTATACATATATGCACATAAATAAATACATGTGCATCTATCTTTAGGATCCATTTACATATAAAAATAGTTATAAAGACTTTGCCTTACTATTAGAATTCTAAGAGTACTGGAGGAGTGCTTTTCCCAAACTACTATGCTAGAAAATGTAATGAAACTTTAACCATTTTTGATCATATGAAGGCCAGCTGGGTGGCTCAGTGGACAGAGATCTGGGTCTAACTATGGGAAGTCCTGAATTCACATCTGACCTTAGGTACTTCCTAGCTGTGTGACCCTGGACAAGTCACTTAACCCCAATGGTCTAGCCTTTACCACTTTTCTGCCTTCGAACTAATATACAATGTTGATTCTAAGAAGGTAAGGGTTGTTATTTTTTTTAAGATAATGTGGTATTATTGTGTTTCAGGAGATAGCACTGTACTAGATAACTTCATTCCCTTTTAAATAGGTCAATAAACTCTGTCAAATGATTGTCCCCATACTATCCTTACAGAAGGTTTCCTGACTCTCTCCTGGACTGCTCTGGCCACATCTAAACTTGCCTTATATTGCAGTGGAAGGAACAATATGGCTTAGCAAACAATTGGATATGGGGGAATTGATGGAAAAAGAAGGACTAAGTAATTCCCAGATTTAAAAAAAAATTAATAATTATAAAAAAGAGATAGGCCATCAGTAAAAATAGAGAACACATAGGAAAGAGGGTTTGAGAGAAAATTACAAACTCACTTTTAGGTGTAGATGATATAGATAGATAGATAGATAGATAGATAGATAGATAGATAGATAGATAGATATGTATATGCATGTGCACACATAAATATGTATATATGTATATTGTGCATATATATATATACATTTATAAATACATACACACATATTTATATACATGACAAGAAGTGGAAAAGTTGATATTAGACCTCTGGACAGAGGTTAGGGATATAGATTTGGAGGTCATTTGAATAAAACTAATTAGTGAAAATCATTAAAATGACAACACCATTGAAGGTATTATAGAGAGAGAATAAGGTCAAGAAAAAAAATCTGAGTCATTAAATGGAGGGGCAGAGGATGATGAAATAGAAAAAGAGATCAAAATGAAATAATGGGTGAACCATGAGTGAAGTATCATAAAAGTCAACCAAGTGTCAAAAAAGGTGACAATAGTATAAAATACTACAGAAAGATTCAAAGAGGATGAAGATTAAGAAAAGATCTTTGAATTTGGTGATCAGGAATCCATTAACAATCCTGGAGATAACAATTTCAATAATGTGATGAGGAAGAAAACCATATTATAAAGGGCTGAGGAATGAATTGATAGTAAGAAAAGGTTTAAAATCAGAGGTGCCCCATTATTATTTCTTTCTCTTTTCTAATAACAAAAAAAGAAAAATTTATGATAAGATTTGACAGAAGGAAGAACAACTTACCAGGCATAATAACAAATGTTAATAGGGTGTTTACCCCCCAAAAAAAGAAGAGAATTGAAAAATGAGTTAAAAAGTAAGCCCACAGAGGCATCAGCGTAAAACTTTAAAGGGGGGAGGGATATTTATTTGTGTTAAATATGTTTTACCTAAATACTTATGAAGTCAACAGGCACTGTGAACAACATTGTGAGCAAACAAAAGTGAAAACAGGCCCTGGACTAAAAGATCTTACATTCTATTGGCATGATCTTTGCTATGGCTAGAGTCTAAACTACTAATATTTGTAGCAGATTCATCCATGCTTTCAGGATAGTGTCCATTGTGGCATAGGGAAATCGGCAAATCTATTGTTAGCCCCTAATGTCAACATCAACCAGTTTTCAGAACAATGCCCTCCCACAGCCCCACCATATTATCATGGAGGCAGATGATCTTAATTTATTTTGACAGTGGCTTGCTAATATCAGTTACAATGAGTACAAGACTTGAGTCGTAGTCTAGACATGGAGGTTAATGCTCTCAACTTGAGGAATATAATGTGGACATATCTGTAAAGATTTAGTTTTGTGGGCCAATTATCTTCTCAGAGATGCTGAAGTTCTTGTACAATAAGCACGTGTATCCATCTAAAGATGATGAGTAGCAATGATGGAGGGAAAGATTTTTCTCAGGACGCTGTTTTCTCTTTTCCCTTTGGAACTTCAGACACTATATTCACTGCTGTGAAATTGATTTTTCTTCCAAGTCCCAGTTGTTATCCCAAATCATCAAAATAGCTACCATAGGGTTTTCAATTAAAAAACAAAGTAAACCCATGATTTGATTCATATTGAAAGCCCACCAAAAACCAAAAATTCATAGAAAGTTAAAATGAGGCATTGGAGTACAATTTATTATGGTTCAGGAAAAAAAAGGAATTACAATCATTATTTCAAACATGGCAACAATGAAAATATTACTGGAATGAAAGATAAACAAGAAAACCAAATTACATTTAAAGGCATCATACATAATGAACAATATCGGTTTTAAGTATATATTCATCTGACTGGTATGGCATTTAAGTACTCAGGGGGAAAAATTAACTGACTTGTCAAAATGCCTAGATAATAAAATAATAATTTTGGGAAACTTCATTATGCCTCTATAATTTAAAGAAATCTAACAGAAAGATAAAGTAAGAAATTAAGAATTATATTAGAAAGTTCAAAGTGAGATGTTATGGATCTTAGTGATTTTCAATGGGAATCTAAAAAAGTATATCCTAGTTTTCAATATCAACAATACCTTACAAAAATTGATCATATTCTAAGGAAAATATACATGGGAAGGGGACCTTCTCAGCTGCTGAGGAAAGGGAACATGCTCCTTTAAGAATTTATTGTCTCCAATGATTCAAGGCTCATGCTTCAGGTCTCCATGCCACTAGGTTTAAACTTGTGAAATTGTCAGTTGATGAAAAACAGTCAAAAGGCCTGAAGTGTTGGCTTCTATGGCAAGTGTGCTGCTTGCTTCAATTGAAGTTCACCAGAGTTCCCATCAATATCAGCTGCTCTCAACTCCATTTCCCTTCTACATGGTGTCATGCTCCCACCTTGAACCATATGGTCCACTCCTATGAAACCAGACCTCAAAGGTATTCATTTTAGAAATCAGATTACCACTGCTCTTTCTCCACCAGGAAAGATCCATAAGGGCAAGCTTCCTTAGGAAGCATACTCCATCACCATCCAAGTGACATTCTAGATCATATCAGACAGGAGACTGATTAGATAGATGGAAGAAGATGGCTATCAAGTGCGCACGTTGATGTAGAAAACCCTGAGCACACGCTGTCGGATCTGTTGTGTTTTTACCCCATAGACAATGGGGTTGAGTGCTGGTGGCACCAGGAGGTAAAGAGTGGCCAGAAGGACATGTACATGGTGGGGCACATTGTGACCAAAGCGATGAGTAAGGAAAGAAAACATGCCAGGAACATAGAAAACTAGGATGACACAGATATGTGAACCACACGTTCCAAATGCTTTGAGACGGGCATCACGCCCAGGCACTCTCAGGACAGCAGAGAGAATGAGGGAATAAGATATGCCAATGGCAAACACATCAAATCCCACTACCAGCAATGCCACCACTAGCCCATAGGCACGATTCACAGTGGCATCTGAGCAGGCCAGCTTCACCACAGCCATATGCTCACAATAGGCATGGCTGATGACCACACTCTGGCAGAAAATAAGGCGGTGCAGCAAAATGGGGAAGGGTGTGAGGAGAAGCAGCCCCCGTACCAGCACCACCAATCCAATACGCCCAATGACTCCTATAGTGAGAATGGTGGTGTGGTGCAGTGGGTGGCAGATAGCCACATAGCGATCCAGAGCCATGGCCACCAGCACACCTGACTCCATAGAAGAGAATGCATGGATAAAAAACATCTGGGTGAGGCAAGTAGGGTACCATATTTCACAGGAGTGGGCCACAAGCACAGCCAGGGTCTTGGGTGCTGTGGCTGAGGCAAGAATGAGATCAATGGTGGCCAGCATGGCCAGGAACAGGTACATTGGTTGATGGAGTGATGTGTCAGACCAAATGATGAAGAGAATGGTGACATTGCCCACAAGGGCAAGAAGATACAGGCTCCCCAGAGGAAGTGCAATCCAGTGCTGACTCTCTTCTAGCCCTGGTATACCCACCAGAAAGAAGGAAAAAGTAGATAATCCCCAGCTGGAGTTTCCCAGACTTGTCATACTAGGTGTATATTTGATAGTTTGAAGATGGGAGGGAAGAGGGGGAGGAACTACATTATGACTTCCCCATTTATGAATAGATGCCATTCTGTCCATACAACTGTTTGCCACAATCTTTTTTAGAGAAAACAAATAATTGCAGGAGAAGATGAAGTCAAAAGCAAAGAAGTACTTATTGGCAGCAAAAACTAAGAGATACAAAGATGGGGAACTGAGAAAGAATAAGGTTTCATTCCATGGATATTGTTTAAAATTGTTAAAAAGAGAGAACTCAATGTCTGGGATGATGACACTGATATGGTTTTGCCTGGAAGCTGTGGCTTTGAGACCAGGGGTTGACTTACCTCTGCAGAACTATAAGATGAGGATGATCTGCTCTCCAGATCCCCAATGTACAAAGCAAGAGGAAACTGGCACAAGCTGAAATAAAACATTTTATGGTTAGATTATAAAAAGAACTTCTTCACCGTCTCCCTTCTTCAGAATTTCTTGTTCAGATTGAGATCACCTTCATCCTTCTAGGCATCCAGGTTCATAATCTTGGAGTCTGATTCTTTCTTCTCTCTCTCTCTCTTTTATATCCAATCACTTCCCTGGTCTTGTCAATTCTGCCACTTTACATCCTTCTCCTTCTCTCTATTCACACAGTCATGATCTTGATTCATGCCCTCATCCCCTCTTACCTCGATGGTTGTAAAAATGTCCAAATTGACCTACCAGGGTCTAGTCTCTCCCTTCTCCAATCAATCCTCCAAAATCTACTAACATAATCTTTCTAAATCTCAGGTCTGACCATATCATTTCCGTGCTCAAAACTTTTCCAAAGCCTAGTCATTCTAGAATAGTTTACAACTGTACCAAAAAAGCAACTAAAATATCTATACCCTGTGACACAGAGATCCCATCTCCAGGCACATACTCCAAAGGTTAAAAAGGCCTCAGACATGCCAATCAACATGAATTCATTAAATGTCAACTATTAAGTCTGCATTTGAAATATGCCTCCCATTCATAAGTCATTAAGATATTTAAGCTGCAGAATGACATAAATGTTTTAACATGGATAATGTAGGAATTTGTTTTGCTAAGACAGAGTCAGAGAGGTTTCAGCTGAATAATCTTTGGAATCAAAGATGCAAAGAATTAACAGAAAATTATTGGTAATTATAAGGTCAAGTAAGGGATTTTTATGGATGGGAAAGGCAGCACAAAAGGGGCCAGTAGATCAGAAAATTAAAAATAAAAAAGGGAATGATTGTGGAAGCAATTTGATAGAAAGAGAGAAATTGAAATCAATGGTACATATAGAGATAGTACCTTGAGTGAGTAAGACCAACTCTTCTTCAGGAACTGTAATAAAGGAAAGAATTTTCAGGGACAGTCATGATCTCGAGGGGTTGTGAGACATAAAGAAAAGGAAATGGATTCACAAGTGTATGGATTCCAATTTTAGTTATTAACACTTTAGGTAGGGAGGGTCCTTAGCCATGAGAGTAATGGGGGGTGGAAAGTCAACTCACAAATGAATAGGTTCTTTTCTTAGTAAAGTTTAGGGTAGGGTTCATAACTGTGAGAGGTAGTTTAGGAAACTTAAGCAAAAAAAAATATTTGTAATGCTCAACATATTTAGAGCATTTTTTTGTCACAGCAGAGAACTGGAAGTAAAGTATGTGCCCATAAACTAGGAATGATGAAACGAATTGTATATGAATGTAATAGAATATTACTTCATTGAAAGAAATGATGAATATGAAAAATACAAAGAAGCATGAAAAGCTTCATATGAACTGATGCAAAATAAAATGCAAATAACCACAAAAACAATATGCAATTACCACAACAAAGAAAATGGAAAAGATAACAACAAACCTGAATGTCATGTAATTAAAAATGAACAATGTTGGCCTTGAAGAATAGTTATTTAAGTTCATTTATTTCTTATTTGCACAAGATGAGAAATTATGGACTCAAAAAACATCCACGTGTTAGATTCCATTGATATATTAGTTTCATTAAACTATCTTCACCTTTTCTTTCTTATTCTTTGTTTATAGGAAGTAGGAATATACTTGGAAATAAAAGTGATATAAAATTAAAAGATGTTAATAATTTTAAACTCTCAGTGGCTCACTTTCCCCTTAAGGATAAAGTATAAACACCTCTCCCTGACAGTTAAGGATCTCCACATCTTGTCTCCAACATGCATTTCCAGGTTGATTTATTTCATAGCATTCCTCTTCACACAATCTTTCTGACAAAGGAGACTATTGTTTCTCAAATTTGACATTCTATATGTTTCTTCCATCTGTTTGCAAAAGCCTGGAATTAACTCCCTTCTCCTCTTCCCTTCTCAGTATTCTTACTTTCTTGGAAACACAGAAAAGATACCACTTCTTCTTTGAGCCCTCTATTATTTCAGTCCTTCTCCCCATCCTGCCCAACTGTTCATGTTCTCAAAATCATCAAATTACTTTGTATTTGCTTATCTGTGCTCATATTAACTTACTTCTGGTCCCAAACTACTGCCACATCTCCCTTCCACAAGAGAATGTAGCACACATATTGCTGTAGAAAATATTTTGGCTTCAAAGACAACCTGTTTGCTTTATTTCACAGCTGAGACCACAAGAATTGACTAGAAGCCAGAAATCAACCATGCCATTCATTGTAATTCAGTTTAGTAAAAATTTAAATGCCTACTATGTTTCAGGCCCTGGGCTAGGGGGAGTAGATTCAAACTCCAAAGTGAAGCAGATCTTGACTTCAAGCAATTTATACCCTGTGCAGCCTAGAAGAAACCTGTAGGAAGATGAATTAATACAAAATATGTGCTAATCTAAGAAAATGATTTGAGGACATTATTAACATCTAGAAGGATCAGAAAAAAAAATCTCATAGAGAAGGTAGCACATGATCTGAAGCTTGAAGGAAGTTAGGGTCTCTGTGAGGCATATACAAAGGGATTTCATCCCAGGTACGGGGAATGACCTGTATAAAGTCATGGAAATGAGAGGTGGGATGTTGTCTATAAGGGACTACTGGAGATTATTTTGACTAGAATGGAAAGTGAATAAAGAGGAGTAACTTGAAAGTACTAGAAAGATAGGTCAATGGGGTAGCAAGGTAACATAGTAGATAAAGCACCAGACCTAGAATTGGGAGGGCCTGGGTTCAAATCTACCTTCACACACTTCCTAGCTATGTGCTTAGACCTTGCCCTTCTATCTTAAAGTTGTTACTGAGATAGAAAATAGGGGATTTTTTAAAGAAAGGTGTTATATTGTAGAACTCTGGTTTTAAAGACAAAGCTGAGAATTTTTCATGTTATACTGAAGGGAATAGGAAGTTATTGGAAATTTTTGAGTAGGGGTAAGGCAAGGCCAGGTCTGTGCTTTACAAATATCAATTTGTAAAGATGGATTAGTGAGAAAAGACATTGGAAACCTAAGGACCAACTGAGAGGCTAGTGCAATAGTCCAAGCAAGAAGTCATGAAGATCTTAAATAGAGGTTATGGACATGGAAAAAGAATTGAGTGTCTGATAGACATTGTATAGGTACAATCAATAATATTGTGTGACTTGTTGAATATAGCAGAGAGGAGGAAGGAAAAGGAGACTTTGATCATTATTTTAAAGTTCTGAGCCTAGATGACTGGAAAAATATTGACAGAAAGAGGGAATTTTAGAAAAAGGATGGAAGAAGGGATGTCATAAAAAAATAGAGAGTAACAGAATTGTAAGGGAGGAAGGGGAGGAAGGAGGGGGGAGAGAGAGATAGGAAGGCAAAATGAATAGACAAACTAGGGGAGAGAGGTAAGCTGCTATAGACATCATGAGGAAACTCCAAAAGAATAGGAATGAAAGACACACTGCTTTCCCTCCTGATCCTCTTTCCTGAAACTATCCAAATGCCTAAGCAAGTCTCCTTTGCCTAAAATCTTGAATTTAGCCCTTCCCTGAATCATCATCCAGATTATCATATTTAGAGTGCTGGAAACCATTCTGCCCTGAGGTGAACTGGACACAAAATACATGGGTCAGCTAATTTCAGGGATTCATGAGAGTCACAGAGTCTAGGTGTCACAAGGAGAGGAGAGAAGGGGTGAGAGGGAGAAGGATAAGGATGAGATAGGATGAGAGAAGAGAGAGGAAAAAGAGAGAAGAGGAAGGAGGGGGAAAGAGGAAAGAGGGAAGAGGGAGGAGAGAGGAGAGAGAAGAGACAAAGCTCTAATATTCTATGCTGCTTGTTTACAGGACCTATTTATTAGTTGCAGAAACCATGCAGTCAAACTCTAGGGAAATTTCAGTATCACAAGGATGAAAAAAGAAGAAATTCCTCAATTTATAGAAGCTGTTCATTAATCAATCAACTTTTGGCATCTGTACTGGTCTCCCTTGGCTCTCAGCCCTAGGTTCATTACATCCTTTAACTCCTGTCCAGGTTCCATGACACAACTTAGCCGCTGGTCAGGCACCATGACATCCTTCATCTCCCAGAATGAGGGTGGGATACTAGTAGAATCTCTCTAGCTCAGAGGTGAAAATAATGATTCCTCTCCATAGGAGTAGAAGGGTATAGTTTTCAGCAGACTCAGTTTGGATCAGAATACCTGAGTGTTACTTTAGCCCCACTCCTACCCTCTTCGTCTTCTTAAATAAGATGATTAAGTATAACATTCCATTTTTATGCCTTTTCCTGCAGAGATGACCCTCCTGTGTTCCTGCTTGCTCCCTCTATTTCTAAGCCAGGGTCAGTTCAAGAAGGAAAAGTGAGGCATGGAACCATGTTACATGGGGTGATGCTATGATGGAGATAAAGGGGAACAGTAAAGGAAGAGAGGAGTAGAAGATCCAGAAGATGAAGAGCTAGAAGAGATGTTGGAATTCTCATTTTCCATTCCTTCTTTCACAGAGTAAGAAATAGAAACACACCAACATTAAGCCACATACCTGGTAAATAGCCAAGTCAAATTACTAAGGCATGTGGAGATAGGTTCATAAAGTGGGTATCTCTTCCCATAGCCTGTGTTTCTGTGGAGTCCCATATTTAGCATTTTTCCCAACAGTCATATTTTGGTTGGGTTAGATCATAGATTCATAAAGACAAAGAATGTTAGGGATAGAATGGGTATTAGAGATTGACTAACTGAATCTCATAATTTTGTAGAAGAAGAAACTGAAGCCTAGAGAGGTTAAATGAGTTTTCCCAAAATCCTGTAATGAAATATGTTGCACATTTGTGTACATATAAATGACCAGTGGAAGAATGAATTCTGTCAGTTCCATGCGAGACCTTCCAACTTTCAACACTGGACAGTGGGCAAGGTAATGCTACTGCTGGACATATATGTCAAAGTAGATAGGAGGGTCCTGAAGAAAAGTTATTGACCAACAGACACATGGAAGGAGACAGAAAATGGATGGGTGGGAGGGGAGAGGCTATAACTGAACAACCCTTAACGGAGCCCAAACTGTAAAGAGTCACAAGCTCTTTTTCTGAATGGAAAGGAAAATAAGAATTTTAAAATATAACCCCACTATCACTCAACCCCCTTCATCAAAATCTGGATTTCACTGCATCTCATACTTACTATAGAGAGAACATCTGTACTGGGAATACAATGTAATGAAACATACAGTCAAGTCTGGAAAGCACTAACAGCCACAGGCAACAAAGGTTATTAATCCTGTATCTGAATCCCTGGAGAACCAGTCTGGAGGCTACCATGCCCCTAAAGGAACTGAGGTTGTCTCATGGTAAAGACAGAAATCCCTGTAGCTGAGGTCTTTTCACTACTACCACCACACCCAAGAGATGTTTGTATATAAAAGTTTCTGTAACTCCACCCTCTTGCTCTCTTCTCTTGTGACTGGGGCTGAGTTAGCTCCCTTTTTACTCTACCTTTTTATTTTAGTGATTATTAATAAATCTTATAAAATACAAAATTTGCAGTTATTGTATATTAATTTTAATCTTCATAGGAGTCAGAAAAACTTGAGTTCAAATCTTGCCTTACACACTTAATAACCATGAGACCTTGGGTAAATCACATAATCTTCCTAGATCCCATTTTCCTCATCTGTAAAATGAAAGGGGTAGACTAGATGACCTCTGAGGTCAGCTATAGTTAGGTGGCTCTGTGGACAGAGCTCTGAGCCTGGAGTCAGGAAAACCTGAGTTCAAATCCAGATTCAGACATTAACCAGCTATGTGACTTTGGGCAAGTCTCTTAATCCTCTTTGCCTCACTTTCCTTATCCTTGTTGAAGATGGAAATGGCAATCCATTCCACTATTTTTGCCAAGAAAACCCCAAATGGGGTCATAAAGAGTCAGGTACAACTGGACAATAGCTATAACTAAAGCCCGATAGGAGAATGGAAGAATGGACAGAAAAGATCTGTGATGCTCCCTCATAGGATATTGACTTAATACCTTCATTTCCACTGAGTGTACTTGTGGAAGAATGAATGGAAGATTTGTGGGAAAGAGGAAATGTTGTATTGTTTTATGACTTCTATGATATTTCTATAAATGCCTTTGCTTTAAAATAAGAATGCCTCGAGTCCTACTCGGCGGCAGCTGAAGAGCCCGGTCCGCGCCGGCGGCTGGAGCGGGAGCCGGCGGAGGCCGGGGCCGTGGTGGCAGGGCGCGGGGCCATGGTGGCAGGGCGCGGAGCCGGCATGCGGCCGCGGCTCCCGGCCGGCAGCGTGTGAGCGAGGGCGGCTCCCCGGCCTCGGCAGCGGTGGTAGCAGCGGCGGCACTGGTACTGGAGGGGACTGAGGCGGCAGCGACAGCCATGGCGACCCCCAGCAACCTGGTGTCCTCGGTCATGGAGAGCAAGACCAAGACGAAGAAGAAGCACTTCGTCGCGCAGCAAGTGAAGCTGTTCCGAGCCAGCGACCAGCTGCTCAGCGTCCTCATGTAGGGGGTGAACCACTCGATCAATGAACTGAGCCACGTCCAAATCCCTGTGATGCTGATGCCGGATGACTTCAAAGAATATTCCAAGATCAAGGTGGACAATCACCTCTTTAACAAAGAAAACATGCCGAGTCATTTCAAGTTTAAGGAGTACTGCCCCATGGTTTTCCACAACCTGCGAGAAAGGTTGGAATTGACGATCAGGATTTTCAGAATTCCTTGACCAGAAGTGCACCACTTCGGAACGACTCCCAGGCACTCAGTGGAGCATGATTTCATACTTCCTATGACAAAAGATACATCATCAAAACAATTACAAGTGAAGATGTGGCTGAAATGCATAACATTCTCAAGAAGTACCACCTGTACATTGTGGAGTGTCACAGAGTCACCCTTCTTCCTCAGTTTTTGGGCATGTACCAGCTTAATGTGGATGGAGTGGAAATCTATGTGATCATTACAAGAAATGTGTTCAGCCACCGCTTATCCGTCTATAGGAAATACGACTTAAAGGGGTCCACTGTGGCCAGAGAAGCTAGCGACAAGGAAAAGTTTCTTGCCCAGCTCAAGCTCATGGACTATAGCTTGCTGGTTGGAATCCATGATGTTGAGAGAGCAGAGCAGGAAGAGGTTGAGTGTGAAGAAAACGATGGTGAGGAGGAAGGGGAAAGCAATGGAACTCACCCTATTGGAACTCCTCCAGACAGTCCAGGAAATACACTCAACAGCTCACCACCTTTGGCTCCTGGGGAATTTGATCCAAACATTGATGTCTATGGAATAAAATGCCATGAAAATGCACCTAGGAAAGAGGTATATTTTATGGCCATTATTGACATTCTTACTCATTATGATGCAAAAAAAGAAAGCTGCCCATGCCACAAAAACTGTTAAACATGGTGCTGGTGCAGAGATCTCGACAGTGAACCCTGAACAGTATTCAAAGCGTTTCTTGGACTTTATTGGCCACATTTTGACGTAACCTCCCAGGTGGCCCTGGGGATAGACAGACATGAGATGTGGGAACACAGCAGAGCTGGCTTCAGTTAAGGAAAAAAATGGAAATGGAACTCCGTGACATGCTCCTCTTGCAGAAAAGCAAGCCTCCTCAAGTTTCCCTCCTCAGGCCACGCCACGCCGATGGACTTGGGGGCAACTTGCTCTAACAGCTACCTGATACTTCCCAGCATAGCTATAGCTACTTCTGACTTTTTGTGTGTGTGTGCATTAAAAAAATTAAAACATAATTAATTAATTAAAAGAGATTAGCTTAACTCAGAGCCAGTTGCTGTGGTGACTCTCTGACACAGCTAGCCATGGTGGAGTGAATGAATGAATGAATGAAGAAGTGGGGAGGGGAGATTCCGTGCATGTCCTACCAGCCGTGTTGGCGTCAAACTGTAAATTGTGGATCAGTTTATTTTTTGAGTTGAAAGACATGACAGTATTCATAATAACAATGATGATAATAATAATGGTGATGATGATGATTTAAAAAAAAAAAACTTACTGCGAATGTTACACTTGTACTCCGCAGGCTGGCACTCCTTAATAACTGTAACATTAACCCCTTGGCACCAGGCAGGCGCGAGCAGCCCTTGTCTTTCCCTTTGCACTGTTTTGCCTCAAGTACATCGTGTCAGAACTTCCAGCGCCAAGGAGTTACTTTCTGTCTTCTAACAGGAGGCTGATGCCATAGTTGCTCTGTCAGTTACATTTTCACCTCAGTAAATTATGTCAAGGAAAAATGCTTATTCTCTTTTATTGCCTGGAGCTTCTCCGTTGTTACACTCTTCTATTGCAACATAGGAATTAATGCTACATGGAAAAAAATAGCTTGGGGTGGGGGAGGGGGCTGCATAGTTTTGGGCAACAGTATCTACATCTTCCAACTTGAGGAGATGAGCAAAGTACTAGAAATCTCAATTCTCCTGCTCTAGAAGGAAAAAAACCGAAATTTTAAAATGCTTCTGTTTTTAACCACTGTTTAAGCAGTGCCGTTTTATTATAAATTATCCCTCTAATGGAAACCTTCAATTTTACTGTTTACATTATTAGGAAAACAGGGATACTTTTGAATCTAAAATTTTATGTACAGTATGTGATTTTTTGAAGTTTACATGTAAAGTTATTTTGCAGCCTAGATGAAACAATGCTTTGCATTTCTTGAGGTGTATCATACGGTGATGTACCAGAACAGATGCTTTCTTCCAAAGTCCATGGTAGAGAAGTCTTTTACAATAAACTAAAAAAGGCCATTCTGTTTTTGTTTCCTCCAAATGTTCTTTTATCAACTGAATGATTTTTTTTCAAATGTTTACCCCAAATCTGGTTGTATAAATGCATTGCCTAAAACTGTGCTGATTGCATTTAATCATGCTCAAACATTTTTCAACATTGATCATGTTTCTACCAGCTCCTCTACATCTTCTGAAAGGCGCCAAGCCAAAAAGAATTAGGTTTGCTTGGAGTATGTTATTAACTCATACACTGTGCTGAAGCTGTGCCTTTAAAATTCTTTGTTTAAGTCATGAGATGATTTGGGGGGGGGGGTAAGCATTGTGGGGAGGATCACACCCTCCACCGATTACTTAGAAGGAAAACAAACCCCAGGCTGGCAGGATGCCTCTTCCAGTAATGTTAACATCAGAGCTGTTCAGACTACAACTGGGCACGGTGTATGTAGTGTTTACTTCAGTGCAATGTTGAAAGAGCCGAAATCACAGTATCTCCAGAAGCCAGAGGCAGTGGCATCCCCATCCCAGCGTACTTACTGATTGTTACCTAGTTTTCTTACCCTCTCTGGAGGAAGTTAACCCCACTGTAATATAACTGTACAAATCTGTATTTTATGTATTTAAATGAATGGATACTGTGATTAAGATCCTTATTCTGGATCAGACCCATTTAATTTTTTTCAACCTGCTGTGGTTTTCCATGGTAGGAGACTGCAAAGAGAGACCCTGAAGTTTAGACGAGGTACCCAGACATCATTTGAATAGCTTTTCTTCATTGTGGCCAATATGTTTATGCTTTTTAGAAGTTTACAAAAATGCTTCTTTCTTTCTTTCTTTCTTTCTTTTTTTGGTCTATAACAGTCTTTGTCCTTCATTGCTATCAACAAAATGTTTATATGGACAGGGTAAGGAAGTGCACATTATATCACTCCAGACAAGAGCAAGGCTTTATACAATAAAGCACTTTGATGACTCACAAAAACAAAATAAAAAAAAATAAGAATGCCTCTGGCTGTCTGTTAAAACAAACCCATTATCTGAGGCTAGTGAACTATGCTTTAAAGAGTATTCTGACCTACAAAGTGCTGTATAAAAACTCTGGGATAATTTTCTTATAGTTCATGGATGAAGAGGGTGTCTGGGTGCCACAATAAGTTCCTATTTAATAATTCACTTTTTAATGTGTTCATAGAATGGAATAATGCATCATGTCTGTGTATTAAACACTTCAGAAAATTTTAATGCTTCCTTTCTATGACTAGAATCATTCATTTGACTACAACGTCCTGGAATTCCCTCTGAATTGACTAAAAAAGCTTCAGAAACAACAGAAAGATATCAAGTTCTAGACACTAAATTCACAAAAACTGTCTTATAAACAGTATTTGTGAAAAATGATATAATATCAGGGAATCTCATCAGTGATACCAGAAGTAGAAGTCATTAAGAAATTCTTCAAATTAAAATAAAGTTTTCAGGTTAAATCAATGTATATCTTGATGTCCAGTGACTAGAATGCACATATGGGCATAGGAGAGGATAATAAACAATATGGTGGGAACTATGGTTAAGGAGAAATAAGCATTATAAATCAAAGAAATGTACATAGTATGTAATTATAAATCTGTTACCCTAAAAACTACATTTCCCAGGAGCCCACTGCCTTCCTATCATTACGTACTTCCAGTAGACAGAGGGATAAATTGAGTGGGATTCCTGGTCCTGCTTTCTTTGCTTCCTGGGTCAAGACTGTGGTGGTAAGTGAGGATTTTGAATAGGTTGATTAGCCATGGGCACATTGGTTTTATTTTGTTACCTTTTTATTCCTTTATTTCTAATGATCAATAATAAATCTCTTCAAATATAATATTAAAAATTATTGAGAATAATTTTAGTTTTTACAATAGAAATTTCACATCTATTCATTAATTATACCTTCTTCAAGAAAGTTATTCAGAGATGTTATGCATGGCAAACATCAAACAAATGAAATTCATGTTTTAATGTTCCTCTATTTTATTCATCCCTTTCTTATCATTCAGAAGATCAACACCACAGCAGAGGCCATCAACGCCTCTCATCTGAACTATAACAATAGTCTCTAAGGCAACAAGCATTTATTAACCATCTACTCTGTATCAGATACTATGCTATGTGCTAGATATACAAAAAGAAGCCAAAGACAGTCCCTACCCTCTGGGAGCTCACAGTCTAGTGGGGAAGGCAACAAACAAGCAAATATATACAAACAATCTATATATGAGATAAATAGGAAATAATTAGGAAGGCACTAGAACTAAGAGAGGTTTGAAAAGGCTTCCTATAAAAGGAATTTTCATTAGGACTTTAAGTCAGAAAAGCCAGAAGGTGGAGATGAAGAAGAAAAGCATTACAGCATATGGTAGAGAAATGCCTAGTGCTGAGAGAATCACAGTACTGGGAATCACATTTTAGGAAAGACATTTATAATCTTGTGAGTGTCTAGAGATAAGCAACCATTATGTTGAAGGGCCTCAAGCTGATGCCATAAAGTATCAGTTGAAAGAACTGAGGAATTCTCCCCTGGAAAAGGAGAGGCTGGGGAGTTAATAATTCTCTTCAAGGATTTACAGATTGTCATAAAGAAGAGGAATCGTCCTTTTTTCTGATTGATCCTAAAAGACAGAATTAAGAGCGATGAGTAGAAATTGTAAAGAGACAAACTTTGGCCCAGTGTAAGAAAAACCTCCTAACATTTGCAATTAATCAAAACTGAGCATACAGAGTGTTCAGGGAAGAGTAGTGCCTATGGTGTAAAGGCTTGCCAAGTCCTTTTCAGGGCTTCTTACTCCTTTTGATGTCCACCTGTCACCCAGTTCTCATCTATGGCTCCAAAAAGCATGTAGAAGCAGCCACACCCCAGTAACTCAGGTGGTATAAACCAGGTTGAGGGTAACTGATGGGCTTCAAATGCCTCAATGAGTAAGGAGGGATGTCCAGGCAAATAAAGACTTCACCAGGCAAAAGGGACAGATGAGAACAGTTTATTCCAATGTCCCTGACAGCAGCTGAAGCAGACACTGTGGAATGCTCAGAGCTTGGTGGGTCATCTAAGAAACCAAAATCATCCATTGCATCCTGTGCAGTCATCAATCATCTTGACTTTTGTCTTGCTACTAGACTTCAGTGACTCTGGAAGAGAGAAGGAGGATGACAACTTTATGCAACTGTCCTTTAAATCCAATTTATACATGAGTCAAAAAGTATCACCCCAGTGAAGTCGTTTTGGTCCTCTTCAAGAATAAAGGAAAATACCACGTTCCATCCAACATTTACCTTTTTCGTTTTTTGTCATATTAACCAGTCTGATAGGTGTGAGGTACTACCTCAAAGTTGTTTTAACCAGCATTCCTCTAATTAAGAATGATTTGGAGCATTTTTATGAGACTAAAGACAACCAATTAAAAATGAATAATTCTGTTTAAAAGAGTAACAAGCTCGCTTTCCTCTCCACCTCACTACATGCATTTTAAAAATATTTTATTTTTATTTTTAATTTAATTTTGCAATACAATTTTAAATAATCTTTTTTTGACATTTTGCAATCCATAATCTCTGCCTCCTTTCCCCTGCTCCTCTCTTCCTAAGACAGAAGATAATATGGTATAGTCATGTAAGTGTTATCATACAATACATATTTCTATGTTCGTTGTGTTGTGAAAGAAGACACCTATTGCTTACAATAGAGAAATATTCATGGAGTAAATAAAGTGAAGAATGGCATGCTTCGATCTGAATTCAGACTTTGTCAATTTCTTCTCTAGCAGTGGATAGAGGTTTTTGTCATGAATCCCTTTAGGTTGTCCTGTATCCTTGCATTGCTAATAATAGTTAATTCATTCATAGCTGATCATTGTACATTATTGCTGTAATTGGATACACTGTTCTCCTGGTTCTGCTTACTTCATGTTGCATCAGTTCATAGAAGTCTTTCCAGGTTTTTCTGAACTCATTCTGTTCATCATTTCTTATAGCACAAAAGTATTCCATAATACGTAATGTACTACAACTTGTTTAGCTCTTCCCTAACTAATGGGCATTCCTTCAGTTTCCAGTTCTTTGCCACCACAAAAAGACCTGCTATGAATATTTTTGTAATGGTAGGCCCTTTCCCCCTAACTTTGGCTGCTTTGAGAGATAGTAATACCCCATATATAAACAGTGGTTTTGCTGAGTCAAAGGATATGCCCTGTAGTATGTCCTCTGGGCAGGGTTCCAAATTGCTATTCAAAATGGTTGGATTAGTTCCCAGTTCCAACAACAGTGTAGTAGTGAACTATTTTCACCACACCTTCCCCCGCATCATTTATCATTTCCATTTTTATCATGTTAACCAGTCTGATGAATGTGAGGCAGTACTTCAGAGTTGTTTTAATTTATATTCCTCTAATAAATAGTGATTTGGAGTGTTTTTATGTGACTAAAGATCATTTACTTTCATCTGAGAATTGCTTATTCATATCTTTTGTTCATTTGTCAATTGGTGAATGCTTTGTGTCATAAATTTGAGGTGTTTCTTCATATATTTGAAAAATGAGGCTTTTGTCAGAGACGCTACCTATAAAAAATTTTTCCCAGTTTTTTGTTTCCTTTCTAATCTTGGTTACATTGAGTTTGTTTATATAAAACCTTTTTAATTTAATGTAGACAAAGTTATACATTGTATATCTTGTAATATTCTCTGTCTTATTTGGTCACAGATTCTTCCTTTATCCACTGAGTTAACAGGTAAACAATTCCCTGCTCCCCTTATTTATTTATTTATGGTATCATCTTTATTTCCAGATTATGTATCCATTTTTATTTTATTTTGTTATATGATATGAGGTGTTGGTCTGTGCCTAGTTTCTGCCATGCTGTTTTCCAGTTTTCCCAGAAAATTTTGTTGAATAGTGAGTTTTTCTTCCAAAAGCTTGAAACTTTGATTTCACCAAATACTAGATTATGATCATTTACTCCTTTGTGTTGTGTCTAGTTTATTTCACTGATCCTTTACTCTATTTCTTAGTCAGTACTAGATTGTTTTATGTCTGTTTTTTAAATCCTTACCTTCTTTCTTAGAATCAATACTAAGTATTATTTCCAAGACAAAAGAGCAAAAAAGGCTAGGTAGCTGGAGTTAAGGGATGTGCCCAAGATTACAAAGCTAGGAAGGGTCTCAAGTCAGATTTGAACTCAGGATTTCCTATCTCCAGGCCTGACTTTCTATCCACTGAATCACCTAGCGGCCTCTATCAGGTTGTTTTGATGACTGGAAGTCTTTAAGCAAAGGATAAGTGACCACTTGTTGAGTATTCTATAGAAAAGATTTCTGTTTACATATAATTTTAACTAAATAGCATCTGAAGTCCCTTCCAATTGGGAGATTATATGATTCCTTGATAATAGTGATGGATATGATGATTATAGTGATGATGATAGTGATTAATAAAGAAAGTTGAGATGAATTGTTTGGATTAAATGAGGATTATTGGAGGGAATACCTTCAGGAGTCAAGATCAAGAAAATTATAGAGTTCACAAAGTACTTAGTCCTTTAATTAGGATATTTATATATTACAGAAAGGAAAAGGTGCAGTGTTGACCTGTAATGGTAGAGTTGTATGTTTATATCAATTTAACCTCAAGTTATCTTTGTAATCAAGTCTACCCTCCCTGTTCTGAAGTTGTTTACAAATTCTATCCTAAAAACACGAAGAGGAGAAGGATATCATTTTTTAGATCCCTAAAGTGAGATGCAGTTTGGTATAGTTGAAACAATAGTAAATTTGCAGGGAGAAATTAGATTCAAATCACTGCTCTAACATTTAAGTGTATGGGCAAGTAATGCAAGCTATTTCCTTATCACAAAACAGGGAAGATAATACTTGCCCTATATATCTCACTGAGTAATTTTAAATAAAGCCTTTCATAATAAAAATCATAAAATTTTTATAAATAAAAATAGATATAGAATTATTAGCACTCCTATCCCTGAACTCAATTGCATTCATAGTTAGTATTATCTATTAGTATCCCTTGACTATATCCTAATTGATTTCCATGCATTAATCCCCAGACTGGCTATAATATTATTATTCCATAAGAGCACCAAGCATAGAGATAGGCACATAGAAGCTTCTCAGTGTTGATTTATTGGTTGATTGATAATAGATTCCTAGCCTCTCTCAGAAATTTTCTCTAATATCTAACTACATTGACCCTCTGTAGAATCTTCCCAATACATAGCCTGAGTCTTTCTTACTGCAACATCATTGAGTCCTCTCTTTGCCAAAAGGTACAGATATTCCAACTTGCCATACATCTTCTTTGCTTCTTTGAGTGTCCCATCCTAACAGGATAGAACCTCCACGATACTCCTGCTAATCCCAGAAAAGGAAGATACAACTCAGGTGGGATCAATCTGCTTGGGATTCAGGATCATCAGCAATCTATCCCGAATCTGCTTTGTCTTGACCCCATAGATAATAGGGTTGAGAGCAGGTGGAAAGAGCAGGTAGAGATTGGCAAAGATGACTTTGGCTGCAGAGGCTGTGGATGGTCCAAAGCGTTGCATAATAACAGATAGGAAACCTGGCATGTAAAAGAAAAGAATAACAACAACATGGGCAGTGCATGTACTACCTGCCTTGACCCGGGCCTCACGTGACGGGAAATTCAATACTGTCTGTAGGATACGCCCATAGGAGTAAGCGATGAAAGCTACATCACCAACGCCCAGAAAGAGTGCCACAATGAAGGCATTGATGTTATCTACAGTGGTGTCCCCACAGGCCAGTTTCACCACTGCCATGTGCTCACAATACGTATAGGCAATGACATGTGACCTACAATAAGGCAAACGTCGAGCCAGGCTTGGGAAGGAGATGGTGAGTCCGATGCCCCGAAACACCACTAGTCCCCCAATTTGAGCAATGACCACTGGGGTGAGAATAGAAGAGTAGCGCAGTGGGTTACAGATGGCCACATAGCGATCCAGTGCCATCGCCACCAGCACCCCTGATTCCATAGCAGAAAAAGCATGGATGAAGAACATTTGGATAAGGCAGGCATGGAAGCTGATGGCTGTAGCATCAAACCAGAAGATGGTGAGCATCTTAGGCAGGGTGGAAAGAGAAAGGACCAGGTCAACAAAGGAGAGCATGGAAAGAAAGAAGAACATGGGCTGGTGGAGATTATGATCTATGAAGATGAGGAAGAGGAGGAGGCAATTCCCAGTCACAGCCATGAAGAACATGGAGAAGAAGGGAAGTGAAATCCAAGTGTGTGCAGAAGCCAGACCTGGTATACCAGCCAGGAAAAACATGGATGGGAAGCTGGTGTCATTTAGAGGCATCATGTTGGGCAGGCAGCCACAGATCCCAACCCAATAAAGCCATTAAACCCCTGAAAAAAAAGCAATCAGGTTAAAGCAGGGATCAGGAATTTACCATGTTATATACAAAGTCCATTCCCAAAGGGGTTAAAGATCTCCACTTTGCCCATACAGGACTAAATCTCAATGAGCATCTCTCATATGAAATTTAAGTTCCTTGAGAACGTATGCCCCTTTCTCTTTATGTCCTGTAATTTATCCAGTAACTCATCCATTTATCTGCCCCAAAAACGTAATGCAGGGTCCTTTGGGGAAAAGAAAGGTTTATTAGACATAATCCTTGCTTTCATGAAGCTTACTCTCCAGTAAGAAAAGGGATAAGACACATACAAGTGATTAGAATAAAATGTATTTTGGGCTCCCAACCTCCACATTGTACTTGATTTCACAGAGCCATTTGGGCCTCCAGACCTCACTTGATTACCCAAATGTCTTAATTCTGCTTTGAATTTGCGAACTGATACTTATCTTGTCCTTCAAACATACATTGCCTTGTATGATTCTCCAAACTGGTTCACATGTTTGTCTTAGATCCACAAACAACATCATTAGAGGAATATCTGTATATTTTATTCTTTCAGACCCCATGAACCAAGCGACACAGGGATGAACAATCATGTATTCAACAAACATTTATTAAGCATCTACATTATGAACAGAGCACAATGCTAGACAAGTGAGATTTAAAGTTTGTATAAGAACAGGAGACCTGCCTTCAGTGAGTTTATAGTCTAGTAAATAAAGAAGACACCAGCACAAATATTCATGTGACGTACTACCATGTGATAACTCTTTAGAGAGATACCAAATAAAGAGATATGAAAACAACTTGGAGAAATGTTTAGGGATGAGGTGACAATTGAATTGAGCTTATAACATGGATAAGAATTCAATACATAAAAGGGGGAGAGGAGGGACATTCCAAGCATAGGAAACTATGATAAACTATCATTCAGGATAGAGTGAGAAGTCAGAAGTTATATTTGAAGGGCAAAAATTAATTCTATCTGAATGTATAATGTGCAAAAAGGAGAGATACACATTATAGCTGGAAAGATATGGGAACTGTAAATCCCAGGCAGAGAAGATTGAACCTTATTCAGTAAGGTGATAGAATCAAAATCCAAATTAACATAACCAAATCTATAATTTATATGGAGGAGATATTGGAGGGGAAGAAAGGATAAGGAGCTATGATTATATCAGAATAGGAAATTCCATGAGTAGAAACTCTTTCCACCAAAACAGATCAGCCAGTTATCTGTATAATCTTAAAAATTTGCCTGGTTACTTAAAAATTTTAATTGATGTCTTATGTAGGACTCAAGTGCAGACATTCTATTCATAAGTTCTATACTTAAGAAAAGTTATTCTGGCAATGGTATGAAGGATGGTCTGAAATAAGGAGTACGTCTAGATGGTAATAATTGTTAGGATATAATTAAAATCACCTGGGAAGATGGTAATGAGGAGCTATATAGAATGAATTTACTGGGAATAGAGATAATGGACACAGTTCTGATGTGATATTGAGGAAGAATCAAACAGGCATGGTGACCAGTTGGATATTCACATTCACACTTTATTATTTCTGTGGAAAATGCATCATACTTCCTTTCATAAGTTTACTTGGAGTTAGCTTAAATTTATTCCTCTCGCATCTCCTATATTCACATCTATTTGTCATAGGTTCACAAACATAATTAGGGTAATTCCATATGTTTTCTTCTTTTGAACCCCATAGACCAAGGACAAGGGTTAGCATTCATTCATGCATTCAACAATTATTTATTAAGCATCTACTTTGTAAACAGAGCACCGTGCTAGTCCCTAAATTGCCAATCTTGTCAAGTCTATCCCCACAACATCTATTCCATTTGTCTTCTCTCTATTAATACTGCCATTACCCTAATTAAAGACATTATTATCAATCACCTGGACTAGTATTAGTATTCCTGCTTACAGTCTCCCCTCTCTCCAAACTATTCTCTATACAGTTGCCAAAATTACCTTCCTAAGCCTGACCATATAATTTCCCTGCTTACAATTTTTAGTGATTCTTTGTTACTTCTCAAATAAAACGCACTCTTCAGAGTAGTATTTAAAGGCCTTTCACAATCTGATTCCCACTACCATTTCTAGTCTCATGAAATTATTATATATAATGTTACATATAACATATATTATTATCTACCCTCCACAAACTCTAGGTCCCAACCAAATTAGACCTCCAGAACTTTTTGTTCCATCTCCCACCTCCTTGAATTTGCAAAAGCTGTCAATCATGTTTGGAATACACTCTCTCTTCATATCTACCTCTCAGAATCCTTGCCTTTCTTCCAATTCAAGTATCACCCTTACCCTTATAATAGACTTATTTGTATAAGTGTTGCATCCTCTCTCCAGTGGAAAATAAGTTTATTGAAAATAGGAACCATCAATTCTACTTTATCTTATTTGCCAAGTGTCTTTTGCACACTTTTGGTCCAGCCTTGTGATTTCAAAGATGTGCAAATTCCTCCATTAATAAATATCAACAACAACAACAAAATTATATATATTATATATAATTAGTATGTGTCACACATAGATAGATAGACACATAGATAGATAGATAGATAGATAGATAGATAGATAGATAGATAGATAGATAGATAGATAGATAGATAGATAGATAGATAGATGATTAAATGATACTGGTCAGAGCTCAGAAGAATTAGTTTTAAGAATTATCTATGTCTTTCTCTTTGTACCCTCCCTATTGAGGATCTCAGCTCTCATGGGTTCAATTATGACATCTCTGCAGAAGACTCTCAGATCTATAGATCTAGACCTAATATCTCTCCTGAGCCCCAATCCCTCATTTTCAACTATTTCTGACTATATTCACCTAGAAGGCTTTTCAGCATCTCAAACACAATTCATCACCATTTTTTTTGCCAAAACCCACTCTTCCTTTTAACTTCACTATTTATATTAAGATCATCACCATCTTCCCAGTCACCCAAGTTTGCAACCTCAAAGGCATCCTTTATTCTTCCCTGTTTCTCCTCATATAGTTTATCCGTTTCCATGTTTTGTCAACTCCAACCGCAAGCAGATCTTGCTTATGTCTCCTTCCACCACTCACACCACAACCATTCAAGATCAGGTGGCATCACCTCTTACCTGGACTACTGCAGTAACTTCCTAACTAGTTGCTTCTTCAATCCATCCTTCATTCAACTGCCAAACTGAGATCCCTGAAACATGGGATCAACCATGTCACTCTCATATTTAAAAAACAACAACAGTGGATTGGAAGGAAGAATTCATAGACTTTTCTCACACTGCACGGTCATTTCTATATTCTCTCTCTGCCATTGACCCTCATTAAACTCTCTTCCTTTTATTCCATTTATCTATTTATCCAGTTCTGGGCCCTCTTTTAATCTACTAATCTCTAGTAGATTACCTTCCCTTCCCATTTCAAGGGGTTCAGCAAATGGATCACAATCTTTATCTCTGCCCCATCACATGCCTTTATATTTCACAACTTCAATATCTCCCTTCAAACCTAGACTCATGGTCCATTTAGCTCCTTAACAACTATAACCTCCATTTTTACTGTCCCTTAATTACCCACATGGATAGTCATACTTTGCATCCCCCTATCACCCATAATTGTGTCACCTTCCTGATTTTAAATTTTTAAATTCCCTTTTCTTATCATAAATTCTTATTTCCCTGTC